>NC_140590.1:6475814-7108556 GCF_964204655.1 Triturus cristatus | reverse complement strand
CACCCCCCTTCTGCAGCACAAATGCGTGATAGCCATGGAACTGGCACACAAGCGTCGGCTAACAGCTAAACACCCACAGCTGCTCACGGAGAGCCTGCCATACACCATACATCCGCTGATGTGGAAGTCCCACGCCATGTCAAGACAATGTTAACCGTATGTGTCCGAGGGCAGTGTCACACACATTGATGCCATCATCACAATCCACTATCCCATCACTGATGACTGACAACCAGGCAGCCCATCTATTCAGGTGTACCCAGCTGCATGTCGTGTCCCATGGGGATGCCACATGTCTGCAGAGGAACCAAACCCCGACCGGGGCAGTGTGCACACATCGTGAACAACTGCCACACCCAATACACCCCAGATGCATCCCTTACCCCATGGAGACTTCCAAACGTGTCCGTGCCTGTAACGCTGAGTCAGCCCACGATGTCATGTCCATGAGGAATAGCAGTGCCACAACAATGCAACCAGCAAACGGCATGCGCAGGTACCTGGGGAAGAGAGACACACAAGAAGTCAGCCACAAAAAGCACAGCCACTTGCATGTGCAGTTACTCGACACATGTATGGATGACAACATGCTAGGTCACAATTATGACTGGGGAAATACTACCATCACTGCCACCATCACTCCAGTGACACACCCACACACACCTCTGACCCACGTGCCATACATGCAGGTGGAGACACACATCACAACGCATGCCACACGGGGACCAATGCGTGCACACTCAGACCCTGGTACTCACCACTAAGCAAAGAAGTCGCGTATGAGCCGAGTCCGGATGTCCTCTTGCGGCTCCACATCCTCCACATCACTAGCCCCATTGCCAAGCCCTTCGTCCTCCACGGGTGGATGGTCCTCGTCATGTTGATTCAGGATGAGTGGCACAGCTCTTTCAACTGCCATGTTGTGCAGCATGCAGCAGACCATGAAGATCTTGCAGACCTTCGCCGGGGCATAAGGGAGTGCACCGCCGGTCTTGTGGAGGCACCGGAATCGGCTCTTCAGCATGCCAAACGTCCTCTCTATCACTCGCCTTGTCCGGCCATGGGCGGTGTTATAGCGGAGCTGGGCCGGCGTGATGGGGTTGCGGAGAGGTGTCAGCAGCCAAGGCATGTTGGGATAGCCAGCGTCCCCTACATGGGAAGCACATGGACATCGTTAGAACTGGTGTAGCGGTCGTGCTGGTCGGCTATACAGAATACAGGACAGACAGACTGTACCCACCAACAACACATGCCCGTTCGTTGCGCAGCTGCATCATCATATCAGGCATCCCGCTACGCCTCATGATGTAGGCATCGTGTGCTGATCCTGGGAAACGAGCACAGACATGTGAAATCACCATATTGGACAGACACACCACAAGGGCATTGATGGAGTGGTAGTGCTTCCGATTGCGGTACGCCACCTCCCGTGCGTGTGGTGGTACCAAACCTACATGTGTCCCATCTATGGACCCAATGACATGGGGCATCCCTCCCAGGGCATAGAATCCACGCTTGACCTCAGTCATCTGTTCAGGGGTTGGGAACTTGATGAAGTCATCCAGGTGAATCAACATGGCCTCCAAGAAATCATGCAGCACACTGCTGAACATGCTCTGGGACATGCCACCAACATGAGCTATGGTATTTTGGAAGGTACCCGTGGCCAGAAAATGTAGGGCAGCCATTACCTTCAGCTGGGGTGTCAGTGCCGTAGGATACCTGTGCTGCGGTTGCAGGTGTGGTGCCAGTCTCGCCGTCAGCTCCAGAATCAACGGTTGGGTGAAGCGGTAGAGCCGGATCCTGTCATTCTCCTGCATGGTAGCCAAGTCTGGAATTCTTCGGGCAACAGGAGGCGCTCTGCAGTAATTTGGAAGTGACAAGGAAGAGTGAGTGCACTACGAGAACAACTCATGTCTACTGAGCACATGTAAATCTGGCAATACACACATGCCACATAGGGAGTCAGGCATGTGCTACATGCCCAGGACACGTATGGATGCAAGGTGACACTCCTTCCAAGACCCAGCTACACACAGTGATTGAGAACCTCCCCATGCCACGCCATGGAAATAGCTGTGTCCCAGTGCAAGTGCACTGCCCGACGCAAGACAGGAGTGACATACACCCACACATCAGCAGAAGTGTGATGCTGATTGCAGAGACTGGCTGCGGAACACTTGAGCCACAGGTCACATGACATTACACTAGTCCAGCCCACACACCTTGCCATGAAGGTGCACATGTCATGACTCACCACACATTCCTTGTGAGTTTGCTGACATGGCCTTGTCACGCTACTCCGTGTCCCATGCATACATGTGCACCTCACATCCGATAACACATGTGGCATGGTGTTGGGAACAGTGTGCAATGACAATCTACACACAGCCACATGTTGGTTGCTGCAACGGCTGCAGCTTTTGAGGGTGCTACAACATCAACCTGATGTAAATCCCGGACACATATATGACATAGTCACATTGTGCACTGTGGGTAGTGACAAGTCATGTGTCATGACCCCTGTACCGGGCATCATGGGACACTTCCGTGTGTTGGTGTCCGTGCCATGCCAGTGACGCTCACCCCAAGTGCGCAGTCCCACATGCACACATGTCAAAGGAGTCAAGGGCATGCCTGGCACACATTGCACCCTCACACAGTACACATGTACACATCTCATCATACATCTGGTGCCTTCTCCACTCAGGAGGCATGTTCCACATCACAGCCTGTGACACCTGTGCCCCACACATGTAGTAATGCACAGACGATGCCTTGATGTCCATTCCTGGACAAGTATGTCCATCCATGGACAAGTATGTCCGCCCTATTCCTACATGTGTGTCGCCTATCACCACAGTGATGTGTAAAAACCGCCGTACTGCTGCTGAGAGGGCCTGTGCATGTTCCCAAATCACTGTGGGAGTGCTGCCGTATGTGTACCCATCGTGATGGCGAGCGTACAGGCATTTGTACGGTCCGTACCACTACGGGTACGCATACGCGTGCAGACCCATAGTGATAGAGAGCGTACATGCGTGTGTACGGTCCGTAACACTACGGGTACGCATACGCGTGCAGACCCATAGTGATGGAGAGCGTAGGCATGCATGTACGGGCCGTTGCCATGCATTTGGGGTGCCCTAGGGCCCCGAAACGCATCGTACCTGTGTGTGATGCTCCAAATTACATAGGGGACAAGTATTAAGGCCTACATGCATGCTGGTTGTCATGGAGACCAAGTTCAAAATTCGAAATTGTTCTGGAAGGTGCACAGCAGAAGTCAGTTGGAATTCTTCTACTTTGTTGCAATGTGTTTGTGGGGCTGACATCATGCAGGAGAATGAAACCGATAGAGAACCCACAGACTGCTAGGTTTGAAGGGATTGGTGGAAACATAGGATGCAAATGTGAGTGACCAATCACTCTGTACTCCTGTGCATGAGACTGGGCAGAAGGGCACATATAAGGCAGCCAGGTCCCATGAGGGAGCACTTGCCTGCACATCTTTGCATTCGTCGACCCAGCTGCTGCTACTGATTCCCTGGAACCATGTCAAGGGCTGTGGAGAGGACACAGCCATTCACCCTGGAGGAGAACATGGCTCTGCTGGATGTGATCCTCCCACAGTACTCCATGCTGTATGGGCGACCAGGGTATCAGGTGAGTGCATAGGCCACTGCCACAGACTGTCCCTATGTTGTGACTGTGACTTCTGCCATTGCGTCCAGGTGTAACACACATGCCATGTACTGTCGGGGGGGTCCCGGGGGGGGGTGCCTGATGTCTCCCAGCAGTGCCCTGAGACAGGAGGGGTGGGGGCCTATCACTCACAGCAGTGCCCTGAGACAGGAGGGGTGGGGGCCTATTACTCACAGCAGTGCCCTGAGACAGGAGGGGTGGGGGCCTATCACTCACAGCAGTGCCCTGAGACAGGAGGGGTGGGGGCCTATCACTCACAGCAGTGCCCTGAGACAGGAGGGGTGGGGGCCTATCACTCACAGCAGTGCCCTGAGACAGGAGGGGTGGGGGCCTATCACTCACAGCAGTGCCCTGAGACAGGAGGGGTGGGTGTGATGCACAGTGTGAGCCTTGATCATTGATTGTGACATTGCCATCATTCCACCTGTGTACCCACTGTGGCACGTACTGCTTTTTCCCTCACCAGGGGATGATGTCCCTATGACAAAGGTGCAATGCGTTGGCTGCATGACATGCCTTGTTGTAACCAGCTAATTTGTACCCATATGTCTCTCTGTGACATGTGGCTGGTGTATTGATGTGGTGTCACTTGTTCCTCCTCACAGGTAGGCGCCACTGCCAAGGAGCAGATCTGGCTGACCGCCGTCAGTGCCGTGAGGGGTGTGGATGGTCGGAGGCGGAGCCTGCCCCAGGTGAGGAAACGCTGGCAGGATATCCGGTGCTGGACGCGGAGGATTGCACGGCTCCTGCTGGGGGACTCACCTGAGAGCCACAAGAACCGCGGCCGCCGCCGTCTGAGCCACCTCCACAGGCGTGTGCTGCCGGTGGTCTTTCCAGACCTGGAGAGGCGCTTACAGGCGATGCAGCAGCCGGAAGGGGGTAGGTACATGTGTGTTTGTTGTGTGTCACCGGCATTTGTAAGGGCACAGTAGCATGAATTCACTGGCAGGGTTTAAAGGTGCTGTGCAGATCCTGTTTGCCCCAGTATAGTGCTGTGCCCCTGCCACCCTTCCCCTCCTTGCAATGTGTTCCCTGGTCTGTGTGTAGTCACTCCTTCACAAGGTAATGTAGGCTGGCGCTTTGTCCACGAGAACAATGACTGTAGCATCATGTGTGGGGGTGGTGTGTAACAGGTTGTGGGACCTTGCCTGTGCACTGTCAAGTTCAGTGCATGTGGGTTCCATGTCAGTTGGCACTGATGCTGACTCCCGACATGGGAGTTGGTCTCTCATGTGTCATGCCTTACAGCGCGCATGTCCTATGTAGTGGCCTGTGACATGATGTGCATGAGTGTGCGATACACATATTGCAGGGATGGTGACGTGTGTTGCAGTCATTACCATTCAGTAGCATGTAGTTGTGTGCCCACTACTGTCCCCTGGGGCAGCTCTTCCTCAGTGGTGTATGTGTCATCATAAACGTGGCCAATCTCAGTGTCTACAGCGTAGGTTGTGCTCTGTGCCATTGTCCCCTGTCACCATGTATATTGACGTGCTATTTTGTACAGGTGTCCACTGTGCAGCCTGACCTGATTGTCCTTCTTCATACTCACAGTTGCCAGTGCCTGTGTGTCTTGTTATACTCATCTGAGGATGGGCACTGGTACCTCATTATTTGTACAGGCGCACCTTGGCTGTTTGGCGTCCAATCTTGCTTTTTGCCTGCCCCTGTGTGTATCACCCAGACTATGAGATGTTGGTGCCACCTGTGTCTCAACAATTTGCCTCGTGTAGGGTCTTGTTGGGGCGGGCAATGCCTATGTGTCAAATCCTGATTTCCACTTGCTGGGTCTGGGCAGTGTGTGATGTGTCTGGACACACACGCAATGTGCAGTGACCGAGTCATGTTGGGCATGTTTTCAGCATTACCTATGCAGCATGTGTCTCAAGTTCATGGATATGGTCCCTGGTCATCGGTATTTTCGCCAACGCTGTGTGGTGCAGATGCAGTGCTGGATTGTCCCCAGGGCCTGGGTGCTATGTCAGACTCCGTTTCCTGTCTTTAGCTATTGTCTCATGCTCTCCATGGTATTTCAGTGGCATGGTGGCTCAACCAACTGTGTGTTTCATGCCCTACATCGGTACCCTGTTCAGTAGATGTTAGGGATCTTCCTTTTCAGGCTATGCAATGTTACCTATGTAGATTGGACTCATGTGACAGATGTGTACAGGTGTCTGATTAATTTCTGTCTCTCCACCCTGCCCACAGCATCGTCGGGGGACACAGAGGGAGACATGGACACAGACCAGGCGGAGGGACCGAGCACCAGTGCCAGCCGTGACATCGGGTCTGGCACATCGAGTGGGACAGAGGCGGAGGAGAGTGTGGCCGAGGACCTGTCGACTGGCACATCAGACTACGAAGCTGACAGGTCCGAGGAGGATGTCTCCGAGTGGGCGGAGGCTGCACCAGCAGCTGACAGCGGAACAACACCTCGCACCGCCCCCTCAGTTTCCATCAGCCGCCTCCCACTTGCTCGTGTCCCTTCCCAGCGTGCCCGGTCACAGCATGTCTCCTTCCTGCCAGGCACCGCACCCCCTGCCCCTGTCTCCACTGCTGCCGCCAATGCAGAGTCTGTGGACATCCAGCGGCAACTGCAGGTTGGTCAGGCTGCGATCCTTAATGTCCTCCATGCCCACGGCAAAACCCTCACCAACATCGAGGCTTTCTTGGAGGGCATTCATTCATCGCAGGCTGACCAACGCAACTTGCTGAGGTCCATAGACTCCACACTGACTGCAGCAGTGGGTCTCCTGCAGCGCGACCTCCCCCCACCTACCCCTGCCCCATCCACACTTCCCACTCCCATGCCTGTCCCACGTACACCCAGACGTCGGCATGCACCCACATCAACAGACACGGGCACCACACCAGCAGGGAAGGTCCACCGCACTTCTCCTGACACACACACACAGGGTGAGGTAGGCACACCCACTGGGTCGGGGGGCAAACGTGTGACACGCAGCCATAGTGGGAGTCCGCATTCCACCCAGTCCACTCCCTCCAAATCCCCTCCCCTCAGCTCTCCTGGCCACATCTCCCCCAAGGACTCCTTCATGGCCGCTCTGTCCCTGAGCCCCACGGTTACACCACCACGCAAGCGGTCAAGGAGGTCCCCGGTCAGGGTGGTTGAGTCTCCCCCCCTGTCTCCACCCTCCCCCAGTGGCGCTGCGACCCATCCCTCTGACCCCCCCCCCCTCCTTGGGGCCTGAGGTCCCTTCGGGTGCAGGGGACTCCCTGGAGGACCTTGCAAAGGTGTGTAGTGCCATCCTGGCCTCTGCCTTTGGCCCTGCCCCACCCCCTGTGGTGGAGTCCTCCATCCCTGCACCCACAACGCCGCCCCTTTGCCCTGATGTCCCTGCGGTGCCTGTTGCTTCCCCCCCCCCTGATGCCCTCACCAGTGTGGAAGACGATGCCATTTGACTGTGCAGGCAAGGTAGGGGACACGCATCCCACTGTGTCCCCCATCCAGCTGAGAATCATTGACTGCCCTATGGGCTTTGTGAAGATTGAACTGCCTGCGATCCACGGACATTGTGCTCATGCTGAATAAAGCTTAATTTTTTTTTCATTATCACACTACTGCTATGCTGGTATTGGTGTTGGTGGGGCTGCTACATGGTTTTGGGTGGTGTGTAAGGGTTTGGGTGTGTGGGATGTGTAGTAGTGTACTGCTCATTGGTGGGACCCTGGGATCTGTGTGCCATCACAAGGTGTTGGCTAACTTTCTTTGTTCATGTAAGCAGTTACTGCATGGTGCACTTGTCCCAGGGTGTATTCCTTCCTCTGTGTACCCAGCTTTCTTCCCTGCAGGGTGTTCCCAATGTTTAGCGCAGAGCTGTGTCTACATGAGCTGTGTGTGTGACGGAGCCCTTCTACTTTGGCCATGCATGCAGGGCCATGTGTCCACCTGCAACAATCGTGGCATCCTTGGTGATCACTGTACTTGTGTGTGGAGTCTGTTGACATGAGTTCATGGGGACATGTTCCCTTGTAGCCAGTATGCATGTGGATAATTCTGGCCTCACACACATGTGTTACACCCCTCCTGTCTCAGGGCACTGCTGGGAGGACTCCACACCCACCCCTCCTGTCTCAGGGCACTGCTGGGAGGACTCTGCACACACCCCTCCTGTCTCAGGGCACTGCTGGGAGTGATAGGCACCCACCCCTCCTGTCTCAGGGCACTGCTGGGAGGACTCCACACCCACCCCTCCTGTCTCAGGGCACTGCTGGGAGGACTCTGCACACACCCCTCCTGTCTCAGGGCACTGCTGGGAGGACTCTGCACACACCCCTCCTGTCTCAGGGCACTGCTGGGAGTGATAGGCACCCACCCCTCCTGTCTCAGGGCACTGCTGGGAGGACTCCACACCCACCCCTCCTGTCTCAGGGCACTGCTGGGAGGACTCTGCACACACCCCTCCTGTCTCAGGGCACTGCTGGGAGGACTCTGCACACACCCCTCCTGTCTCAGGGCACTGCTGGGAGTGATAGGCACCCACCCCTCCTGTCTCAGGGCACTGCTGGGAGGACTCCACACCCACCCCTCCTGTCTCAGGGCACTGCTGGGAGGACTCTGCACACACCCCTCCTGTCTCAGGGCACTGCTGGGAGGACTCTGCACACACCCCTCCTGTCTCAGGGCACTGCTGGGAGGACTCCACACCCACCCCTCCTGTCTCAGGGCACTGCTGGGAGGACTCTGCACACACCCCTCCTGTCTCAGGGCACTGCTGGGAGTGATAGGCACCCACCCCTCCTGTCTCAGGGCACTGCTGGGAGGACTCCACACCCACCCCTCCTGTCTCAGGGCACTGCTGGGAGGACTCTGCACACACCCCTCCTGTCTCAGGGCACTGCTGGGAGGACTCTGCACACACCCCTCCTGTCTCAGGGCACTGCTGGGAGTGATAGGCACCCACCCCTCCTGTCTCAGGGCACTGCTGGGAGGACTCCACACCCACCCCTCCTGTCTCAGGGCACTGCTGGGAGGACTCTGCACACACCCCTCCTGTCTCAGGGCACTGCTGGGAGGACTCTGCACACACCCCTCCTGTCTCAGGGCACTGCTGGGAGGACTCCACACCCACCCCTCCTGTCTCAGGGCACTGCTGGGAGGACTCTGCACACACCCCTCCTGTCTCAGGGCACTGCTGGGAGTGATAGGCACCCACCCCTCCTGTCTCAGGGCACTGCTGAGAGGACTCTGCACCCACCCCTCCTGTCTCAGGGCACTGCTGGGAGGACTCTGCACACACCCCTCCTGTCTCAGGGCACTGCTGGGAGGACTCTGCACCCACCCCTCCTGTCTCAGGGCACTGCTGGGAGTGATAGGCACCCACCCCTCCTGTCTCAGGGCACTGCTGGGAGGACTCTGCACACACCCGTCCTGTCTCAGGGCACTGCTGGGTGGACTCTGCACACACACCTCCGATTTCAGGATATGTACGCTTGGAACATACACGGTGGGGGTACGCTCAATGCATTCGAGGTGAGGGTACGAGTCTACTTACACTGGTGTGGTGGGGGTACGCTCCATGCATACGCGGGTGGGGGTACGGGTCGTACTTATACTGTTGGGCTGGGGGGTACGCTCCTTGCATACGTGGGTGAGGGTTCGAGTCGTACTTACACTGTTGGCATGGGGGGTACGCTCCATGCATACGCGGGTGGGGGTACGGGTCGTACTTACACTGTTGGGCTGGGGGGTACGCTCCATGCATACGCGGGTGGGGGTACGGGTCGTACTTACACTGTTGGGCTGGGGGGTACGCTCCTTGCATACGCGGGTGAGGGTTCGAGTCGTACTTACACTGTTGGCATGGGGGGTACGCTCCATGCATACGCGGGTGGGGGTACGGGTCGTACTTACACTGTTGGGCTGGGGGGTACGCTCCTTGCATACGCGGGTGAGGGTTCGAGTCGTACTTACACTGTTGGGCTGGGGGGTACGCTCCTTGCATACGCGGGTGAGGGTTCGAGTCGTACTTACACTGTTGGCATGGGGGGTACGCTCCATGCATACGCGGGTGGGGGTACGGGTCGTACTTACACTGTTGGGCTGGGGGGTACGCTCCTTGCATACGCGGGTGAGGGTTCGAGTCGTACTTACACTGTTGGCATGGGGGTACGCTCCATGCATACGCGGGTGGGGGTACGGGTCGTACTTACACTGTTGGGCTGGGGGGTACGCTCCATGCATACGCGGGTGGGGGTACGGGTCGTACTTACACTGTTGGGCTGGGGGGTACGCTCCTTGCATACGCGGGTGAGGGTTCGAGTCGTACTTACACTGTTGGCATGGGGGGTACGCTCCATGCATACGCGGGTGGGGGTACGGGTCGTACTTACACTGTTGGGCTGGGGGGTACGCTCCTTGCATACGCGGGTGAGGGTTCGAGTCGTACTTACACTGTTGGGCTGGGGGGTACGCTCCATGCATACGCGGGTGGGGGTACGGGTCGTACTTACACTGTTGGGCTGGGGGGTACGCTCCTTGCATACGCGGGTGAGGGTTCGAGTCGTACTTACACTGTTGGCATGGGGGGTACGCTCCATGCATACGCGGGTGGGGGTACGGGTCGTACTTACACTGTTGGGCTGGGGGGTACGCTCCTTGCATACGCGGGTGAGGGTTCGAGTCGTACTTACACTGTTGGGCTGGGGGGTACGCTCCTTGCATACGCGGGTGAGGGTTCGAGTCGTACTTACACTGTTGGCATGGGGGTACGCTCCATGCATACGCGGGTGGGGGTACGGGTCGTACTTACACTGTTGGGCTGGGGGGTACGCTCCTTGCATACGCGGGTGAGGGTTCGAGTCGTACTTACACTGTTGGCATGGGGGTATGCTCCATGCATACGCGGGTGGGGGTACGGGTCGTACTTACACTGTTGGGCTGGGGGGTACGCTCCATGCATACGCGGGTGGGGGTACGGGTCGTACTTACACTGTTGGGCTGGGGGGTACGCTCCTTGCATACGCGGGTGAGGGTTCGAGTCGTACTTACACTGTTGGCATGGGGGGTACGCTCCATGCATACGCGGGTGGGGGTACGGGTCGTACTTACACTGTTGGGCTGGGGGGTACGCTCCTTGCATACGGGGTGGGGGTAGGGTCCGTACATATCCGTCCCCACGCTATGTGATGTTTGTGCGGCCCGTACCCAGGCCTTTGCCACGTGGGTGCGATCCGTCCCGCCATTGTTGGGGTGACGTGTGTGGGCGTGGTCCGACTCGTACCCACGCTCTTCAGGCGTGGGTACGGGACGTACCTGTCTGGTTGTGTTGCCGGTTCGCGTGGTGACGGACTTCCGTTGTGGCAGTCGCTGGCTTATCAGGACACGCCCCCACCCCCTCGTGGTGACCAGGGCATGGGAGTCAGGTATGTCCAGGCCATGTGTGGTGTGTGACTTTTGTGGTTGTTTTGTGGCCTGCCCTGGTCGTGCCACCCCCACCCCACCCCACTTTCCCCCCTCCCTTAGTTATTCTGACCTTCTGCGGCGTCTGCGTCGTAACCTGTAGAGGAGGTGTACTGCTATGAGGGCAGGGATGACTCGTAGGTTCGGGTCCATGTCTGTCCGTCGCGTACTGGTACTCCTTGCTCGCGTCGTCCTGTCGCGTACGGGTCCTCCTTGATCGCGTCGTCCTGTCGCGTACGGGTCCTCCTTGGTGGCGTCGTCCTGTGTGTCCGTCACGTACTGGTCCTCCTTGTTCGCGTCGTCGTCTGTCCGTCGCGTACTGGTGGTCCTTGTTCGCGTCGTCCTGATTTCCCAGCAGTTTTTGGCTGCCGCAAAATATTCACCGTGCGGGGTGACGTCGGTGCGAATCGTGATTCCTGGGTCGTGAATGGCTGGCTGTGAGCGTCCCGACGTCAGGTCGGCGCTTTCCCGGATCGCATTGGTAGGTGTTTTTTTGTTCGGTCGGGCTTTTTTACGATTCGTACGGTAATGGTGTACCCGTGCGAATCGTAATTCCTTGTTTGTGAAAATTGACGACCGGGTACGCGTCGGGCGGAGATTGTGCTCCGTCCGACGGTTCGTACCCGGTTTTTGCAGGATCGTGATCGGCACCCTAGTGTTCGATATGGCCCGGGTGGGGAGTGTACACCAAAGTTTCCTGTTAAGCGTGGCATCAGGCAGGGGTGTGTGCTAGCTCCCCTGCTTTTCACACTTTTTATTAACGAGGTAGACTCTGTTTTAAGGTCTGTGGGGGCGGATGCCCCAATCATACTTGACTCCTACATCCCAGTCCTACTATATGCGGACGACGCAGTACTTCTTTCTAGGACCCCTGTCGGCCTCCAACGCCTCATGGACAGGTTTTCCTTGTTTATTGGGGAAAGGAAGCTGGTTATTAACAAAACAAAGACATTTGTCATGGAATGCGGTAAGGGCCGTAAAAAACCTCATCCCTTCTTTATGGAAGGACAGAGGGTACAGACGGTCGATACTTTTAACTATCTGGGTATCACCTTTTCCAAGACAGGTAGCTGGTCCAGCGAAGTCACCCACGTTAGAGCAAGAATGGCGAAATGTGCTCACGGGGTATTTACGTTCGCCTCTAAGATCGGGGATAAACGGATTGGGGACATGCTGAAGATCTACCAGATGAGGTGCCTCTCAATTGCCCTTTATGGAGCAGGTGTCTGGGGGCATGTTTCGGTTGGGAGTCTTCAAGTGGAGGAAAACCTGTTTTTAAAAAGGTTACTTTGTTTGCCTACTTCAGCCTCCATGCATTTGGTGCATAGTGAACTTGGAATACCCCATCTCTTGGATTCCATTGCCCATAGACCTCTAATGCTGTGGCGTGCTATCTGGGCTAAGGAGGAGACCTCCATGAACAGAGCTATTATTAAGGACTGTCTGTCTCTAGATAATTATTCGAAGATCCCCTGGGTAAATTTTGTTATGCGCAGTTTTAAGGACATATATGGTCTTAATCTATACGAGGACTTCTATGCTGCCAACAGTTTGTCCAAAAGCGAACTGAAGTCTGTTTGGTTGTCGCTAAAGTATGAGCAACATTTGAAGGCCAGTAGCAATTTATCCACCTGTAAGCTCTATGACAGCTGCTGTGAGTTGTCAGGCTATCAACCATATTTGAGCTTTGTTACTAGACCCTCTCATAGGTTCGTTTTAACTAGACTGCGCTTTGGAATTGTTCACCATTTGGTGGCGTTTCCCAATATCAAAAAATACCCAATTGGTCCTTGCCCTTGTGACGGCACTACAGCCCAAAGCACAATGCACTTTCTATTGTTCTGCCCATTATATGGTAATTACCGTATTGCTTTTTTAAAACCCTTGTACAAGAAACTCGGTGTTAGAACAGTTAAGGATGTTATGAAACTGATATTTAACCCCTCTCCCGATGTTTGCTTTTTTACTGCCACATTCCTTTTAAAAGCTATCAAGGCTAGGCCCAGTATCATTATATTTTAATATCGTTATTGCTGTTCTTATCTCTATTCTGTTTTAATTCCATAGATGAAGCTTTTATGAATTATTCTTGCTATCAGTCTATGGTGCCGATCACAATCCGGTAAAAACCGGGTACGAACCGTCGGACGGAGCATATTCTCCGTCCGACGCGTACCCGGTCGTCAAAATATACAAACATGGAATTACGATTCGCACGGGTACACCATTACCGAACGAATCGTAAAAAAGACCGACCGAACAAAAAACACCTACCAATGCGATCCGGGAAAGCGCCGACCTGACGTCGGGACGCACGCAGCCAGCCATTCACGACCCAGGAATCACGATTCGCACCGACGTCACCCCGCACGGTGAATATTTTGCGGCAGCCAAAAACTGCCGGGAAAT
The DNA here is from genome assembly GCF_964204655.1 of Triturus cristatus. Lineage (NCBI taxonomy): Eukaryota > Metazoa > Chordata > Amphibia > Caudata > Salamandridae > Triturus > Triturus cristatus. Next base: position 7,095,019 of record NC_140590.1, on the reverse strand, counting down.
CAGGACGACGCGAACAAGGACCACCAGTACGCGACGGACAGACGACGACGCGAACAAGGAGGACCAGTACGTGACGGACAGACATGGACCCGAACCTACGAGTCATCCCTGCCCTCATAGCAGTCCACCTCCGCTACAGGTTACGACGCAGACGCCGCAGAAGGTCAGAATACCTAAGGGAGGGGGGAAAGTGGGGTGGGGTGGGGGTGGCACTACCAGGGCAGGCCACAAAACAACCACATGAGTGACACACTACACATGGCCTGGACATACCTGACTCCCATGCCCTGGTCACCACGAGGGGGTGGGGGCGTGTCCTGATAATCCAGCGACCGCCACAACGGAAGTCCGTCACCACGCGAACCGGCAACACAACCAGACAGGTACGTCCCGTACCCACGCCTGAAGAGCGTGGGTACGAGTCGGACCACGCCCACACACGTCACCCCAACAATGGCGGGACGGATCGCACCCACGTGGCAAAGGCCTGGGTACGGGCCGCACAAACATCACATAGTGTGGGGACGGATATGTACGGACCCTACCCCCACCCCGTATGCAAGGAGCGTACCCCCCACCCCAACAGTGAAAGTACGACCCGTACCCCCACCCGCGTATGCAAGGAGCGTACCCCCCTGCCCAACAGTGTAAGTACGACCCGTACCCCCACCCACGAATGCATGGAGCGTACCCCCCATGCCAACAGTGTAAGTACGACTCGAACCCCCACCCACGAATGCAAGGAGCGTACCCCCCAGCCCAACAGTGTAAGTACGACCCGTACCCCCACCCACGAATGCAAGGAGCGTACCCCCCACCCCAACAGTGTAAGTACGACCCGTACCCCCACCCACGAATGCATGGAGCGTACCCCCATGCCAACAGTGTAAGTACGACTCGAACCCCCACCCACGAATGCAAGGAGCGTACCCCCCAGCCCAACAGTGTAAGTACGACCCGTACCCCCACCCACGAATGCAAGGAGCGTACCCCCCACCCCAACAGTGTAAGTACGACCCGTACCCCCACCCGCGAATGCAAGGAGCGTACCCCCCTGCCCAACAGTGTAAGTACGACCCGTACCCCCACCCGCGGACGTACGGAGCGTACCCCCAGCCCAACAGTGTAAGTACGACCCGTACCCACACCCGCGGACGTACGGAGCGTACCCCCAGCCTAACAGTGTAAGTACGACCCGTACCCCCACCCGCGGACGTACGGAGCGTACCCCCAGCCCAACAGTGTAAGTACGACCCGTACCCCCACCCGCGAATGCAAGGAGCGTACCCCCCTGCCCAACAGTGTAAGTACGACCCGTACCCCCACCCGCGAATGCAAGGAGCGTACCCCCCTGCCCAACAGTGTAAGTACGACCCGTACCCACACCCGCGGACGTACGGAGCGTACCCCCAGCCCAACAGTGTAAGTACGACCCGTACCCCCACCCGCGGACGTACGGAGCGTACCCCCAGCCCAACAGTGTAAGTACGACCCGTACCCCCACCCGCGGACGTACGGAGCGTACCCCCAGCCCAACAGTGTAAGTACGACCCGTACCCCCACCCGCGGACGTACGGAGCGTACCCCCAGCCCAACAGTGTAAGTACGACCCGTACCCCCACCCGCGGACGTACGGAGCGTACCCCCAGCCCAACAGTGTAAGTACGACCCGTACCCCCACCCGCGGACGTATGGAGCGTACCCCCAGCCCAACAGAGTAAGTACGACCCGTACCCCCACCCGCGGACGTACGGAGCGTACCCCCAGCCCAACAGTGTAAGTACGACCCGTACCCCCACCCGCGGACGTACGGAGCGTACCCCCAGCCCAACAGTGTAAGTACGACCCGTACCCCCACCCGCGGACGTACGGAGCGTACCCCCAGCCCAACAGTGTAAGTACGACCCGTACCCCCACCCGCGAATGCAAGGAGCGTACCCCCCTGCCCAACAGTGTAAGTACGACCCGTACCCCCACCCGCGTATGCATGGAGCGTACCCCCCATGCCAACAGTGTAAGTACGACTCGAACCCCCACCCACGAATGCAAGGAGCGTACCCCCCTGCCCAACAGTGTAAGTACGACCCGTACCCACACACGCGGACGTACGGAGCGTACCCCCACCACACCAGTGTCAGTAGACTCGTACCCTCACCTCTAATGCAGTGTGCGTAACCCCACCGTGTATGTGCCAAGCGCACATATCCAGAAATCGGAGGTGTGTGTGCAGAGTCCACCCAGCAGTGCCCTGAGACAGGAGTGGTGGGTGTGGAGTCCTCCCAGCAGTGCCCTGAGACAGGAGGGGTGGGTGCCCATCACTCCCAGCAGTGCCCAGAGACAGGAGGGGTGTGTGCAGAGTCCTCCCAGCAGTGCCCTGAGACAGGAGGGGTGGGTGCAGAGTCCTCCCAGCAGTGCCCTGAGACAGGAGGGGTGGGTGCCCATCACTCCCAGCAGTGCCCAGAGACAGGAGGGGTGTGTGCAGAGTCCTCCCAGCAGTGCCCTGAGACAGGAGGGGTGGGCGCAGAGTCCTCCCAGCAGTGCCCAGACACAGGAGGGGTGGGTGTGGAGTCCTCCCAGCAGTGCCCTGAGACAGGAGGGGTGGGTGCAGAGTCCTCCCAGCAGTGCCCTGAGACAGGAGGGGTGGGTGCAGAGTCCTCCCAGCAGTGCCCTGAGACAGGAGGGGTGGGTGCAGAGTCCTCCCAGCAGTGCCCAGACACAGGAGGGGTGGGTGTGGAGTCCTCCCAGCAGTGCCCTGAGACAGGAGGGGTGGGTGCAGAGTCCTCCCAGCAGTGCCCTGAGACTGGAGGGGTGTAACACATGTGTGTGAGGCCAGAATTATCCACATGCATACTGGCTACAAGGGAACATGTCCCCATGAACTCATGTCAACAGACTCCACACACAAGTACAGTGATCACCAAGGATGCCACGATTGTCGCAGGTGGAGACATGGCCCTGCATGCATGGCCAAAGTAGAAGGGCTCCGTCACACACACAGCTCATGTAGACACAGCTCTGCGCTAAACATTGGGAACACCCTGCAGGGAAGAAAGCTGGGTACACAGAGGAAGGAATACACCCTTGGACAAGTGCACCATGCAGTAACTGCCTACATGAACAAAGAAAGTTAGCCAACACCTTGTGATGGCACACAGATCACAGGGTCCCACCAATGAGCAGTACACTACTACATATCCCACACACCCAAACCCTTACACACCACCCAAAACCATGTAGCAGCCCCACCAACACCAATACCAGCATAGCAGTAGTGTGATAATGAAAACAAAATTAAGCTTTATTCTGCAGGAGCACAATGTCCGTGGATCGCAGGCAGTTCAATCTTCACAAAGCCCATAGGGCAGTCAATGATTCTCAGCTGGATGGGGGACACAGTGGGATGCGTGTCCCCTACCTTGCCTGCACAGTCAAATGGCATCGTCTTCCACACTGGTGAGGGCATCAGGGGGGGGGGGAGCAACAGGCACCGCAGGGACATCAGGGCAAAGGGGCGGCGTTGTGGGTGCAGGGATGGAGGAGTCCACCACAGGGGGTGGGTCAGTGCCAAAGGCGGAGGCCAGGATGGCACTACACACCTTTGCAAGGTCATCCAGGGAGTCCCCTGCACCCGAAGGGACCTCAGGCCCCAAGGAGGGGGGGGGTCAGAGGGATGGGTCGCAGCGCCACCAGGGGAGGGTGGAGACAGGGGGGGAGACTCAACCACCCTGACCGGGGACCTCCGTGACCGCTTGCGTGGTGGTGTAACTGTGGGGCTCAGGGACAGAGCGGCCATGAAGGAGTCCTTGGGGGAGATGTGGCCAGGAGAGCTGAGGGGAGGGGATTTGGAGGGAGTGGACTGGGTGGAATGCGGACTCCCACTATGGCTGCGTGTCACACGTTTGCCCCCCGACCCAGTGGGTGTGCCTACCTCACCCTGTGTGTGCGTGTCAGGAGGAGTGCGGTGGACCTTCCCTGCTGGTGTGGTGCCCGTGTCCGTTGATGTGGGTGCATGCCGACGTCTGGGTGTACGTGTGACAGGCATGGGAGTGGGAAGTGTGGATGGGGCAGGGGTAGGTGGGGGGAGGTCGCGCTGCAGGAGACCCACCGCTGCAGTCAGTGTGGAGTCGATGGACCTCAGCAAGTTGCGTTGGTCAGCCTGCGATGAATGAATGCCCTCCAAGAAAGCCTCGATGTTGGTGAGGGTTTTGCCGTGGGCATGGAGGACATTAAGGATCGCAGCCTGACCAACCTGCAGTTGCCGCTGGATGTCCACAGACTCTGCATTGGCGGCAGCAGTGGAGACAGGGGCAGGGGGCGCGGTGCCTGGCAGGAAGGAGACATGCTGTGACCGGGCACGCTGGGAAGGGACACGAGCAAGTGGGAGGCGGCTGGTGGAAACTGAGGGGGCGGTGCGAGGTGTTGTTCCGCTGTCAGCTGCTGGTGCAGCCTCCGCCCACTCGGAGACATCGTCCCCGGACCTGTCAGCTTCGTAGTCTGATGTGCCAGTCGACAGGTCCTCGGCCACACTCTCCTCCGCCTCTGTCCCACTCGATGTGCCAGCCCCGATGTCACGGCTGGCACTGGTGCTCGGTCCCTCCGCCTGGTCTGTGTCCATGTCTCCCTCTGTGTCCCCCGACGATGCTGTGGGCAGGGTGGAGAGACAGAAATTATTCAGACACCTGTACACATCTGTCACATGAGTCCAATCTACATAGGTAACATTGCATGGCCTGAAAAGGAAGATCCCTAACATCTACTGAACAGGGTACCGATGTAGGGCATGCAACACACAGTTGGTTGAGCCACCATGCCACTGAAATACCATGGAGAGCATGAGACAATAGCTAAACACAGGAAAAGGAGTCTGACATAGCACCCAGGTCCTGGGGACAATCCAGCACTGCATCTGCACCACACAGCGTTTGCGAAAATACCGATGACCAGGGACCATATCCATGAACTTGAGACACATGCTGCATAGGTAATGCTGAAAACATGCACAACATGACTCGGTCACTGCACATTGCGTGTGTGTCCAGGCACATCACACACTGCCCAGACCCAGCAAGTGGTAATCAGGATTTAACACATAGGCATTGCCCGCCCCAACAAGACCCTACACGAGGCAAATTGTGGAGACACAGGTGGCACCAACATCTCATGGTCTGGGTGATACACACAGGGGCAGGCAAAAAGCAAGATTGGACGCCAAACAGCCAAGGTGCGCCTGTACAAATAATGAGGTACCAGTGCCCATCCTCAGATGAGTATAACAAGACACACAGGCACTGGCAACTGTGAGTATGAAGAAGGACAATCAGGTCAGGCTGCACAGTGGACACCTGTACAAATTATCACGTCTATATACATGGTGACAGGGGACAATGGCACAGAGCACAACTTACGCTGTAGACACTGACAGTGGCCACGTTCATGATGACACATACACCACTGAGGAAAAGGTGCCCCAGGGGACAGTAGTGGGCACGCAACTACATGCTACTGAATGGTAATGACAGCAACACACGTCACCATCCCTGCACTATGTGTATCGCACAGTCATGCACATCATGTCACAGGCCACTACATAGGACATGCGCGCTGTAAGGCATGACACATGAGAGACCAACTCCCATGTCTGGAGTCAGCATCAGTGCCAACTGACATGGAACCCACATGCAGTGAACTTGACAGTGCACAGGCAAGGTCCCACAACCTGTTACACACCACCCCCACACATGATGCTACAGACATTGTTCCCGTGGACAAAGCGCCAGCCTACATTACCCTGGGAAGGAGTGACTACACACAGACCAGGGAACACATTGCAAGGAGGGGAAGGGTGGCAGGGGCACAGCGCTATACTGGGCCAAACAGGATCTGCACAGCACCTTTAAACCCTGCCAGTGGATTCATGCTACTGTGCCCTTACAAATGCCGGTGACACACAACAAACACACATGTACCTACCCCCTTCCGGCTGCTGCATCGCCTGTAAGCGCCTCTCCAGGTCTGGAAAGACCACCGGCAGCACACGCCTGTGGAGGTGGCTCAGACGGCGGCGGCCGCGGCTCTTGTGGCTCTCAGGTGAGTCCCCCAGCAGGAGCCGTGCAATCCTCCGCGTCCAGCACCGGATATCCTGCCAGCGTTTCCTCACCTGGGCCAGGCGCCGCCTCCGACCATCCACACCCCTCACGGCACTGACGGCGGTCAGCCAGATCTGCTCCTTGGCAGTGGCGCCTACCTGTGAGGAGGAACAAGTGACACCACATCAATACACCAGCCACATGTCACAGAGAGACATATGGGTACAAATTAGCTGGTAATAACAAGGCATGTCATGCAGCCAACGCATTGCACCTTTGTCATAGGGACATCATCCCCTGGTGAGGGAAAAAGCAGTACGTGCCACAGTGGGTACACAGGTGGAATGATGGCAATGTCACAATCAATGATCTAGGCTCACACTGTGCATCACACCCACCCCTCCTGGCTCAGGGCACTGCTGTGAGGACTCCACACCCACCCCTCCTGTCTCAGGGCACTGCTGGGAGGACTCTGCACCCACCCCTCCTGTCTCAGGGCACTGCTGGGAGGACTCTGCACACACCCCTCCTGTCTCAGGGCACTGCTGTGAGGACTCCACACCCACCCCTCCTGTCTCAGGGCACTGCTGTGAGGACTCTGCACACACCCCTCCTGTCTCAGGGCACTGCTGGGAGGACTCTGCACACACCCCTCCTGTCTCAGGGCACTGCTGTGAGTGATAGGCCCCCACCCCTCCTGTCTCAGGGCACTGCTGGGAGACATCAGGCACCCCCCCCCCCTGGGACCCCCCCGACAGTACATGGCATGTGTGTTACACCTGGACGCAATGGCAGAAGTCACAGTCACCACATAGGGACAGTCTGTGGCAGTGGCCTATGCACTCACCTGATAACCTGGTCGCCCATACAGCATGGAGTACTGTGGGAGGATCACATCCAGCAGAGCCATGTTCTCCTCCAGGGTGAATGGCTGTGTCCTCTCCACAGCCCTTGACATGGTTCCAGGGAATCAGTAGCAGCAGCTGGGTCGACGAATGCAAAGATGTGCAGGCAAGTGCTCCCTCATGGGACCTGGCTGCCTTATATGTGCCCTTCTGCCCAGTCTCATGCACAGGAGTACAGAGAGATTGGTCACTCACATTTGCATCCTATGTTTCCACCAATCCCTTCAAACCTAGCAGTCTGTGGGTTCTCTATCGGTTTCATTCTCCTGCATGATGTCAGCCCCACAAACACATTGCAACAAAGTAGACAAATCCCAACTGACTTCTGCTGTGCACCTTCCAGAACAATTTCCAATTTTGAACTTGGTCTCCATGACAACCAGCATGCATGTAGGCCTTAATACTTGTCCCCCATGTAATTTGGAGCATCACACACAGGTACGGTGCGTGTGGGGGCCCTAGGGCACCCCAAATGCATGGCAACGGCCCGTACATGCATGCCTACGCTCTCCATCACTTTTGGTCTGCACGCGTATGCGTACTCGTAGTGGTACGGACCGAACACTCGCATCTACGCTCACTATCACTACGGGTACGCATACGCGTGCAGACCCATAGTGATAGTGAGCGTAGATGCGAGTGTACGGTCCGTACCACTACGGGTACGCATACGCGTGCAGACCCATAGTGATAGTGAGCGTAGATGCGAGTGTACGGTCCGTACCACTACGGGTACGCATACGCGTGCAGACCCATAGTGATAGTGAGCGTAGATGCGAGTGTACGGTCCGTACCACTACGGGTACGCATACGCGTGCAGACCCATAGTGATAGTGAGCGTAGATGCGAGTGTACGGTCCGTACCACTACGGGTACGCATACGCGTGCAGACCCATAGTGATAGTGAGCGTAGATGCGAGTGTACGGTCCGTACCACTACGGGTACGCATACGCGTGCAGACCCATAGTGATAGTGAGCGTAGATGCGAGTGTACGGTCCGTACCACTACGGGTACGCATACGCGTGCAGACCCATAGTGATAGTGAGCGTAGATGCGAGTGTACGGTCCGTACCACTACGGGTACGCATAGAGGGTGCAATGTGTGCCAGGCATGCCCTTGACTCCTTTGACATGTGTGCATGTGGGACTGCGCACTTGGGGTGAGCGTCACTGGCATGGCACGGACACCAACACACGGAAGTGTCCCATGATGCCCGGTACAGGGGTCATGACACATGACTCATCACTACCCACAGTGCACAATGTGACTATGCCATATATGTGTCCGGGATTTACATCGGGTTGATGTTGTTGCACCCTCAAAAGCTGCAGCCGTTGCAGCAACCAACATGTGGCTGTGTGTAGATTGTCATTGCACACTGTTCCCAACACCATGCCACATGTGTTACCGGATGTGAGGTGCACATGTATGCAAGGGACACGGAGTAGCGTGACAAGGCCATGTCGGCAAACTCACAAGGAATGTGTGGGGAGTCATGACATGTGCACCTTCATGGCAAGGTGTGTGGGCTGGACTAGTGTAATGTCATGTGACCTGTGGCTCAAGTGTTCCGCTGCCAGTCTCTGCAATCAGCATCACACTTCTGCTGATGTGTGGGTGTATGTCACTCCTGTCTTGCGTCGGGCAGTGCACTTGCACTGGGACACAGCTATTCCCATGGCGTGGCATGGGGAGGTTCTCAATCACCGTGTGTAGCTGGGTCTTGGAAGGAGTGTCACCTTGCATCCATACGTGTCCTGGGCATGTAGCACATGCCTGACTCCCTATGTGGCATGTGTGTATTGGCAGATTTACATGTGCTCAGTAGACATGAGTTGTTCTCGTAGTGCACTCACTCTTCCTTGTCACTTCCAAATCACTGCAGAGCGCCTCCTGTTGCCCGAAGAATTCCAGACTTGGCCACCATGCAGGAGAATGACAGGATCCGGCTCTACCGCTTCACCCAACCGTTGATTCTGGAGCTGACGGCGAGACTGGCACCACACCTGCAACCGCAGCACAGGTATCCTACGGCACTGACACCCCAGCTGAAGGTAATGGCTGCCCTACATTTCCTTGCCACGGGTACCTTCCAATATACCATAGCTCATGTTGGTGGCATGTCCCAGAGCATGTTCAGCGGTGTGCTGCATGATTTCTTGGAGGCCATGTTGATTCACCTGGATGACTTCATCAAGTTCCCAACCCCTGAACAGATGACTGAGGTCAAGCGTGGTTTCTATGCCCTGGGAGGGATGCCCCATGTCATTGGGTCCATAGATGGGACACATGTAGGTTTGGTACCACCACACGCACGGGAGGTGGCGTACCGCAATCGGAAGCACTACCACTCCATCAATGCCCTTGTGGTGTGTCTGTCCAACATGGTGATTTCACATGTCTGTGCTCGTTTTCCAGGATCAGCACACGATGCCTACATCATGAGGCGTAGCGGGATGCCTGATATGATGATGCAGCTGCGCAACGAACGTGCATGTGTTGTTGGTGGGTACAGTCTGTCTGTCCTGTATTCTGTTTGGCCGAGCAGCACTACCGCTTCGCCAGTTCTAACGATATCCATGTGCTTTCCATTTAGGGGACGCTGGCTATCCCAACATGCCTTGGCTGCTGACACCTCTCCGCAACCCCATCACGCCGGCCCAGCTCCGCTACAACACCGCCCATGGCCGGACAAGGCGAGTGATAGAGAGGACGTTTGGCATGCTGAAGAGCCGATTCCGGTGCCTCCACAAGACCGGCGGCGCACTCCCATATGCCCCGGCGAAGGTCTGCAAGATCTTCATGGTCTGCTGCATGCTGCACAACATGGCAGTTGAAAGAGCTGTGCCCCTCATCCTGGATCAAGATGACGAGGACCATCCACCCTTGGAGGACGAAGGGCTTGGCAATGGGGCTAGTGATGTGGAGGATGTGGAGCCGCAAGAGGACATCCGGACTCGGCTCATACGCGACTTCTTTGCTTAGTGGTGAGTACCAGGGTCTGAGTGTGCACGCATTGGTCCCCGTGTGGCATGCGTTGTGATGTGTGTCTCCACCTGCATGTATGGCACGTGGGTCAGAGGTGTGTGTGGGTGTGTCACTGGAGTGATGGTGGCAGTGATGGTAGTATTTCCCCAGGCATAATTGTGACCTAGCATGTTGTCATACATACATGTGTCGAGTAAATGCACATGCAAGTGGCTGTGCTTCTTGTGGCTGACTTCTTGTGTGTCTCTCTTCCCCAGGTACCTGCGCATGCCGTTTGCTGGTTGCATTGTTGTGGCACTGCTATTCCTCATGGACATGGCATCGTGGGCTGACTCAGCGTTACAGGCACGGACAGGTTTGGAAGTCTCCATGGGGTAAGGGATGCATCTGGGGTGTATTGGGTGTGGCAGTTGTTCACGATGTGTGCACACTGCCCCGGTCGGGGTTTGGGTCCTCTGCAGACATGTGGCATCCCCATGGGACACGACATGCAGCTGGGTACACCTGAATAGATGGGCTGCCTGGTTGTCAGTCATCAGTGATGGGATGGTGGATTGTGATGAAGGCATCAATGTGTGTGACACTGCCCTCGGACACATACGGTTAACATTGTCTTGACATGGCGTGGGACTTCCACATCAGCGGATGTATGGTGTATGGCAGGCTCTCCGTGAGCAGCTGTGGGTATTTAGCTATTATCCGACACTTGTGTGCCAGTTCCATGGCTATCACGCATTTGTGCTGCAGAAGGGGGGTGCCAGTGTTGGAGCCACATGTTACTCCACATGATGTGTTCATGTGTACTTCAAGTTGCCTCTGCAATCCCAAACACATGACTATTAAAGGTGTCCCTATGCCTCCAAGGTGCCTCTTCTCAGTCAATGCTGGTGTGTTGGCACGGTGCATCCTGCATGTCTGGCATGGTATTCCCTGATTGTGGCTATGTGTCAATGTGTCGAGTGGCAAGATGCAAGCTGTGTGTGTGTGCTGAGACTGTGTAATGGGCATGATGTCCATGACTGTGTGGGTATTGTGACATGTGCCATCCCCATGCATCCAACGTTGTCCATGACCCCATTCTCTGCATCCACCGGACTCAAGCTTGCAGGACATGGTTCTGCCACCTGTCTACACGTACCTGGGTGCCCCCCAGGACACGGGCCAGGATCCCTGACCTCTGCGCATGACTGTTGCTGTACTCAATGTGTCTGTCAGCACGGTTGTTCGGCCACCCCCTCAGCTGGTTCTGACCATCACGGGTGTGTATGGTGCTCCATGTCTGTCTTGCCTAGAAAACTGTGACCCATGTGTCCTGTGCCAGACTCAGGCCCCAGGGTGTGGATGGTTGAAGTGAACAGATGACTCAGGCATGTTTAGACTGTACAAGACACATGTTAGGTAATAATGCTACCAGCAGGCATCTACTCTTAATAGTGTGATTTATTATTGGGGGGGGGGGGCCAAGTGAGGGCCTTTCCGGGATTAGGGAATCCAAAGTTCAGTAGGGGAGATGGTGTCCTTGCCATTGGAAATCCTCAGAGTCCATGCCACAGTCTTTGTCAACATTGGTCAGCCAGTGACCAGCAGGGCCATGTGGCAGAGAATGTCTCTTGATGCTGTGATGCTGTTGCTCCAGTGGGCCAGGTGCCAGGCCAGGTGTCCTGGGAGATGGTGATGTAGCAGCCACCCTCACGGTCCTTTCCGTGGATGACCCGGCTTCCTGCGGGGAACCTCAGCAGCAGGCCGTGACGACGTCTGGGATGCTCCGTCGGATGTTTCCTCCTCCTCCTCATGATCCCTCCCTGTGGGTGGTGATGTTCTCCGCCTTCTGGCACAGGGAGGGTCGGCCATGGTGTCGGCCATCCGACGGAGTTCAGCGTGAATCCCCTGGGACGCCGTCACTTGCTGAGCCTGTCTGTCCTCCATCCTCCGTTGGTGTAGCTGTAGACAGGCTATTAGCTCCGCATGTTGCTGGGCCTGCTGGACCTTGATCCCCTCGAGGACGGACACAACCTGGGCCATGCCCGTGGTGTCCTGCCGGTATGAGTCCAGGATGTTACGGACATGGGAAAATACCGGATCCCCAGCCAACTGGTCAGGCTCGCGCCTCCGCCGCTCTCCACTCCCACCACCCCTGCCCACTTGCGTCTGGCCTGCACTTGTGGGCACATGGGGTCTCCGGGACCCCTGAGGGGTGGCATTGGCGTTGTCGCCTGCCTCCTCCTGGGTGCCCGGGACACCGTGTCCCTCCTGGCGAGCCTGGCTGCATTGTGGTGTTGGGGCAGGGATCCTGGGTGTCTCCTGGGATGTGGCAGGAGTGGGGGTGGTGGTTGGCACGGTTGTACCTGACGCAGGTGCTGCAGGTGGTTGGACACCAGAGGGGCCAGGTCGGTCGGGGTCGTCCGCAGAGTGGTGAGAGTGGTCGCTGCCGGTGGGATCGGTCTCCTGCAGATCCGGGTCCTGTGAGTGTTCCCCCCCAGTGTTGGGGGGTGCAGCACGACGTTGACCTGTGTGTGAGAGAGAAAATGTTAATTTTGATCCATGCAACATCCATGTTTCATCCGTTACAAAGTTGGCACATTTCCTCTTGGAATTAGGATCTGTCTTGCATTCCACTCACAGTGCACTTGTGCATGTGTGTGTCCCTTGGGCACCAATTTGGCCCCTTTAACTATGTGTGGCACAGTCTTACTTGCTGCGTCAAGTGTGACTGCAGTCAGCAGTGGAGTGTGCATGTGTGCCGAGCTATGCGTTTGCGCCTTCCTTGTAGCACTGTACATGTGCACATGGAGTGGATCCACACACTCATATGATGCAGGTGGCTGTCCTTGTGCTCGTGTACAGGTTGTAACATGGCCCTGCGTTTTGCCATGATGAAGAGGGGGGGTTCTGGCACTGGGCACCCTTGTCTACATGCACGCAGTCCACCTGCTGACGAGCAGACATTCCCACACACCAAAGGACTGATTTGCTCTCCCTGTGTCTCCCTCCTTCTCTGTCCCCCTCTCCCTCCCTCTCTGTCCCCCTCTCCCTCCCTCCGTGTGTCAGCCTCCTCCCTCTGTCCGTCTCCCTCCCTCTCTGTCCCCCTCTCCCTCCCTCTCTGTCCCCCTCTCCCTCCCTCTCTGTCCCCCTCTCCCTCCCTCTGTGTCCCCCTCTCCCTCCCTCCGTGTGTCAGCCTCCTCCCTCTGTCCGTCTCCCTCCCTCTCAGTCCCCCTCTCCCTCCCTCTCTGTCCCCCTCTCCCTCCCTCTGTGTCCCCCTCTCCCTCCCTCCGTGTGTCAGCCTCCTCCCTCTGTCCGTCTCCCTCCCTCTCAGTCCCCCTCTCCCTCCCTCCCTGTCCCCCTCTCCCACCCTCTGTGTCCCCCTCTCCCTCCCTCCGTGTGTCAGCCTCCTCCCTCTGTCCGTCTCCCTCCCTCTCAGTCCCCCTCTCCCTCCCTCTCTGTCTCCCTCTCCCTCCCTCTGTGTCCCCCTCTCCCTCCCTCCGTGTGTCACCCTCTGTCACCTTGGCCCAGCTTCCTGGGCACACACTGTTAGCAGATCTTTGAGTGGCCCTTGGCCTGTTGATGTGAGTTTGTTTCTGATCTCCAGGCACCCATTTTGTCTGCTGTGTGTCTGTGCGCTGCTGCTGTGGTGGTGTGTGCTGCCACTCTTTCACACTGTTGGCTGTTCATTAGCTGCTGGCATGTGCAAAACAGTGCATTCACCCCCATGTGTTGATGCAAGGCGTCCGCCATTTGCTGGCAAGTCATTCCTGTGTTGGGACACAGTGTTTGTCTGGCTGTGACCTAGGCCATATGGGCAGAGGGCATTGTTGTCTGCTTTGGAGTCGCACTATGTGATTCTTGGTGCCCAGCCTCCCGCCATCCGGGTTACCGTGTCATGTGTTGTTGTCTTCTGTGGCCTGTGACTTGACATTGTCCAGCTGGGTGCATGGGGCATGGTGGCAGCAGTGGCATGTGCCTGCTCATGGAGTGTGGTTGAGTAATGCGATGGCTTGTGGTGGTTGCGTGCCTGTTATTGATTTTGGTTGTGGTTGCTTTTCCCCCCATGTGAGGTGCGTTGTTTGTGTACTCACCCGGGTCTCGGAGTCCTTCTACTCCTTCAACTGCCTCCACCGGCAGTATGGCCATCACCCTCTCCTCCCAGGGATGGTACTGTACGGCTCTGCGGGAGGGCCCTCCTCCGGTGGCGTTGGCCTGGTCGTGTTCCTCCTGCCTCTTGGCTCTGACCCTCCTCCGCAGATCGTACCACCTGTTCTGGCAATCCTGCTTGGTCCTCCTGGTGTCCGCAACAGCATTCACAGCATCGACGATGGTCTGCCACATGGCTGTTTTGGCTGCCTGGCTGGTGCTTCTGACCAATGTTCCAAAGATCTGTGGCTCGACTCTGAGGATTTGATCAACAAGGACCTCCAACTCTCGGTGACTGAACTTTGGATTCTTGGTAGTGGGCATGGTGAGGGGTGTGGGTGGGGATGGTGTGGGTGTGGGGGGGGGGTGTGGATGTTGGGGGGGGGTGTGGATGGTTGTGTGTGTGTGTGAATGTGATGAGAGGGTGTTTGTGAGGGTGGTCGTTTGAAGGTGTGCAAGTGTAAGGTGTGGTGTAGCTTGTAGTCTGGTTCTGTGGTGTCTGGCAGCAGTGAGTCTGTTGGAAAGGCTCAAGGTTTGTGTGTGTGGGCCCTTTTTATTGGTCCATGGGTGGGTGTGGCAGTTTTTGAATTTTGGGTGGGTGTGTTATAAGGAGTGGTGGTGTATTGGGCCTCTGTTTGTTTTTGGCAGTTGCAGGTCAGTGATTGTGTTATTTAAGTGGTTGTTGGCCATGTTTAGTGGCTGTGTGCCTTTCGACTGGTGTATTCTTGTGTTGTTTTATTTTGTCCTGGTTGTGTACGTGCGTTTTGAGCGTGTGTACGGTGTGTACATGGGCCATTTGGTTGTACGATTTTGTCCTTGTGTGTGGCTTTGTAAGACTCGTACATGCGGTTGTGATGTTGGGGCATGGGGTGCGCTCCGTACTTAGGAGGTTGTGTTGGGGGTGCGCCAGGAACGTACTGGGGTGGGGGTACGACTGGAACGTACTGGGGTGTAGGTACACGAGGGGTACGACACGTACAGGGGTGGGGGGTGTACATTGACGGTGGTACGACACGTACTGGGGTGGGGGTACGACTGGAACGTACTGGGGTGTCGGTACACGGGGGGTACGACACGTACAGGGGTGGGGGTATGACTGGAACGTACTGGGGTGTAGGTACACGGGGGGTACGACACGTACAGGGGTGGGGGTACGACTCGAACGTACTTGGGTGTAGGTACACGGGGGGTACGACACGTCCAGGGGTGGGGGTACGACTGGAACGTACTTGGGTGTAGGTACACGGGGGGGTACGACACGTCCTGGGGTGGGGGTACGACTCGAACGTACTTGGGTGTAGGTACACGGGGGGGTACGACACGTACTGGGGTGGGGGGGTGTACATTGACGGTGGTACGACACGTACTGGGGTGGGGGTACGACTGGAACGTACTGGGGTGTAGGTACACGGGGGGGTACGACATGTCCTGGGGTGGGGGTACGACTCGAACGTACTTGGGTGTAGGTACACGGGGGGGTACGACACGTACTGGGGTGGGGGGGTGTACATTGACGGTGGTACGACACGTACTGGGGTGGGGGTACGACTGGAACGTACTGGGGTGTAGGTACACGGGGGGTACGACACGTACTGGGGTGGGGGTACGACTGGAACGTACTGGGGTGTAGGTACACGGGGGGTATGACACGTACTGGGGTGGGGGTACGACTGGAATGTACTGGGGTGTACATAGACGGTGGTACGACACGTACAGGGGTGGGGGGGTGTACATTGACGGTGGTACGACACGTCCTGGGGTGGGGGTACGACTGGAACGTACTTGGGTGTAGGTACACGGGGGGTACGACACGTCCAGGGGTGGGGGTACGACTGGAACGTACTGGGGTGGGGGTACACGGGGGTACGACACGTACAGGGGTGGGGGGGTGTACATTGACGGTGGTACGACACGTACTGGGGTGGGGGTACGACTGGAACGTACTGGGGTGTAGGTACACGGGGGGTACGACACGTACAGGGGTGGGGGGTGTACATTGACGGTGGTACGACACGTACTGGGGTGGGGGTACGACTGGAACGTACTGGGGTGTAGGTACACGGGGGGTATGACACGTACTGGGGTGGGGGTACGACTGGAATGTACTGGGGTGTACATAGACGGTGGTACGACACGTACAGGGGTGGGGGGGTGTACATTGACGGTGGTACGACACGTCCTGGGGTGGGGGTACGACTGGAACGTACTTGGGTGTAGGTACACGGGGGGTACGACACGTCCAGGGGTGGGGGTACGACTGGAACGTACTGGGGTGGGGGTACACGGGGGTACGACACGTACAGGGGTGGGGGGGTGTACATTGACGGGGGTATGACACGTACTGGGGTGGGGGTTCGACTGGAACGTACTGGGGTGTACCTAGACGGGTGGGGGTATACATACACGGGGGGTACGTGTCGGACGTACGGGGGCTGGGGGGAGTGTTGGGCGCGTATGCGGGCACATGTCTCCATGGTTGCTATGGGTGTTCGGTGCGGACGGTGTTTTTTCCATACGGTTGTACGGTCGGACGCACGGGATGGATCGTGATTCCTCGGTCGGACTTGGCTTTTCACGTTTGTAAGGTAAATAGTCCGAGGACGTGTCGGACACATTTTCCGACCCGAGGACGTGTGGGGAATGATTCCCAGTGCGGTTCGTATGGACTTTTTACCATGCGAATCGTGATTGCCAGTTCGTACGGCACTTGTACGATTCGTACGGTAAAAAGACCCGATACGAGTCGCACGGGGGAATTTTTTACCGGATTGTGATCGGCACCTATGTGTATTATTGATGTTTTTTATGTATGATCTGCTTTTATGGACTTTTGTCAAGCTCCGAATAAAGCTTTATGAATTGAATTGAATTGAGTGCAAACAATATCAAGACACATGGCTGATCAACAAAACACAACACTGAATTGCCAGTCACACACTCTGCATACTCACAATTGGCACCAGCAACAAGTAGGTGTCCAATTACAAGGACACTTCAACACACCGCACAGTGCAGAACCTACAACTCCCACATGTGCAAACAGGTGAGCAGTCTATATATCGACTTTTTAATATCGAGGGACATAAATATCGAGTCAAAAATATCGAATGTCCAAAATATCGAAATAGATAATATCGATGTGAAAAATATTGTTTTGTTTTTTTCTTATATGTCGATGTAAGTAATATCGTTAGTAATAATATCGACATGTGAAAATATTGTCATTGTGTGTTTAGTAAATATTTTGAAGTTGTTTGTATAAATAGTTAAAATGTATATAATATGAGAAATATTTATATTGTTTTAGGGGCGGGATGTTGGGTTATAGGGGATAAGGGTGGGGAGTGTTTTAAAAAAGTTAATTTATTTTTTTAATATATTGTAAAATTTAATTAGTAAATTTTATTTAAAATGTGAAATGTATATTTAATTTTAGGAGCGGGATGTTGGTTTATAGGGGATAAGGGTGGGAAGTGTATTAAAAATGTTTATATGTTGTTTAATTTAAAAAAAAATAATTTAGAAATTGTAAATTAAATGTAGAATTTTAAAAATAATTTTAGGAGCGGGATGTTGGTTTATAGGGGATAAGGGTGGGAAGTGTTTTAAAAATGTTTATATATTGTTTGAATTTTTTTATAAATTATTTAGAAATTGTAAATTAAATTTAGAATTTAAAAAAAATTTTTAGGAGCGGGATGTTGGTTTATAGGGGATAAGGGTGGGAAGTGTTTTAAAAATGTTTATATATTTGTAAATTTAAAAAAATTCTTTTTTAGAAATTGTAAATTAAATTTAGAATTTTATAAAAAAATTTAGGAGCGGGATGTTGGTTTATAGGGGATAAGGGTGGGAAGTGTATTAAAAATGTTTATATATTGTTTGAATTTTTTAAAAATTTATTTAGAAATTGTAAATTAAATTTAGAATTTTAGAAATAATTTTAGGAGCGGGATGTTGGTTTATAGGGGATAAGGGTGGGAAGTGTTTTAAAAATGTTTATATATTGTTTAATTTAAAAAAAAAAATAATTTAGAAATTGTAAATTAAATGTAGAATTTTAAATAAAATTTTAGGAGCGGGATGATGGTTTATAGGGGATAAGGATGGGAAGTGTTTTAAAAATGTTTATATGGAGGAGGAGCCTAGTGCGCAACCAAGATGGCCGCGTAGGTGCGAGGCTCCCGAGGACCTCCGCGACCTCCTGAATTAATCCTGGCGATATCCTGTCCTTGTTGAGGGGAATGTGTTGGGGAACCGGAGCTGAGGCGCCACCCGTTTTTTGGGCTCGAATCGGACCCCGGACGCCGGTGGGAGCATCGATCGAAGGTTGTGGCCTTCTCCTCGCCGGCCCCCCGGATTGGAGTAGTGGGGCGATCCGGGGACAAAGTGAATAACAGCGGCGAACGGGGCTGGGCGACTGGCGTACCCCGCACTTTCACTTTCGCTTTTGCGCCCTCCTAGCTCTCAAGCGGGGTCGGACTGCGGAGCGGGGTGTGGTGGTGTGGCCTTGTCCAGGAGCCCGGCTGACCCGCCGGCGGTGGGTTGACCCGCGGTTCGGTGGTCGCCCCTGCCCCCCCCCTGGCACCCGTGACTTGGTATAGCGGCCCGTTTGGGGTGCTTGGCACGACGGTGGCAGAGCCAGCATGTCCACCAAACAAGATGGCGACCGGGCGAAGGTGAAGACGACCCGCCGTGGCACGGCGCACCAGGCCAACAGTATGGACCGCTACACGCTCCAGAAGGGTTCTCCGGAGACATCGCGTGCATCCCCGGTGGGCCCGACGGAGGCATCCGCTCATCCGGTGGATCTGACCCTCCGGGACGTCATGGGCGCCATCGCAGAGATGAAGGCCTCGGTGGACCAGCGTTTCGACACCTTAGCGCAAAAAATAGACTCGGTCCTGGTGGATGTGAGCCTTGTGAGGGCAGACTTGTCCAAAACAAACGACCGAGTCGACTCCCTGGCCCACACCACAACGAGCCTCACGACAGACGTGGTGGCCCTCCAGAAGGAGGTGCGCCGGCTTGGCCAGGCGAGCGCCCTGATGGACCGGCGACTGGAGGACTCCGAGGGTCGGGCCCGGAGGAATAATGTCCGTATTGTGGGGGTGCCGGAGGGACGAGAGGCAGAGGCGGCGGATCTTTTCGTGGAAGAGTTGATCCTGACCCACCTCCAGCCCCGGGGGCTGAGTAAGCTTTTTGCGGTGGAGCGTGCTCACCGGGTCCCCGGGGGCAGACCTAAGACTGGTGCCCCGCCGCGGCCTCTCATTGCCCGGATTTTTAATTTCCGGGACAGAGATGCTATCCTCCAGACCTCCAGACAACAGGGACCGGTCAAGCTTGACAACATGGAGGTACATTTCTACCCAGACTTTACCCCGGCGGTCCAGAAGCAGCGGCAGAGCTTTCTTGGTGTTAAACGTCGCCTAAGGGACCTGAACCTCAAGTACTCAATGCTCTTTCCAGCTAAGCTGAGGGTAGAGGTGGATGGTCGCACGCACTTCTTTGACCGGCCCGAGGCGGCTGGGGACTGGCTGGACACTCTGCCTGGAGATCGGGGCCGGGGGGGCGGGGGGGGCGCGGCTGGCGAGGAGGGCCCACCGGAGCAGAATTGAGGGGTGACTGCATAGGCCTTGCTCTGGACGTTGTTCCTTCACCATTTATTGATTGCGTATTTTCCCCTCCTATGGAGGTCGTGCGGGGTCTGTTGGGGGCTTCCCTCCTCCTCTGGGGGACTAGTTAGTATTTTAGCTATGGGGCGACAGGCACACTGCACTTTGGGGGGGCTGTCTGGGCTCATGCAGGGGTGCAGGGAGGGGGGAGTTTTGTTGGGACCGGGGGGTGGGGGGGGTGTGTTGTTTGTTAGCACCGCAGGGCAAACCCGCTACTATGTTGTTGTTTCTAGGATGCTCGATGGGGGACGACCGATTGTTTCGACGTATGATGGGGGGTAGGGATTTGGCTGTGTTGTCATGGAATGTTAACGGCCTGGGGGATAGGATTAAGCGTGGTGTGGTCCTGCAGTACTTAAAACGTATTTCACCAGATGTTGTCTTCCTGCAGGAGACGCACCTCATAGGTAACTCCTTTCATGCAATGAACCGGCGGGGATATCGTTTGGCGGCCCATTCTGGCTTCACCTCGGGCTCGCGGGGGGTGGGTATTATGATCAAGAACTCGCTCCCGTTGGAGATTGATGAGGTGCGCCATGATGAGAGGGGACGCTACACGGTCCTGGTGGGAAGAATGGAGGGTAGAGTGTTTATCTTTATATCAGTGTACGTCCCGCCTGGGTTACAAGCCACCACATTTGCGGACCTGGGGCGCCTCCTTCTGGACCTTCCGAGTGGCCTGCTGGTGGTTGGAGGGGATTTTAATGCGGTAGCCTCTGGGTCTATGGATCGCCATCCCCCTAGGGACCTCCCCCGGGCACAGGCGTGGCTGCCCGGCCTTCTGGACACGCTGGGCCTGGTGGATTGCTGGCGATTAAAGCATCCTGCATTGCGACAGTACACCTTCCACTCGGGTGCCCATGGTAGCCTCTCGCGGCTTGATTACATCCTTGTCCCGGCGGCCCACGCAGGGAGGGTGGGGGAGGTGCGCCATCTGGCGCGGGGTATCTCAGACCACTCCCCATTGTTGTTGCATCTCGATGTCTTCCCGAGGGGGGATGGCAGGGTGGCCCCAATCAATGCATGGTATTTGCGCGACCCCACCATTCGTGCTGATTTGATCAAATCCCTACAGCGATATTTCGATGAGAATGTGGGGTCGGTCTCTTCGGCCATCTCCCTGTGGGAGGCATTCAAGGTAGTCCTTAGAGGGGAGGCCCTCTCCTTTATCTCCCATGCCCGGCGGCGCGAGCGGGAGGAGGTGACCCGGGTAGAGGCCGAGATTGCAGAACTGGAGGGTGACCTGGGAAGCGGGGTAACAGACGACAAGTTGCATGTTCTACACCTAAAGCAGGCGGCCTATCGGGCCCTCGTCACGGAGGCGGCCAGGGGCCTCAGTAGAGAGCAGCAGGGGCGATTGTATGATGTGGGTGATAAGGCTGGCAAATTGATTGCGTGGTTGGATAAGAGGGAGAGAGCGAGCCGTGTGGTGCCTTTGATTGAGAGTGTTGATGGTGCGTGTGTCACTGAGCCGGAAGCCATTGTCTCCTGCTTCGCGGATTATTTCCGCGAAGTCTACTCCCCGGTTTCCCCCTGCTCGGAGGCAGACTCCCATGCCCTGCTTCGGGACATCGCACTGCCCTCCCTAACGGTGGAGGACAGGGATTCGCTGGACGCCCCTCCCACCTCGGACGAAATTGCCTTGGCTATTCGCTCGGTTGCATCCGGCAAGGCCATGGGCCCCAATGGTATTCCCATCGAGCTCTACAAGCTACGCCCGGATGTGTTGGCGCCCCACCTGCGCGCGATGTTCCTGGCGGCCCACTCGCGGGGTTCCCTCCCGCCGGACCAGCGTCTAGCCACAATTGTGGTGATCCACAAGGAGGGGAGGCCCCGTGAACGGGTCACATCCTATAGGCCGATTTCGCTTTTGAACGCGGAGCCCAAAATCCTCGCCAAGGTGTTGGCCAACAGGTTGGTTGGCGTGGTGGGCGATTTGGTCCACCAAGACCAATCTGGCTTTATACCGCACCGCAACACGGCGCTCAATTTGCGGCGCTTGCACGGGGTGCTCGCGCGTGTCCCATTTGTGCGGGAGCCGGCCATCTTGGCGTCCTTGGACGCCACCATGGCGTTTGATACGCTTGAATGGCCATACATCTGGGCGATGCTGGCAAAATTCGGGTTTGGCCTGGGTTTCATTAGCTGGGTCAAATTGCTATATTCGGGCCCATTGGCGCAGGTGGTAGTGAATGGGCGAGTCTCGGCCCCATTCGCGCTGGGGAGGGGTACGCGACAGGGCTGCCCCCTGTCGCCTCTCCTGTTTGCCCTGGCCCTGGAGCCCCTGGCGGAGTGGCTGCGGTGGCACCCTTCTATCCGTGGTCTCCGCTGGACCCCCGAGCATGAGGACCGTGTGTCCCTCTATGCTGACGATATCCTTCTGTATCTCGCCTCCCCGCGTAAATCACTGATCGTCCTTGTTGATGTTTTGCGTTCATTCGGTCGCAACTCAGGCCTGGTCATCAACTGGGCGAAATCCTGTGTATATGTGCTTTCCGGGGAGGCTCCGGCCCTACCACGGGACTGTCCGATCCAGATTGCCTCCCAAGGTTTTCGGTACCTGGGTATCTATATCACTCTTGACCCGGAGGCCCGCTATGAGCGGAATTTGTTACCCCCCCTCCGGCGTTTGAGGGAGGACGTGGTGCGCTGGCGGCGTCTGCCGCTCTCGCCGCTCGGCCGAGCGGCCTTGTTTAAAATGATGTCCCTGCCACGCTTCCTCTACGCCCTCCAGAATACTATGGACTTGGTCCCGGCACGCTATTTCCGTGAGGTGGAGGGCCTCCAGCGGCGCCTGTTCTGGGACGGGAGGTCGCGCATTGCTCTGGCTAAATTGACGCTCCCGTGGTACGATGGGGGGGTCGCCCTCCCTGACATTAAACGGTATTACTGGGCCTCCCAACTAGCTGCAATTAATCATGGCCTTTACGGGCCCGCCTTGAACCCGGCATTTGAGATGGATAAGATGCTCCTGCCCGGTGGCGATTACAATCGAGCGCTCTACGCTGGCGTGCCCGACTCCCGTTTGACGGGACCGACGCGTGTTATGGTGCGTGTCTGGCACGCGGCTAATGCAGCTATGGGGTGGAAGGACCGTTTGACCCGGGCGTCACCGCTGTATGCGTCTGAGAGGTTGGGCTCCCTGTGGACGTCGAAGGGCTTCGAGAAGTGGGACACGATCGGAATCAGCACGGTGGGAGATCTCTGGACGAGGGGGGGATTCAAAACTTTTGAGACGCTGCAGGCGGAGTTCCAGCTGCAGGGCAGTGAGTACTTTCGGTACCTACAGGTCCGCCATGCGCTGGGCTCCGTCTTCCCGGATGTCGCATCCATTCCGGAGTCTTCCCCCCTGGAGGACAGAGTCCTAGATGGCCATGTCCCGGACAGCACGATCTCCCTCATATACAAAAAACTGATCAACGATAGATCGTGCCTGCTTACTAGTCTCCGCGAGGCTTGGGTTGCCGACGGGCTGGAGCTGGACGATGAGGATTGGATTTCCGCGGTGGCCTCTCCGAAAGAGGTGGCCATCCCGGCTCGCCTTCGTTTCGTCCAGCTCAAGATCCTTCACCGGGTTTACGTGACGGGGCCAAGGCTTCTGCGTATGGGTTTTGCTGGTGACGGAATGTGTAAGCGTGGCTGTGGTGCGTTGGCGACTTTCATGCATATACTGTGGGAGTGCCCGAAGGTGGAGCGATTCTGGCGTGGTGTGCATGAGGTCCTGCGTGTGGTGACGCGTGTTGCGCTGCTGCCTGAAGCGAGGAGATGCTTGCTGAATGTATGGGAACCGAATGATTATTCGGTCCCGCAGACGCGGTGGGTGACTCTGGGATACATGATAGCCAAGCGCGACATTGCTCAATTGTGGGGATCCCAGAGGCCCCCTGCGGTGTCGGCCTGGAAAGAGCATATGGATTGGTGTATGTTTCGTGAAAAGGTGGTGTATGTGGCGAGAGGTAAGCCTGGGGCGTGGGTGAAACTCTGGGGCCCCTGGAACGCCTACCGCGGGGTTATTTGTGAGCCACCACTGCTACCGGCTGCCTCGCCTGCTCCGTCTCCCTAGATGGCCCCCCTCCCTCAGCCGCGGGCGCGCGGTCCCCCAGTCCCTGATCTATTCCCATTCCCCTCTCCAGAGTTCTGCTGCTGGTTTGGATCCCCCACTTATGGAGCACGTGCTGTTATTTTGGATCGCGGGTTGCCCTGCGGGTGTGGTTTTTTGGTGTTGTTTTGTTTCAAGAAAAGGGAACCGTACTGTGGGCTTGGAGCTGTGTGGCCTGCACCATTGATTACTCCTGTTTCACTGCTCTGCACTGCCTAGAGACTTTTACTGTATGTGTGCAATATGTTTTTGTCATTCTAGCGGCCGGCCGGATGGTTGTAGGCCCATACCTGTAACTTTTACGAACTGCAATAAACGGTTTCAAAAAAAAAAAAAAAAAAAAAAATGTTTATATATTGTTTAAAAATTTTTAAAATTTATTTAGAAATTGTAAATTACATTTAGAATTTTAGAAAAATTGTTAGGAGCGGGATGTTGGTTTATAGGGGATAAGGGTGGGAAGTTTTTTCAAAATGTTTATATATTTGTTAATTTTTTCGTAAAAATATTTATAAATTGGAAATAAAATTTCGAATTTTACAAATATATTTCGGAGCGGGATGTTGGTTGATAGGGGATAAGGGTGGGAAGTGTTTTAAAAATGTTTATATATTTGTTAATTTAAAAAAAATTTAAATTTAGAAATTGTAAAATAAATTAAGAATTTTACTAATAATTTTAGGAGTGGGATGTTGGTTAATAGGGGATAAGGGTGGGAAGTGTTTTAAAAATGTTTATATATTTGTAAATTTTTAAACAAAATAATTTAGAAATTGTAACTTTAATTTAGAATGTTACAAATAATTTTAGGAGCGGAATGTTGGGTTATAGGGGATAAGGGTGGGAAGTTAATTTAAAATGTTTATATATTTTTTAATTAAAAAATAAAAATATTTTAAAAATTTTAAATATATTTTAGAATTTAACAAATCCCATAATTAAATATAGATTTCAGTCAGAATATTAAATTAATTAAGTTCACTGTCCAGCACTTATCTTAATGAAATATAGACAGGAGTAGGAATAGTAAATTAATTAAGTTCATTGTCCAGCACTTACTGTAATTTAATATAGTTTGGAGTGAGAATAGTAAATTAATTTAGTTCAGTGTCCAGCACTTATCTTAATTAAATATAGATTGGAGTGGGAATAGTAAATAAATTAAGTTCACTGTCCAGCATCTACTCTAATGTAATATAGGTTGGAGTGAGAATAGTAAATTAATTAAGTTCAGTGTCCAGCATTTATCTTAATTAAATATAGACTGGAATGGGAATAGTAAATTAATTCAGTTCAGTGTCCAGCACATACTCTAATTAAATATAGGTTGGAGTGAGAATACTAAGGTGCCGATTACGATCCGGTAAAAAATTTCCCCGTGCGACTCGTATCCGGTCTTTTTACCGTACGAATCGTACAAGTGCCGTACGAACTGGCAATCACGATTCGCATGGTAAAAAGTCCATACGAACCGCATTGGGAATCATTCCCCACACGTCCTCGGGTCGGAAAATGTGTCCGACACGTCCTCGTACGATTTACCGTACAAATGTGAAAGGTGAAGTCCGACCGAGGAATCACGATCCATCCCGTGCGTCCGAGGTTACAACCGGATGGAAAAAACACCGTCCGCACCGAACTCCCATAGCAACCATGGAGACGTGCCCGCATACGCGCCGACCCCCCCAGCCCCCGTACGTACGCGCCGACCCCCCCCAGCCCCCGTATGTACGCGCCGACCCCCCGTGTATGTACACCCGTGTACGTTCGAGTTGAACCCCCCGTGTACATTCGAGTCGAACCCCCGTGTACGTTCGAGTCGAACCCCCGTGTACGTTCGAGTCGAACCCCCGTGTATGTTCGAGTCGAACCCCCCGTGTATGTACGGTGCGTACCCCCAGCGCGTAGCGCTGGGGGTACGCACCGTACATACACGGGTGGGGGTACGACTCGAACGTACACGGGTGTACATACAGGGGGGTTCGACTCGAACGTACACGGGGGGGTTCGACTCGAACGTACACGGGGGGGTTCGACTCGAACGTTCACGGGGGGTTCGACTCGAACGTACACGGGGGGTTCGACTCGAACGTACACGGGTGTACATACAGGGGGGTTCGACTCGAACGTACACGGGGGGGTTCGACTTGAATGTACACGGGGGGGTTCGACTCGAATGTACACGGGGGGTTCGACTCGAACGTACACGGGTGTACATACAGGGGGGTTCGACTCGAACGTACACGGGGGGGTTCGACTCGAACGTACACGGGTGTACATACAGGGGGGTTTGACTCGAACGTACACGGGGGGGTTCGACTCGAACGTACACGGGTGTACATACACGGGGGTTCGACTCGAACGTACACGGGGGGGTTCGACTCGAACGTACACGGGGGGGTTCGACTCGAACGTTCACGGGGGGTTCGACTCGAACGTACACGGGGGGTTCGACTCGAACGTACACGGGTGTACATACAGGGGGGTTCGACTCGAACGTACACAGGGGGGTTCGACTTGAATGTACACGGGGGGGTTCGACTCGAATGTACACAGGGGGTTCGACTCGAACGTACACGGGTGTACATACAGGGGGGTTTGACTCGAACGTACACGGGGGGGTTCGACTCGAACGTACACGGGTGTACATACACGGGGGTTCGTCTCGAACGTACACGGGGGGGTTTGACTCGAACGTACACGGGGGGGTTCGACTCGAACGTACACGGGGGGGTTCGACTCGAACGTACACGGGTGTACATACAGGGGGGTTCGACTCGAACGTACACGGGGGGTTCGACTCGAACGTACACGGGTGTACATACACGGGGGGTCGGCGCGTACATACGGGGGCTGGGGGGGTCGGCGCGTACGTACGGGGGCTGGGGGGGTCGGCGCATACGTACGGGGGCTGGGGGGGGTCGGCGCGTACGTACGGGGGCTGGGGGGGGTCGGCGCGTACGTACGGGGGCTGGGGGGGGTACGGTGCGTACCGGGCCACCTACTCTGGTCGATTCGCGCCGTACTTCGCTTTTCCTGCACTTTTTGGGTGCCGTGAAAATATTGGCGTCCGGTCTGCTGTCGGTTCGAATCGTAATTCCTGGGTCGTGAAACGCTGCCTGAAAGCGTCCCGACGTCACGTCGCAGCATTCCCGGATCACATTCGTATGTATGTTTTCGTCGGTCGGTGTTTTTTACAATTCGTACGGAAATGGTGTTTCCGTGCGAATCGTAATTCCATGTTTGTAAAGTTTTACGACCGGGTACGAGTCGGACGGGGAAAACGCTCCGACCGACGGTTCGTACCCGGTTTTTACCGGATCGTGATCGGCACCTAAATGTATTAAGTTTAGTGTCCAGCACTTATGTTAATTTAATATAGACTGGAGTGGGAATAGTAAATTATTTTAGTTCAGTGTCCAGCACCTACCCTAATTTAATATAGGTTGGAGTGAGAATAGTAAATTAATTAAGTTCAGTGTCCAGCACTTATCTTAGTTAAATATAGACTGGAGTGGGAATAGTAAATTAATTAAGTTCATTGTCCAGCACCTACTGTAATTTAATATAGTTTGGAGCGAGAATATTAAATTAATTAAGTTCAGTGTCCAGCACTTATCTTAATTAAATATAGATTGGAGTGGGAATAGTAAATTAATTCAGTTCAGTGTCCAGCACATACTATAATTAAATATAGGTTGGAGTGAGAATAGGAAATTAATTAAGTTCAGTGTCCAGCACTTATTTTAATTTTATATAGACTGGAGTGGGAATAGTAAATTAGTTTAGTTCAGTGTCCAGCACCTACCCTAATTTAATATAGGTTGGAGTGAGAATAGTAAATTAATTAAGTTCAGAGTCCAGCACTTATCTTAATTAAATATAGAGTGGAGTGGGAATAGTAAATTAATTAAGTTCATTGTCCAGCACCTACTGTAATTTAATATAGTTTGGAGTGAGAATAGTAAATTAATTAAGTTCAGTGTCCAGCACTTATCTTAATTAAATATAGATTGGAGTGGGAATAGTAAATTAATTCAGTTCAGTGTCCAGCACATACTCTAATTAAATATAGGTTGGAGTGAGAATAGGAAATTAATTAAGTTCAGTGTCCAGCACTTATTTTAATTTTATATAGACTGGAGTGGGAATAGTAAATTAGTTTAGTTCAGTGTCCAGCACCTACCCTAATTTAATATAGGTTGGAGTGAGAATAGTAAATTAATTAAGTTCAGTGTCCAGCACTTATCTTAATTAAATATAGAGTGGAGTGGGAATAGTAAATTAATTAAGTTCATTGTCCAGCACCTACTGTAATTTAATATAGTTTGGAGTGAGAATAGTAAATTAATTAAGTTCAGTGTCCAGCACTTATCTTAATTAAATATAGATTGGAGTGGGAATAGTAAATTAATTCAGTTCAGTGTCCAGCACATACTCTAATTAAATATAGGTTGGAGTGAGAATAGTAAATTAATTAAGTTCAGTGTCCAGCACCTATTTTAATTTTATATAGACT
The DNA here is from genome assembly GCF_964204655.1 of Triturus cristatus. Lineage (NCBI taxonomy): Eukaryota > Metazoa > Chordata > Amphibia > Caudata > Salamandridae > Triturus > Triturus cristatus. The sequence continues at coordinate 7,066,616 of NC_140590.1, read as the reverse complement.
GGAGTGGGAATAGTAAATTAATTTAGTTCAGTGTCCAGCACCTACCCTAATTTAATATAGGTTGGAGTGAGAATAGTAAATTAATTAAGTTCAGTGTCCAGCACTTATCTTAATTAAATATAGAGTGGAGTGGGAATAGTAAATTAATTAAGTTCATTGTCCAGCACCTACTGTAATTTAATATGGTTTGGAGTGAGAATAGTAAATTAATTAAGTTCAGTGTCCATCACTTATCTTTATTAAATATAGATTGGAGTGGGAATAGTAAATTAATTCAGTTCAGTGTCCAGCACATACTCTAATTAAATATAGGTTGGAGTGAGAATAGTAAATAATTAAGTTCAGTGTCCAGCACTTATTTTAATTTAATATAGAATGGAGTGGGAATAGTAAATTAATTTAGTTCAGTGTCCAGCACCTACCCTAATTTAATATAGGTTGGAGTGAGAATAGTAAATTAATTAAGTTCAGTGTCCAGCACTTATCTTAATTAAATATAGAGTGGAGTGGGAATAGTAAATTAATTAAGTGCATTGTCCAGCACCTACTGTAATTTAATATAGTTTGGAGTGAGAATAGTAAATTAATTAAGTTCAGTGTCCAGCACTTATCTTAATTAAATATAGATTGGAGTGGGAATAGTAAATTAATTCTGTTCAGTGTCCAGCACATACTCTAATTAAATATAGGTTGGAGTGAGAATAGTAAATTATTTAAGTTCAGTGTCCAGCACTTATTTTAATTTAATATAGACTGGAGTGGGAATAGTAAATTAATTTAGTTCACTGTCCAGCACCTACTCTAATTTAATATAGGTTGGAGTGAGAATAGTAAATTAATTATGTTCAGTGTCCAGCACTTATCTTAATTAAATATAGACTAGAGTGGGAATAGTAAATTAATTATGTTCAGTGTCCAGCACTTATCTTAATTAAATATAGACTAGAGTGGGAATAGTAAATTATTTAAGTTCATTGTCCAGCATCTACCCTAATTAAATATAGATTGGACTGAGAATAGTAAATTAATTAAGTTCAGTATGTAATGGGAGTAGTATGTTAATTAAGTTTGGTAAATAGCAAATATTAGAATTAATTATAGAGTTGAATAGGAATAGTTAAATTAATTGGATTTAATTTACAAAAAATCTGTAGATTTTAGTTTTGGTTGGATAAAAGATAGAAGTTATATCAGAATGCAAATTCCAATTTTTTTTTATTAAATAGTAGAAAGGAAATTAATATTTATTTTATAGTTGTTGGAATGTATATTCATTAGAGAGAAAATGTTGTTTATTATTACGCATATTCTAATAATTTAATCATTGAAATAAACATGTAATAAAATAATTAATATTTAACATTTGTATTATAGTTATAATTTTTTTATAATTGATATATATTTGTTTAATGTATATTTTGGACATGAATATATGAACACACAAAATAAATAAATATTAAAAAATCAGATTTTTATAGCTGTATAATATTTATACATTTATATTGTGTACTCTGACATTTTTTAGAATTTATTTGAATTTATAAGAAATTGTATGTTTTGAAATATATGACTAATATATTTTAAATATTAATATTTATATTATATATTTAATATTGAAATTGTTAACATTTTAGAATATGTATTTTTTTAAATATTTTTTTGGTATGTTGTAGATACAATATATTAATTATATCATGTACATCTATTTATTTTGTTAATATATACTGTTTTATTGATATATTAATAAAAATATTTTATTTATTATATTTATTTTTATACGTTAAAGAATTTTCACATAGAGACAAAAATTAGGTATTCTTTTTGAGTATTGTATTCTAATGTTTTACTAATTTTTAAAGTAATGTGTAATGTTAAATAAATAGTTAGGCCATTTATTGGTATTTTTTTAGTTGTTATGTTTGTTTGGGTCTTTTATTTGGTAACCGCTCGCTGTTGTTTTGGGTTATTTTGGTCGAATCCAGGTCACGGTCCGGAGCTGTTTCGCGTTTGAGAAGGTAAGAGTTATTTTCTTTATTATTAAATAGTTTTACGTGTTTTGTGGAAGTAGTAATGTTGTAATAAGTGTGTATTGATTGATGTTTTAGAAGTTAGGGTGTTAGTAATAGTTTGTATACGGTTTTATAATTTACGTTGTGTTCCGTGTTTGTGGCTTTGTTAGTGTTTTGTTATTTCGGTGTGTTAAAGTTTTATAGTGTTTGAATAACGTTTGTAGTGATGTTTTTAGGTGCGTTTTTTCGTCGGTTTCAAACACCTTATTTTTTTTAAAGGAAGTGTGTATTAGTTGTGTTTACTAATGTTTATTTTACACTTCCTTTATTGTTCGGGTTTCCAGGAGCGGTTATTTACCTTTTTAATATTTTTCGGGATTTTTATGGTTAATGGATAGTCGTTTTTTTGCGTAGACGTTGTTTTCGATAAACAGTTGTATTTTTACATTTTATTGGGATTTTTTTTTGGATACCTATGGATTTTGAACTCCCTGGATTTATTTGGAAGGAATGTTATTATCCCATTGGAGCAACTACACAGGTAAGTTCATTTAAATATTTTTATTGTTGGTGGCCAAACCTTATATATTTAATATTGTTGTTGTGTACTTGGTTTGTTTAATTATGTTGTCTAAATATATGTCCATATAATTGATGTATATATTTTAGACCACATAATTAAATATGTGATATAATAAAGTGGTTTGTTTATGTTGTGATAGTTGTTTTAGTAGAATTGTGGGTTAATATTTAGGAAAGGGTTTAGAAGAGAGTTTGAGCTATTATATTTAAGTACTCAAGTCCTCTTGTGGATGGGTATAGCTGTACCTGTGTTGTTGTAGGTAATTATACATTTGAGTAGTTTGTCTAGACTGTTTTGGTTTTAATTGTAGGACAGATTGTTGCATTCTTAATTCTTGGAAACTTTGTTCCTTTTGTATGGCAATTAGTAGTTTTTGTAGTGTTGGAGTTGTTCTCCCAGTAGAAGTTAGGAATGCATTATGCCAGCCCTCGACGGCGTTGTTAGTTTTGGCTTGTTGGTTGAGTGTACTTACATATACATTCCACCAAGGTATTTGGAACTTGGGCTGACGTCTATGGCCTGATCTGTGTAGTCTCCCCACCCAGGTATCCTCAAAATAATCTAAGAGGGGAGATAACTTAACTTCATTTTGTTTGTAGAATGGACTTTCTAATAAAAGATTGTAATGTTCTGCAACATCTGTGGTTGGTACATAAGCTAGGGCTGTTAGAAGTTTTATTTGATGTGCAAAACTTATGTTAGTGGCATATTCTACACTTAGGTGCCAATTCCGATCCGGTAAAAAAATTCCCCGTCCGACTCGTATCCGGATTTTTTTCCGTCCGAATCGTCAAAGTAGCGTACAAACTGCCAAGTACGATTCGAACGGAAAAAAGTCCATACGAATCGCATTGGGAAGATTTCCCCACACGTCCTCGGGTCGGGAAAAGTCACCGACACGTCCCCGGTCGAAAAACCCACCGTGCGGAAAAATAAAGTCCGACAGCGCAAGTACGATCCCTCCCGTCCTCCCCATTTCACAACCGTACGCAAAAAACACCGTCCGAACCGAACTCCCATAGCAACCATGGAGACATGTGCCCGCATAAGCGCCGAACACCCCACCACCCCCCCGCCCGCGTATGTACGCCCCGAACCCCCACCCGTGTATGTACGCACCAAACCCCCACCCGTGTATGTACGCACCGAACCCCCACCCCAGCAGTGTATGTACGCCCCGAACCCCCACCCGTGTATGTACGCACCGAATCCCCACCCGTGTATTTACGCACCGAACCCCCACCCGTGTATGTACGCCCCGAACCCCCACCTGTGTATGTACGCACCGAACCCCCACCCGTGTATGAACGGACCGAACCCCCCCAGCCGTGTATGTATGCACCGACCCCCCCCAGCCGTGTATGTACGCACCGAACCCTCACCCGTGTATGTACGCCCCCGAACCCCCACCCGTGTTTGAACGGACCGAACCCCCCCCCAGCCGTGTATGTACGCACCGAACCCCCCCCAGCCGTGTATGTACGCACCGAACCCCCCCCAGCTGTGTATGTACGCACCAAACCCCCACCCGTGTATGTACGCCCCGAACCCCCACCCGTGTATGTACGCACTGAACCCCCACCCGTGTATGTACGCACCAAACCCCCACCCCAGCACTGTATGTATGCACCAAACCACCACCCGTGTATGTACGCACCGAACCCCCACCCCAGCAGTGTATGTACGCACCGAACCCCCACCCCAGCAGTGTATGTACGCACCGAACACCCCCCCCAGCCGTGTATGTACGCACCAAACCCCCACGCCAGCACTGTATGTACGCCCCGAACCCCCACCCGTGTATGTACGCACCAAACCCCCACCCCAGCACTGTATGTACGCACCAAACCACCACCCGTGTATGTACGCACCGAACCCCCACCCCAGCAGTGTATGTACGCACCGAACAGCCCCCCCCCAGCCGTGTATGTACGCACCAAACCCCCACCCGTGTATGTACGCCCCGAACCCCCACCCGTGTATGTACGCACCAAACCCCCACCCCAGCACTGTATGTACGCACCAAACCACCACCCGTGTATGTACGCACCGAACCCCCACCCCAGCACTGTATGTACGCACCAAACCACCACCCGTGTATGTACGCACCGAACCCCTACCCCAGCAGTGTATGTACGCACCGAACCCCCCCCAGCAGTGCATGTACGCCCCGAACCCCCACCCGTGTATGTACGCCCCCGAACCCCCACCCGTGTATGTACGCACCGAACCCCCACCCGTGTATGAACGGACCGAACCCCCCCAGCCGTGTATGTACGCACCGAACCCCCACCCGTGTATGTACGCCCCCGAACCCCCACCCGTGTATGTACGCACCGAACCCCCACCCGTGTATGAACGGACCGAACCCCCCCCAGCCGTGTATGTACGCACCGAACCCCCACCCGTGTATGAACGGACCGAACCCCCCCCAGCCGTGTATGTACGCACCGAACCCCCCCCACCCGTGTATGTACGCACCAAACCCCCACCCCAGCACTGTATGTACGCACCAAACCACCACCCGTGTATGTACGCACCGAACCCCCACCCCAGCAGTGTATGTACGCACCGAACCCCCACCCCAGCAGTGTATGTACGCACCGAACACCCCCCCAGCCGTGTATGTACGCACCAAACCCCCACCCCAGCACTGTATGTACGCCCCGAACCCCCACCCGTGTATGTACGCACCAAACCCCCACCCCAGCACTGTATGTACGCACCAAACCACCACCCATGTATGTACGCACCGAACCCCCACCCCAGCAGTGTATGTACGCACCGAACCCCCACCCCAGCAGTGTATGTACGCACCGAACACCCCCCCCCAGCCGTGTATGTACGCACCAAACCCCCACCCGTGTATGTACGCCCCGAACCCCCACCCGTGTATGTACGCACCAAACCCCCACCCCAGCACTGTATGTACGCACCAAACCACCACCCGTGTATGTACGCACCGAACCCCCACCCCAGCACTGTATGTACGCACCAAACCACCACCCGTGTATGTACGCACCGAACCCCCACCCCAGCAGTGTATGTACGCACCGAACCCCCCCCCAGCAGTGCATGTACGCCCCGAACCCCCACCCGTGTATGTACGCCCCCGAACCCCCACCCGTGTATGTACGCACCGAACCCCCACCCGTGTATGAACGGACCAAACCCCCCCCCCAGCCGTGTATGTACGCACCGAACCCCCCCAGCCGTGTATGTACGCACCGAACCCCCCCCAGCCGTGTATGTACGCACCGAACCCCCCCCAGCCGTGTATGTACGCACCGAACCCCCCCAGCCGTGTATGTACGCACCGAACCCCCCCCCAGCCGTGTATGTACGCACCGAACCCCCCCCAGCCGTGTATGTACGCACCGAACCCCCACCCGTGTATGTACGCCCCGAACCCCCACCCGTGTATGTACGCACCAAACCCCCACCCCAGCACTGTATGTACGCACCAAACCACCACCCGTGTATGTACGCATCGAACCCCCACCCCAGCAGTGTATGTACGCACCGAACACCCCCCCCAGCCGTGTATGTACGCACCAAACCACCACCCGTGTATGTACGGCCGTACCCACACCCCACCAGGGAATGTACGGACCGTACCCCCACCAGTGCATGTACGGACCGTACTGACGCCAAAAACACACGTACTGAACCAGGACAAACCATATTTACACAAGGAGAGTCAATTAGAGTTTCCCCACACCACCAAACATGCCCAACAACCCCACAAACATCACATACACTGACCTGCAACTGCCAAACTGCCAAACAGAGGCCCAAAACTCAATCACTCCTCATAACACACCCACACAAATTTCAAACACTGCCACACCCACAAATGGACCAATAAAAATGGACCACACACACAAACCATGAGCCTTTGCAACAGACCCACTGCTGCCAGAGCCCACAGACGACCCACACCACCATACTTGAACCTCACACTTGTATACCTTCACACAACCACCTACACAAACACCCCCTCATCACATTCACACACACACCTCCACTACCACACCCACACCCCCACAGCCATCCACACCCACACCCCCACAACCATCCACACCCACACCCCACGCCATGTCCACCACCAAGAATCCAAAGTTCACAAAGGAGGAGCTGGAGATCCTTGTCGACGAAATCCTCAGAGTCGAGCCACAGCTCTTTGGGACATTGGTCAGACAGACCAGCATATCCGAAAAAACGGCCATGTGGCAGAGGATTGTCGATTCTGTGAATGCTGTTGGGACCACCAGAAGGACCAGGCACGAGTGCCAATCCAGGTGGTACGATCTGCGGAGGACGGTCAAGAGGAAGATGACTGACAATCACAACCAGGGGAACATCACTGGAGGAGGGCCGCCCCCCAGACCGGTACAATACCATCCCTGGGAGGAGAAGGTGATGTCCACGCTGGTGGTGGAGGGACTACACGGACTGCCAGGACTCCCAGACCCTGGTGAGTACACAAACAACTCACCTCACATGGGGGGGATGCCATACACAATCAATCATGCATGCCACCCCCCCCAAGCCACCACCGGACACAACAACACTCCACAAACACACACATGCCACTAGCGCCTCCATGCCCCATGCATCAATCAGGGCCATGCCAAGTCACAGGCCACACAAAACACCAACACAACACAGGATGTGGTCGATGCTGGGAGTGGGGGCATCAAAACTAACATTGAGCAACTCACAAGCACACAACAATGCCCTCAGCCCATATGGCCCAGGGCACAGCCATACAAACTGTGGAGAGGTGTGGCTCACTGGTTAGAGGCGGCAGATCCGCAAGTAGAGAATCGGCCAGGGACCAGGGTTCAATTCCCGACGCGGCAGGGTTGTGGACCAGGGTCAAAACGGACTCGATAATTCTCGCCTCGGTACCTACTCTAACCAGGAACACACTCGGCAACTCTGGGCATTAGCTTGCCTCATCTCCACAACGGCCCCCCACATTCGCCGGGGATGCCTGGTTTCACCTTGGAGATACCCAGGAGGGACCATCTCACAGGGACAGCCAGGACGGGTTCCCCAGCGGTCTACAGCGCCACGACGCCTCAGGGCAGCAGTGCGCTTTACAAGACACATACATTTACATACATTTACATTTACCCACACAGTACTGTCTTGCCTGCAAATGGTGGCTGCCATGCAGGATGACATGGGTCTGAAGGCACAATTTGCACATTACAGCAGACAATGAAGATGCATCGCTCTGATAGAGTCTCAGCACACACCGCCACAGCAGCAGCCTACACTCAGACACACTGCCCAATGGGTGCCCGGAGAACAGGGACTAACTCACATGAACAAGCCAATGGCCATTCAAAGACCGGCTAACTGTGTGTGCCCAGGAAGCTGGCCTGAGGTGACAGAGGGTGACAAAGAGAGGGAGGGAGAGGGGGAATGAGAGGGAAGGAGACAGAGGGTGACAGAGGGAGACCGACAGAGGGAGGAGGGTGACAGAGGGAGGGAGGAAGGGAGACACAGGGAGACTAAATCACCCTTGGGTGGTGTGGCCATGTCCACTCGTCAGCCGGTGGACTGTGTGCATGCAGACAAGGTCTGGCAGTGCCTCAAACCCCCCCTTCCGTAGATGAAGACCAGTCCATGTGTCAATCTGTGCACAAGTCCATCCGTGCTGCAGGCACAGACCTAACCACACACCCAGTATACCCACCCACTGTGTCGGTAAGAACCCTGTCACAAATGCTTCAGTCACCTACCTGCAACATCAAATTGCCTTGGCAAAACACCATTTGGCCACGTACAGTGCAACACGTAAGGCGCCTCTGCATGGCTCGCTACGCCCGCACACCACACTGCTGACTGTGTACCCAAATAGATGCATCAACTAAGATTGTGTCACACATGCGTAAAGCCCTGACAGCTGTGGCCAAGGGACATACCCATGCACAAGTGCACTGTGAGAGGAATGCAAGACAGATCCAACTACCCAGAGGAAGAGTGCCAAATCAGAAATGCATGAAACATGGATGCCACATGTGACACTGTTAACATTGTCTCTCTCACACACAGGTCAACGTCGACGAACACCCCCCAACACTGGGGGGGAAGTCTCACAGGACCAGGCTCCGCGGGATGAGGACCCCACCGCCAGCGATGACTCTCACCACTCCGTGGATGACCCAGACCAACCTGGCCCCTCTGGTGTCCAACCACCTGCAGCACCTGCGTCAGGTACAACTGTGCCAACCACCACCCCCATTCCTGCCACATCCCAGGAGACGTCCAGGAGCCCTGCCCGCACACGACCACCCAGCCAGTCTGCCCAGGAGGGACACGGTCCTCCGGGCACCCAGGAGGAGGCAGGCGGCAACGCAGATGCCATCCCTCAGGGGTCCCGGAGACCCGATGCGCCCACAACGGCAGGCCAGGTGCACGTGGGCAGGGGTGGCGGGAGTGGAGGACGGCGGAGGCGCGAACCTGACCAGGCAGCTCAGGACCCGGTAGTGTCCCAGGTCAGCAACATCCTGGATACATACCGGCGTGACACCAGGGGCATGGACCAGATTGCGTCCACCCTCAATGACATCAAGGGGACCCTCCAGGAGATGAAGACCCTGCAGGCCCAGCAACATGCCTGTCAACTGCAACACCAAGGAAGGATGGAGGATAGACAGGCTGAGCTCGTGGCGGTGCAAACCCAAATGACCGGTGTACTCCGTCGGATTGCCGACAACATGGGCAAACCTCCCTGTGGCACCAGGCGAAGGCCATTACCAGACACAGGGAGGGATCAGGAGGAGGAGGATTCATCCGACGGAGCGTCACAGACATCGTCACGGCCTGCTTCCGAGGGTCCCCGCAGGAAGGTGGGTCGTCCACGAAAAAGACTGTGAGAGTCAGCAGAACATCACCATCTCCCAGGTCACCTGGCCTGGCACCTGGCCCTCTGACCCAATAGCAGCACATGACATTCTCTGCCACATGGACTTGCTGGTCACTGTCTGACCTATGTTGACGAAGACTGTGGCATGGACTCTGACATTTTGCTACGGCAAGGATCCCAACTCCCCCAGTGAACTTTGGATTCTACACTCCCGCTGTGCACCTCTTGTCATCCCCACAAACCCGTACCCCACCACAAATAAATTAATCACACTTACAAGATGATGCCGTGATTCTGCATTATTACAATACATGTGTCTGTCGTAAAGTCAAAGCATGCCTGATCTCAGAATTAACTCCAACCATCCAAACCGTGGGGTCGCAGTCTTGCCCAGGACACACATGGGTCCCAATGTATCATCTGATACAGACATGGAGTACCATACTCACTTGTGCTGGGCCCAACCAGCTGAGTGGTTCCCGCACAACTGTGGCTACAGACACATTCAGGGGAGCAACAGTCATGCGCAGAGGTCAGGGATCATGTGGAGTGACCTGGCTTGCCGCTCCCTGGTATGTCTAGACATGTGTCCCTACCATGTCCTGCATGCTTGCGTCAGGCGGATGTTGAGAATGGTGGCTAGGCCAAGGTTGGATGCATGGAGATGCCAGAATGGAGTTTTGGATCACAGTACCACATGGTTGTGTTGGGGTTGTGGGCTGCATCATGAGTGTGGGCGTGGATCGAGAAGGTCATCCTGCAGCTGGCTGTGAATCATTCCCCCCATCCCGTTTGGACGTTGATGTGGCCTGGTTGCCCGATGCAGTAGCAGAGCTGTGCAGATGCACTCCGGATATGGACAAGTATCATGGGAGTCGTAAGGCACATGTCCGTAGACTGCAGGGTAGGATTCTACACGGATGTTGTAGTTGCCCTGGGGGATGGTCTCTCTTGCCTTGAGGTGGATGGAACTGTGCATCTTGTGCATAATACAGTTCCCACTCCCTGACAAACCGCTAGCATCTTGTCACTCTACACATAGACACATATGCACCACCTCTGAAAACTATGCCAGACATGCCGCACGCACAGTGGCAACAGGCCACCATTGACAGGGAAGAGGCACCTTGGAGACAGAGGGACAAATTTATTAGTCATGTGTGTTGGAATGACAATGATACTCTGTCAACACATACACAGGTCATGTGGATGAACATGTGGGAGCAACACTGGCACCCCCCATTGCAACACAGATGCTGGTATTCCATTGAACTCGCACACAAGTGACGGATAACAGCTAAACACCCCCTGCTGCCACGGAGAGGCTGCTATACACCATTGAGGCCCTGATGGGGCAATCACACACCATGTCAACCCGGTGCAACCTGTATGTTTCCGAGGTCAGTGTTACACACATTGATGGCCTCATCACAATCCCCAATCCCCTGACATATGACAGTCACCAAGTCTGACCATGGCTCCAGGTGAAGCCTGCCCCATGTCATGTTCCCCATGTAGGATCCACATGTATGCAAATTGAACACACATGAACCGGAGAAGTGCACACAGACTACAAACAATTCACACACCCAAAACGCCGTGAGGCAACCCTTACCCTAAGGAGATTTCAAAACTTGCCCGTGCATGTGACGCTGAATCAGCACATGTTGCTGTGTTCATGAGGAGTAGCAGGAGCACAACAATGCCACCAGCAGACAGCATGCCCATGGACCTGTGGAAGAGAGACACACAAGGATTCAGCACAAAGGAGCACATCCGCAAGCATGTACTCAACACGTATCATGTTGTTAACATGACAGGTGACAATGATGACCCTCAGACAACATCCTTCCATTGCGCCATCACTTGAGTGACACTTCAATACACACCACTGACTCACTTGGGAGACATGCAGATGGACACACACATTGCAACACATGCCACACACGGCCCAATGCGTGCACACTCAGACACTGGAACTCACCACTAAGCAAAGAAGTTGCGTATGAGCCGACTCTGCATGTCCTCCACAGCCTCCTCCTCCTCCACATCACTTGCCCCGTCACCAAGGCCTTCATCCTCCACGGGTGGATGGTCCTGGTCATCTTGATCCAGTATGAGTGGAACAGCTTCCTCCACTGCCATGTTGTGCAGCATGCAGCAGACGATGATGATCTTGCACACCTTCACCGGGGCATATGGGAGTGCTCCGCCGGTCTTGTGGAGGCACCGGAATCGGCTCTTCAGAAGTCCAAACGTCCTCTCAATGACTCTCCTGGTCCGCCCATGGGCGTTGTTGTAGCGGTGCTCGGCAGCCGTGCTGGGGTTGCGGACAGGCGTCATCAGCCATGGCATGTTGGGATAGCCAGCGTCCCCTACAAGGAAACATCATGGACAGAAGTGTGTCAGCACAGGCAGTGAGATTGGAAGATGACGCCAAACACTGAACTGCTAGAGTCTACCCACCAACAATACATGCTCGCTCGTTCCGCAGCTGCAGCATCATTTCAGGCAGCCTGCTACGCCTCATGATGAAGGCATCGTGTGCTGATCCTGGAAAGCGAACACAGACATGTGAAATCACCATGTTGGACAGACACACCACAAGGGCATTAATGGAGTGATAATGTTTGCGATTCCTATACACCACCTCCTGTGCCTGTGGTGGTACCAACGCAACATGTGTCCCATCTATGGACCCAATGACATGGGGCATCCCTCCCAGGGCATAGAACTCACGCTTGACATCTGTCAACTGCTCACGAATTGGGAATTTAATGTACTCATCCAGGTGAACCAACATGGCCTCTAAGAAATCATGCAGAACACGGCTGAACATCGTCTGGGACATGCCCCCGACATCAGCAATGGTATGTTGGAACGTACCCGTGGCAAGGAAATGTAGGGCTGCCATCACCTTCAACTTGGGTGTCAGTGCACTGGGATACCTGTGGCGCGGGAGGAGTTGTGCTTCCAGCCGGCCAGTCAACTCATCAATCAACCGTTGGCTGAATCTGTAGCGGCGTATACAGTCCCGTTCATGCAGGGCAGCCATGTCTGGCATACGTCGAGGGAGAGGCGGAGCCCTGCAGTGAAATGGAAGGAACACCGAAGAGTGAGCACTGTACAACGACATTGTCAATGCACTGAGCACATGTTACACAGCCAATCCACATATGCCACATTCTGACTCAGGTCTGTGCCACATTTCCTGGACACGTACGCCAGTCAGGTGACACTCCTACCAAGGGACAGCCACTAACGGAGTGGGGCAAGCTCACGATGACATGGCATGAGACTAGCTGTGGGCCAGTGTAAGTGAACATGCACACGCATCACAGGATTCACAGACATCCACACATGTGCAGAAGTAGTATGCGTATGGTACAGACAGGTTGGTGGATGCGATATGCACTGGTCACATGTCATAGGAATAGGACAGGCCACACACATTGCCTTGGAGGAGTACATGTCGAGACAGAACATACATAGAGAGCATGTGGATATGTACTTGTGTTGATACTCCGTGTAGTTGCATACATACACACCTCATGGCAAATCACATATGTGGGCTGGTGTGCGGAACAGTGTGCCATGGCCATCTACACACGGACACATGTTGGCAGCAGCAACTGCAGATGCATTGGACCACACACCTACAGCAAAATCATGGAAACACATGCCACACACATGACATGGTTGCAGCGTGCAACGCAGCCATACACATGTCATGTGTAATATTCCGTGTACCTGGCATCAGGGGACAGGTGCGGGTGTCCGTGACTGGGACATGCAAGTGACTCATGGCTCCACTAGTGTGTACAACATGCACACATGTCAAAGGAGTGCAGGGGATGTGTGGTACAATGCGCACCATCACACACGACATGTGTACACAGCTCATCGTACATGTGCTTTGCCCACACCTCAGGGGTAAAGTGCCACATCACATCCTGACACACCTGTGTCACACACATGTGGTATTGCACAGACAATGCATTGGTGTCCACCCTTGGCAAAATCTGACCGCTCCATTCCTGTCTGTGTGCCGCCTGTCACCACTGACAGGTGTGAAACGCACCGTACATACGCTCTGAGTGCGTGTATAGGGTCCCTGGGCCAATATTGCCGCTGGCGTATGCGTACGCCACAGTAGTACGAACTGTACATGCGCTTGTACGGTCCGGATCACAATATGGGCGCTGGCGTATGCGTACGCCACAGTAGTACGACTGTACACACGCTTGTACGGTCCGGATCACAATATACGCTGACACCTTTTTGAAACCTTTGGTATGTCAACAAAAATCGTATGTTCGCGATTCGGCCCACATCATCTCAATGATAGAAGGCTTGCCTTACAATGAAAATGAACAGATATTAGTGACCTTAGATATAGAGGCTCTGTACACCAATATACCTCAAGACAACACCATTGAGGTGATTGGTGACATCCTTGACAAGGCAGATCTGAGAGGGGCCAATAAAGATTTCATCAAGCAATGCATCACTTTAGTCTTAAAAAACAACATGTTTCTGTTCAAAAATGATCTTTTCCTTCAGTGCAAAGGTACGAGCATGGGCGCAACCTGTGCGCCTAGCCTGGCATGCCTTTATGTGGCCCATTTCGAGGATAGACATGTGTTCAATGAGGCGGCGCCCTTCTTTGAGAATGTCAAGCTGTGGCGCCGCTTCATTGATGACATCTTCTTCATTTGGGAAGGTACGGTTGAAACTCTTGAAGAATCTCTTGAATGGCTCAACTTGGGAAATGAGAACCTCAAGTTCACAGCAGCCTTTGACAAAAATGTAGTTAATTTCCTGGACATCTCCATTAAAAACATGGAAGGAGCATTAGGAGTAGAGCTTTATGTCAAACCCACAGACAAAAACACACTCCTGCATTACAATAGTTACCACCCAAAATCGCAGCGGGACAATATCCCTTTTGGACAGTTTCTCCGTCTCAGGAGAAACTGTTCCAATGTGCAGGACTTTCTTAAACATGCAGGGAACCTAACCGAGAAACGAAAAAACAGAGGATACCCCAAGAAGTTAATTAAAAATTCCTGCAAAAGAGCACGATTTTACAATAGGGAATGTATGATACATCCAGAACCTAAAGTCACCGAAACCCAATCAGTAGCTGACTCCAAACTGGTATTTGTAAGCCAGTTTTCAAATATCAGTAATAGACTGAAGAATGTGATTTATTCGAATTGGCACATTTTGAACGACGGGAAACTGGACAAAATCCCTAAACCAATCTTTGCCTTCCGACGTAATGAGAACATCAGACACAATTTGGTTCATACATACAGAGAAACCAATGAGAACAACCAGATCACGCTCACAGGGAACAAAGCAATAGGAAATTACAAATGCAGCAGTTGTTCAATTTGCGACAACTGCATTGTAACCAAAACCTTCACTTACAACAACTACACCATGACAGCCAAAACGCTTAACAACTGCAGGAGTAGCAACTTAGTTTACCTCCTCCTATGTCCTTGCGGGCTAGCATATGTGGGGGAAACAGGCAGGGAACTCAGAACACGTCTGCTAGAACATAGATCCGCACTGAAGACCAACAAAAATAATGCTCCTATGGTTGAGCATTTTACTAAATACAAACATAAACATACTGACTTTTCATGGTACATTATTGAAAAGATTAGCTGCTCAAAACGAGGCGGCAATATTGAAAGAAAACGTAAAAACAGAGAACAATGGTACATTTCCGCTTTAGACACAGTCAATAAAGGCCTCAATACCAAGGAGGATTAGATGAAAATAGTAACGTAATTAAATAATTAACGGACCAGATTTAAGATTTAAGATTTATTAGTTAATATAAAGGACAGAGGCTTAATTAGAAGTTGAATACACAACAACTGAAACAAAATTACCGATTATTTCCCTCAAAAAACTAATGATTATGCCGTGAAAACTTGGCACTGTCGCGATGAATTGACAGACTTAAATCTGGAGGATTTATGCACTCGGTATCTGTCCAGTTGGAACAATATACTTCTTTTACAGAATCATATAAAATGAGGATGATAGCCCGTTCATAGAAATGTCCGTCTATAATTCTTCTGAATTATACTAAGGTTTTCATTTTACTAAACACTGTGGTATTCATATTGTCTTTTGACCTACTGGTCTTGATGGGCATGTACACAAAAACGTCTTGGTCCCCAGCAGATTCAACCTTTTTTAGACCTAAAGGTCATTAGGTGCTTGTACATCACAACGTTATGCTTCCTAGTATAGAGTAGTCTTTAATATAAGCTAACCGATAAATATTGTGGTTAAAACGAATAGTAATCTTAAAAACAATAAATGAACAGAATAATACATCCAGCTAGATAGCGCTGTTGTTCAACATAGTTCAACAAAGCTTTTTATAAAGCTTGATGCTAGACAATAAAATAAAAAAAATAAAAAAAGAACGAGCCGGGTATTTTACGCCGGCTGTTCACGATGACGTCTATCTCTGACGTTCAATAAAAGGCAGTCCTAGCCACATAGTCCGTTATTGATGTTGCCCGTGATCGGAAGACGCGGAAGTAGCTGCCCGGGAACGTAGATCGTCGGACTTTAACAGGTACGTTCTAAACTAACCAGGGAGCAATACGCCAAAATAATTCATCTTAACAAATGGGCGGCATAGATACGCTGCCAGCAGCTTGACTAATTCACGTTTTAAGTACATATCGTGGATTTAAAACGAAATATTTGGCCGGCACGTCCTATTTAGATAAAACGCTATGCACCTAACTGTGGTTTATGTAAAAACTTCTACCAGTAGGGCTGCAACTATGCCGCTAGGTATTTTTGACTATGTTCTTTATTTTAAAAACATTCGAGGTTAATTAATGCTAAAAGCGAGAGATTTAAGACACACGTGTGTACTCTTTTCTTACACCCGTTTTTGTATACAGCCACGAATTAATCGTACCCGGAGCAGTAAAAGAACTCCTTACAGCTCAGAATCGTGTAACAAAAGGTGAGCCATAAATCAAATCCATTGTATAAATATAAAATAGATGCGACTAATATTGGGTATACTACCTTGACTAGCCATAGTGTTTTTTCCTATTAAACCCTAGCGGAATTAAATAGAGTTCCCTTGTTTGTAGGAACGAAGTGACTAACAAAGAAGCACGCGGTGAGGATATTACAGTGGCGTACGCATACGCCAGCGCCCATATTGTGATCCGGACCGTACAAGCGCGTGTACAGTTCGTACTACTGTGGCGTACGCATACGCCAGCGCCCATATTGTGATCCGGACCGTACAAGCGCGTGTACAGTCCGTACTACTGTGGCGTACGCATACGCCAGCGCCCATATTGTGATCCGGACCGTACAAGCGCGTGTACGGTCCGTATCACTGCTTGTGGGGTGCCCTAGGCTGTGGAATGCACCGTACCTGTGTGTATATGTATGAAAACACATAGGGGACACATGAGGGACAAGTATAAGGGCCTAAATGCATGATGGTTGCCATGGAGACTGAGTTAGATTTTTGAATTTGAGCACCAGGTGCCCAGCAGAAGTCAGTTTGAAAGAATCTACATTGTTGCAATGTGTATGTTGACTTGACATCATCATCAAAACTGAAACCATGCAAAGCCACACACTGGGGTAGGTTTGAAGGGATTGGATGAAACGTAGGATGCAAATGTGACTGACCAATCAATCTGTACTCCTGTACATGAACAGGCCAGCCAGGCATATATAAGGCAGCCAGGTCCCATGAGAGAGCACTTGCCTGCACATCCATTCATCCATGACCACTGCTGCTGATAGTGATTCCTCTGGCACCATGTCCAGGACTGTGGAGAGGTCACAGCCATTCACCCAGGAGGAGAACCTTGCCCTGATAGATGTGATCCTCCCACAGTTCCAGAGCCTGTATGGTCGACCAGGGGTTCAGGTGAGTGCAGACTCCACTAGCTTAGACTGTGCCCCTTTTGTGTGACAGTGACTTCTGGCATTGTGTCCATGTGTGACAGACATGCACTGGTGTTTAGAGTGGGTCCCAGGGTGTGGAAGGCCTCATGTCACCCATGCAGAGCATGCTGTGTTTCCTGTGTGCACTCCTCACTTGCATAGTGCCTACTGTGACAATGAATGCAAGGTGCATGCCACATTCTGCCTGCATACTCCTCCTGGGGATGTTGTTTCCACAGTCCTGATGTGATCCTGTGTTCCCCCCAGTGTGACAGGTGTCAGTACCCATGGATGTGTGTTTGTTCAGTGTACCTGTGCTGTGAGTGTCCAAAGGCCGTGTTCGTCCCCTGCACATTGGTGTGTGTGTAAGTCCCCTGTCATGTGGGTGAGTGCATATGGGGAGTGTTGCACACAAGCAGCATGAGGGATGGATATAGCCTGGCCATCAGATGTGAGCAGGGAGCAGTGCTGTGTGCATGCCGTGCTGAGCCAGCCCCACACCTGTGACACCCCCGTCTACTGGCACATGGGCAGAGTGAGGTGTGTACCCGCAGTTGGCAATGCCATGTGATTGTCCTGTACCTGTGTGTGTCTGTGTACTCTGCTGAGGTAGCATCAGTGTGCTGGGGCAGGTGACTGCTGTGAGGTGCTGTACATAATCCTGGTGTAGCCTGTGAGGCACAGTGTGATCCCTGGTCAGTGAGTGTGTGGTACCCCTCATGCCACCCGTGTACTTTCAATGGCACGTAGTGCATTTGGCCTTCCACAGTGGATAATGTCCCTATGACAAAGGTGCAATTAGTTGCATGCATACCATGGCCTGTTCATAAAGAGGATTGTTCTATATGTGTGTCTCTGTGTCTTTGCTCATGTGGATTAATGTATTCTCACTTTTGCATCCTCACAGGTAGGCGCCATTGCCAAGGGGGAGATCTGGAGGGAAGCCGTCAGTGCCGTGAGGGGTACAGAGGGTCGGAGGCGGAGCCTGTCTCAGGTGAGGAAACGCTGGCAGGACATCCGGTGCTGGACGAGGAGGATTGCACGGGTCCTGCTGGGGGACTCACCTGTGAGCCGTAAGAACCGTGGGCGCCGTCGTCTGACCCACATCCAGAAGCGTGTGCTGGCGGTGGTCTTCCCCGATATGGACAGGCGCCTACAGGAGAAGCAGCAGCAGGAAGGGGGTAGGTACATGTGTGTCAGTTGTGTGTCCCCAGCCAATGTAAGTGTGCAGTTGCATGGATACACTGCCAGGGTTTGATTGTGCAGTGCGTCAACTTCTCCACAAAGTAGCACAGTGCTGTTCTCACTCCCTCCCTTCCCCTCCTTGCCATGTGTTCCCTGGTCTGTCTGTAGCCACTCTTGCACAAGGTTATTTAGGCAGGCAGTTCATGCAGGTGCCCAATGCTATCAGCATCATGTGTGGGGGTGAAGTGCCACAGGTATGGGGACCTTGCGTGTGCCATGGCCAATTTCAGTCATTGTGGTGTCCATGTCACTTGGCACTGATTGTGAATCACGACATAGGGGTGTGTCTCCAAAATGTACAGCCTTCCAGCATGCATGTCCAATTGTGTGCCCTCTGACATGATGTGCCTGAGTGGGAGGCCTGCTAAGTGCAGGGACGGTTGCTTAATTTGCAGTCATGTCCATCCTGGACCATGGAGGAGTGTGGGCACTACTGTGCCCTGGGGCACCTCTTCCTAGGTATCATGTGCGTCATCCAACAATATGGCCATTCACTGTGTCTTCGCCATGGGTTGGGTAGGGTGGCATTGTACCCTGGGCTCAACTGTTAGGACCTACAGGTTGCTACATGTGTCCACTGTACAGGGGGACCCATTTTGCTTGTGCATACTCACAGTGGGCATTACCTGTGTGTGTTGTTGAGACAATCTGATGATGTTTGCCTGTCAATGATGTGTGGACATGCCCACCAGGGGCTGTGTGTGTACAGTCATGAATTAGTGGAGGCCATGTGTTTTCATCCCAGAGTAAGAGGTGTACATACTTTCTCCGTCTCAATGAGATTGTCTCAGGTGTGGGTGGTTTGTGCGTACAAGGCCTACATGTCAGAAGCTTCATCCTCCTTGCTGGGTTTAGCCTGTGTGTGATGTTTGACTGGACATACGCTCAAGGTGCAGTGACCCTGTCATGTGTGGCCTGGTTTCATGTATTGCCTTTGCAGCATGTGGCAAGAGTAAATGGATATGATTCATGCTCATCCCTTTTTGACGACGCAGTGTGGTGCAGGTGCTGTGCACATTTGTCCCCAGAGGCTGGCTCCTCTGTAAAATTTCAGGTGCAGTGATTTGCTGTTGTGTCATGCTCTCCATTGTGTCTCAGTGGCATGGTGGGTCGACAAACTGTGTGTTCCATGGCCTACATGTGTACATTGTTTTGTAGGTGTTACTCCTGTTGCTTTTCAGGCTATGCAATGTGACCTATGTATATTTGACTCATGTGACATATGTGTACAGGTGTCTGATTATCTCCTGTCTCTTCACCTTGCCCACAGCATCGCCGGGGGACACGGAAGGAGACACTAGCACGGACCGGGAGGAGGGATTGAGCACCAGTGCCAGCAGTGCTGTCCTGTCTGGCACATGGAGTGGCACGGAGGCCGAAGGGAGTGAGGCAGAGGACCTGTCGACTGCCAACACAGACTATGACGCAGACGGGTCCGAGGCTGAGCTCCAAGAGGTGGCGGAGTCTGCCCCCCGAGCTGATGGCAGCCCTCCACATCCCCCCGCCACCTCAGTTTCCATCACCGGCCTCCCACCTGCTCGTGGCCCTTCCCTCCGTGCTCAGTCCCCACATGTCTCCTTCCTGCCAGGCACCGCACCCCCTGCCCCTGTCACCACTGCTGCGGTGAGTGCGGAGTCTGTGGACATCCTGAGGCAGTTGCAGGTTGGTCAGACTGCGATGCTAAATGTCCTCCATGCCCACACCCAGGTGCTGACCCAGATGGAGGCATACATGGAGGGCATGTCGGCTGCGCAGTCTGACCAACGGCAGTTGCTGAGGTCCATAGACTCCACACTGACTGCAGCACTGGATCTCCTGCAGCGCTGCCTACCCCCCCCACCCCTGCACCATCCACAATTCCCACTCCCGTGCCTGTCCCACGCACATCCAGACGTCAGCGTGCACGCACCCCAACAGACACAGGCACCACACCACTAGGGAAGTCGAAGCGCACACCTCCTGTCACGCACACACAGGGTGAGGAAGGCACACCCACTGGGTCGGGGGGGAAACGTAGAACACGCAGCCACAGTGGGAGTCCGCAGTCCACACAACCCACTCCCTCCAAATCCACTCCCCTTAGCTCTCCTGGCCAACAGTCGGTGACAGCATCATCCACTGCGAGTGTGCCCCCCAGCCCCAGGATGACACCACCCCGCAAGCGGTGGAGGCGGGACCCGGCCAGGGGAGTTGAGTCCCCCACCCTGTCCACACCCTCCCCCAGTGGCGCTGCGACCCATCCCTCTGACCCCCCCCCCTCCTTGGGGCCTGTGGTTCGATTGGGTGCGGGGGAGTCGCTGGGGGAACTTGCCGACGTGTGCAGCGCCATTCTGTCCTCCACCTTTGGTGCTGGCACCCCCCCTGTGGCAGAATCATCCCTCCCTGCACCCACAACACCTACCCTTTCCCCTCCTGTCCCTGCGGTGCCTGTTTCCACCCTCCCCCCTGATGCCCCCTCTTCTGTGGATGAAATGGACTTGTGAACTGTGCAGGCAAGCTAGGGGACACACGTCCCGATGTGTACCCCCCCCCGGACTTTGCTGCTGGCCTGGCCCATGGCCCTTGTACATAGTGGACATTTTCTCAGAGATATTTTCCTGCTGAATAAAGCATTTTCTTTTGGTTTTGCACACTGATGCTTTCCTGGACTTGCTGTTGGTGCTGGTGCTCCCTGAGTTGGGGTGGTGATAATGTGTTAGGGGTCTGTGAAATGTTGGAGTGTTCTGCTCATGGGGTGTACCCTGCCATCTGCGTGCCATCACAAAGGTCTCTGCCAATGGTATTTGGTCATGTTTGCTCTCACTGTATGGTGACATTGTCCCAAGGTGTGTTCCATCCTCTGTGGAGCAGGCCATTTTCCCTGCAGGGTGTCTCCCAAATGCTGTGCTGTGCTGTGTCTACATTTCCTGGATGTGTGAGGGTTGCCGTTCAATATAGCCATGCTGGCTCAGCGATGGCTCCGCCTGCATCTGGGGTATCACCCTTGTTGGTCACTGAACTTGTTGATGGGGTATATTGTCCTATGTCTGGGCACTGCTGGGAGGACTCTGCACCCACCCCTCCTGTGTCTGGGCACTGCTGGGAGGACTCTGCACACACCCCTCCTGTCTCTGGGCACTGCTGGGAGGACTCTGCACCCACCCCTCCTATGTCTGGGCACTGCTGGGGGTGTTTGGCACACACCATTCTTATTGCAGGTTCGGTGCGTACATACACGGGTGGGGGTTCGGTGCGTACATACACGGGTGGTGGTTCGGGGCGTACATACATGGGTGGGGGTTCGGGGCGTACATACACTGCTGGGGTGGGGGTTCGGGGCGTACATACACGGGTGGGGGTTCGGGGCGTACATACACTGCTGGGGTGGGGGTTCGGGGCGTACATACACTGCTGGGGTGGGGGTTCGGGGCGTACATACACGGGTGGGGGTTCGGGGCGTACATACACTGCTGGGGTGGGGGCTCGGGGCGTACATACACGGGTGGGGGTTCGGTGCGTACATACACGGGTGGGGGTTCGGGGCGTACATACACGGGTGGGGGTTTGGGGCGTACATACACTGCTGGGGTGGGGGTTCGGTGCGTACATACACGGGTGGGGGTTCGGGGCGTACATACACTGCTGGGGTGGGGGTTCGGGGCGTACATACACGGGTGGGGGTTCGGGGCGTACATACACTGCTGGGGTGGGGGTTCGGGGCGTACATACACGGGTGGGGGTTCAGGGCGTACATACACGGGTGGGGGTTCGGGGCGTACATACACTGCTGGGGTGGGGGTTCGGGGCATACATACACGGGTGGGGGTTCGGTGCGTACATACACGGGTGGGGGTTCGGGGCGTACATACACGGGTGGGGGTTCGGGGCGTACATACACTGCTGGGGTGGGGGTTCGGTGCGTACATACACGGGTGGGGGTTCGGGGCATACATACACTGCTGGGGTGGGGGTTCGGGGCGTACATACACTGCTGGGGTGGGGGTTCGGGCGTACATACACGGGTGGGGGTTTCGATGCGTACATACACGGGTGGGGGTTCGGGGCGTACATACACGGGTGGGGGTTCGGGGCGTACATACACTGCTGGGGTGGGGGTTCGGTGCGTACATACACGGGTGGGGGTTCGGGGCGTACATACACTGCTGGGGTGGGGGTTCGGGGCGTACATACACGGGTGGGGGTTCGGGGCGTACATACACTGCTGGGGTGGGGGTTCGGGGCGTACATACACGGGTGGTGGTTCGGTGCGTACATACACGGGTGGGGGTTCGGGGCGTACATACACGGGTGGGGGTACGGGCCGTACTTCCACGGGTGGGGGTACGGTCCATACATACCCCTACCCACGCTCTGCGTGCCTGGGTACGGGCCGTACCCATGCCTTTGGTGGGTGGGTACGGTGCGTCCCCCCATTGTTGCGGTGCCGTGGGGTCCGCACCGTACACAGGCCTTGGGGGCGTGGCTACGGGTCGTACCACGCGTACCCCTACATGACCCCAGCAATGCTGGTACGAGCCGTACCAAGGCCTTTCTGACGTGGGTACGGGCCGTACCGCCATTGTTGGAGTGACGTAGGGGGACGCGTGGTACGTTCCGTACCCACGCTCTTGCGGCCTGGGTAGGGTACGTACCGGTTCGCGTGACCATCCACTTCCGTTGTGGCGGACGCTTGCGTTGCTGGCCTCGCCCCCACCCCCTGGAAGTGACCAGGCCCTGATGGTCAGGTATGTCCAGGCCATGTGTGATTTGGTACCATGTGTTGGTGTTGTGTGTCCTGCCCCTGCCCCCCCCTTTGCCCCTGGTTGTTGTGCTGACCTTCTGCGGCGTCTGCGTCGGTTCCTGTACGCCAGGTGGACTGCTAGGAGGGCAGGGATGGCACGTAGGTTCGGGTCCATGTCTGTTCGTCGCGTCCAGCTGCTCCTTGCGTGTGTCGTCCTGATTTCCCGGCAGTTTTTGGCAGCCGGTAAATATTTTCCGTGCGGGATGACGTCGGTTCGATTCGTACTTCCTGGTTCGTGAAACGTAGGCTGGATGCGTACCGACGTCAGGTCGGCGCCTTTCAGGATCGGAATTGTGTTTAGTTTCTGTTCGGTCGGTGTTTTGTTCGATTCGTACGGAAATGGTGTTTCCGTGCGAATCGTACTTGCATTTTCGGATGGATTTGGCACCGGGTACGAGTCGGACGGAGATAGGGCTCCGTCCGACGGTTCGTACCCGGTTTTTACCGGATCGGAATTGGCACCTGTGTGAAGATTTTTGTAAATGTCTCCATATACATTGGTTTAGATGGAAGTAACATCCTTGGATAGCTGTATGGGGGTACAGTTTTAGAATGCAATTTATCATGGCTTGCTCAAAGTCTATGATAATTGTTTGAGGGTAAAAATCATTTGATTCTTGTTTTAGTTTTCCTAGCATTTCATTATATGTTGTGTTTTGTTTGTTAGGTAATAGTGCATAAATTAAAGGTATGGAAGTGTTGTGATATTGACCGTGTATTGTGTAAAGCTGGTAGAATGGTTTTGGGCATATTGTAAAGGTGCCATCCATCATCCATGTTTGGCATTGTTGCAGTTTAGTTATATTGTTTGCAGTAGCAAACATTATGATTCTTTTTTCTGGGCTTTTGTTATCAAAAAAAATAAAAGGCTCATTATTGTGGGTGATACTTAATTCTGGTGGAATGATGATCTCTTGAAAAGTTTTTGGGGATGGTATAGTTATCGTGGTTGCTTTTTTGGTCCTAGCAATAGTTCTTTTTATAGAAGCAATTGATGGTAATTGGCCTCTTGCTTCTTTGGGCACTCTAGGTAATAGTTCTTTTAGGATTACACTTGTAGCAGTTTGTGAACCTGTGCTTAATTCTTTGATATTTTCAAGAGTTGATCTGACTTCTATTTCAGAGAGATTGGGTGGATGGTTATGCTCTCTTGTATATAGTACAGTTGTTTCTCTTGTTGTTGCTCGTCCGTAGCATTTGTTAGAATAATATTTAGTACACTTCCAGTTCACTTTTCGGTCCGTCTGCTTTTCTTGGGTGTATGTGTAACCCATGTAACACAATAGGAATTTTCCTTTCTGCGAAGTTATAAATTGGGCTTCTTCTGTCATCGTGATGTGTTACAAATCTGGAAAAAATGTATATTAAAATATATGCAATAGTACTTTATATATTTAAATGAAAATAGCAAAAAAGCATTTTTTTATATATACTTACCAAGTGTTTTTGGTTGTATTTGAATGAAGATGTTGTTTGTAGACAAAATGTTGTTTAGTTGATGTAGTCTCTGAAAGTTAAAGAACATTTATTGTTGTGGTTGGTTTAGTTTTTTAAGTGGGGTGGTATTGCTGTTTGGTATAGACTATATTTTTATTGTAGAAACGTATTTTATTGTTTTACAAATTAACAACTCAAAAAACATTCCCCCGCCTTCACCTGTCCCGGAAGTACCACACATTTATCATCAAGACCAATTATTCAGGAGAATGAACAACCTTTCCACCCAGTTCTCTACCCCCCCCCTCCCCCACCACATGTCAATGTACCCCCGTTCCCTACCCCTCTTACTATGTGCCCCTCCTGCCTAATAAATAAGATGCAGTAGCCTAACCTCTCCCTAAGCAAACAGAGCCTACCCTCATGCCCAGTGGTATAGACTATGGTGCCGATTACGATCCGGTAAAAAATTTCCCCGTGCGACTCGTATCCGGTCTTTTTACCGTACGAATCGTACAAGTGCCGTACGAACTGGCAATCACGATTCGCATGGTAAAAAGTCCATACGAACCGCATTGGGAATCATTCCCCACACGTCCTCGGGTCGGAAAATGTGTCCGACACGTCCTCGTACGATTTACCGTACAAATGTGAAAGGTGAAGTCCGACCGAGGAATCACGATCCATCCCGTGCGTCCGAGGTTACAACCGTATGGAAAAAACACCGTCCGCACCGAACTCCCATAGCAACCATGGAGACGTGCCCGCATACGCGCCGATCCCCCCCAGCCCCCGTACGTACGCGCCGACCCCCCCCAGCCCCCGTATGTACGCGCCGACCCCCCCCAGCCCCCGTACGTACGCGCCGAACCCCCCCAGCCCCCGTACGTACGCGCCGAACCCCCCTGTATGTACACCCGTGTACGTGTCGAACCCCCCCGTGTACGTTCGAGTCGAACCCCCCGTGTACGTTCGAGTCGAACACCCCGTGTACGTGCTACGCGCTGGAGGTACGCACCGTACATACACGGGTGGGGGTATGACTCGAACGTACACGGGGGGGTTCGACTCGAACGTACACGGGGGGGTTCGACTCGAACGTACACGGGGGGGTTTGACACGTACACGGGTGTACATACAGGGGGGTTCGGCGCGTACGTACGGGGGCTGGGGGGGGGTCGGCGCGTACGTACGGGGGCTGGGGGGGGTCGGCGCGTACGTACGGGGGCTGGGGGGGGGTACGCTGCGTACCCGGCCACCTACTCTGGTCGATTCGCACCGTACTTCGCTTTTCCAGCACTTTTTGGGTGCCGTGAAAATATTGCCGTCCGGACTGCTGTCGGTTCGAATCTTAATTCCTGGGTCGTGAAACGCTGCCTGAAAGCGTACCGACGTCACGTCGCAGCATTCCCGGATCACATTCGTATGTATATTTTCGTCGGTCGGTGTTTTTTACGATTCGTACGGAAATGGTGTTTCCGTGCGAATCGTAATTCCATGTTTGTAAAGTTTTACGACCGGGTACGAGTCGGACGGGGAAAACGCTCCGACCGACGGTTCGTACCCGGTTTTTACCGGATCGTAATCGGCACCTATAGGTGTTAATTTATACAGGTTTTTAAAATTTTTTAAAAGAGAACATGGATTTGTTTAGGGGTTTAGGATGTTTTGGGGTTTGAGTAGGATTTAATTAATATTTTATAAAGTATTTTGATAGTATACTTACTTTTTAGTGAGTCTTTTCTGGCAATCTTCAATATTTTCTTTAGCTGTTTGGAGTAATATCTGTAGTGGAAACATAAAGAGATGGAATATATAAGTTAGTTATTTATTTGAGTAAAGATAAATTAGTGTTTTAGTTTAATTTGGCAGTTTAGTTAGAAAAGAATATTTACTTACGTTTTTAGAATAGTAGTAGGATGTAGGTTTCTTCTGTTTAGTAGAGTTTCTTCTTCGTTCAATGCTTTGGTTTAAGGCACAGTATAAGACTTGTTTTAATTGGTTTATATAGTGGTTTCAAATTGTTTCTTGAATGTTATTGGTTGTTTTGTGTATGTGGCCTTTCTATTGGATGGTTTGAATTTTTTTTAGTTAATTGGTTTCCTTTTATGGAAAATGCTAAGTAAGAGTATATTTAGTTTTAAAGGAGGAGAGTTTTAAATCATTATATATAAAAAGATTGTTTATAATGTGTAGTAATGTTATTTAAATGTGTTCGAAATGCCAATGTGATAATTATTTCAGTGTTTTTTTATTATGTTGTTAAATATTGAGATCGCTATAAATGTTATGTTTATGTTTAAGTAGAATCTCATTTGAAAATGTATGTTTTGGGAAAATATTGTCTTTATGTTGTTGAAAGTATTGGTTTTATTAGTATTAGAATTGTCGATATATTTAAAAAAAACGATATTATTGATGTCTATATTTTGGTTATCGATATTTGTGACATGTGTCATATTTATTAACTCATGTCGATATTTAGTATTGCGATATTAATGTGTGCGATATTTGTGTAATCGATATAATTGTATTACGATATTGTAGTGTCGATATTAGTGTAGTTTTTTAAATAAGTATACAATGTCGATATTTTTGATGTCGATATATTTGATGCGATATTTGTGTAGTTCGATAATGTGTCTGTCGATAATATGTCAGAGATCCGTGCAAACAATCACAAGCATAGGGCTGACTAATCAAACTAACAGGCACTCAACTCCTGGGTGACACATATGTGCAGTTGCCATCGCAGGGGCACACACACACCAACAGTACTGAAAAAGTCACCCCCTTCGCACTGCACACTTCATGACCAACCAAGTGCACACATTAAAATGTACCCATGTGATGACCATACACCAACACTGCTGTTCACACATCAAGAAAGATCACACATACATGATGAACCCTGGCCAGCCTGCCTGTAATCCTGTGGATAGAATTCCCCTCTGTGCTGGTATTGCATACTAACATGACATGTGTACAATTTAGCAAACCTGACCATAGAATGATTAGTATAGGAGTAGTTCATCACAAACAACCCTTATTGCACCCCAAGCCTCAGAGTAAAGAAGAACTGAAGTGCCTGTCACCTCTGCAACACCCAGAAAAAGTGAAACAAGCCATTGGCAATGTTAAAGTGGCATACAGAGCATGTGTCACATTAAACCATACCCATACAGAAAGATTTTATGAAGCAAAGCCATTGACAAAGCAGACAACAGGAGTATCTGTCTTTATTACATATTACACAGATAGGCATCAACAGTAGACTTGAGCAAGACCAGTGGCCAGTCCACAGTTCAAATGAGAAGCTGCACAGGGAATGGGCATCCAAAGGGATGAACAACAAGATTAGTGGCAAGTCCAAAGTGCAGAGTAGGTGCATGAGAACCTGCACAGGGAATGGGCAAACACAGTAATAAACAACAAGACCAGTGGCCAGTACAAAGTGCAGAGTAGGTGCATGAGATCCTGCAGAGGGAATGGGCAAACACAGCAATGAACAGCAAGGCCAGTGGCCAGTACAAAGTGCAGAGTAGGCACATGTGTGCATGAGAGGCTGCACAGGGAATGGGTGAGACTGAACACTGCCATGGTCAGCAACACAGTCTGTCTTAAGTCTTTCTTAATTTTGTCTTAAGACAAACTTAAGACAAAATCCTAACTTCTGTGAATACCAAAAGTAGTAAGTTTAGGATTTTGTCTTAAGTTAGTTCTGTGAATCGGCCCCTATGTACCCAGGGCATAGGTATCCCAGGGGCCTACCAGGGGCTGCAGCATGTATTATGCCACCCATGGGAAGCCCTCCAAAATGACACCACAGGTCTGCTATTGCAGCCTGGGTAAGGTGGTGCATGCACCCCTTACTGAGATATAGGTTCACTATATCTCACCCTATCCCTGCAAATATCAGTCACCCCTATGGCAGGCCTTATCAATCCTGAAGGCAGGGTGCTTGGTTTTGTGTGAGAGGGTGCCCATTCATGAGCAGAGCCCCTCTACAGCCTTCGGAATCTATTCTGCGGGGTTATCTGTGATGCAGCCTAACAATATACTCTTAAGTGCATTATAACCTCATGGTAAATCCTAACTTTGGGATGGCTGCATGGAAACATGTCGTGTTTGGTGTCAAACACCTTGGAATCAGATCCCCACACCAGTAACTGGTGTGGGAGTATGATACCACTTTTTAGTACATGGTTTGGTCCGCCGCAAGGGCTAATTGTATATTGTGCTAATTTACTGTGATATATTAAGTGTAACATATGTGCTTTTACCTCTAGCCTCATAAAGAGACTAGTAGGGTGTGTTTATAAAAAAATACATATATTTTATATATATACCTGGTGTGGTTCTCTTGCATTTAGCCACTCAAGAGATTATAGACTGGTAAAACAAGCTGCTTTACATTCCTTCGAGACTTAGCCCGAAGGCTGCTCTCCATAGCTACCACTGATAGCTTTCAATAAAGGTTGTCTTTAACCTATCACCAAAAGGGGTTGTTTGGACTGATACAGGGTGCCCACTATAACTAGTGGACAGCATATACCAGGCCAACTTCTCACAGACGTAGGTTCAGTTTAGTGTCATTTACACAAACATCATATGCAAGGAAAGCACAAAACAAGATGATGATACTCCCATGCTGCACACCACCCTGTGCAGTAACATTGTGCAACCTCAATTCCAAAGTCAAAAATTGCGTGTTATCATGCAAACTTGGCATAAGTGACTCATGTGATGCACACACAGCCAAATAGCCTGCCTGTGCCTTTGCATAACCAGACATACAGATCCCTCTGAGCATACCTAGGGCCCTGAGGGGGGAAAAGATGTACCGCCCAACATGTTGTCACAGTCACATCTGGAGTCAGCATAAGGGGACAACATAGATACAGACTCCAAAATATCAGTTCACAATGGCCATGAGCTCATGCAATGCAGTAGCACATTGGTGTCAGATATGTAGTTCTTACAATTTTGAGAGGCAGGCACTGCACACATTGATGAAAGCACACTCAGATGAGGCACACTGCCGTTCACTTCCATGGGATGCCCCTGACTCCCCCAATGCAGCCGATGCCAGAAGGCCACAATTCAGAATGCAATGTCAAGGGCCATTGCTTCAATGACATAGGAAAGTATAGGTGGGGAAAACGCATGACAGCTGCACCCAACACAGAGGCCACTTACAAGCCACTGCATCACGCGAGCAACATCACAGAGCCCAGCACTGGCCCAGGCTTGGAACACATGCAGCCACTCACAACCAAAGTCACCCTTCCCAGAATACTCCCCCCAGCTTGCTGCTGATGCTCCTTCAAACATGCATCCAGCTCAAGCTGTGTCACAGCTAAGATGAGGGCCATGAGTGGTGTCATGCTCCAGCGCGCTAACCTGCCAGTCCGAGGGAGCAGCCCCAGCGTCATCTCTGCCACGTTTTTGCTCAGCCGGCAGATATCATCCCACCTCTTGTGACAGTGTGTGCGCCGTCGGTTGGAGACACCAGAGCCCGCATCTTGCATGCAATGGCCCTCCACACGGCCTTACGCTGGTGGACTTTGAGCTGCAGGCATGGGAGACAAGAGGGGGGACATTTCTGTGACACTGGGTTATGTACCACTATCTCTCAGTACAGGAGCATGCACAAACTCAACACAACTTCACAAATATGTTGAGGATAGACAATACAGCATGACATGTAGTACATAAGCATGGGATAATCATACCAAAATGCATGCAGGTATGAGGGTGGACACAGTACCTGCCCATCTCATACACAAGCAGGATGCCAGCATAGAAAGCGATGTGTAGGAGGCCCACATCTGCTATCCAGTTCGTGGGCGAGCACGACATACATTATATTGGAAATGATGTGTCGGGCAGACTCACTGTGCCCAACACTGCACACCTCTCAATGTCCTTGCCCTGTGACTGGCTCACTGTGTCATGACGGTCACATTTAGGGACATGATCTTACAATCTCACACCCGTCTCACAAGGTCTGTCTTTGATGGAGAGGGTAGCAGACAACCCAACTGAAATATTGGACAACAAATCCTTAGCTCAGCAGGCACTCCGAAAAAACCAGCCACGCTCCACACAATGCTAAGTCTTCAACCTATACAAGGCCACCACAATATGCTACATGTTCGGTCTGTGATTCTACTGTGGAAGGAACTCTGTTCACTGATGGGTAAAGGCATTGGCGCCACAACGAGTTTACGAACTGCAAATCCAGGAATGTGGTGTATGCTATTACATGTCCATGTAAAAAGACCAACGTTGGTAAAACTAGCCAAGAAGTACGACAGCGTATTGTGCAACATCACTCCCACCTTAAGAACAACATCTTGAGTGCGCCTATGGTTGAACACTTTGGTGCCGATTACGATCCGGTAAGAAATTTCCCCGTGCGACTCGTATCCGGTCTTTTTACCGTACGAATCGTACAAGTGCCGTACGAACTGGCAATCACGATTCGCATGGTAAAAAGTCCATACGAACCGCATTGGGAATCATTCCCCACACGTCCTCGGGTCGGAAAATGTGTCCGACACGTCCTCGTACGATTTACCGTACAAATGTGAAAGGTGAAGTCCGACCGAGGAATCACGATCCATCCCGTGCGTCCGAGGTTACAACCGTATGGAAAAAACACCGTCCGCACCGAACTCCCATAGCAACCATGGAGACGTGCCCGCATACGCGCCGACCCCCCCCAGCCCCCGTACGTACGCGCCGACCCCCCCCAGCCCCCGTACGTACGCGCCGAACCCCCGTGTATGTACACCCGTGTACGTGTCGAACCCCCCCGTGTACGTTCGAGTCGAACCCCCCCATGTATGTACACCCGTGTACGTGTCGAACCCCCCGTGTACGTTCGAGTCGAACCCCCCGTATACGTTCGAGTCGAACCCCCCCGTGTACGTTCGAGTCGAACCCCCCCCGTGTACGTTCGAGTCGTACCCCTACCCGTGTATGTACGGTGCGTACCCCCAGCGCGTGAACGTACACGGGTGTACATACACGGGGGGTCCGACTCGAACGTACACGGGGGGTTCGACTCGAACGTACACGGGGGTACATACACGGGGGGGTTCGACTCGAACGTACACGGGGGGTTCGACTCGAAAGTACACGGGGGGGTTCGACTCGAACGTACACGGGGGGTTCGACTCGAACTTACACGGGGGGGGTACGACTCGAACGTACACGGGGGGGTTCGACACGTACACGGGTGTACATACACGGGTGGGGGTACGACTCGAACGTACACGGGTGTACATACACGGGGGGGTTCGACTCGAACGTACACGGGGGGGTTCGACTCGAACGTACACGGGGGGTTCGACTCGAACGTACACGGGGGGTTCGACACGTACACAGGTGTACATACACTGGGGTTCGGCGCGTACGTACGGGGGCTGGGGGGGGTCGGCGCGTACGTACGGGGGCTGGGGGGGGGTCGGCGCGTACGTACGGGGGCTGGGGGGGGGGGTACGGTGCGTACCGGGCCACCTACTCTGGTCGATTCGCACCGTACTTCGCTTTTCCGGCACTTTTTGGGTGCCGTGAAAATATTGCCGTCCGGACTGCTGTCGGTTCGAATCGTAATTCCTGGGTCGTGAAACGCTGCCTGAAAGCGTCCCGACGTCACGTCGCAGCATTCCCGGATCACATTCGTATGTATATTTTCATCGGTCGGTGTTTTTTACGATTCGTACGGAAATGGTGTTTACGTGCGAATCGTAATTCCATGTTTGTAAAGTTTTACGACCGGGTACGAGTCGGACGGGGAAAACGCTTCGACCGACGGTTCGTACCCGGTTTTTACCGGATCGTAATCGGCACCTTTGTGTCCTTGATGTACACATACAATGATTTTAAATGGACTGTTCTGTCTCTGAGAGAAACAACCAAAGAGGAGGGGACCCTGAAGTTCTGTTGACCCAGAGAGAAGTGTTTCTTATGAAATTTGACACATTGCTGCATGGTTTAAATGAACTCTCTGAAATTGCTAAACTCTAGTTACATAGTCCGCCATGGAAAGCCAAAACTACATGATCCATTATGCACTTAGACCATGTGATCCGGGGGCCTCCATCCGGGTCAATAAGTCAGCTGGTTTCATGGCCGCCTCTTGCTAATTCCAGGAACTACTTTCAGCGCGATGGATTTACACAGCTGCTTCGCCCCCGCTATTAATCACAGGCAAGTGACTACCTTTATGCATAGACGTATGACGCAATGAAGATCGGCTCGATGCGCTCGCTTGAAGGTAACAAGAGCCTTTGTTGTCATTCACAGGGACGTGCAACTCAGCGAGGCGTTAAAACAGATATACAGAGACGCGTAGGCAGCTAAAAAGGTAACAGGCAGTTTGATTCTTCAGACATTTGCGATCCCTTTCACTCACGCATTGTCTGATTTAGACTCAAACCATCTAACTTATCCTTTCAGAATTCGAGCATCCGAGGGGCCTCATTATAACAACAGACAGAGAGCTTGCCCAAACTAGGGCGCGAAAGGTAGGAACCACAACCTTTTTCTTAATGGTAGTACACTATGGTGGCCTAGACACTAGAGGGATCCTGACAAAGTGTTTTTAATTTTCACTTACTTTAGCCCTCTCAACCAGTGAAACACTGCCCTCCCCAACTAG
The DNA here is from genome assembly GCF_964204655.1 of Triturus cristatus. NCBI lineage: Eukaryota > Metazoa > Chordata > Amphibia > Caudata > Salamandridae > Triturus > Triturus cristatus. Next base: position 7,033,046 of record NC_140590.1, on the reverse strand, counting down.
CTGGTTATTGCAACGCTATAAAAAACACAGTTATTGGCATTTAACGTTTTTTGTGACAGTAAACAGGATTCGGACTGACACCACATGATTGTTTTTTATTGTAGAGCCCACGTCCATGTCAGAGTCCTGAGGAGAACCCAAGAACCACTAAGGGTTCGAAACGCGTTGACTTTGTGAGTACGGGGTATTTTCAACAGGGGTGTGCCATAAGGCAATTAGCTAAATTCTTCCTCCTTCCAGGCAATACCCAGACAAATGTGTGTAACTCCATGTCTCACTCACAGGCAGGACTAGATACAGTAGCCCTGAAAAGAGACAATGTCCGCCTAGTGCTTGATTCCGAAGTCAGGCCTCGTCGATTGCGTTGTGCTCTCACATGGTGTCTTTTGTTGTATGAGTTTCTTACTTCAATATTTTTCTGTCATTGGTACACAAATCTCTTTTGTTATATATATTGAATTTGAATATGTGTTAAAATGAGCTTTGTATGTCACTATTCCAACTAAGTTTTATCCATTCTAAGACATGTACAATTGAGTTTGATTGTTTTTTGTATGAAAGATTATAAATTGAGCTGAATAAAGCTTAGGCACCTTCGAATTGCTGGTCTAAGGTGCCCATTGAACTCATGGTCGGTACTCTTCCTGGACGTCTCGTCTTGTTTGTAATTAGTATAGTGGTCCAGTCCAGGAAGTTAAGGACCCAAGCCATGCTTGTTAATACTCCTTGTCAAATTGGGCAGTGACTGTGCAGGCCGAGGGCTCACACTGAGGTTCAACGTGGGGCATCAGAAATGTCACATGCAGGGACAATATGAGAGGGCAAACAGTGCCTACACATGCCAGTCAGTACACATGATGATGAGAATGGAAGGGGGTCGGTGCAAAAGTACAACAATCTGCTGTGTCAGAGGTGAATTTCCACCTAGAGTGTCACCCTCTGGCATTTCATTGTTGTGCATAATTCTGACCTATATATGGTGGCAATATTAAGTCAGACACACTTCCATCAGTACCCTCTTGACGTAAACTCTTGGTAATGTCACAGATGAGCCTGTGAAGAACCTTATGGACTCACACATTCATTCACACAGGCAATTTCTGTCCTGACTCCAGCTTAACAAACTTTATGTGTCACTGTATGGCTGATAAACAATGCATGTCCTTCCCATCCTGATGTGTAGCCAGGGAAATGTCTAAAATAGGCTACAAACCCCTTTCCCCTGCAGTCAGCATGCTGGGCATTGTATGACACAAACCCACACTCTCAGGCACATACTGCAGCAGATCAACTTCATGTGTGCACAACATGCACTCTCACTTCCACTAGGAAACACTTACTGTCGGAGAGTAGGATCTGATTCTTACGGTTACCCCCACTTTCTGCTGGTGTTTCACTGTTTTTCGACTTTAGTCTGGATGGGGCGCTGCTATTCAGGACCCCAGCCTAGCTGCTTCCACTCCAAATTGATTCCTAGTACCTTAGGTGCACCACAGATTGGATTCTGGGGTGCCTTTATAAGTCCCTAGTATCTGGTATACTATGCACCAAGGGCATAGGTACCCCAGAGGCCTACCAGGGGCTGCAGCATATATTATGCCAACCCTGGGAAGCACTCCAAAATGACACCACAGGTCTGCTACTGCAGCCTGGGTAAGGTGGTGCATTTACCCCATACTGAGATATAGGTTCACTATATCTCACCTATCACTGCACATAGAAACCTATCAGTCACCCCATGGAAGGCCTTATCAATCCTGAAGGCAGGGTGCTTGGTTTTGTGTGAGAGGGTGCCCCTGCATGAACAGAGCCTCTCTTCAGCCTTGGGAATCTCTTCTCCGGGGTTGTCAGTAGTGCAGCCTGACCATATACTCTTAAGTGCATTATAACCAAACGGTAAATGCTAACTTTGGACTGACTGCACATAAACATGTCGTGTATGGTGACAAACACCTTGGAACCAGTAACTGGTGTGGGAGTATGATCCCACCCTTCTGGAGGGAGAGACATGGCAGCACCGGTATACCCGGTACCAACTTAAAAGAGCCCTGGCATCACAAAATGGATGCTGCAGCCACAGACACGAGTCTGGCCTCCTACTGCTGACCGAAACTCCGGCAGAGGAGGCCTGGACAATAGGTTTCCTGTCACAGGAAGATGTCATCTTAGGATCGTCGGCTCATCGAACTATGTGATCCGACCTCTGGAAGGATTTATATTTTTTGATTCTGGGCTTCCTCTGCCTCTTCACTACACTCTGGTTGCTGTACTACACGTATGCAAGTCGTGTTAGTATGCGTGTATACTAATTTTGTAGTTATGCAGTAACCAATGCATCATGGCCCTATGGAGCGCCACCTCCCAGGCGCAGCTCATACACTGTCCCGGGGTGGGCATCTGAGGGACATTTATGTTTGCTATTACAGGGCGGGAGCATGGCTTTCACCCAGTAATAGCAAATCCTTGTTTACCTCGTTGAAGTGAGAGGAGGAAAACCTCGTATCACTTCAATAAAGCGGATCCGGATGGTAAAAATGGAGAAAAAAAAATGAAGCGGGGTCTCACCCTTTCATTTAAATGAGCCCCCTGGTGGGCAATGTTCTGTGGGCCAATCCTATTATTATATTGCGGGGTCTCTGCAGCACTGGGGACCTTAATCTCACATGTAAGTTAGGCGCGGGAGGGCACAGAGACGTTTTGCAGCCTAGGGGATCGCTACCTCCCTCGGTATTGTTTGCTAATTGTTCGGGGGGCTTCGAGGCCAACTCAAGACCGGGGATCGGCAACCTCCGGGGCTTTACTTAAATTTGTAGATTGGGCCTCGCCAGTCCTTGAAGTCTCGGTGGCCCTAGGCAGTGCCTTATTGGTTCTGTAATCACACGGGCAGTACTCATGGTGTTATAAAGTGATACACTCATAGAACCCTTGCCGTTGTACAATTACCCAGGCTTCATTGATGTAATTGCCTGTTGGTTTATATTTGGTAGGTGCACCACAAAATTACAAATGTTTTCCCTCATAACCTCCTATCAACCGCCGATTTTCACAATAAACTACAGACAAGTGTCAGAAAAAGAAGACCCATACACTCACTTATTTATTGGTAAAAAAAATAACCTTTATTAAAACAACACCAATAAATGGAAACGCAACTTTATTCGAACAAACAACAGTAAAACACGAAATAAGTGGGTGGGACTCCTCCGGAAGCAGCGTACAAAACCTGCATGAGAAAAAAGAAACATAAGTATGTGTGCCATGTCCAAGAGAAAAAGAAAGGTAGTCAGAATGAAAGGATGAAAGTGAGAATGGGACAGAGAGCGAGTGGGTGGAAGAGAGAAGGGGAGGGAGAGTCAAAAGAACAGAGGGAGGAGGAGACAGAGCGTTGGCCTACTGCACCCAGCCCTCACTGTTCACCTCCCGTCACTCGTGTGTCTGGGACGCTGAGGTCCACGAGAAAGAGTGCGGTCCAGCAAGTCCTTAAAATGAAACAGAGAAATGAATGAGGCCAGAGATTACATTATTATCTATGGCAACATCGCTTGCCTGCACCTGTGCACCCAGGCTACTGCACCCCAGCCCCTTCCCCCCCACTGTGCTCAATTGCAGCTCCTGCACACTGAGGCTTCACAGCTCACCTGCCACCACCGGTGTGTCCAACGACGTGCCGGTGCAAGCTCCGACTCTGGGGTGCCGCTCTCAGGGTGGCACAGCAGGTCTCCGGTCTGGCACGGTGTCTTGATACCACGATGGATGGTGTCAGAATGCCCAGTGCATCATCACGGGCTGAGCACCTGCTGCACGCATTTTGGTGCAACTACCTCAGTGTCCGAAAAGGGAGAAATAATATAATGCTGGAAACGTCTTGAGGTAAATGAAGGTTTATTTCAAGCTTAATAGAGAACACCAGTTGAGTGCATCCTTCCTTCTTTTAGTACGATCTACAACTGTTACTGGTAGTCGTGGTTCAAAGAGGAGTTGGAGTGCACCAGAATACACAAGGTTAAATAATAATATGTTATGCCAACGTTCACATACAAAGGAACAGAGCGCATGCTAGAAGCATAATGTGCACGTGTAATGCAGTGGCGCTAGCCTGTGTGCCTATACACTTATTAATCAGCTCACTAAAGTGCCCCAAAAGCCAACGCCACGTGTCTGTAGGGCAGCGCTGCCCGCTGGCTCAGGCCTACAGTACGGTCCAGCAGGTCCTTAAAATGAGACAGCGATATGACTGAATGAGAGCAGAGATCACATCATTACGCACGGCACAATCGCTTGTTCTCACCTGCGCACCCAGGCTGATGCACTCTACCCCTCCCGCAGCACCGTGCTCAATTGCAGCCCCTGTGCACCCAGGCTCCACTGCTCACCTGCTCTCGTTGTTATGTGTCCAAAAACGACGGCCAGCAGGGTTCACAAATCAAATGGAGTTTTGATTGCGAGGATGGTGTACACCTCATGAATCCCTTTTTTTTATTGCGAATTGTGATATGCGAGGTGGATGCGGCCATATCACCTGAGGCAGTGTGGAAGAACTGGGACATGTGGTGTTGTCGTTATCCTATTTATATGTACGCAAAGTGGGCTGGGCTTGCGTACGCCAGGCCAGTGTAGGGGTGTGAATAATTATTCTGGGGTCGTTAAACACTACTTATACAGACCCATGTGGTCATGTATATGTGAAGGGTCAAGAGGTATAAGGAGAAGTACACCCTCCTGATTACGAATCAAATACGCTTTACAGTACTTCACTATTTATTTTTATCATGACGCTAGAGACAATTGTTAGAAGATTTCAATGTGAAGCTCTCATTGATGGAAATAAAGTAGGAAAACTCTTTGTTTTTTATTTATTTTCCCTCACACACCCTAATGGTGTCATGCTTCATCATCGGGACACCGCGACCCCTACAAGTCGCAGTGGGCTCAACCAATGTTCCAGGGAGCTCTTAAGTCATATCATAGGCCAGGGGATAAAGATTAAAAATTCACTGTTGGACCCCAGTTTCCCTTTATTCTTGGGTTCAACAGGAATATTAAAAATAAAGACAGTAGGGTCGTATGAAGTGTTATGGTCCTAAGACCCTAGGGCCAACATGTTTCAGTCCTCGTGTGCCCACTATTGTAGTGCTTGGACTTTCTTCAGGGCTATGTCGTCCCCTGGTGTGACTGGGATATGGGAATTACCCTATCCTAGTTATAATAAAGGGCAGATAGCTGCTCCTTTGTAACATTTATATTTTAAATGACGTTATTCCATCTGAAAATGAAAAAATGGAAAAGTAAAAAAGAAGAAAAGAAAGGGGAGAAAAAAACAAAAAGGCATATATTAGTGTACCAAAGTCCTGGGACACCAACTGAAGCCATAATGTAAGAAATGTCCCCATATTGTTTCCAGCATGCTGTTAGCAATATTACGTTTAGTAAATCTGTACCAAACATATTAGTTGGGATACCACGTGTGGTTGTTCCATGTGGCCATCGCCCTAATTGTGTGTTCAAAAAACACCAGTCGTTCACATTGTGCATTTCACACTCAATCACCTGTTAAAATATCGTTATGGTGGGTGGTAAAGTGATTTGAAAGAAGGTGATTTCTATATGGAAAAGACTTTTTATTATTATTAACATGAGAGTATCTTACCCCACGCTAGAGATGGTGATTGTCCGTGTGGACTTTTACCTAGACGGGCGTATCCCTGATGTCGATAATTGCGGCAGTATGTTGGACCAACCATAAATGTATGCACGTCATTGTTCCAGGTGGATATGTAGCGAGAGATATAGAAGACACAGGAGATACCACCGTTATTACTTCAATGTTATATCTGCTCTCACACTATCTAAAATATACGATAGTCTAGATGTTGGCGTCTGATTCGTAGAGTAGTACTCACGGTTTTTACCGGTCTCACCCCTCAGAAAAACCTAATTGGTGTGGAGTCCATCGGCTTGGGCGACAACGACTAGTTTGCATCACCTCTTTAAAAAGGAAACCCACCACATATTTGGATAAGTTCCAATTATGGTGCGAGCTCAGCGAATTTTTCAGAAAAATACGAATCAAAACCTTTTTTATGGGAAAAGAGACACCAGAGATAGATACCCTACACATAACATTACGTCCAAAATCCACCTTTTGCCCTCCAACATCGCTTATGCCTCCTGAGGTGATGGTTCTTGAGGAAAGTGTCACAAAAGAAATTGATGAACTTCCATTCAAAGTGTCACCTATAACAATCTTAGTACAAAGGAAAGAAATGCATTGAAAGTTCTGAGTATGAACAATGACATCATCATAAAACCCGCGGATAAGGGCGGTGCTACTGTGATTCAGAACATCAATGCATATAGAATGTCATGTCTCAATCTCCTTATGGACACCAAATTCTACAAAAAAATTAACAAAGACCCAACAGCGCGCTTAAGGAAAACAATCAGCACCGTCACTGCAGAAGCATCGAGTGAGGGCTGGATCAGCAAAAAGGAACATGGGTTTCTAAATCCCGACAACCCACGGATTCCGGTATTTTATACTATACCGAAGATACACAAGAACAAAATACCACCACCGGGCAGACCTATCGTATCTGGGGTAGGATCTCAGTTGGAACCCCTTTCCCAGTACACAGACTGGTTTTTGCACCCTCTAATTAAGGGCATCAGATCATACGTCCAAGACACAAAATATCTACTGAATCTTATATCGGAAATCACGTACGATCCTTTGAACAACCTGTTGGTATGCCTGGATGTAGAGGCACTGTATACAAGCATTCCACAGAAGGAATGTATCGAGATGATTGACAAGCGGCTCAAGAAGGAAGAATGGACCTGGGATGCCCCAATTGACTGGATCATCACTCTGATGCGCATAGCATTGACTGAAAACTTTTTCCGGTTTGAAGACCAGCTCTATCTCCAAGTCCATGGCACTTCGATGGGCAGCACCCTTGCTCCTAGCATAGCGTGTCTGTATGTTGACCAGATTGAGGAACAACACATCTGGTCAACCAACCCCTACTCTAATAACATCTATAAATAGTGGAGGTACATCGATGATGTCTTGTTGATATGGAAGGGAGACAACACAACACTTATTGACTTTCATGGATGGTTGAATCAACTCAATCCCCATCTAAAATTTACAATGACATACCACCACAATGAAGTCTCCTTCCTGGATGTGAAAATCAGAGCAAAAGACAGTGGCCTTTCGAGCTCTTTATATACAAAACCTACAGATAAGAATAGCGTCCTCCATTTTGAAAGTGCGCATCCACGCTCTTTGCGTGAGAATCTACCTGTAGGCCAGTTCCTGCGCATTCGCAGAAATTGTGAAAGTATAGACGATTATAAGATTGAAGCAGAGATATTGGAAAAAAAACTGCAAGAAAGAGCATATCCCAAACACATCATTGAAAAAGCGAAGAAAAGGTCATGCAACACTCCCAGAGCCGCCCTTCTTGAGACTAACAAAAAAGATACCAAGGATCCCATTATCTGTGCCACCACGTATAATGCATCTTCCAACGCCATCAAAAAGATAATCAACAAAAAGTGGCAGATTCTCACTTCCAACAAATTACAATTTGAAAAACCGATGTTTTCTTTTAAGCGGAATAAAAGTCTTAGAGACAACCTGATACATTCGGATATGAAGAAAAATACTCCAAAACAACTTACGTTGTGGCAATAACCACCAGTTATGGGCCATTATTCATGCGGCAGCTGCGTGGTATGTCAATTCACGAAACATACAAAAGAGGTCGAGCTGGGCATGCATCATGCATGGGAACAAAGATACACGAACTGTAACAGCGAAAGAGTCATCTATAGGATCAAATTCCCGCGCCACCTCATGTACATCGGGATGACAAGCAGAAAAGTGAAGGTTCGCATCAGCGAACATAGAAGTACCATCAGGAGAGCTATAAATGCCACCAGACTCACAGCGCATTTTGTTGAAATGCAGCACACAGACATGGACATACAATGGACTGTCATCGAAAAAATCAGTGGTGAAGGAGACCTAACCAAAAAATTGCTTGAACGTGAACAACGGTGGGTGTATCGTCTTAAAAACCCACATCCATGGGCTCAATGATTCAATTCCTTTGAATCACCTAAACAAAAAGAGCTGAATCATCAATGTTTGTCTTTACATAGATTCATACAGGCGAATATTTATGTTCTTACTCTCATCCTACAAAGAGGGTCTACAATAGATATATTGCTCAGCATATACAACTTTCTATCATAAGGTTTCATGTAAAGAAACAGTGTTTTCCTACGGCCTATAAGAGATATTAGTGGGTTATTTTTCTCGTAAATTCCATCAGCCTCATCACATATATAGTACCTACACAGTACACTTTCAAATGCGCACGACTTATTAGACTCTTGATCTATATACTATGCTGCACAGCAGACTAAATAACAAATGAGTGCACATAACCATATATATGCTTCGCGTATATTCCAAAACCCAAGACACTGGGTTTAATATTTGCTACTCGCGGATGTATCTAGAGGACTAAAACTACAGGTCCCACAATCCATTGCAAATGGCTCTGTGAACATCCCGCCTCCATTCGTTTGAATGGAGGGCAGATGCCGTCTCAGTTATGACACAGATTTCTTCTGTCCAACAATTGAACCTCCTATTGAGGACTACATATGGTTTTCGAACTTTTAGAAAGTTTCGAGAATTTAGTAGTATAATTGCGCTGTAATCTCGCGATAACTCCAGCGTACCCAGAAATGCACAGTACCGGAAAGCCCTTGTTTCCTTTTTAAAGAGGTGATGCAAACTAGTCATTGTCACCCAAGCCGATTGACTCCACACCAATTAGGTTTTTCTGAGGGGTGAGACCGGTAAAAACCGTGTGTACTACTCTACAAATCAGACGCCAACATCTATACTATCGTATATTTTAGAAAGTGTGATAGCAGAGATAACATTGAAGTAATAACGGTGGTATCTCCTGTGTCTTGTATATCTCTCGCTACATATCCACCTGGAACAATGACGTGCATACATTTATGGTTGGTCCAACACACTGCCGCAATTATCGACATCAGGGATACGCCCGTCTAGGTAGATGTCCACACGGACGATCACCATCTCTAGCGTGGGGTAAGATACTCTCATGTTAATGTTGATGTGAACGACTGGTGTTTTTTGAACACACAATTAGGGCGATGGCCACATGGAACAACCACACGTGGTATCCCAACTAAAATGTTTGGTACAGATTTACTAAACGTAATATTGCTAACAGCATGCTGGAGACAATATGGGGACATTTCTTACATTATGGCTTCAGTTGGTGTCCCAGGAGTTTGGTACACTAATATATGCCTTTTTGTTTTTTTCTCTCCTTTCTTTTCTTCATTTTTACTTTTCCATTTTTTCATTTTCAGATGGAATAACGTCATTTAAAATATAAATGTTACAAAGGAGCAGCTATCTGCCCTTTATTATAACTAGGATAGGGTAATTCCCATATCGCAGTCACACCAGGGGACGACATAGCCCTGAAGAAAGTCCAAGCACTACAATAGTGGGCACACGAGGACTGAAACATGTTGGCCCTAGGGTCTTAGGACCATAACACTCCATACGACCCTACTGCCTTTATTTTTAATATTCCTGTTGAACCTGAAGTACCGTGGATTTTAGGACCCCAGCGGTGCCAGGGGTAGCACCCTATGACTTCGTTTTCCATGTTGGCGTAGTATTATAAAATTCCACTCTCATGGTAATATAACAAAGAACTTGGCAAAGAAGCTGAAATATGAAAAGACATCTTTATTAAACTCAAATGAGTGAGACTACGTCGCACAGAAGCCTTAGCAACTGAATGAGGCAGTCTCCAGAACAAAAACCAGTCTTCTCTTTTATACAGAATATTACGCTCTGGGCAACACCGCCCCTGTTTCATAAGTGGTCATTCACATATTTTGGCTTCAAAGAAAAGGCAGAGTCATGATGACAATCCCACATTCCAGTTCGTTCAGCCCACAATCTTTTAACCCAGCAAGGCTCAGAACCCTCATCAGATATCAGCAGACCCCAATTAAACGGGCACCTCCTGCTCGTAAAACAAGCCATAAAGTAGGAAACAGAGTCAGATGTGAAAGAGATTAGTCAGGGTTCGTGTGGGAAGAAGGAATTTATGGTGCCTCGGGCCCTGATGCTAATCCCATTTGGCCGCAGTAAAAGGAACCGGCCGGACAGGGCTGACCTCGGGCAGTGGAGTCAGTTTGCACAGGTCACAGAGAAGTCACAGAAGGTGTACGTGTCCTTTAGGCCTAAGCATGGCCTTTGTGCAGCCTATGTGAGGGCAATCACAAGATGGCTACTACTGTAAAATGGAACCCACGGAGTCAATGTAAAATATCGTATACCAAGTGCGTTTATCAAAGAAATGTTATGCAAAGCCCTTGTACATACCGCATTGGCCATTCGCGGTTTGCTAATACCGGAATAGACAGGGGTAGGGCCCTGCCTCCTGCGCGGTCCCAAATTTTAAAGTACCACAGACCCTTCTTTTGCCCTTACATAGGCAATAACTATACTCCCATCAATCCGAGTCTAGGTCAATATTCATGAAGTCATGGAGATGTTGCTGTAGCATCATCCTATTACTTAGCTCATCTTCTGATACATGTTTCCTTACACATGTAGTAGCACAAAGGCCACATATGGCAGGACAAAATAAGGAATACCTCTGTCTGTAGCAGGCGGCATAAGATCACACACCCAATAATTAGTGATGGTCATTACTAACTGGTGTTGATGCAGAAGCTGTACAAAAGAATTGCTTACGAATTCTGATCTTCTAACCTGTTCATGTTCAGGAAAAGGGTGAAAAGAATGCAAAGAAGCAGTAGTGGGAAAAGACATAGGTTGGGAAGCGGGTGCAGAAGTCAATTGAGTAGAGAAAAACAATCCCACCCGTAAATGACAACGTCATGTTTAAAAAACACTAGAAAACTCGTTATTAAAAACATATAGACAACGGGAGAAAGTAGTGACCACTATTACAAATGAAATAATAATTTTTCACAACCCTAAGCAGAAAGCAAGTCCTAAAATTATCTAGTAACAACTTTAGGGCTCCTATGCATTTTATATGTTCAGGTGAAACAGTGGTGACCCTCATCAATGCTCTGAGGTGAAAATTCTCTTTCCACAGAAAATGGACTTTATTCTGCTTTTACTAAACAGAATAGTACTTTAAAACAATGCCAGCAAAACAATCAGTCTCCTTAACACCTAGTCTATACAATCACACGGAAACCTCTTGTGAAACCACCTTTGCCCAGAGTCCGTTCAAAAAGCCTCTCTGGCAGGCTTCTATTGTCCATCAAATCTTCTTCTGTTGTTTTCTTTTGCCTGGGCCTCTTCATTCAAGCCTTACATGAGAAAAGTACTGCTTAGTTGGAGTGCCCTCCTGGCAAACACCCACAGCTCACTCGAGAGTCTCAATGTCTCAAGGCAGTGCACCTGTGTCTTTCCTCTGCTGCAGACACTACAAATAATGTGCTCTTCATTGGTCATGGGCACAGATCATCTTGTGCAGACCCGGGACCATTCTCAGGATCCAACACTCGTCACTCAGTGTCAGAAGACGCTCAGGCTGCTCTTCCATGGGCACTGGAATGTAGTGCCTTCTGTCAATCTTGGATCCGCCGGTGCACTGCACTTCCATTGGAGCAAAGGGAAAAGAGGGCGTGTGTGTGGCCAAAAACTCAGGCCCAGGGGCTCAAGGGACTGCACACTGTCAGAGGTTACCAGCACATGACAGGCGCTCTTTTGTACTGAAATTCTGGTTCTGTGGCAAAACCAGCTCCTCCTTCTTTCCTGATGTTGAACGCCTTCTGATGAAGCAAGTGCGATGCTTTAAACAGTTCATTGTATAACAAGGGGACTGTAAACAGGTGGCCTGCGGTCCTTCAAGGGAGTGGCCACACGCCATGGGACAATTTTGGTCTAGAATATACTGTCATTCTCAAAAAGCAATACAAATATAAAGGCAGTAGGCAAAACAGTGTCTCTAATCTTTTCAATTGGGTTTCCGTGTGAGAGCCTCCATCATCTAAGGGTAGATAACTACACGAGAATTCTATCTAAATGGATGTCTTCACATATGGTGGCATTGTCTAATGGGGCAAACACATTTTTTTCTGAATGATTACATCTAGGTGTTCCTAAATTCCTTATCTAGAACATCTCAATAGAGAAATCACATGGTACAAATTATCATGGGCATGTAGAAAACGTTCTCATCAGTCGCAATATGCAACACACAGGCTAATAGTCAAATATGCAAACAAAAGACAAGAACTAGAGGGTCCTGATATTTGCATGATTAGAACACATCTGATCCCACCGAAAATTAAAGCAGCAGGAACAAAAGGGTAAAAACCACATTAAAAATAGACATTGAAAATTCGTCATGGTCAAAAAGGTAAACGTAAGATATCTCCTATTGATATGGAAAACTTGTCTTTCTATAATATTGAGTCAGTTAACCAGTCTATCGCTACCCTGACAGTCAGGCTGGAAAACATTGAAGCAGGCCTAAGGAAAATTCTTGGAAACCAGTCTGGCCATACAAAAGGGAATTATACATAATATGGGGGTCCCTGGTGCATCACTGCAGTCTGGAAGTGTGTACCTGAACAATACACCTACAATAATACATGGGCTGACTGGTGAAAGGAATACGGAAAAGGGAATTGGAACTAGGACACAACTAAAATCCCCAATAACTAAGCATGATGCGACGTTGGTCAGGGGAGAAGCAACAAAAGAAAAAAATCTATAGGAAGAACAAGAATTATTTGGGTGATAGTCAGGCATGTGACACAACACCAAGAGTACGGGTGATACACAAAGGCCAACGTTACATACATTTTAACTCTACTGCTGGCGGCTACACCATATACGGTAATCTTAGGTAATGTTCCAGTTCCTTCTTCGGGGAAAAATGAAAACCTGGTTTTCTTTTAAGGAACGAAAGCCATATACTACTTAGGAAGCAAAACATCATTAACTAATGTAATATAGAAATTAGGCCACCTTGAGTCACAGATCTATAATTTCATCCTTGGGTCCAATCAAGGATACATAAACGTAGGGCTGCCTGTTCCTTTAAGGGAAGGGGCAGTAACGTGACTAACTACAGGTGACACACTTCGATCCTGTATATCTCTTTTTATTTTCCTTCAATACCATTATAGCCAAATAGACATGCACTGGTGAAGTGTTGTCTCTCATGTTCACAGCATGAAATATCATTATCTGTGGAATTTAGTAACCAGAACAAGTACAACCAACTGTTGCGTAGCGATGGGCATCGTCATGACCATCCCCTCACAACACAGGTAAACTTGTAATAGTATCAAAAGCAGCAACAAAAACAACGAAAACATGCAAAAAATAATAAAAACGCACAAAACGTCAAGCCATCAGATATACTTGCTGTATATCAAGCACAAAAAGCATAGACAAAACAATAGCATATGTAAATAAGCGGTGACACACAACACCATGTCGTGTACTTTATGCACTGTAAACCTGCAGCCCAAAACCCAATATTTGGGCCTGTTTAATTTGTCAGGTTTAAAATCCTTACCCTCCTTTTGACAGCAGATCACCAGGCAATGGAAATCTGCTGTCAAATATAACTTTACTGTTTCTCTTCTAACATACAGGACCAGCAAGAACAATTCATGATAGGACCAAATACACAAAAATAAATCTCCATTACTTAACTGTTACCCTCTTGTCAGTTACCTCGCAACATCAATGCTACCGTAGTTTTACCTTTCTGAAAGTTAAAATCGTTACACTGACACTCCATATTAATTTGGCACCTACAGTTTCCACTGTGAAAAAGAAGTCTTAATTGGCAATACGTTCTCACTTAGGCATGTAGCCTTAAAAATTTTAGAATCTTATTTTCTGTCTAAGACTTAATGCAACACTTCGTTTCCTGTCAAATAACAGCAACTAGCAGGCATCATTTTATTTTTTTTTAGAGCGAGACACAAATGTATCAGTTCTGCAAAACATTTAACGTGATGTTTGGACTTTCAAAGAAACCCCTTTTCAATATTTTCCCTTTGGAATTAAGTTCTTTAGTTTTATTGATGTTCTTATGGAGAAACCAGAAACCCCACCTTTAGAGGCCCGTGTAGCAAGGTCATTCTGCATTCCACAGAGACAAGGCCCTAATTTAAACGGTCATAAATGTCAACGTGGCAGCCTACTTCATTGTTTACGGGAAAACTAAAGATAGCATCTCAGCAGCGCGACTTGAGCCCGCCTCTGCAGCTCTCCTTAGCCCCCAGCTTCTGCCACTCTGAATTTGTCAAAGCCAGAAGGCCTTCCTAATTCCTCCTACCTTGCAATAATTTACTCTATTTTGAAAATAATTTCTCCTTTTTAGGCGCTAAAAAAATTATCTCTATTCCCAGATTATTAAACTACATGTACTGTGAATAATTCACAAAACGTAATAACACCCATACCAGTTTTTAGAATGAATGCTCGTTGTAATCTTATGCAATGGTACACATTTCATCAACCTCAAATTAATGAACTTCTCAGTAGGCCCAGTTGAAGTTAGAACCTTCAACCCTGATATTGAAACAAGCCGTTGTACTGGCACATTGACTCATTGAATCATAAGAAGGCACAACCTGTAAATATATATCAAACCTAAATGTATGTATTTACTGAAGCCTGAGACACTTTAAAAAGTACTCTGAATGAAAGGAAATGCAGTTTAAACAGTGTTTTTACCCAAATTCGACTTTGATATTTCAGGCATTAAAAAATGAATATCCTACAATTTTCTTGCATAATATGCATTACCAGAATGTCTATTACATAACCCATGAGTCAGGCATTGGAAATAATAACTTATACTTTATAAAAATGAGCTTGTTTGCGCCTGCGCCAAGGGAAAATTGTACACGCGAATGCTTGTCATTTTAGTAATGCAACACAACTTAAATCAAATTTTAATGCTAGGAGGTCATAGTATGAGTATTAAGCTTTATAAATATCAAAAAACGATTTTGAAAAGCACTTATTTTTTTTTTAAATAATTTTTCCCATGATTAATAATTGTCTTTTAAAAAATCCCAATTATTCGTTTTTGTGATAATTCCATGTATAAAAAGCAAGCTGCATCCCTTGCCTATCATTTTGGACACATTAACTCACAAGCCTAAGCGCATAAGCCCAATTTGAAACGCGTCACATTTTTGCGCCACTTTCATTTAAAAGGACGGTTCTGCCAAATTCCACCCGTGTTCAACTGGGAAGGTGCTGGCTGAATGAACATTTCTATCAAATATACTGCAGCTGAAAAGTTTGCCTGTGAACATCTAATACAATGCATCTAAGGAAAATGCTGTAAATTTATTTTATTTTTGCAAAAATAGATAATTTTGTTTTTGGGGCCTTATTTATATCTACTGAATGTGTTTCTAATTTTATCCTTTAAGCATTTAGCGGCAGGCGCTCATTCTACAAATTAAAGAGCACCATATAGCTATTTTAGCACATCACATGGTTCATTTCTGGATTTCTTTTCTAAGTTTCTACTTGATATTAATTAACCAGCAATTTACTTAACAGACTGAAAACATCAGAAGACCCACAAACACACATTGAGCTCATTTCAGACATACACGGAAAGGGGGTCAAACAGACAATACAGCGCGCTTTAGCCATTTTTCATAAATAGCGCCGTCGCAATTTACTTACAGAAGTTGCACTAATGAGAAAACCACATAGACATTTAAACACACAGTTGACTTACAAATCAATACGCATGACAGAAAGAAAGAACAGCTCACAGACTATACTTGAACCAAACCATTTGCAAATACTAGTTGTAAGTCATATTTACAAGAAACGCTTCTCAATAGTGTTCCAAAAGGCTGCATAAACAGCTCCAGAGACAGATGTCTGTCCAAGAAGTAGTGAATGCGCTTCAATTCACTAGCTTGGGCTAGCAGAACACCAAACAAAATCGTTCTGCATATCTTTATTCATAAAACTGCGCAGAACGAAGGATCCTTGTTTTGTATTATGTCATATTTTAATTCCCTGGGGGTACAAAATCACCAAGGAAGAAATATGTTTTCAAATCTAACCGTTTCTAACTATGGTACCTTCCAAAAAAGCAACACATTTTTCCATGTGAGCTTACAAACAGGCATGTCAAAAATACTGCGGAAAACGCAAGTATTATAATCAAAATAGTGCTTAAGGTATTTTTCGTACGTGCACCGTTCAACTAAACCAAATGGAGAACTATCTCCTCATTACCTGCCTACACAAATTGCAATTCGCATATCCAAACCTATACAAACCAAAAGTTGGCCAACACAAATTTCACAGTTCCAAAGCTACATTTGAAACTTGCTAAGATCAGGCAACTAATCTAGCTTCAAAACTTCAAGGGTTTATCTCTACCAATACACTCGCAAATATGCGAGACCCTTGGGTATGGTAATTGCAATGACCAAATCAACAAACCAAGAAACCAACCCCTCGGCTTTGGTAATTGCGATAACCAAATCAAAGACAAAGAACCAAACGACTGATAGCCACCCACTTATACTTAATTCTTATTTTTACTAATCAAAAGGTTATCCAAATTCCAACTGTCAAGTTCTACATAACCAAACGTCTTTTATAATACTCACGCCAAAAAGGGTTCTAATCGGGAGTGACCTCTTTTGGAGAGTCAAAGTCAGAAAGATCAGAGATATACTGAGCTGCAGAGACAAAGAATCCCCCAGAACCTCGGTGCTCAGAGTACCTGCTTAGTGGATTTCTGTCCTGTTCTTCCCAGTAGATTTCTGTCCTCTGACAAGATCGCTCCTCCAGATAGTCACTTGTATTGATGCCGCGCTGTTGGGCGTCAACTGAAGTACCGGGGATTTTAGGGCCCCAGCGGTGCCAGGGGTAGCACCCTATGACTTCGTTTTCCATGTTGGCGTAGTATTATAAAATTCCACTCTCGTGATAATATAACAAAGAACTTGGCAAAGAAGCTGAAATATGAAAAGACATCTTTATTAAACTCAAATGAGTGAGACTACGTCGCACAGAAGCCTTAGCAACTGAATGAGACAGTCTGCAGAACAAAAACCAGTCTTCTCTTTTATACAGAATATTACGCTTTGGGCAACACCGCCCCTGTTTCACAAGTGGTCATTCACATATTTTGGCTTCAAAGAAAAGGCAGAGTCATGATGACAATCCCACATTCCAGTTCGTTCAGCCCACAATCTTTTAACCCAGCAAGGCTCAGAACCCTCATCAGATATCAGCAGACCCCAATAAACGGGCACCTCCTGCTCGTAAAACAACCATAAAGTAGGAAACAGAGTCAGATGTGAAAGAGATTAGTTAGGGTTCGTGTGGGAAGAAGGAATTTATGGTGCCTCAGGCCCTGATGCTAATCCCATTTGGCCGCAGTAAAAGGAACCGGCCGGACAGGGCTGACCTCGGGCAGTGGAGTCACTTTGCACAGGTCACAGAGAAGTCACAGAAGGTGTACGTGTCCTTTAGGCCTAAGCATGGCCTTCGTGCAGCCTATGTGAGGGCAATCACAAGATGGCTACTACTGTAAAATGGAACCCACGGAGTCAATGTAAAATATCGTATACCAAGTGCGTTTAACAAAGAAATGTTATGCAAAGCACTTGTACATACCGCATTGGCCATTCGCGGTTTGGGCCCTGCCTCCTGCGCGGTCCCAAATTTTAAAGTACCACAAACCCAAGAATAAAGGGAAACTGGGGTCCAACAGTGAATTTTTAATCTTTATCCCCTGGCCTATGATATGACTTAAGAGCTCCCTGGAACATTGGTTGAGCCCACCGCGACTTGTAGGGGTTGCGGTGTCCCGATGATGAAGCATGACACCATTAGGGTGTGTGAGGGAAAATAAATAAAAACAAAGAGTTTTCCTACTTTATTTCCATCAATGAGAGCTTCACATTGAAATCTTCTAACAATTGTCTCTAGCGTCATGATAAAAATAAATAGTGAAGTACTGTAAAGTGTATTTAATTATTCCGGGGACCTGGGCGTTGCTCAGTTCCTGCCTGGCAAGGAAGTGTACTTATGTGTGTGTCCCTGTTGCAGTTTTGACGTCGCACAATCTGCAATTTACATTAATGTAGCATGTTCCGGGAGGGCGGCAACTATTGGTAATGAGATGCTGTCCGAAAACATTGAATGGCCAACATCACATGTCGTTGTCAAGCTTGTGGCTATACGCAGACATGCATGTCAATGGTGTGCGGTATTATTGAAAGTGTTGCTATTGCGAAGCGCACACATGTGAATGTGCTCAGATGGAGGGAGGCTACGTCATACACAGTGAGAACGCTCATTACAGTCAAGCAATGCATGTCAAACGTGAATCTGAAAGTCTCACATATGACACACTACTATACTGGTAAAGCCTGACAACAGAGCATACTGTAACACAAATATACACATTACTCTTTACTGTTTGTCACATGTGATCTAGTATGTGCACTCTGCCCGTGGCTGATGATACCCCTTCGAGCCACCAATACCCAGGCCAAAAGGCAGCACAATAATGCACACACACACACACACCGGGGGCATCGTGTAACACACATTTGTTTTTTGATGTTAGCATAAGCGCTTTAGAAGTAAAACGCCATCTTGCCACTTTGCTGCTTTTGCACACGACACTGCAGGTAGCTGCTATTACAAGAAAAACTGCTTGCTTGCTTTTTCTTCAACATGAGAACGGTCTGTTGTTCACATCCCTAGACGTGCACCACGACCTTAGTCTGAACACTGTGTTCAGAAGCCATCAAGGTCAAATAACAATGTATGCTTGTGAATTCAGGTTGATCGGCCCAGGCTCTAGGCATAACACGCACACAGCTGCAAATATCTGAAACTCGGGTGCCTTTAATATTGCATTTGCATGCATGATTCAGACACTTGGAGAAAACCTTTCCAGACACAGAGAGCAGAGCTGATCCTGTGATGTGATTCACCTAAGCTGATATTTACGGGATGGGGTTCCCAATTCAAGCCTAGAGGCCTTCTATTAGTTTATAAAACTAGTTTACTAGCGAAGGGAGGGTGGTTGTTTTCCACTATCATTTGTAATATGATTTCTCCCTTCATTTTCTATGGTATTGTAACAATGCTGTTGGTTTTGTTTTTAATCATTTGTCTGCTTATACTAGCCAAAGTACTGCACCTTAGAGCATGTAGTTGAAAATAAACATTTTAAACTTTACCGTGTCTCTGATTACTCTTGTTGTGGACTGATATGAGAATAATAACGAAAAGGTGTTTCTGATTCCCACCATTCCTGAGAGTACTCTTTGGGGCAGATTTACAAGCCCCTTGCACCTCTTTTACGCCACCGTTGCGCCACTTTTGTGACGCAGCGGCGGCGCAAAACCAGCGCCATGCTTCAGGGTATTTACAACGTGACGCATCTGAGAGATGCGTCCCTTTGCAAAGCCCTGCGCCAGAAGTAGGCGTTCTTCGCAGGAATGCCTCCTAAAAGTGGCTGAGTGAAATCTACAAGATTTCACTCAGTCACTTTTGAGCCCATGCTGCGTCAAAGCCCTGCGCCTGCTTGAAGCAGGCATAAGGATTGACGCAGCATTGTGAAGATAGGGCACCCCAGAGCTTCGCTGGAGCTGCGTCGCGCTTGCGATGCAACTCCAGCAATGCGCTGCATATACGAAACAGATGTGTCACGCATCTGTCTGTTTTTGCCCCATGGTGCGCCGCATTGTAAATGCGGCGCATCCATGGTGGCGGAGCAGTGACGCATAATAACTGGTGCATCCCTGCTGATATGCAGGGATGCGCCAGTTATTGTAAATCTGCCCCTAAGTCGCTTGTTCTGGGTTGTCTAATCATTGGTAGCTTCGAGATGATACAGAGAACAAATGAGACACTGATGCTAGTCGGATAGGGGTTCTGGGTCCTGAGCTGATGTTTTTGGTACACCACAATTCCCTAAGGTCCTGGTTTCCTGTGCATAGTTCTGTGCATGAGCAGAATCCCTGCAACAGCAGAAGAGGTGTCTCTCATCAAACGCTTTAGAGAGAATGACTAACATGGGTGGGGTCCTCCAACTGTTCCAATGGGAAATGTTATGAACCAATCAAATGCTTTTATTTAAGGTCACATGGCAATCGCGCACCGAGCGCCAAGGAGGACGCACCCGACTCAATTTTGGGAAAATATATTTACCATAATATAAGTTTATTACAGTTAGAAATGTATAACTGTTTAAAATATTTTAGATTATCGCTTGCTCTCATATACACTTTAAACTTATTTAGATATAGTTTTGAGACATAAAAAAAACGAGGGAATGGCGTACCCGGCGTGACCCCACACGTCTATGACGTAACACAGGGCCTGGCAGCGTGCACACGTCGCATACACAATGCGCAGCGGGCACGACCCCATACATACATGACGTAACGCACGGCTTGGTACTGCGTACCCGTCACATACCAAAGTAGCAGCTGGCGCGACCTCATACATATATGATGTTACGCAGGACGTGGTGCCACGAATCCGTTGGATACGAATTGCGCATCATTTACGAGTTTAGCAATATGGCGGATAGGATTCGCTTGCTGATGGAGCATGGTACTCTACCGGTAAGGGACACCAGTTTTCTCAAAAAAAAAAAAAAAAAAGATATACATATTTTTTTTGAAGATATCAAACATTACATAATTTTTAAAGTTAAAAAAAAAGGATTTTAGAGTTCCAAAATATTACAAAAAAAAAATAGAAAAAATATAGGTTTTATAAAAATTAAAATATGAAATTACCATTTAAAAAACCTTTGAAATTCACTGAAAAAAACATAGGTTTTAGACACGTTGTAGTTAGAAATTAGCATTTAAAAAAACCTTAGAAATTCACTGAAAAAACCATAGGTTTCAGGGCTGTTATAGTTAGTTGGACATTGCACTCATATAAAACAAGTGAAATTCCCCCTGCCCATATTCCGGATGCCGGCAGAATGAAGGGATCCTGTGATCAGCGCGCAGCGATTCAGCACCGCTATTTCATTTGAGGCTTTTGCGATCGCCGGTGAGCAATTGGTTCCCCGGTGCGCCTCGAATTACCATATAGCAGAATTGTATGCCGGATGGTTCCTAGCCGACGAATATGGGCAGGAATTTTAATAATATGGTTCAGATTTGGAAGGGACATGCTGGAAGTTTCCGCGTTGTGCGTGTTGATGCCGATGGTAAATAAAATACCGGACTGAATTTCATACGGAATCCTAAAATAAAGTAAAATAGCTCAAAATAACAAGAGGCAGAATCCGTGGTATAAGAGGTTTTTTAAATGGGCTTTATTCCATTCAAAATGGCCGACTCGAGTCGCGGCCTTCAGGTTCCGTCACCACGAGGGTTCAGGAAGTGAAGTACAATAATTTATTGACAGACATGTATTTTTATAATAAGTGCATTACAATGAAACGAATGTAGAAGGCGTAACATTTGATAAGAAGAGTGACAAAACAGGTACGTAATCGAAACTAGGCGTAATAAGGAATAAAAGAAACATGATTGGTTTGCATTATCAGACATAGGTGGATCTATAAGATAATACTTGGCATAGATGCGCGCGCAGCAGCATGACGTGTAATTGACGTGCAACTAGGGGGTGAAGGGGACTTGACATTTAGCTCTACATGTGGAGACGAGAAGTCTGGGGGGTCAAGTCAACCTAATCCCAAATCATATCTACCATCCTATGTTTGGAGAACTATGTTATCCACAAGGAAGGACTCTCGGACAGAATCTATTCTATACTAACTGTGTGTGCGTGTACAAGCGTCTAAGTGTCTATATGAGAAGCGAGGGGCAGAAAACTTTCCATGGCAGCAGGGCTATGAATCACTTGCAGGAGGACGGAAAGGCTGAGTCCTTGCTTGTGAGCTAAAGGAAATGTTTACCTAAATCACTTGACAGGAATGCATCGGCTGAAGAGCAAAATAGATAATTCGAAGGTGAAATACAACTTCTTGGCAGGCAGGCGAAAACTGGCCGAGGCAGACATTGTTAGCTGCACAGGGAGTAGGACAAAGTTCATGGATACAGATGCGAGCTCAAGCTGAAGCTGTCAGAGACAGAGAGCAGGGAAAGGCTTTGAGGACAGAATCGGGCCTACTTGCCTGAACTGTAAAAATGGAGTAACTTAGCCATATAAAGTCGGTGGCCTTTCATACTTAGGAATCGAATATCCAGCCCATTGATGGCGGATCTGACAGAGAACATGTCGACGGAAGACACACATATGTTTGCGTCTTAGAAACTGGAACTGGAGGGAACATACATGTACTTGTAACATGCATATAGAACCGTTGGGGTCCAAGATAGGGGACATAACTGATCAGGAAAATCCACATTTCCACATTCCCTCCTTGTCCCCTTCTTGCCCTTCAAGAGACATCAATCTTCATCATTCCATCGATTTGCTCATGGAGCATCATTTCTTCTTCCTTCTTCTTCCGGCATTCTGAACGAGACCTTGGTGGTGGAATACACGATGTGGCACACAGACCACAAATCGCTGGTCCACATTGTAGACATAGACAGCAACTGAATAGTATGAGAAGGCCAATACCTAGGAAGGATAGAACTCTCCATCCCCAGGCTGATATCACACTCCAAAACCACCCGGACCACGTCCAAGTGCCTGGATTCTCGTGTATCTGGCTTACAATCTTATGAAGGCGTGTTATAGCTTTATATACAGATGGCGAATTTTCTGGTATGAATATGCAGCAGCTGGATCCGATGACCCTGCAAGCTCCGCCCCTATCGACCAGGATGACGTCAAGGACAAGACGATTCTGGAGAACAACAATTCTCATCGCTGATTGTTCCTCTGTCAGATTGCCTAGGGCGGCTATAGTCTCGTTTACTACAGCTTCAAGAGTCTTGGTGAGTCTGCGTATCAGCTTACTATTTGATATAGTACCTATATAGGGAAAGATACCTTTATTGAAATCTACATATTTGTCCCATGCTGTCTCAGTATAATCGACAACTGGGAGATCTCTTCGCTCTCTATTGTGTACTAAATGAACATTTCGATAATAATCAGGGGGAGCTAGGAAAACAGGTGGCAAAAGGAATGCTATGTAACAGGTACCATCCCAATCTAGAGGCAGACGCATATATGCCGTCTGGCCACATATGAA
Organism: Triturus cristatus; assembly: GCF_964204655.1. NCBI lineage: Eukaryota > Metazoa > Chordata > Amphibia > Caudata > Salamandridae > Triturus > Triturus cristatus. Next base: position 7,009,749 of record NC_140590.1, on the reverse strand, counting down.
GTAAGAATGGCGAGAAGCTCTAAATGAAGATTTACCTTGATCACTATATTCTACTATAGTAACGCATTGGCTATGGCCCATATGTATGGAACCAACTTTTCTCACACATAATTCACCCTTAACTGGAAATACTGACATAGTGGGCAGAATTAGTTCAACTTCGGATTTGACATTCAAAATCATAAGATTAGGCGTAAAATTACCTAATTTATACACTTCATTTTCTAAATCAGTTCCTGTTCTACTGGGGTGACCCTCCTTATTAGGGTGACAGACTTTGAATAAAACTGGATTCAAATTTCCCCATATCCAATGTTGTTGATAAACTGCTGTGTCTGGGTCTATGGAATTTAATAAACTAAACCATGCTCCACAGGAGCCATTGTGTGTGAACGGATGTGGAAAGAAAGGCAGAACTCCTTTGTTATTCTGATAGGGAGGAAGTCGGCCACACACCCAACAATTGGTGGCATTACTAGTCTGATGGAAATGATGTAACATACTAATGAATGTGTTATTGCGCAGCGCAAGTCTATAGGACAACTCATGTGGGGGTAAGTCACTAAAAGAATGTTCATCAGTTATATTGAAAGCACGTTTAGAAACAGGATAATACATATGCAACAATATACTTGCAGTAACTATTAAAAAACTCAAGAAAAACAAAATTAATAAAGTCACAATACAGTGGCTACGCAGTGATTTACAATAAGCATGTCGTTTTATTATGATTCTGGACTCTACATGATTCAGACCTAAGGGATACATGTCGGGACAGATTCAACCGCTTCACCTTGGAGAGGACTTAAACAATCAAATCGTCCGACAGTTTAGATCTGGACCTGAGTTTCTGTTTATAGAGTTCGGTGCTACTGGCCTCAGCCAAAGGTAGCTTTGAGTCAATGGGGGAAGACACACGGGGAGTACTGTTTGTGTCAGGAGGAAGTCCATGAAATTTTTTTATATGGCTGGAGTGCACCCAGCCTTTCCTCCCTTCGATCTTCACAGCTGTTCTGGTCGTCAGCAGGACCAACTTAGGAAGCCTCCACCTTGGCTCCAGTTGAGTTTTCCGATCAAAATTCCTGACGAGAACATAATCGCCGGGAATTACGTCATGAGGTTTCACCTCGGTGTTGTCAGGAAAAGCTGCGACTACCTGTGAACGACAAGATTGTAGTGCAGACATCAAGGAAGCCAGGTAATCTGTCAGCATATTACAGTCAACATCAGTTATTTTACGGGGTATAGGCGTCCCCCACATATTCGGTGGCCTACCAAAGATCACCTCATAAGGCGATAGCCCTGTTCGAGAGTGTGCTACCATCCTCATGTAAAATAGCGCAACTGGTAAGGCTACTATCCAGTCCACACCCTTTTCCTGACATATTTTAGACAATCTGATTTTTAAAAGTTGATTATGTCGTTCCACGAGACCTGCTGCCTCGGGGTGTCGGACACAGTGGAATTTCCACTGATATCCCAACAAGAGTGAGACATGTTTCATTAATTCGGATGAGAAAGGCTGACCGTTATCTGAATATACAACACGTGGTAAACCGTACCGTGGGAAGAATTCTCTAATTAGCTGCTTGGCAGTAGTCGGGGCAGTGTAATCTGATACGGGATACGCCTCTGTCCAACGGGAGAGAGCGCAGACAACTACGAGAACATATTTGAATCCTCGACAACGTTCCATCTGAATATAATCCATCTGGAGGACTTCAAAAGGATGGTCAGGAGGCTGAAATCCACCCTGCTCTACGGGAACACTCTTTCCTGGATTAAACTGACAACATATCATACAGGTACGAACTTTTTGTTTAGCTGCTGCTCGTAAATGTTTATTGAACCAAATGTGCTGAATGCTGTCTAGCATAGCCTTCTCTCCTAAATGTGCTGGACTGTGAACTGTAGCTATAATGGCTTGAACCATGGAATCAGGGAGAAACCATACAGATTTCTCCTTCGTCATCCATCCTTGATCTGTTTGGATCCCTCCTAGTTCAGTCCACTTCTTTATTTCTTCTGCTGTGGCATGTGTCTGTATGTCAATTACGTCAAGTGCGGGGTCCTTAATTGTCATACACTGTGTTGGTGTCTGAACTATTGGCTTTGTCATGTCTAATGTGCGATTCTGAGCAGTCTGTTTAGCTGTTTTGTCAGCTAAATCATTGCCTTGAGAAATGGTATCAGTAACCTTCGTGTGTGCTTTACATTTCATAATCGATATAGCAGTGGGTAGATGTATTGCGTCTAACAAAGCATGAATGAGGGGTCCGTGCTGAATGTGGGCACCATGGGAGGTTAAATAACCTCTCTCTCGCCACAGCACGCCGAAGTCGTGTACAACTCCGAATGCATAACGTGAGTCAGTGTATACATTAACTTTCTTATTTGTGGCTTGAATACAGGCTTGTGTTAGAGCAATAAGTTCTGCTGCTTGGGCTGACAAAGTATCTATACAATTTGTTTCAATAACTTCAGTGTCTGTTGTGACTGCATACGCGGCCACTAAGTCTCCTGTACTTGCTCTCATGCACGATCCGTCTACATACAACGTCAGGTCTGGATCTAACAATGGAACGTCTGTCAAGTCTTGTCTAGGTTTCGTCTTTATTTCAATGATTTCAACACAATCATGAGCTAGTGGGTCTGTTCCAATTACAGGTAATAGTGTAGCAGGATTCAATGTATTACACCGTCGGATCTCTATGTGTGGTTGAAACAATGTCAGTTCATAACCGGTAAGTCTTGCTATGGTCAAGTGTTGTGTTTGTGTTCGGTTCACAAGAACCTCTACTGCATGTGGTACTTGTACTGTCAATGGGTGTCCTAATACTATGGCATCGCTTTGTCTGATTGCTAAAGCTGTCGCTGCCACTGATTTCAGGCATGCAGGCAAAGCCTGAGCTACGGGATCTAATGTACTGGAAAAATAAGCACATGGCTTGCGTGATCCTGCTTGATCCTGAGTGAGTACTGACAAGGCAGTACCTTCGCGTTCTGTAACAAAAAGTGTAAAATGTTTGCTATAACATGGCGTTGCTAAAACAGGTGCTTGACATAAAGCTTCCTTTAGGCTTTCAAAAGCTTGTGTATGTTCCTGAGTTCAAGGGAGAACAATCGATGTGGCTGCCTCCTGTGTGGTTAACTGAATGAGTGGTTTTGCTAGAAATGCGTACTGAGGGATCCACTGCCTACAATATGAAGTGAGGCCTATGAAAGCCCGCACCTCCTTCTGTGTCTGGGGTATTGACATGTTAGCAATTAACTGGATGCGATCTGGTGTAAGCTGCCTTCCCTCCTTGGACAGCGAGTGACCAAGATAAATAACTCGCTGAACACAGAATTGCAGCTTAGAAGGGGACACCTTGTGCCCCTTGTCGGCTAGGAAATGTAAAACTGTCAGAGAAGCCTTTTCACATTCTGGCTCGCTTCTTGCGGTGATCAGCAGATCATCGACATATTGAAGCAGTGCAGTATTGACTGGCATGTGGATACTGTCAAGTTCTCGTTTCAGTGCTTGGCTGTAGATGCTGGGGCTTTCTGTAAATCCTTGGGGAGCGCGTGAGAATTTAAAGCTGCGCCCATTTAAACTGAATCCGAACAAGTATTGGCTTTCCGGATCTATTGGGACGCTGAAAAAAGCATTCTTGAGATGAATTACAGTAAAAAATGTTGCTTCGGAATCAATTGCTGTCAACAATGATGATATATCAGGGACCACAGGGAATTGTGGTACAATACACTTGTTTAGTTCACGCAAATCAATAACCAATCGGTATACTGGTGGGGCAGTAGGGTCAGTTCGTTTAAGAATCGGAATTATCGGTGAATTACATATATTGGAGTCTGTTTCTATAACTACTCCCTGGGCAATCAGCTCATCAATGATTTTCAGCAAAGCCACTACAGCATCATGCGGTAACTTGTATTGTCGCATTCGTGGTAGTACCACTCCTGCTTTCAATGTAACTCGATAGGGTGTAATGTTCATGCAGCCAACATCCGTAGGGCCTTGTGCCCATAGATGTGCTGGTAAAGTCTGTAGTCGGGGATCCATGTCTCTAGACACATAGTGACCTTTAAAATCCCGCAAAAACAACCTTACTCCTTCCGGAGAACAACATATTATGGCTCCTAGTGCTTTCAGAGTTTTAATTCCTAACAGATTTTCTGGGCATGATTTAGTAAGCAATAAATCTGTAGTTCGTGTCAAAGGTCCTATCGTAAGTGGTAGAGGCTGTGATACTTCATTAACAATAGGTTTTCCCGAAAAACCAAGGGAAACATTTTGAGAGCCTGAGAGGGGTGCCCCTGGAACTTCACTACGTTTTATAGTTGTTCGACTTGCCCCTGTATCGAGTAAGAATTTTCTATCTTGACCTAATAATTCGCTATGTACATAAGGTCCTTCTTGATCTACAGGAATCTCGATAAGCGGTAAGTCAACTTCCCTCTCTAGGCTGGTTCATGCGTAATGCTGATATTCAGGGTATTCATACTGTGCAGTCTGATACATTTGTCGTGTCGTTGTTTGTGTGGCAGTAGCAGGCAACGGTGGTGCAGCTGGCACAAACTGTATGGGTTGCTGTGAGGCTGGCATGGACTGTTGCTGAACTGGCATGGACTGTCCATGCTGCATAGCTCCTTGTTCATTCTGATCTTGTCTAACTAATCGTGGTCTCTCTTTTGCAATACCCGTAGCTATATTACGTTTCAGGACTGGACAATCATGTACATAATGGCCTAGTTGTTTACAGTAATTGCAGGTTCCTTTTACAGGAACTGCAGAATCACCAGAATGTGTCACACCCTTTTTGTGACCATCTGCTGGTACTGTCTGAGAAACTAGCATTTTCATTTTTGTATCCTTCATGCGTCTATGCTCGTGTTCTTGTTCATCCCTAATTCTATTGTGATGATACTGTAACATTTGTAGCATTTGCGACGGAGTGTTACTTTGCCAGGTACTCTCGAATTTCAATATTCTATTCTTCACTGGGGGCAATGCATTTTCCACCAATTTTGTCACAAATAAATGTGGATATGAGTCACTACTTGCTTTTATACCACTATTTATACCAAAACATTTTTCAAATCGAGCATAATAATCGCTTGTGTCTTCATCTTGCTTTTGTTTGCAGGCTGTGATTGCACCCCAATCTTCCTTTTTTGTAGTTAATAAACGTGGCAGTACCTGTACTAGTAAACCTGGTAACAGTTTAACTTTATCCCCGAGCCCCGAACCTGCAGTTCGGCTCCTTTCTTCCTCTGCTAATGCTGTCCAGTCTATCTTTTGGTCTCCTACTTCCCACTCTTTTTCTTTCAGTTTTTCATAAATGCCAGCAGGCAAAAGCACCTTTAATATCGTCATAATATCAGGAAAGGTGTACTCTCCCATCAGTAACATGTCTTTAATTTCTCGGTGGAAACCCGCTGGGTCTTTGTCATGACTAGGTACTACTTTCTTCATTTCTAATAATTCCATTTTTGATATGGGTGTGTAAACAAATACACGGTGAAACTCATTGTCTTCGCCTTTTATTGGGTGCACTTCTCGTAAAGGATTTTGTCTATCCATATAGTACGGCGTTCTTTCTCTGTGGGGCAGCGAGAGAGAATCCGGACTTACAAAAAGGACATACTGTTTACGTGACACTAATATCTCTTTAATTAGCTTATTACTAGAACCTCTCCATCTGTTTGTGAGTAGTTCCGTTAATATATCAGGTAAAGGACCAGGGTCAGCATGTTGGCACTTATATAATATGAGGAGTTGCTGAATCATATAGATTCCAGCTAAGCGTTGTTCATCTGTACTGAGATTGAGAAACGTGTGTGCTACGGTCTCATCACCGTATTTTTCAGGACTGTCAATCCAGTGAACGGCTGATCTGGCTAATTCTTGCTCATCCATGGAATCGAGGAGGTGGTAACCCCTTCGCTCTCGTAGTATCTTATCTGCGGCTTGAAACGAATGTTCAGGAGACTTCAGATTTATTACAGGCGTCGGATACGTTCTGCTGTTTTTTGGGCATACAGAATGTATTGGATCAGGAAAACATCTAGTATTTTCACAGGATCTTCCTCTGCCTACATAGGCTATGGTCTCTGACTGTCTTGCGGAATTCCCTGATTCGGACACTTCATCTTGCTCAAACTCGTCTGTTCCCAATCTTTCTTCATGAATACGCTCTATTTCTTTACGTATTTTTCGGCACATGGCTATTATACAATTTTGCTTATCGTGTCTCCCTTCTGATATATTCTGACTCCATCTTGTAAGAATAAGCATTGCATTCGGGTCTACCCCCGGACGATCTTGATTTCTGATCATACAGTTTATGAGGAAACGTAACAGTTCCCCCTGTATCTCTACTTTCTGGAATTCCATAGCTCTGTTAATACATCCTGGATCTCGTCCTGTTTGAACAAAATGATATATGTTGTCTAGATGCGTAGTCATCCCTGGTAACCTCGCTAAATACTCTGCGGCTCGCCTGATACGTAATGATGCCAGGACCATTTCGTCCTCTTTACCAACCACCGGGTCATATCTACAATTTACAAGGAGTTCCTTAAGCGTACGTTCACTTACGAATTTAGGTGTACGTGAATGTGCTGACTCTTGAAAGACAAGTTTATTTATTCTAGGTGGTGTAAAAGTACTGCTAGCACCTCCCGTGGCCCTATCTGGGGCGTCGGGTGTGAATGGGTTCGTTGAACGTGACACAGCAACTATGGGTGTCGATACCTCTGTAGAGTCGACTGCGGAGACAGATGCGGAAACAGATGTGCTTGCCGACGCTTGTGTCGGAACTTGCTGTTGCACGGGGACAGATACCTGATCCTGACGTTGAACCCCTCCGCCAGACGGTCTATGTGGTGCGGCGTTAGCATACTCGGGAGCTGCGTCATCTAGATATGAGGAAAGAAAAACATCTTCTGCGGTTCTGGGAAGCCCCTTTGGATGTACCTTAATTGGAAATAATGGGGGTGGCAAGTCTTTTGGTATCTCTGGAGCAGCCTTAGGTAATCCTTCGGCTAGTAGGGGATACATACCATTCATAAGAGCATTTCTTTGTCTATTTACTTGTTCTGATCTCACTCGGATACCTTCCTCAATTAATAGATTTTCTTGAACTTTATTTGAACTTTCTTTACTCCTCTCTTCTTGTCTACGTGCTTTTTCTGTTCGTCTATGAGATTCTTTACGCCATAACTCAACAGCGTCTTTCTGTGACTGTCTGACCTTTCTTTTCCATAACTCTTCCTCCACTTTCATGATGCACTCTGCATCCCAGGTTCCCGCTATGGGCCACCTTTGACTTTCCGGTAATCCCTTGGTATAATCTACCCATAGATCAAGAAATAATATGGCATCTAAGCCATGTTTATGGTACATAAAATGCCCTGGAGTGTCCCTAGGAGGAATAGGAACTGCTTCTTCAAGCACCCCTTTTCTGGTAGTAATCTGTCTTAACTTCGAGAAGAGCGGCATATTTACAACTGATCTGATACTTACTCTTGAATTTTCTTAATACGAAAAACACAATAAATGAACAGTGAACAATGAACAGTCATTCATACTACAATATTTTGAATACTTTAAACATTAAACATTAAACATTGTAACAATGATCGACAATGATGACAGTCTGCCTAACTAATCACCACGCTGAATTCTTGACAATAACTGAATTCTTCGGAATACTTGATATACTGCTAAACAGTACATATACACTGCTAAACAGTGCAGACCGGATTTGTGTACCCAAATCCGTCTTGACCGGCACAACCTATGTGCGCGTCAACACGCCTCCCCGGCGATGGTACTCACCGAGTAGCTCCTTGAAACGGAAGGCCTCAGAGAATGGACAGGACTCGATGACTGCGGACAGCGGACCCTCTGGACATCGGGATTTCGGAAAACCTGGTGGGCCTCTGTATACCTCGGATCTTGCTCTCTCAGCTAGGCTCTGGTCGGGATACTTCGCACTTCTCACCGCCTCGTCTGGGTTGATCGCAGCCTCAGTCGCCCCCGCTTGACCGGAGGGAGCTTACAGGAAATCCTGCTGGTACGCGTTTATGGTCCGTCCAGCTGTGGCAGGAGACCGGGCCTGCAACGCACCGCCGGCGCGTGAGATGAGAAAGTGTCCCTATTCGGGCGCCATTATGTGGTAAATAAAATACCGGACTGAATTTCATACGGAATCCTAAAATAAAGTAAAATAGCTCAAAATAACAAGAGGCAGAATCCGTGGTATAAGAGGTTTTCTAAATGGGCTTTATTCCATTCAAAATGGCCGACTCGAGTCGCGGCCTTCAGGTTCCGTCACCACGAGGGTTCAGGAAGTGAAGTACAATAATTTATTGACAGACATGTATTTTTATAATAAGTGCATTACAATGAAACGAATGTAGAAGGCGTAACATTTGATAAGAAGAGTGACAAAACAGGTACGTAATCGAAACTAGGCGTAATAAGGAATAAAAGAAACATGATTGGTTTGCATTATCAGACATAGGTGGATCTATAAGATAATACTTGGCATAGATGCGCGCGCAGCAGCATGACGTGTAATTGACGTGCAACTAGGGGGTGAAGGGGACTTGACATTTAGCTCTACATGTGGAGACGAGAAGTCTGGGGGGTCAAGTCAACCTAATCCCAAATCATATCTACCATCCTATGTTTGGAGAACTATGTTATCCACAAGGAAGGACTCTCGGACAGAATCTATTCTATACTAACTGTGTGTGCGTGTACAAGCGTCTAAGTGTCTATATGAGAAGCGAGGGGCAGAAAACTTTCCATGGCAGCAGGGCTATGAATCACTTGCAGGAGGACGGAAAGGCTGAGTCCTTGCTTGTGAGCTAAAGGAAATGTTTACCTAAATCACTTGACAGGAATGCATCGGCTGAAGAGCAAAATAGATAATTCGAAGGTGAAATACAACTTCTTGGCAGGCAGGCGAAAACTGGCCGAGGCAGACATTGTTAGCTGCACAGGGAGTAGGACAAAGTTCATGGATACAGATGCGAGCTCAAGCTGAAGCTGTCAGAGACAGAGAGCAGGGAAAGGCTTTGAGGACAGAATCGGGCCTACTTGCCTGAACTGTAAAAATGGAGTAACTTAGCCATATAAAGTCGGTGGCCTTTCATACTTAGGAATCGAATATCCAGCCCATTGATGGCGGATCTGACAGAGAACATGTCGACGGAAGACACACATATGTTTGCGTCTTAGAAACTGGAACTGGAGGGAACATACATGTACTTGTAACATGCATATAGAACCGTTGGGGTCCAAGATAGGGGACATAACTGATCAGGAAAATCCACATTTCCACAGCCAGTGTGCCCGATTCCTTTACTTCATAGGCCTCATTGTAGGACTCACTATGGTGCCCTTTCCCCTATTACAGTCCTGAGGAAGAACCCCATGTAAGGTGTTAAACGACCTACATTGTACCTTGGGGTCGAAACGTTGACACTCTTTCCCTTGAGCTAGCCCTAATTGGAACAACAGAGACTCTGTGACTGTGTTTCCTTTGTATGATCTAGCTATTGAATTATATGAACATTATATGTATTTTTGGCGAAATCATTAGGCCATAATTGATTACCTTTGTCACTTGAACTTGGCATTATTTGCATACACGATTTCCTTTACACTCTTTTATCCTCACGAAAATCACCCACCTCCTCTCCTTTTCTTTCCCTGTCCTTCTGGGCACTTAACATGTATGAAATTGAACTTTGATATATGTATTAATGTATTTTTTCGAATGAAGCAGTGTGATTAAATAACACTTGCTGCCTAGCATTGTCATACATTGTTGTCAATTCTGTGTGACTATAACGTTTTTATGTATTTTCTGTCTAAATATTGTTTGCTGGGACCATTCTATATTGTACTGATAGCTACCCAGGTCCCAGCACCATTGGGTTTACCCCTTTATGTATAAAATCTGTCAAGAAGCATGCTGACAAGGTGGAACGCTGGGAGTGACCCTCTGAGCGCACCCCTCTGGAGGGGGCGAGGGGGGTCCTATTGATACCCTGAACATCCCCTTGCAGGTGGGTGGACTCACTCAGTGCACCAGCATGCAATGGAGTCTCTCAAGCACTTAAAAGGGCTGGTGGGTTGATGCCTAAAAAGTGAACATTTGAGCGGGTGCTTCAAAGCTGCTCTGTATTTGACTTGAATGCGCTGCCCTCGGGGCAGAGCAAGATTACACCTGCCCTGCGGGCAGCGCATTCAATCTAATGCAGCACAAGCTCCTTGTTTCCTCCTGGCGCACACATTGAAAGGTGCTCCCAGTTCTAACAAGGAAAATGCGCTGCCGGGTGTAAGACCTGGGGTCACCGGGCCCTAAGGGGGTAACGTGACTCGAGCGGTTGGGCACCCAAAGGCTTATGTGTAAAGCGACCATACAACACACACATCCTCTGAAGCAGGAAACGCACACAATAAGGGGCGCCACACAGTAAGATCAATTCAAATTAATCAGTTTTATCTAATCAAATGATATGCAAGCACAGTTCCTTAGATGGCAATGGACATCCCTTGAACACATTAGCACTAGAATCACCAGCATTTCATTATGGTCACATAGGCAGTACCTGAATACCTTTGCGTCAGATTCACCAGTGATTTATTAGCATGCAGTAGGCCACACTTGTATACCTTAGCGTCAGATTCCAGGGCGCTTCATCATAGCTCCAGTGGCAATACTTGGCGAACCTGGGGGAGCGGTAACTACAGCGGTTAATCAGAGCGCCGCGCCCCTCCCACCACTAGTGTCTCACTCTGCCGTGGGGACCACGCGCGGTGACTATCAATTATCAGCGCTTTGAAATTGGGCTGGGAAACTTAGTGCCACCTCAGAAACTAATAGCGCGTCAAGGCAGGACGCGAGCATATCTCAAAAGGGGTCCCGACCACTGAGAGCGGTTCCAAAGAGACCTTCAATTTAGTCCCAGTCTTGCCACTTGCCTGGCAAGACTTACAGGTCTTACAAAAGGTGTCTGAGGCAATTCTCATCCTGGGCCAATAAAAATGTGGGACCAACCGCGCAAAGGTTTTGTCCTGACCCAGATGTCCGGCTAAGGGTATCTCGTGCGCTAACTCCAGCAGGAAGGCCCGGTAGCATTGGGGGACCACTATGGCCCTCGAAGACCCATGCACCGGCACCTTAGGATCACTGTACAGGAGACCATCCTCCCAATACACATGATATCCGCCCGCCTCCTGACTGGCCACTTGGGCTTCGGCCTGCCGCCGCATGCCTTCAAGCGTGGGGCACGCCCTTTGTGCCTGACAAAATTCCTCCCGGGTAGGTCCTCTTTCCACATGCCAGTCAGCAAGGGTCGGCAAGTCCCCCACGGGAACGACATCCACCTCCGCGGACTCCGGGGGCACCTCTGCGGCCTCCCCATCCATCTCACGGGGCATGTCCTCTACCACCTTCTTCTCTCCACACTTGGCGTTGGGTTGGGCCATGATTCCAGGCTCCAACCCGGGGTGAGTTCCATGCCGGGCAGCCATGGACCGCATGACTACGCAAGTCCACCCTGGTAATCCCAGCATCTCGGTATGAGCTCGAAACTCAATATCTCTCCATTTGGTGTGCAACAGGTCGTTCCCAAGCAATGCATGTCAAACGTGAATCTGAAAGTCTCACATATGACACACTACTATACTGGTAAAGCCTGACAACAGAGCATACTGTAACACAAATATACACATTACTCTTTACTGTTTGTCACATGTGATCTAGTATGTGCACTCTGCCCGTGGCTGATGATACCCCTTCGAGCCACCAATACCCAGGCCAAAAGGCAGCACAATAATGCACACACACAGACACCGGGGGCATCGTGTAACACACATTTGTTTTTTGATGTTAGCATAAGCGCTTTAGAAGTAAAACGCCATCTTGCCACTTTGCTGCGTTTGCACACGACACTGCAGGTAGCTGCTATTACAAGAAAAACTGCTTGCTTGCTTTTTCTTCAACATGAGAACGGTCTGTTGTTCACATCCCTAGACGTGCACCGCGACCTTAGTCTGAACACTGTGTTCAGAAGCCATCAAGGTCAAATAACAATGTATGCTTGTGAATTCAGGTTGATCGGCCCAGGCTCTAGGCATAACACGCACACAGCTGCAAATATCTGAAACTCGGGTGCCTTTAATATTGCATTTGCATGCATGATTCAGACACTTGGAGAAAACCTTTCCAGACACAGAGAGCAGAGCTGATCCTGTGATGTGATTCACCTAAGCTGATATTTACGGGATGGGGTTCCCAATTCAAGCCTAGAAACTTTCGATTAGTTTACAAAACTAGTTTACTAGCGAAGGGAGGGTGGTTGTTTTCCACTATCATTTGTAATATGATTTCTCCCTTCATTTTCCATGGTATTGTAACAATGCTGATGGTTTTGTTTTTAATCATTTGTCTGCTTATACTAGCCAAAGTACTGCACCTTAGAGCATGTAGTTGAAAATAAACATTTTAAACTTTACCGTGTCTCTGATTACTCTTGTTGTGGACTGATATGAGAATAATAACGAAAAGGTGTTTCTGATTCCCACCATTCCTGAGAGTACTCTTTGGGGCAGATTTACAAGCCCTTTGCACCTCTTTCACGCCGCCGTTGCGCCACTTTTGTGACGCAGCGGCGGCGCAAAACCAGCGCCATGCTTCAGGGTATTTACAACGTGACGCATCTGAGAGATGCGTCCCTTTGCAAAGCCCTGCGCCAGAAGTAGGCGTTCCTGTGGGGGGGGGGGCGTTCTTTGCAGGAATGCCTCCTAAAAGTGGCTGAGTGAAATCTACAAGATTTCACTCAGTCACTTTTGAGCCCATGCTGCGTCAAAGCCCTGCGCCTGCTTGAAGCAGGCATAAGGATTGACGCAGCATTGTGAAGATAGGGCACCCCAGAGCTTCGCTGGAGCTGCGTCGCGCTTGCGATGCAACTCCAGCAATGCGCTGCATATACGAAACAGATGTGTCACGCATCTGTCTGTTTTTGCCCGATGGTGCGCCGCATTGTAAATGCGGCGCATCCATGGTGGCGGAGCAGTGACGCATAATAACTGGTGCATCCCTGCTGATATGCAGGGATGCGCCAGTTATTGTAAATCTGCCCCTAAGTCGCTTGTTCTGGGTTGTCTAATCATTGGTAGCTTCGAGATGATACAGAGAACAAATGAGACACTGATGCTAGTCGGATAGGGGTTCTGGGTCCTGAGCTGATGTTTTTGGTACACCACAATTCCCTAAGGTCCTGGTTTCCTGTGCATAGTTCTGTGCATGAGCAGAATCCCTGCAACAGCAGAAGAGGTGTCCCTCATCAAACGCTTTAGAGAGAATGACTAACATGGGTGGGGTCCTCCAACTGGTCCAATGGGAAATGTTATGAACCAATCAAATGCTTTTATTTAAGGTCACATGGCAATCGCGCACCGAGCGCCAAGGAGGACGCACCCGACTCAATTTTGGGAAAATATATTTACAATAATATAAGTTTATTACAGTTAGAAATGTATAAATGTTTAAAATATTTTAGATTATCGCTTGCTCTCATATACACTTTAAACTTATTTAGATATAGTTTTGAGACATAAAAAAAAATGAGGGAATGGCGTACCCGGCGCGACCCCACACGTCTATGATGTAACACAGGGCCTGGCAGCGTGCACACGTCGCATACACAATGCACAGCGGGAACTACCCCATACATCCATGACGTTACGCACGGCTTGGTACTGCGTACCCGTCACATACCAAAGTAGCAGCTGGCGCGACCTCATACATATATGATGTTACGCAGGACGTGGTGCCACGAATCCGTTGGATACGAATTGCGCATCATTTACGAGTTTAGCAATATGGCGGATAGGATTCGCTTGCTGATGGAGCATGGTACACTACCGGTAAGGGACTCCAGTTTTCTCAAAAAAAAAAAAAAAAAAATATACATATTTTTTTTGAAGATATCAAACATTACATAATTTTTAAAGTTAAAAAAAAGGATTTTAGAGTTCCAAAATATTACAAAAAAAAATAGAAAAAATATAGGTTTTATAAAAATTTAAATATGAAATTAACATTTAAAAAACCTTTGAAATTCACTGAAAAAACCATAGGTTTTAGACACGTTATAGTTAGAAATTAGCATTTAAAAAACCTTAGAAATTCACTGAAAAAACCATAGGTTTCAGGGCTGTTATAGTTAGTTGGACATTGCACTCATATAAAACAAGTGAAATTCCCCCTGCCCATATTCCGGATGCCGGCAGAATGAAGGGATCCTGTGATCAGCGCGCAGCGATTCAGCACCGCTATTTCATTTGAGGCTTTTGCGATCGCCGGTGAGCAATTGGTTCCCCGGTGCGCCTCGAATTACCATATAGCAGAATTGTATGCCGGATGGTTCCTAGCCGACGAATATGGGCAGGAATTTTAATAATATGGTTCAGATTTGGAAGGGACATGCTGGAAGTTTCCGCGTTGTGCGTGTTGATGCCGCTCTCTAGCATTTCGAGCCAGTGTGCCCGATTCCTTTACTTCATAGGCCTCATTGTAGGACTCACTATGGTGCCCTTTCCCCTATTACAGTCCTGAGGAAGACCCCCGTGTAAGGTGTTAAACAACCTACAATGTACCTTGGGGTCGAAACGTTGACACTCTTTCCCTTGAGCTAGCCCTAATTGGAACAACAGAGACTCTGTGACTGTGTTTCCTTTGTATGATCTAGCTATTGAATTATATGAACATTATATGTATTTTTGGCGAAATCATTAGGCCATAATTGATTACCTTCGTCACTTGAACTTGGCATTATTTGCATACACGATTTCCTTTACACTCTTTTATCCTCACGAAAATCACCCACCTCCACTCCTTTTCTTTCCCTGTCCTTCTGGGCACTTAACATGTATGAAATTGAACTTTGATATATGTATTAATGTATTTTTTCGAATGAAGCAGTGTGATTAAATAACACTTGCTGCCTAGCATTGTCATACATTGTTGTCAATTCTGTGTGACTATAACGTTTTTATGTATTGTCTGTCTAAATATTGTCTGCTGGGACCATTCTATATTGTACTGATAGCTACCCAGGTCCCAGGACCATTGGGTTTACCCCTTTATGTATAAAATCTGTCAAGAAGCATGCTGACAAGGTGGAACGCTGGGAGTGACCCTCTGAGCGCACCCCTCTGGAGGGGGCGAGGGGGGTCCTATTGATACCCTGAACATCCCCTTGCAGGTGGGTGGACTCACTCAGTGCACCAGCATGCAATGGAGTCTCTCAAGCACTTAAAAGGGCTGGTGGGTTGATGCCTAAAAAGTGAACATTTGAGCGGGTGCTTCAAAGCTGCTCTGTATTTGACTTGAATGCGCTGCCCTCGGGGCAGAGCAAGATTACACCTGCCCTGCGGGCAGCGCATTCAATCTAATGCAGCACAAGCTCCTTGTTTCCTCCTGGCGCACACATTGAAAGGTGCTCCCAGTTCTAACAAGGAAAATGCGCTGCCGGGTGTAAGACCTGGGGTCACCGGGCCCTAAGGGGGTAACGTGACTCAAGCGGTTGGGCACCCAAAGGCTTATGTGTAAAGCGACCATACAACACACACATCCTCTGAAGCAGGAAACGCACACAATAAGGGGCGCCACACAGTAAGATCAATTCAAATTAATCAGTTTTATCTAATCAAATGATATGCAAGCACAGTTCCTTAGATGGCAATGGACATCCCTTGAACACATTAGCACTAGAGTCACCAGCATTTCATTATGGTCACATAGGCAGTACCTGAATACCTTTGTGTCAGATTCACCAGTGATTTATTAGCATGCAGTAGGCCACACTTGTATACCTTAGCGTCAGATTCCAGGCCGCTTCATCATAGCTCCAGTGGCAATACTTGGCGAACCTGGGGGAGCGGTAACTACAGCGGTTAATCAGAGCGCCGCGCCCCTCCCACCACTAGTGTCTCACTCTGCCGTGGGGACCACGCGCGGTGACTATCAATTATCAGCGCTTTGAAATTGCGCTGGGAAACTTTGTGCCACCTCAGAAACTAATAGCGTGTCAAGGCAGGACGCGAGCATATCTCAAAAGGGGTCCCGACCACCGGGAGCGGTTCCAAAGGGATCTTCAATTTAGTCCCAGTCTTGCCACTTGCCTGGCAAGACTTACAGGTCTTACAAAAGGTGTCTGAGGCAATTCTCATCCTGGGCCAATAAAAATGTGGGACCGACCACGCAAAGGTTTTGTCCTGACCCAGATGTCCGGCTAAGGGTATCTCGTGCGCTAACTCCAGCAGGAAGGCCCGGTAGCATTGGGGGACCACTATGGCCCTCGAAGACCCATGCACCGGCACCTTAGGCTCACTGTACAGGAGACCATCCTCCCAATACACATGATATCCGCCCGCCTCCTGACTGGCCACTTGGGCTTCGGCCTGCCGCCGCATGCCTTCAAGCGTGGGGCACGCCCTTTGTGCCTGACAAAATTCCTCCCGGGTAGGTCCTCTTTCCACATGCCAGTCAGCAAGGGTCGGCAAGTCCCCCACGGGAACGACATCCACCACCGCGGACTCCGGGGGCACCTCTGCGGCCTCCCCATCCATCTCACGGGGCGTGTCCTCTACCACCTTCTTCTCTCCACACTTGGCGTTGGGTTGGGCCATGATTCCAGGCTCCAACCCGGGGTGAGTTCCATGCCGGGCAGCCATGGACCGCATGACTACGCAAGTCCACCCTGGTAATCCCAGCATTTCGGTATGAGCTCGAAACTCGATATCTCTCCATTTGGTGTGCCACAGGTCGTTCCCTAGCAAGCACCCCACAGGCAAGGCAGGGCTCACCGCAACTTTCAGTAGGCCTTTGACTCCTCCCCACTCAAATGGAACACGAGCCACTGGATAGTGACTCACACTGCCGTCAGCCAATACGGCCGGATGGAACTCCTCGGGGACTACTTGGTCTGGGGACACCAGCCGCTTCACTACGGTGGTCATGCTGGCACCTGTGTCCCTCAGAGCCTCCACCTCCTCCCCGTTAACTCTCACCCTCTGCTGGTATTTAGCAGTGTTCGGGGGCAGGGACACTACGGGGACCACCTCTCTATCCCCGAGTGAAACCAGGGTCAGGCCTGTCCACTCCCCTTCCCTATCTAAGGGCCGCTCCACCCCAAGCGCTACACTACTCACCCCGGGGCTCTTCCCGCCCGTTGGGGCTGGGGGTCTCTTGCGACACTTGGAATCTCCTTTGTAGTATCCAATCTCCCCACATTCATGGCACCTCACAATCCTTGGCTGCTGACTCCTGTCAGGGTAAGTGGGTTTTGTGGAACTGGACGGGGGTGGGGTTCCTACTCCCTTCCCAAAATTATTTTGGGAGCCTTTCGAGAACTCCACCTTTTTATCTCCCCCCTCTTTCTTCTGGGGGAAACCCTGTCCGCCTTTTGAGCCATCTCCCCCGGGGCCCTTGTGAGACACCCGGGTGCTCACCCAAATATCTGCCTCCTCCGCAAGCTCACGGGGATCCATCAACTTGCGGTCCACCAGATGTTGGCGCAGCTCTGGAAAGCACTTATCCAAGAGGTGCTCCCTTAAAAAAAGATTGTACAACCCTTGGTAGTCCGGCACCTCGCTGCCACGCACCCAACTATCTAGTGCCTTACGGGCATGTCAAAAAAATCCACCCAAGTCTCTGTGGACAGCTTATGGCTGCCACGGAACTTCTGCCTGTACCTCTCGTGGTTGAGACCAAATTTCTTGAGTAAGGCCTCTTTCATGGGGGCATACCTGACCTGATCCGCCTTGGCTAAATATAACAGGGTGTCCCTGACATTGGGAGGTATATAGCGATACAAGCCACCTCCCCAATTGCTCTCAGGTACCCCATGGGCTGTCAAGGCCACCTCGTATGCCTCCAACCATTTGGCAATATCATCCCCCACTGTGTAGCAGGCAATTACTTCTTTGGGTAATTAAAATTTTGACTCATGGGACTCTCTTGGTACGCTGCCACCATTGTCCTTATTGGACGCATTTAACTGGAGGGCGCGCAGCTCCAACTCCTTCAGCTGAAGCTCATGCGCCATCTTCTTCTCCTCCATTGCCCATCTCTTGTTTTCCCTTTCTCTCTCTCTCTCTTGTTCCAATTTGGACAATTCCCTTTCTCTCTCTTGTTCCAATTTGGCCAGCTCCCACTTTAACTGGCTCTCCTCCCTCCTTTCCTCATATTCCTCTGGAGACGCGCTTCTCCTAGACCCTGTCCTACTACTGGCCCCAGAACGTCTCCCTGGTGGCACACCTTCAGACTCATCTACATTGAGAATGCCTAGTACCTCCTGCGCATTCTCCTCCTGAGGTGCATCCTGCGCCTCCTGTCCCTCATCCTCTCTCCCTTCTGGGTGGGCCTCTACCCATGCCCTTAAGGCGGTACGGAGTTCCGGTCCTTTGGCCTTCCGCACCCCAGGCCCCCCCATCCCCTGCCCGAACTCTCTCAGTTGCTTTACAGTGTACCCCTCGAGGTCAGCTAACCGGATTTCCATCGTGACAGGTGGGGACCTAGATACTAAGGAAGAAACATTCTAGGATATGGGTGACAGTTGCAGCTAACCAGGATTTTACACCCTCAGTCTGGACAGTGGAATCAATAAATGCAGCAATAACAGTTGCAGAGCTTAAATACAGTCTGCGTTTAATTGTGGCGCCCTCCGCTTCACGGAAGGTTGCTGTATGGTCACAGGTCCTAATCCAATTCCACCGCTGCCACCAATGTAAGACCTGGGGTCACCGGGCCCTAAGGGGGTAATGTGACTCGAGCAGTTGGGCACCCAAAGGCTTATGTGTAAAGCGACCATACAACACACACATCCTCTGAAGCAGGAAACGCACACAATAAGGGACGCCACACAGTAAGATCAATGCAGATCAATACGTTTTATCTAATCAAATGATATGCAAGCACAGTTCCTTAGATGGCAATGGACATCCCTTGAACACATTAGCACTAGAATCACCAGCATTTCATTATGGTCACATAGGCAGTACCTGAATACCTTTGCGTCAGATTCACCAGTGATTCATTAGCATGCAGTAGGCCACACTTGTATACCTTAGCGTCAGATTCCAGGGCGCTTCATCATAGCTCCAGTGGCAATACTTGGCGAACCTGGGGGAGCGGTAACTACAGCGGTTAATCAGAGCGCCGCGCCCCTCCCACCACTAGTGTCTCACTCTGCCGTGGGGACCACGCGCGGTGACTATCAATTATCAGCGCTTTGAAATTGGGCTGGGAAACTTAGTGCCACCTCAGAAACTAATAGCGCGTCAAGGCAGGACGCGAGCATATCGTTACCCCGGGCCTGACTAGCACTTCGGAGCAGAGCTTGAGCACACAGCGCTACTCGTAATCACAAGGCATTAGGCACTTCAGAGCATAACTGGGGAACACAGGGTTACTCGTAATCATAAGCATTAAACATTTCAGAGTAGAACTCGGGAACACAGCGCTTCTCGTAATCATGAGACATTAGGCACTTCTGGGCAGAATTTAAGAATACAGCGCTTCTCGTAATCATGAGACGTTAAGCACTTATGAGCAGAACTTAAGAATACAGCGCTTCTCGTAATCATGAGACATTAAGCACTTATGAGCAGAATTTAAGCAAGCGGTCCCCTTCTACGCAGCAGTCCCAAAGCAAGGGGGGGGAAATCCCACGGAAGGGAGTCAGAGTCTCCGATGCACTGAGGGAATCCCACGGAGGGGAACCCGAGTCTCAGAGTGCGGTGCCGCTCCCACTCGACAGGGGGCGCACCGGGTCCTTCCCAAGCCTCCCGGGGAGCAAGGGGGTGAGTCCCAGGCCTACACACGGCCACGCTACCTCCCAGCCCCCAGGGGTTACCTTGATCTCGGCGTCCGGGTCTCGGGCGACACTCGGGGGTTCCTTTCGGCTTCAGGCCCCGCTGTCAGCTTGCTCAGCGGCGGGGGCGGTGACGCGCAGGCCGCCCTCGTCACGTGGGGCTGTAGACGCCTTCCCGGCCTTCCGCGACTCACTCAGACGCTGCGACGGCAGCGGCGGGGCCCCGGGCTTCTTCGCGGGCCCCGACTCGATGAGGAGCAACTTCTGGTCCCTGGGCCGCGGCGGTGAGCACGCTTCCGGTCCCCACGCCGGGGGGGGGGGGATACAAATTAAGCGGGATACCAGCGAGCTCAGAGCTCAGCGTGGGACTGGCTTAGGGGATCCCAGGCAAGGTCGGGGAGCGCAGGGGTCACAGCGCTAGTACCTGGTTGATCCCCAGCCGTCCAGCAATTAGTCGTAGCTTAGGTTTTAATAAGGAGCTTCAGCATTAGATCTCAGCATTCAGTTTCAGCATGAAGTTCCAGCGTTTAGTTTCAGCATTCAGTTTCAGCATGAAGATTCAGCATAAAGTTTCAGCATTCAGTCTTAGCAGTCTTACTGGCGCAGATGTCTCTGGCGCCCTTCGGGGTTCTGTTCCTTGGGGGGTAGGGATTGAGTTGGTGACTAGATCCCTCTTAGTCAAGCTTGGCAGAGGGTCCCTGGGTTCTCCTATCGCTGGGCAAGATCAGTGGGCTGTTCAGGATCCCTCACTCACTTAAGAGGCAGTACCTAAGTCTTGTCACTCTCAGAGGCATAAGTCCCTGGCTAGGCCCTACCGCCTAAAACTCCTGCGTGGATTCCCCAGCTCTGCTTTACCCCAACTGGCCAACTGCCTAGAAAAAGCTCCCTCCCTCACTTAAGTAGCCCTAGGTCAGGTGACCTCTAGCCAAGGCGGCAAAAGTAAAAACCACTCCTCCCTTCTAGAAGGTTCCAGCACATTCCAGGAGCTTCCCCATTCTACCTATGGGACAAAAAAGGCGGGCTGGTGTCGCTACATTGTTGTGGGGTCCAGCTCCTGGCAGCTAGGGTGCTACTAATGAAGACCACTCTGCAGTAGCAGGGGCCTGTGGCAGCCATCTTGGGAGAAGGGAGCACCTGCACCTTAACACTGATTGGCAATGAAAAGGCGCCCGGAGACCTAAGTCCAACATCAAAATGAGGGTGGAAAAAATGAGGCACGATCAAAAATAGATGGGGAGACCACCCTAGGGCTGACAGGTCTAACACCGGGGTTGAGCTCAAATTACAATTATTGAAACCTTTGACTGGACCTAAAAATGCAGTTGTATTATTACTTGCGGTTGATGCAATTTGGCCCCCCATAATAAACCACTTTCAGGAGTGGTGTTTAGGGTGTTACACCCCCGTGATAAATGTATTATGTAGTATATAGTTGAATTCAAGTGCTTTAAGTCTGGTAAATTTGCCTCCGACTTTGGAGGTTGTTCTTTACAGTTAATCTAATTGGCCACTGTTAGAAATGGGATTTCTGGTTGGCCAGGGCTTGCGCCAAAGCCAGGCAGAAACCACCACTCTAGTCAGGGCTGGGGAGTTACACGCCAAAGATAACCCCTGCTCACCCCCTTGGTAGCTTGGCACGAGCAGTCAGGCTTATCCCGGAGGTCATGTGTAAAGCATTTGCGCACGCACCCAGCAACAACACCCAAGGCCCACCACAAAAGAAACTCCACACAAGGTTATATCAAAAATAGCCTTTGTATTCTCATAACACATTAGAATAGTAAGCACATATTATACATGGTGCCACCTGGCACTAGTTCATATTTACAAGGGATTATTTACACCTGACAGGGCCAACTAGACCACTGTCAGAACCATCACAAAGTGAACTTAGTAAATGCAGAACATATCATAAACCTAGAACACAACCAGTAACTACTGGTAACCACTGTATTCAGCATCAACCTGTAACATAAACCACATTATGCACAGTATCACATTAGGCACGAATACATTCTGCGCCAACCTCACCAGCATAAACACATTATGCAATTCTCTCATAAGTCTAAACGCATTAGACCCTGACCTCCTAAGTAACTCACATTCGGAAATAATCACACAGTGAAACATAATCTCACTGGCATAAACCATAATATTCAAAACCTTCTAATCATAAGAACCACATTTAGGGGTACAGAACAGGGTGCGTAAATCATACTACATACATTACATTTCCTAGCACCCTATAAATCACATTTAGCGCATAGTCTCCTCAAAAGGGGAGAGGAGTTGGCCTAACGGTTAGGGCGCTCGACCTCGGACCTGGGGTAACTGGGTTTGAGTCTCGGTAACGAAGCTAAAACATCCTGTGATTCTGGGCAAATCACTTAATCTCCCCGTGCCTAAAAAAAAAAAAAAAAAATTAATGTGTGTTCTCATGTAACGTAACTGGTGCTATGTAAAGCGCTCTGATACCTGATTGGATTCGGGTCGAGTTCGCGCTATATAAAACTCTGCAAAAAAAAAGACCATAGTAGACATAAATCACATTAGGGCCTGGCGCCCTACAACCCTCACAGTCCCCCTGGCCAACTGGCCATCTCGGGGGGCTCAAATGCCCTATGTCCAAATGTCAGGGCTGCTGCCTATGCAGCGAAAGTCAAGGGTGCGCCCTGCGCAAATCTAAACGTTGCAGCTGGCACTAAGTGCTGTGCAGCTGTGAAGAAAAGTACTGGGGCAGAGAAGTGCATCTCACTCCTAACTTCAAACATGCCCCCCAAGGAATGAATAACTTAAACGGTGCAGCTGCCCACTACTTGCTGGGCAGCTGGGAATGTTAAAGTGCGGCATGGGCTCTCAGTGGCCCTTAAAACAAATGTGACCCCTTCTTTGGAGCCACACGGGGCTCTCAAAGTAATTATGCGTGAAACAGAACTTGCCCACCCAATGCGTGGCAGCCGCCCCTAAGCAAGCGGGGCAGCTGTAACTGAAAGAAATAGGGGCCAGCACTACGGCACCCTCTGGCCCTCACGGGGCTTGTAAATAACCGTGCCTAGACATTAGAGCGGCCCGCAAAGGCAGTTCCGCTCATGAGGAACATCCCACAGATGCCTGCACGGTGTCCCGCCCAGCCCTCACTCACCGGGGCTGACGGGGCACTCCTCCGGCAACTCTCCGCACTTCGCCCTGGCCCAGGAACTTTTCTATGGAGCCCGCGAGGCTCCATCGGCACTTCCTTTCCAGCGCCAGGCCTCCCCACAGCTCACAGGAGCCCTGTGTCGGCCTATGACTCTCGCGCCTCTTCCAGCCCTGCCGCAAGCCCCGCCCCGGTCACAGGCAGAATTGTCTGACTTCCGGGCGGCCGCTGCTCGGCCACAGTGGCCGCAACTTCTCCAGGCGGCAATGAGGGGTAGGCTCCCTCGGAATTGAAAATATACAGCGGGGTGGGCAACCGCGAAAGGCACCGCGATGCGGGGTGGGCACCCATATAAAAAGAAAAACTCAGCAGAAACGCGGGGTGGGCACCCGCAAAGCATCGAGCAGAGCGGGGGGAATCCCTACGTGGGGATTCCCTCGACATGAACGCCCAGCGCTGCAAGGATTAAATAAAGCGCTCTTCAGGTTTAGGAGCCACAGCTCCACAGCAAAAGCCCTTTTTGGCATCAAGGGGCAATGCAGGGCCCAGGGAGGCAAGCCCTCATGGCAGCCCTCCTGGGCCCCAGCAGCAGCACGCCCCGCAGGAACAGCAACCAGGAACTGAACAATTTCATGGGGTCACAGCCCCTCTATTTATATGCCCTTTTCCATTGTGACACAGCACAGGGCTTGGGGATACTAGTCAGAACTGGTTTTGGGGAGCTTTGGAGCACTTTGTTTTGCTCAGCTCCTCTCTCCTTTTTTAGTTGGGGGCTAGGTGCTCAGGCGCACCACAGGGGGCGGAGCCAGCATTGTGGAGGGAAGGCACCGCCCTATTCAGGTCCCAGGTGCAGCTCCTCCCTCCCATCTGCATGCAGATCTCTCTATTCACCACTGGGCAGACTCACCCTGGCTCCAGGAATTCCCCAGCCCTCTTTCAGCTCCTGTCAATCACAAGCCAGACATGCACTCCACACCACGCAGGCAGACACACAGTACACAGAAATGCCAACTTCTAGAAGTGGCACTTCTCTACCAGTCACCATAAATCTGCGCACACCATTGCGCAGCATTTATTCTCACGAGTCCACACATACTAAACTCGCCCCTGCACTCCTCTCACACCAGAAATTACCATGGATACACATATCCCCCATGCATTCCTATGGGAGGGCAGACCATTCTCACCACACACACTCAGAGCCCGCACGCACTTTACACTGGGCCACAGTGCTAAAGTGCGCAGAGGCCAAAAATCACTACCACTATGTCAGAGCTTAAGGCAAAAAGTTCAGGGGTGAACCTGCCAAAAGGGCCAAGTCCAACAGCCTTACTATTTGCCACACTTTATGCCAAGGAAGAGCACCAGTGGACTCCAGATGCAGAAGTGTACGATGATGTGTAAAGATTGTGCAGTGTGGCCCAATTCATTCAAAAATCATGCAACACAGGGCAGCAAACAAAATGCTGTGCTGCATTGTGGGGGTGATAACAGGTCACCACCATATCTACTATGATGAGGCACTGTTCCGCTCTCTCCCTGTACAGGCCCAGTTTGGCTGCCATGCCAATGCAGACACCCTAGTGCAGGAGTGCAAGGGCGTTGGTGTTACGATGAGCATTGTTTTTGTGCAGGAAGGGGTCCCTTGCAGCAGAAATATAAAGAAGGAAAAAACAAGGAGAAATGAAAACATTTGTATTTAAAAAGTTAAAATTCAGTGCTTTAATTGTACCAAAAAATTGACGAAGGCCAATCGGCTTCAGCAGCCTTTCCAGTAAAAGTGTGATATTGAATGAAAAGAGGGTGACAAGCTGCTATGGAGCAGACAAGAACAGAGTGCAGGACATTGAAAGAGCTCCCCAGGCAAGAGTCCAGCCTCACTAACAATAGGAATTCTAGGATGTTCCTTTGTTTGATAATATCACATTTCTCACTTTCCACACAAAGATCTTGAACATCCAAGCCAGTTTGTCCTCCGGCTAGCGGCCAGATGAAGATCTACTGGGCTCTTTGCAAGCCTGTACGGTCCCCTCAACCAGTGTAACTCCTGCCTGCTTTGAGCCTATTTCAATGGAGACATTGCTGACAGCCTTGAGCACCCTTGGGTCATGCTATCCATCCGACCCATTCCCGTAGGACCTCATTTCTTTGCCTCAAGGGCCTCTATCATCAATCCTCCGGCCAACATGGTGCTCAACACGTTGCTAGCGACACCTACGATTCCCTGTCCTTGGAACAAGCAAAGATCTTGCTGCTGCTGAAGAAACCATCTGCGGACCCAAGAATTCCATCTCACTACAGGCCACTCTCTCTGCTGCTGGCACTCTCCAAGATATTTGAAAAATACATGAATCAACAACTTTTCCTAGATCTGGAATCCAATAATTTGCTACACCTGAGCCCCCACTTTAGACCGCGCTTATGGAGGTCACTAAATACATCAAAGGTAACCAGATCCTGGGGGAACGGCTGTGTTGATCATGTTAAATCCATCCGCAGCCTTTGATACTGTCCCCCATTCCAGCCTTCTGGTCTGTCTCCAGTCCATCAGGCTGACGGGGCAGGCCTTGGACGGGCTCACTTCTTTTCTGGAAAACAAAAGCCAAAACATGTGGATTTCTCCTTTTTTCTTAAAATCACATGAATTGGCAGTGGGAGTTCCCCAGGACACTGCCCTCAGCCCAACTCTATTCAATATCCATCTCACTCCCCTGGCACAGATAGCTGAACCACTTGGGGCAAAAGGTATTTCTTATGCTGATGGCACACAGCTGCTCTTCTCCTGTGGCAAGGGAGAAGAAATCTCAGGACCACAGATCAAAACGTGTCTGTTTGCAGTTTTCCACTGGAAGACATTACACCAACTCAAGTGCAATGCAGAAGAAACATTCCTTTTTTCCGTAATACTCCTTCAGAATTTTGTCAGACTTTCTGGCTACAGATGTGCCCCCTCTAGGCCCGCAGTCCGGCATAGTCAATAATTTAGGGGTCACATTTGAAGACAGTTTGTCCTTTAAGCCGTAAATCAGGTCAGTGGTAGCTGCTTGTTTCAGTATCTTGTGCTATTTAAAAAAGTTCTTATACTACCTGTCCTTTTTGGCAAAAAAAAGTTATTCAGGCCTTGATAGCCTCCAGGGTTGGGCTAATGGCCTATGTTCAGGGCAAGGGAATTATGCGACAGCTCACCCTCTTCTGAACTTGCCATTTGGAACGCGCACTTCTCCCCATCTGTGTGCTCTCCACTGGATTCCTATTAGGGAAGCAACTTGTTCAAGGCCCCAGTACTAGTGCACTGAGCACTTTACCAGACTAGGTCTGTCTTAAAACCAGGTTCAGATTCTATGCTCCATCCAGAAACCTGAAGTCTGCAACCAGAATTCAATGTGGCAGAGCAGGAGGAAGGTCTCTCACCTTCCTAGGGTCAGCAACATGAACTCAGCTCCCCTGGAGGTTGGTGCATTAATTCATGTTGCAGTGTTTAAAAAAAGGCTGAAAACTTGGTTTTTTTATGTAGGAATAAATGCAAAGCGCTCCACCTTTCTCGACCTGAGCGAAGCGCTGGGACCCTCCTTGGAGTCGCTGTGCACGATACAAGTTGTTTTCATCATTTCATCACCGTGAGCTTGAGATGAACACATACTGTGACATCATTCCCTGGGAGGCCCCTTTAAAACATGCTTCAGATTGAATGAATGTCCTGCTGTGAGTTCTATAAAGCTGGACTTTGTCCACCCTGGATTAACTCCTATCCCGAATAAACTAACCACCAGCAGAGAACTCAGTGGGTGGGAACCCTTGTCCTGAGAGTGAATTGAGATAAACAGAGAGTTACATAACAGAGTCTTAAAAGAAAAAAACCTAATCTCAGTAACAAGGTTAAAATCCCTATGAGGGTTTCTAAAGTGTGGTAAACACACATTACAAACTGTCCCAATGAGAAGAACCCTGGGTTCTCTCTTGCAGCACAAAGCACATATGGATCTCTTTCCCACAACAAACACCTTTATGGAACACAAATTCTGAGATATTATTTCACTTGAACTAATGTACTATTGAAAACAAACCATTTTTTGCCAGACTAGTATTTTAAATGCTTGCTGTTACTTAGATAATCTGCTTGGCAGTGGCATGCCCAAAGATGCAGGGTCATGGGCGGTGTCATCCTCAACAGCTATGAGCTAATGTCTCACTAACGTGAAGGTTCAAAACAAGATTTCAAGATACAGTCCAAAGAAAAGATTGGCTCAGAAAAAGAGATTCAGTTCAGAATGTTGGGAAAACCACAAAGGTTTATTAAATTGTAAGTGCAATACATGAATTAGAAACATTCATAAGCAGCAATGAATTGATCAATGTACATCACAGTAAATGGCTGTCAAGGTACTCAGTTACAGCAATAATAAAATAATGAACAAAAGGCAGGAAATAGACTAAGGGGACATTTATAATATTTTGGCCTAGGGCAGCAGTGCGAGCCTTCTAGCAGTGCTCCCCTACATCAAAGGAAAAGGGCAGGAATGTACCATATATTCAACATACGGAGCCCAAACTGCGGCCAAGCACGGACGCAGGCAACTTTACGCCATGGTGCAAGGGTGCTTGTGTTGTTGGAATGCAGCACACATGGAAAGAGGAAAACACGTTTCATCCATGCAGGGTGGCTTTGCGTGGCCTTGTAAATTGGGCTGGCACCTGTGCCTCCGAAGCGTCACTCCGGAGTGACACTCTGGTAGCGTAAAAGTGCTACTCCCCTAAGTCTCGTGTGCAGCAAGGCAAGAGAAAATCAGACAGCACCCCCATTAGAGGCCCGAGAGGATGTGGTTCACCCCTAAATTCAAGGCTTTCTATAGTCACTGTGTAGAATAAGAAATCCGTGTGGTGTGAGCATTTGTAAAGCAACCCAGTCACCAGACGCCAAATATGCTTTCATTTTTTAACAGTTATCTTTCAATATACAAGTTATACAATGAGTAGATGTCAATTGTCTAAAATGTGTTACTTTAGAGGGGCACTTGATGTCCCAAATGTTGGCATATAGGCAAAGTTTAACGCTTTAGCCATGGACTCGACTCTTGTGGGCCGGATCAGTTGCAATACTAAGCCCTCTTTAGTGACACTTTTAGAAGTTTGTGCGGATAGCCTAGTTCATTTTCAGAAAATAACCAAAGGCATGTTGGCATGGAGAGTGCATGGATGACGGCTGTCATATTTATCTTCAGAGTTTCTTTCTAATGGCAAATAATACCTAAGTCTAGTAAGTCAATAATTTGACCATCATTTTGTACTGTAAACAGTAAATCTGTGCTTTGCTGATTAAGCCACATGTAAAAGGCAGGGACCTCTGTAGAAATCCCCTCCAGGTTTAAAAAAATGTTGTTTATATAGCAGCATCTGGTGAGAAAGTAGTGCTTGAAAATAATCTAGACGAGGCCCAGAGAAAAAACTCTGCTCCGCTCACAGAGTTTT
Source organism: Triturus cristatus (assembly GCF_964204655.1). Taxonomy (NCBI): domain Eukaryota; kingdom Metazoa; phylum Chordata; class Amphibia; order Caudata; family Salamandridae; genus Triturus; species Triturus cristatus. The sequence continues at coordinate 6,981,242 of NC_140590.1, read as the reverse complement.
CGGGTACTCCATGCTACGTGGAGTGGTGCGCCGTACCAAAATCCTGCCATCTAGAACGAAGCGGAGTTTCTGTTTCCATTCACACACTCGAGATTTGGTTTGGCACTTGCTCGGGAGAGCCACAATCCTCTTGGGCAGCCAGCGCAAGATTATGTGCCTGCTCGCATGGCTTCCGGCTGAGATTGTGCCAATATATTGCCAAATGGGAATGCAGAGGTTTTCGAGTGTATTTCCTTCTCCAATTGACCTTTCACGTGTTAGTGGCTTTTAAAAAAAGTTTTTTTCCCAACAGGAAGGAAGTGTCCCAGAGACTCCAACTTCCTGTTCCTGTTCAACAGGCTCCTCACACTGTTCTGTCCATCTCCTGGTCACTTTTCATTTGGATTTGGACCTGGAAGGATAGCTCTCTTTATCTGCTGCACATATACCATTTGAGTTAAGGACTTTGTATTTGAGATTTCACAAGTACGTTCAAAAATTCTTGCATAAGGGTGTTTGTTTGATAGAGGCCATGAACCAGTATTTATTTGGACTTTTATTTGATTATTCAATTTCATTGTGGTGGGTGGCTTGCAGTTTCAGTAGAGGCCTAGTTATATTTTTCTATTTTATGTTTCTTCTTTTGTAAAGGAAAAATGTTGTACAGTTCAGTACATTTTTCCATGTTTCTTAAATGTACAATTTGTATGTATTTTACTAGGTGGCCTAGGTTGCCAAATGGTCATCCAGTCAATAGGTCAGGCCAATAGTAGTCACAGTTGCAAGAAACAACTGTTTCTGTGTTATATGTTGCTTTAAAATATTATTGAGAGTTTGGATGGCATTGGATTAAATAAAAAATGTTTTTTTTTGTATTTCAAATTTTTTTTGTGTACAAAAGGGTATATGTGGGGTAATGTTTGATCTGATGCCTTGGGAGGATGTGTATTGTTGTAAAAAGTTTATAGCTCAGTTTATTTTCATTTTTGGCATTGCTGAATTAATGGTAGTATTTTCTTCAGTGTTACTATGAATCCATTGTCTGGCCAGTGAGTGTGTTTGACACAGGCGATCATTTGTCTTTATTCTACATGACATGTGGACCGGGGCACTTTTCTGTAGTCTGTGGCCGTAAGCTTGTATGTGTTCTTTGTTCCTCATGCCTCCTTGCTCACTGTTGTTGTTTGACCATAAAGCTGGCAGCCATTTTGTGCATCCAGCCAGTGTGTTTTTGCCATAGGATTGCATGTGTTCTTTGTTCCCCATACCTCCATGATCACCAGCAGCAAGATCTTTGCTTGTTCCGAGGACAGGGAATCGTAGGTGTCGCTAGCAACGTGTTGAGCACCATGTTGGCCGGAGGATTGATGATAGAGGCCCTTGTGACAGGCAGCCATTTTGTGCATCCAGCCAGTTTGTTTTTGCCATGGGCTTGCATGTGTTCTTTGTTCCCCTGTCTTTTTGCTTGCTCTTGTTGTTGCTGTTTAACCATCTGTCTGGCAGCCTTTTTGTGCATTCAGCCAAAGTGTTTGTGGCTTACCATTACATGTGTTCTTTGTTTCCCATTCCTCCTGGCTCGCTGTTGTTGCTTGACCATTTTGCTGGCAGCCATCTTCTGCATCCAGCCAGTGTGGTTTGGCATAGGCTTGCATGTCTTCTTTGTTCCCCATGCCTTCTGTCTCACGGTGGGTGTTGTTTGACCGTGTGGTTAGTAGCCAGTTTGTGTATCCAGCCCGTGTGCCTTTGCCATAGGCTTGCATGTATTCTATTTAATAAGTTTTTAATATTACTATTTATTTATTTATGTTTTTCGTTTTGCCTCCATCTATCCATCCACCATAGGGCCACAGTCACACAGTAGCAGCCAGTTTTTTAGGTATAATTCCATTTCCTCCTGTACACCCGGGATGCAGTGCAATGCAAGCACATCAGCATAATTTTAATGAATATTTTGTTTGCCCCGCACCACAATGCGTGCCATAGGTGCGCACTCACTTTCATTTTGTTAAAGATTATTATTAAATTAGATAATTATTTCACTTACTCATGCACTTCCTTGAGTGACACAGATGTCTCCTTTAGAATAGATGGACAAAAAGCAAAGCGCTATATCTGTATGTTGTGCTATCCTGAATGGAAATTAACTTGGTGTGTGGTGTGGTTTGGCTTTAAAGTGGCTGATGTTTTAATACCTAAGTAACCAACCACACTAATATTGTCTTTGTCCATACTAATTCAAACTGCAACAATGATATGTTTCACTAAATGATTTTCTTGCGTGTTTGCTTTTAGGTGCACAAGAGAAGAAGAGACATCACCTGCACATGGATGGAGTTCGCTGAAACCTGACTGAAATCCTGTACAGTGACGTCAGTCCTCCAGTCTTTCCCGCTTGGGCAGCTTAGTGCCACTGCCAACTGAGAGTTTTGACAGTCTCCCAAAGACAATTGCTCCCAAGAAAGTGGTCATTGAGTAGAAGCAGCTTTCCACCAGTGGCATGCCGACCACAACCGTTTCGGGAGCTGTGTGCCTGCGGGACCGGCCTCATGGAGGGAACTTTGGAGCAACACTCCTGCATCAACAGGACCACCCAAACCTAAGCCCAAGACCATATCTTTAAGGGGCATATCAACAACAACCGGCGATAATTATCGCTAAGCGCATTTAGCGCTAGGATAATTATCGCCGGCTAGCGTGGATTTTTATCGCTTAGATAGCGTGCTATTAGCAACGCTTATCTCAAAAGCGATAAAAGTTCTTCCGCTAACTGGCAAATAACAAAATATATTAAGTTTATAGAAACTAACAGATAATGCCTACAAAGTGACACACAAACAGGATTTAATGCATGATTTGTAATTGATACAGAACCCATAAGGCGAAAGCATGTGCTTTAGAAAATAAAGTAAAACAAGAGTTAGAGCAATTGGTGTTGTAAATGTTTATACCCATATGTTATGGAGTGCAGTGGGTGTACATGGTCTATAGTGGACTAATGTGTGTTGGTTTTGAATGGTTAGCAGTGGCATAGTGATGGTGTTGTTTTGTGTGGTGTGGAGTGGATCTGTGTAGTGGAATTATGTGGATAGCAATTATGTGGTATTGACTGTATCATAATTATGTGGAGTTGGATTGTGTATCATGGAGTGTAAATATGTGAAATTGTATTTTGTTGTGTGTAGTGTTATGTAGTGGAGCTTAATTATGTGGTGCGGTTTAGATATGATGTTGAATTATGTGGTGTGGATAGAATGTATGTGGTGTGTTATGTAATTGTGTTGTTGAGTACAATTATGTGGTTTGTTGTTGACTTATGTCTGAACAAAAAAAAATAAGGTTTGTTTGTGGAAGTTATCACTGCTGTCTTGAAAACTGCCTTTAAGTTAGTAATGGAAGCTGTAAATAAGGAATCTAGCAGGAGTTATGTAGGTGCACACCTATGGCAGCTAGCTGCAATGAGTGGAAACGTGACTTGTTGTGCGCAGTAAACACACTGGTGATGGATTGTGAAAGATGTGCTAATGTGCACCGCGCTACAGCCTGCTCCATTTGTTATGTGCAGCGTGCTGTGCCTAAAATGTATGCTTGTCCCAATTGCAAAATGTATCCACACACACAGAGTGACTAAACCATGCCTAAAGTGCGGAACTTGTCCCTCTTAAGGAGCACTCGTATGAAGTGCTAATGTGCCCCACACTGAAGCCTGTTCCTTCTGCTGTGTGTAGCTTGCTGTGGCCCGGACAAGGGTGTCAATTGCAACCGGCAATAGAAACAGTGGTACACACATGTCAATGATTTATACATAGAGTGGTGATGATGCACACGTTGACAAAGGCAATGTCTCTTGAATTGGTGCTTAGCCTTTTGGCTTTGTCAAAGCTCATCTTGTTTTATCATGGATTTTGTAATATTTATTGATGGGGCAATTACTAGAACCTCAAATTATGTATTTGGGCTGAAAATGCAGCCATTGCCACAGCAGGCCCTTGAACTGGAGGGAAGTGCTTTGTGTGCGGATGTGCTCTGGGAGAACAGCAGACTGCCCTATGCTGGATGCTGCAGTAGGCAGAAGAAAAATGTAAATGATACAACAACAGACCGGTGACTGATGAGGGCCGCTGGAAACCTCTACAAGTAAGAAGATTCTGCATATTATTTTAGTTAAAATAAAAAGTCTTGCCTAACGCTAGGTTTTAAAATCGTTCATTGCATTTTTGAAGCCGATGAAAAGGTCTATTCTTTAACATTGGTGCCTTTGGTGATATTTGATGAGTGGTACAAACGTGATATACCTTTTAAAACCACAGTCTTCAAATGTGCTGTTCCTGAGCAAAAGGCCTCTTGCTGTTTTTTAACATGCCGAGCTGGTAAACAGCTTGTGAAACCATACGCATGTGTAAATATTACACATGTTTTCTAATACATTAAAATCCATTGAGATGTGGTTGGATGAGAAACCAAGTCTCATGGTATTCCAACTGACAGAATAGCTGTTTTGTGTGTTCCAGCCTTGATGAGGTATCACTTATCCGCTATCCAGAGGCATATGTCACACACACGCTCCCTCTTACTTTCTGCATTTTTAAATAGACGTTCAAAACTCCTCATAAATATAGAAATTAAATACAAAAGAGCTCCTTCAGCATTCAGTCCCAGAAGCACACATCTCTTGGCTAGGCAGACCTCATGGAAGCACTTGAACGCACAGCTTCATACCCGGCGGCCCTGTATAATGAGCAGAGAGTGACCTATGCAGCTTCTTTTACACACATTTAGAGAGCATGCGGTTTGAAACAGAAATAGTCCAGCACCTATAGTCTTCTTTACATGTGTCATCATGCCCCTAAAAGGCACTGGCACACTCACTGAGGTCTCTAGAAAGATGCTGACACTCAGAAGAGTGGCATGGCAGGTGTCAGCCTTTCAGTTTGGCTTAGGCCTGGCATTGAAAGCTCTGACTTTCTTATGAAAGTGGTAGAGAAAAGTGAGGTTTGAACCATGTTGCCAGATGTATGTGTCCATATAAGACTCTCAGAAGGGACACTGCAAGAAGGCTGTACATAGTGAGGTGTGTTCTATAAACTGAAAGCGTAGTCTGTCAAATTTGAATGTCTGACTGCTACCATGTCTCGGGTATGTCTGTACTTATACGTGTAGTCTGACATGTGCTGCAGCTGATGCCATAACCTAAAAACTGTACAATCTATCACACCCCTGCACAAATCTTGTCAGAGCTACTATACCATTCGTCCCAGAAGCACAGATCCCTTAGCTAGGCATGCCTCATGGAAGCACTTGAACACACAGCTTCATTCCCGGCTGTCCTACAAAATGAGCAGAAAGTGACCTATGCAGTTTCTTCTACACACATTTAGAGAGCATGCATTGTGAAACAGAGGTAGTCTAATACCTATAGGATTCTGTAAATGTGTCATTTTGCCCCTAAAAAACCACTGACACACTGAGTGAGGTCTCTAGAGAGATAATGACACTCAGAAGAGTGGCATAGTAGAAGTCAGAATTTCAATTTGGCTTAGGCCTGGCGTTGCTCTGCCTCTCAAATGAAACTGGTAGAGAAAAGTGAAGTTTAAAACATGTTGCCAGATGTATTAACCTTTACCCGAGTCCATATAAGTGTCTGCAAAGGTACACTGCAACGAGGCCATAGACAGTGATGTATGTGCTTCAAACTGAAAGCATGTCAAGTTTGAATATGTGTCTTAGCTATTACTATGTGACGTGTGACTGATGACCCTAACTTAAAAATGATATGGTCTATCATACCCAGGTCCCAGGTTTTTCCTGGTCTATTTTCGTTCTATTTTCGGCACCGCCCATATCTACACCACCCATGTAAATAGGGGGCAATGTCAAAAAGCAATGGGTGTTGCAAAACAACAGCAACAGCCATTGCCTGCCCCTTGGCCATAGCAGACTGGTGCAGTAAAGGTCATATTTGCAATGTATCATTAAGCCACATTAAGTGGATTAAAGCTACCGTGAAAATATGATTCTCGCTCATATATGTACTTAATCACGCACACACACACCTTTCATAAAAACAGATACACATATATTTTCTCTTTTTTAACTAGTTTTGGTGGGTCTTGCAAGAAGAACCTTTTTTTAACAAGTTTATATATTTTTTTGTATTTTTGTAAACATTTTGATGTTTTTTTGGTGCTTTTTATTTTTGTTCAAAATGAACAAAAAACAGGCACAAAAAGGTGTGCTTCAACAGGAGGAATGTTTTTTAACAACAATGATCTTTTATTGTTGCAAGCATCTTAGAAACTACTTGCGCTCCGAGGCTAAGGACAGTTGAGCACGCAGGACAGAAAAGTCCAGCACTGGCAAACTCGGTCAAAGTTAGTGGCACAGTTAAAACTTGGCCTGGTGCAGATGAGGGTCCAGTCTGAGGACTTTCCGGCACCTTGTTCTGCTTCCTGCTCTTTCAAATGCTGTAGTTCTGCTCTAGCCAGTCGAGCAATGTGCATGAGCTTGAGAGGTTTATATATGGAGGAAGTACCTATCAGAACATTTGTAAAGCACACCACTCACCCGTGAGGGTCTCAAGGTGCTGGGGGGGGATGGGGGAGGGGTGCTGCTACTGCTCGAATAGCCAGGTCTTGAGTAGCCTCCTGAAGGTTAGTAGGGCTTGGGTCTGCTGTAGGAAAATGGGGAGGGTGTTCCAGGTTTTGGCGGCAAGGTGGGAGAACGATCTGCCGCCGGTGGTCACTCTTCGGATGCGGGGGATGGTGGCGAGGTTGGCTGAGCGGAGTTGGCGGTTTCGGGTCTAGAAGGTGTGTCGTCTGTTGAGGTATGCCAGTCCAGTGTTGTGGAGTGCCTTGTGTGCATGGGTGAGGAGCTTGAAGGTGATCCTCTTGTTGACGGGAAGCCAGTGCAGGTCTCTCAGGTGGGGTGTGATGTGGCTGTGGCGAGGGATGTCGATGATCAGGGTGCAGAGGCGTTCTGTAGTCGTTTCAGGAGTTTGGACGAGGCTCCTGCGTAGAGGGCATTTCTGTAGTCCAGCCTGCTGCTGACAAGGGCCTGGGTGACCGTTCTTCTGGTTTTGGTGGGGATCCACCTGTAGATCTTGCGGAGCATGCAGAGGGTGTTGAAGCAGGAGACGAGACGGCGTTGACTTGCTTGGTCATGGAGAGTGTTTAGTCGAGGATGAACCCGAGGTTGCGTGCGTGGTCGGTGGGTGTCGGTGCTGCTCCCAGTGCGGTCGGCCACCAGGAGTCGTCCCAGGCCGAGGAGGTAGAGCCGAGGATGAGGACTTCCGTCTTGTCTGAGTTCAGCTTCACACGGCTGTTCTTCATCCATTCATCGACAGCTTTCATTCCTTCGTGGAGGTTGGTTTTGGCGGTGAGGGGGTCCTTCGTGAGGGAGAGGATCAGCAGGGTGTCGTACCACCTCTCATATCCACAAGATAGTACTTTGCTGCAGATATTACAAGTTACCTTGCAAGCGTTCACCTTTTTCTCCCCTTCAGGGATTGTAAAAAATTCCTACACTGCACTACACTTTCTTTCCTTTTCTTTGTTGGTTCCTCTTCTTCTTCCTCCTAGTTGTCTTCCTCCTCATGCTACAAATCTGACTAGGCTGCTGTCTTCTCTTAAACACAAGAAAAAAAACAAAGAACCCTCAAAATGTTTTCCGTAAAAAAGTATTACATTTTAATTTGTAATAACTTTTCTTTAAAAACATACCATTCTAAATTCTTATAAGTATATCACCTCCTTTAATGTAAACTAAAAACATCATTAAATATACATTTTAATAGTTTTGAAAAATCGCAAGAGTCGCACACCCTGTCTCTTCTATAAACCGTACAAAGAGTCACAGTAACTGTACGTCTCCACCTCCGAGGCATGCCTTCAGTGCCTGTCTGCAGGTTCTTAATCCCCTATTTAAAAAGAAGGGCTTCAGTAGCTGCAGCCGTTCGACTTGTAGTTCCCTGCAGATGCACAGGAAGTGTAATACACTCTTCTCGGCTTCCACACATAAGCTCCAACTAGTCTGAGCACGCGACCTTTTCAAGGGTTGAAAATGTTGCAGGGATGGTAGAATGCCCATTCGAAAATAAGGTATTTTTTTTTCTTTCTCTTGTTGAATCCCACACCTAGATAAGATTGCAGAGAAGACTTAACCTAGCTGTGCACAACAAACCATCCGTGGGCCCTTTCTGTGAGTGCTGCCTTATCTTCTACTAGGGATAATCTTTTCACAGTCTTGTTTATAAGTTGTTTAAAACAGTGATGGGTCCCTGAGGCCGCCCAGAGATCCTCGAAGCCCAGACGATCTATTGATGCTTTTAGGTAGCTCATGGCTGCAGTTTTCTTCTTTAAGTGAATCTCATTCCATGGACGGGAGTTTAGTGTTCCTGCTTCAGCCTATTTAATCATTGTGGACGATGTCTTGCGCCTCCAGGCCGAATTGCAGCCTTATTTGGGCTGGCGAGACATACATGGGCAGATTGAAAATCATCCTAGCCGCTCTTGAGACAGTTCTGTCTAAAATGGCTGCGTTTCTTCCCCTCAAGCACTCACTCCCATAAGTTATAGCTGGAATAAGCTTTGCTTGCCAGACTTGTAGCAGTGGAATAAGGTTTGGGCCCGCAGGTTTATGTTTAATTGATTTTGAAGCTGCCGCAATTGATATGCCTCTTCTTTTAATGGCTTCTTTTTGTGTATTAAGTGTGCCTTTGTTATCTATTATCACTCCCAAGTACGTATAGTCTTCAACTACTTCTATTGTTGTGCCAGCCAGGTGCCAGCGATAATTAGAGAATGTCTTTTTTGGATATAATCGCATTACCTTTGTTTTATCATAGTTGATGGAAAGACCGTTGGTTGCTGAGTATTTACTATTTGGGGCCGATTCACAGAACTAACTTAAGACAAAATCCTAACTTAAGTCTGTCTTAAGTCTGTCTTAAGTCTGTCTTAAGTTTGTCTTAAGTCAGTCTTAAGTTAGTCTTAAGTCTGTCTTAAGTCTGTCTTAAGTTTGTCTTAAGACAGAGTTAAGACAAAATCCTAACTTCTGTGAATACCAAAAGTAGTAAGTTTAGGATTTTGTCTTAAGTTAGTTCTGTGAATCAGGCCCTCTGTGTCTAGTAGATGTTGAAGACCTACGGGGGTTCGGCTAATCAGCATAAGATCATCTGAATACACCAGGTTATAAAGTGGGAGCCCTCCCATCCTTGTCGCATGTGAGTTACAAATGTCCAGTTCCTTCGACAGGTCAGACATACACAAGTTGAAGAGCATTGGTGCCAGCACACACCCCTGTTTAAGCCCCAAGGTTGTTGGAATTTTGCTGCACAGGCAATTTCCATTCCCTAGCTTTACTTAGACCCATGTCTGAGGTTCTGAAATTTGTTGTTTCTCGATCGTACCCAGACGCCATCTTAGGTTGCCCTCACTCAGGCAGCTGGTAAACGAGATGCTTTTGTCGTTTCTGCCTTTGCGTGTCAGGTAGCTTTTCGTCCCGTGTTTATTAACTAGTGCCAGGGTCTGGCTGAATACACTAATTCATGTCTGAGCTGGATAATCCCCGCCCAAACTATCTGTTAGCTCACACCATTCTTCCTTCCCGCTTATCTTATCTACTGCCTTTCGCTACACATCACATGCATTCTCTGGTCTCACGACTGCCCTTCTAGAACATACAACCATTTTTTCTCTCGTTGTAAACTGTATCATGTGGATTCTCTTTGCAATTTGCTTATAGGGGCCAGCAACAAACATTCCCTGGAACCCGAGTCAGTTTTAGCTTAAACCATTGTTGGTAACGTTTGTCGATGACTCAAATTCTATATATGTTTGGATTATCCATTGTATCCATTGTATTTCACTGTATAAAAGCTTGAGCACCACAAAGGTCAGTGGCAGTCTCTTGTGAACCCATCCGTGTGTGACTTCACGGACCACTGTACTAGCTGCAGCTAATAAAGCTCGATCTTTTACGCCAGACGGAGTGTCCAGTGTCTCTGTATTGCAAGGCAGGAGAACTAGAGGATTTCAGGCGTACTCTGCGCCGCTAGGCCCCTAAAGGTCAAGTTCCTCAAATGGCGACCACGAAGGGACGGCTTCAGTGGTAGCGGTGCAGCCAGAGGATCGTGAGGGGCCCAGAAAGAAAATCCGGAGGAGGTGCCCCACGCGATTGACCCCTGTATGTCGGAAGTGGACTGAAGGATTTTGTGGCGTGGCTTCTCCTTTAAGACGGCTGCTACGACTGCTGCCCTGACTGCCGTCCTGCCTTGGCCCCGGTTTTTGTGACGATTTGGTAGAGCGAGACGATAGACGGACCTCCGGTTGGCGTAAGAAGATACTTAGTTAAGCATTTGATTGGTGGGTCGCTCCCACAGATTTTGTTTTTGGGTCTTTGAGTTCCCTTTTTGTATTTCAATTGTTGCAATAATTGAAGCCAAGGGGTGAGTACGTTTGTGCTGTTTTGTTAAGAATTGACACACCCCCTTTGTTTGAAGTTTGGAGAATAGTCCAGAGAAATAACGATGCCTGGTCTAAGTAAGTTTCGTCGATTGTGTTGCTTAGGTTGTACTAGGGACTCCCAGCTCGAGGACTCTTGTCCGATTCCCCCGGTTGGAACTCCCACTTATGAGCTCTATTCAAAACACGGTATTGGTCCCATTACTTTTAACAAAACATGGGTCCGATATACCCGAAGAGATGGTATTTTGCAGTGGCCACAAAATGGCAGCTTTGAGCCCAATATATTAGACAATTTAGAAACCACTTTGTTCAGAAGAAAAGCCCGGCCGGCAATGTTTGACTCGTTCCGCCTTTGGCGAAAGGCAGCCAAACAGAAAGAAATGAAGCAAGCAAGAAGAGATCTAAAAGATAAAAATATGTCGATTTTACAGGCTGCCCAACAGTTAAGAGACAACGAAGTAGACTCTGCTAGGGAGGTATCAGAAAGACAACATCGCATGGCAGTAGATAGATGCTATCCGGTGTTGCCTATTTCCCCTTCAGAGAAGAGAAAAGATATAGAGGAAGGCCCTTTAATGTCTTGTTTGTTGAATTCTCCTCCACCCTATGTGCAAACTCCTAATGCACCTCCTATGGCTCAGCCAGCAGCTGCTCAGCGACCGGTTCAGCCAAATACTACTTCCCTTCCTCCTCAGCCTTTGTTTTCTCCTCCTCCTGTTATCCCGTCTCCTTTAAATTCCTCTCTATCCCCTGTTCTGGTGAGAAACTCTCCAGGTACACCGAGGAGACTCACAAATGCTGTCACAAGTTTCTTTTCTCCCTTAATTGGAGCCCTGAATCTGTCTCCGTCTCTTTCTAGACGACAATCTCGCTGTCAGCTTCCTCTTACGGAAGAAAAGACAGTATTAGGTTCCCTCGCCCGTAAATGGATTGAGAGAGGTCCAATATATAGTGCATGGGATATTTTGAGCACCTTTTGTCAATGGGCAGAGCCCATTCAAAGATATGTTTTTGACGTAATGTGCGATACTCTCATTAAGGGTTGGGACGATATGGAATTAGACACGGCTCCTACGGAACTGATGAAGCTCCGAGCCGATTTTGATAAAGGTTTCATAGTAGGAGCAGACGTTGAGAAAGCGGTAATTATGCTGATTGAGTTTAGGACTTCATTTCTCTCTCTGAAACTCCCTGAAATTGATCGTATTGACAAAACTAAGCACTATCCAATGCGTGAAGTTCCCCCAGTGTGGAGAGAGGCGGGAGGTGGTGCTCAGCCGGTGGCCGCTCATTTCCAGCGTATATGGGTGCATGAACCTTGGAAAAGAGCCGAAGTTTTAGCCCTTAAACAAACACTTCCAGACCCACGTAAAAATCCTACTGGCTATTATAAGGAGCTATCCCAGACAGTTGAGTCTTGCATTATGAATTTAGCTGACATTGATATGTTATTTGGGAATGTTGTCCCCCAAGCAATATGGGCGAAAATTCGTAGGGAAGACCATGCTGCCGAACTAGGTGGTATTTGGGCAGCTATTAGAGCCGCTAACACAGCACAAGTTGGCGGCGCAAAGCCTGACGACCTGATTACAGCACTTCCTGGTAGAATCATTAATTTAATGAAGACTCTTATGCCTGCAGTACGAGTAAATTGGGATAAGCTAACAGCATGTAAGCAAAAGAAAGACGAGAACGTCTCCGATTTCTTCACTCGTTTTGAGGAGACCTTTCTGGATCATAGTGGTCAGGATATGAGCAAAGAAGGTGGACAACGCTTATTTGTGGACAAGTTCGTATCTAACTTGCTTCCCGAATTATCGAATAAATTAAAAAATTCCGAGAGTACATGGGCTGTTTCCTCTACTGCTAAAATATTGGCTACAGCACAATATTATGAAAACAGGGACAATTAAGAGAAAGATAAGCAGGAGAAGAAAAATAAAGATTTAAAAACGAAGGTCCTTTTACAGCAGGCTTATCCTCCACGTCCTGCCCAGCACCAGTCTTCTCAGCCCCACAGTTTCAGAAAGTGTTTCAGAAACCCGAACATTATGTACCCCGATCTACGCTAGGTCCAAACCAATGTGCTTACTGTAAGGAAGAGGGACACTTTAAGAGTAATTGTCCAGTTTTGCTCCAACGTAATAATGGAGTGTTTGTCCCGCGAGGCCGTGGTAATTTCCAGTCAGTCTCCAGGGGTAGAGGTAGAGATACGTCCCTCCAAGAAAAGCGTTCCTTTCCCTCTCCTAACGCTGTGAATTATTTTGACCAACAGAGAGTCCAGTCTACACAATATTATAGTGACGATTATGTTGAAGGTGGCGACGAAAGTTTCCAAAATGAATAGGCCAGCCATGGACAAAGTAAGGGAGTAGTATCAATTCCAGTAGATCAGAATGGTCCTTATGTCACTGTCAATGCAATGGGTATTTCAGAGCCATTTCTTTTGGATACTGGTGCAATGAGAAGTTCTATTATCCATTCTAAACTCCCTGGGGCACCTTTGTCTGGCTTAATAAACACGTCTATAGGATTCTCCGGCGCCCTAGTTCATAACCCAATCTCTTGCCCTTTACCTGTTTCGATTGGTCCATATGACCTGGAAACATCACTTATCCTTACAACTGGTTGTGGTGAGAATCTATTGGGTTTGGATCTGCTGAAAATGTTACATGCCACGCTACACTGCTCTCCTTCTGGTGTGCATCTTACACTAGGTAAGAGACTAACATCGTCAATACACTTGTCTAGGGATAAGTTTCCACCTGAATTATTATCCCTCCCTGAAAGTCTTTGGGCTACGGGTCCGAATGATGTGGGTCGTCTTACGATTCCACCATATGTTGTTACTCTTAAGCCTAATGTCAAACTACCACGTATAGCTCAGTATAAGATTTCCAATGAAGGTGAAAAAGCATTGTTGGCTATTGTTCAAGATTTGGTCCAGAAAGGTGTGGTGGAAGAAACGAGAGGAAATGTGTGTAACAGCCCTGTTCTTCCGATTCTTAAGCGAACTGATCCTTCTCAACCACCAGTCTATAGATTTGTGATTGATCTTCGAGAGGTGAACAAAATTGTTTCACCACAGTTCCCTGTTGTCCCAGACATTACAGCCTTACTGACGATGATACCAGCTTCAGCAGCTTGGTTCACTGTAATTGACTTAAAGAACGCTTTCTTCAGCATTCCTATTGCTAGAGAGAGCAGAGATATTTTTGGTTTCTGTTTAGGAGGCCGAAGCTTTCGATTCAAGAGAGCACCACAAGGCTATTGTGAAAGCCCATCCATTTATAGTCAAGCTCTTAAATCACAGCTTGATACATTCCCTTTACCTCCAGGAGCCACTCTTATTCAGTATGTGGATGATTTGTTGATCGCGACTGATTCAAAGGATGTGTGTAAGGATGTGACTGTGGCATTGTTGCGGCATTTGTCTGATCTCAATCATAAGGTATCACCTTCTAAATTACAGTACGTGTGCCAAGAAGTTACATACTTAGGTCATCGCTTATCAAAGGAGGGAAGGCGACTAACCCCCGAACGCATTGAAGCAATTACGCACATGTCGGTACCATCGACACAGAGAGAAGTACGTGCTTTCTTGGGCGTTATTTCCTACTGCGGACAATGGATACCTAATTTATCTTTATTGGCCAAACCTTTATTAGCACTTACACAGAAAGACACGCCCCATCCACTCCCATGGACTGATGAATGTCAGAAGAGTTTTTCTGACTTACGATCAGCCCTGTGTTCTGCTCCTGTGTTAGGTACCCCTGATTACAGTAAGTGTTTCACGCTCTATGTCCATGAGAGAGAAGGTTGTGCATTGTCGGTTTTGACACTACAATTTGGAGACAAACAGAGGCCATGTGCCTACTTCTCTGCTACCTTAGACCCGGTAGCTAAAGCGTTACCTAGTTGTCTCAGAGCTACGGCGGCGACAGCAATCTCTATTCGTCAATCAGCCGGAATAGTATTGGATCACACTCTCACTGTCATGGTACCACATGCTGTGGACACTTTATTGAATAGAACTAAAACACAACATCTCACGAGTGCTCGGTTGTCTGGTTAAGAGTTGACACTCTTGGCAAGCCACATACGTATAAAGCGATGTAACACCTTGAATCCAGCTACCTTGTTACCACTCCCAGATGAAAGAGATCCTCAGGATCATCATGATTGTTTTCTTCACACAGAAGAAGAAAGAAAAGGAAGAATAGATTTAAAGGATACTGCGCTCGAGGATCCGGATGGAACCTTGTGGGTTGACGGTTCCTGTTTCAAATTACCCAAAGGCGAGAATACCTCAGCTTATGCAGTCACCACATTACATACAGTAGTGGAGACAGCATGTATCAGACACAATTCAGCCCAGGCTGCAGAATTGATAGCCTTGACTAGAGCATGTGTGCTGTCGAAAGGGAAAAGAGTGAATGTTTACACAGACAGCCAATATGCCTTTGGCGTGGCACATAGTTTTGGTCGTTTATGGAAGGAAAGAGGATTCTTTACCTCCCATGGAACGAAGATCCAGCATGGCCAGTTGGTCACCGATCTTCTTGACCCTCTCACATTACCTACCCAAATTGCCATCATCAAGTGTAGTGCACATAAAAGAGCGGGAATGCTTTTGCAGACGAGGTAGCGAAAAACACGGCTAGGGACATCACAAGTCGCATGTATGTTGCAGGCCCTGCAAATCAGATCCCAGAAAGAGGAATGTGTGAGGACACAATTGAGAGCGTAAGAACGATTCAGGAAGAAGCTACAGAGAAAGAATTGAGAAAGTGGAAAGAAAGTACGGGGATGTTGGATTCGAATGGATGTTGGACAGAATTGTCAGAGCATCAACGATGGATGTTGCCAGATGCATATGTATTACCTGTAGTGACTATGGCTCACGGACCAGCTCACATTAGTGCTAAAGGCATATGCAAACTCCTGACTCCAGTTTGGCAAAATGAAGGAATTCCGAAATGTGCAGACAATGTGGTAAAACATTGCATTATATGCTTGATGCATAACCCAGGGAAGGGTACTCCAACTCCTGCAGGCCATTTCTCTCCCCATACGTACCCCTTTGAAGTATTACAGATTGATTATATACACATGGACCGATGCAACAATCTCAAGTATGTTCTGGTGGTAGTATGTGCATTCTCTAGGTGGATAGAGGCTTACCCCTTAAAAGATAACACAGCTGTATCGACTGCTAAAGTATTACTGAAGGAGTTTTTTCCTAGATTCGGTTTGCCGCGAATTGTCTGGAGTGACAATGGAAGTGAATTTGTAGGCAAAATCATGCGAAACGTATGTACAGGGCTTGTGGTAAATATTTCATTACCGGTACTATTTTTATGCGGTAAAGTCTAGTAAGAATAACTCAGTAAATATAAGAGGCAGAATCCGTGGTATTAGAGGTTCTAAAAGGCTTTATTCCTATACAAAGGAATACAATTCGAATTGCAGGCTTCTATTCTATCACCACGAAAGTTCAGGAAGGAAGGGCATACATTATTGACAGATAATTAGTTTTATAGGAAATGCATTACAGTGAAACAGATGCAAGAGGCGTAACAGCTGATAATACAGATAAAATGTGCATACGTAACTAATAGAGGCGGACATATAGGCGTAACTTAGTAAACGTCATTATACATGATGTCACAAGTGGGTGGATCCATAAAAGAATCCTGCAATGTCAGCAGAAATATTTGGCAGAGATGCGCGCGCAGCCGCATGACGTGTGATTGACGTGCAACTAGAGGGTGAAGGGGACTTGACATTTAGCTCTACATGTGGAGACAGAAGTCTGGGGGGTCATGTCAACCTAATCCCAAATCATATCTAATATCCTATGTTTAAAGAACTGTGTTATCCAAAAGGAAAGGTCTCTAGGATAGAATCTATTCTATACTGACTGTTAGTGCGTGTACAAGCGTCTAAGTGTCTACATGAGATGCGAGGGGGTAGGAATATTCCATGGTAACGGGGGCTATGAATTACTTGCATGTGGACAGCGAGGCCTGGCCCTTTGCACGGTAGCTGGAGGAATGTTTACCTAAACTACTAGACAGGAATGCATCGGATGAGGAGCGGAGCAGATAATCTTGAAGGTGAAATACAGTTTTTGGCAGGCAACAGGCTGGATCAGGCACCGTTAGCCGCGCAGGGAGTAGGACAAAGTTCATGGATACAGATGCAGGCTCAGACTGGAGCTTTCAGAGGCAGAAGGCAGGAAAAGACTTGATGACAGAATTCTGGGCCTACTCGCCTGAATCTGTAAAATGTGGAAAATGAACCACATAAAGTCGGTGGCCTTTCATACTTAGGAATGGAATATCTGATCCATTCATGGCGGATCTGAAAGAGGACATGTTGACGGTGGACGCACATGTATTTGCGTCTTCAAAACTGGAACTGGAGGGAACATACATGTACTTATAGCATGCACATGGAGCCGTTGGGGTCTACGATAGGGGACATAACTGATCACAAAATTCATATTTCCTCATTCCCTCCTTGTCCCCTACGGACCCTCAGGAGATATCGATCTTCATCAATCCATCGATCTGTTCATATAGCATCATTTGTTCTTCTTTCTTCTTCCGGGATCTTGAACGAAAACTTGGATGTGGGATACACGATGTGGCACACAGACCACAAATCGCTGGCCCACATTGTAGACATAAACAGCAACTGAATAGTATGAGAAAGCCAATACCTAGGAAGGATAGGATTCTCCATCCCCAGGCTGACAACACGCTCCAAAACCAACCGGACCAAGTCCAGGTGCCTGGACTCTGGTGTATCTGGCTCATAATCTTATGAAGGCGAGTTATGGCTTTATATACTGACGGCGAATTTTCTGGTATGAAAACGCAGCAACTTGATCCGATGACCCTACAAGCTCCGCCCCTATCGGCCAGGATGACGTCAAGGACAAGACGATTTTGAAGCACAACAATCCGCATAGCAGACTGCTCTTCTGTTAAATTGCCTAAGGCGGAAGTAGTCTCGTTCACTACTGCTTCAAGGGTTCTGGTTAATCTACGTATCAGCTTACTATTAGTGACTGTACCTATATAGGGAAAGAAACCTTTATTGAAATCTGTGTATTGTTCCCATGCCGTTTCAGTGTAATCGACAATCGGGAGATCTCTCTGCTGTCTATTGTGTACTAAATGGGTATTTCTATGATAATCAGGAGGAGCTAGGAAAACAGGTGGCAGAAGGAATGCTATATAACAGGTACCATCCCAATCTAAAGGTAGACATATATATGCGGTCTGGCCACATATGAAGTAGGAATGATGGGAAGCTCTAAATGTAGACTTGCCTTGATCACTGAATTTTATTACAGTGGTGCATTTACTATGGCCCATGTGTATGGAACCATTCTTTCTTACACATAATTCCCCTTTTACTGGGAATACTGACATGGCGGGCAAGATTGGTGTAGCTTCAGATTCAACGTTCAGGATCATGAGGTTAAGTGTAAAATTACCTAATCCATATACTTCATTTTCTAGGTCAGTTCCTGTTCTTTTGGGAAGTCCCTCCTTGTTAGGGTAGCAGACTTTAAGCAAAACTAGGTTCAGGTTTCCCCATACCCAGTTGTCTTGATGAACTGCGGAATTTGAATCTAGGGAATTAATCAAACTAAACCATGCTCCCCAGGAGCCATTGTGTGTGAACGGATAGGGAAAGAGGGGCAAAACTCCCTTATAGTTCTGATAGGGAGGGAGTCGGCCACATATCCAACAATTTGTGGCATTGCTGGTCTGATGGGAATGATGTAACATACTAATGAATGTGTTGTTGCGCAGCGCAAATCTATGGGACAACTCATGCGGAGGAAATTCACTAAAAGAATGTTCTGCAGTTACATTGTAAGCACGCTTAAGAATAGGGTAATATATGTGCAATAGTATGCTGGAAATGATGATCAGAAGACTTAGAAAAAACAAAATTAATAATGTTACTGTGCAGTGACTACGAAGTGATTTACAATACGCATGCTTTTTAAGCTGCATCTGTTGATTTCTTTCTCTATTCCGGTCTAAAGGATACATGTCAGAGACAAATTCAACCGATTCACCTTGGAGAGGACTTAAACAATCAAATTGTCTGACTTGCTAGACCTTAACTTCAGTTTATAAAGTTCAGTGTTTGTTAGTTCAACCAAGGGGAGCTTTGAGTCTGTCTGTGAGGGAATGCAGGGCTGAGCGTTCACACTAGATGGTAGTCCATAAAATTTCTTGATATGACTCGAGTGCAACCACCCTTTACGTCCCTCGATCTTCACGGCTGTCCTTGTAGTTAGTAGAACAAGCTTCGGCGACTTCCACCTAGGCTCCAGTTGGGTCTTCCGGTCGAAATTCCGGACCAGAACCAGGTCACCAGGAACCACGTCATGGGGCTTCACCTCAGTATTATCGGGAAAAGCTGCGGCTACCTGTGAACGACAAGATTGTAGTGCAGACATCAAGGAAGCCAGGTAATCTGTCAGCATATTACAGTCAACATCAGTGATTTTGCGAGGTATAGGCGTCCCCCACATATTTGGTGGTCTACCGAAGATCACCTCGTACGGGGATAGCCCTGTTCGAGAATGTGCTACCATTCTCATGTAAAAGAGCGCAACTGGTAAGGCTACTATCCAATCGACACCTTTTTCTCTACATATTTTGGACAATCTAATTTTCAGAGTTTGATTATGGCGTTCCACGAGACCTGCTGCCTCGGGATGTCGGACACAGTGGAATTTCCATTGGTAGCCTAACAAAAGGGAAACGTGTTTCATTAGTTCGGATGAGAACGGCTGGCCGTTATCTGAGTAGACAACACGTGGTAAACCGTACCGTGGGAAGAATTCTCGAACTAACTGTTTGGCAGTAGTCGGGGCAGTGTAATCTGAAACCGGGTAGGCTTCTGTCCAACGGGAAAGAGCACAGACAACTACGAGAACATATTTGAATCCTCGACATCGTTCCATCTGGATATAATCCATCTGGAGGACTTCAAAAGCATGATCGGGAGGTTGAAATCCACCCTGCTCTACGGGGATGCTTTTACCTGGATTAAACTGACAACATATCATACAGGTACGAACTTTTTGTTTAGCTGCTGCTCGCAAATGTTTGTTGAACCAAATGTGTTGAATGCTGTCTAGCATAGCTTTTTCTCCTAGGTGCGCTGGACTATGTATTGTGTTAATGATGACTTGAACCATGGAGTCGGGAAGAAACCATATAGATTTTTCCTTCGTCATCCATCCTTGATCCAATTGGATCCCTCCTAATTCAGTCCATTTCTTTATTTCTTCTGGTGTAGCATGTGTCTGTATGTCAATTACATCAAGGGCGGGATCCTTAACTGTCATGCAATGTGTTGGTGTCGGAACTATTGTCTTTGTCATGTCAGTTGTGTGAGTCTGATTCTGAGCAGTCTGTTTAGCTGTTCTGTCAGCTAGGTCATTACCCTGAGAAATGATATCGGTAACTTTTGTATGGGCTTTGCATTTCATAATCGATATTGCAGTAGGTAGATGAATCGCGTCTAATAGGGCTTGAATGAGGGGTCCGTGTTGGATGTGGGCACCGTGAGAAGTTAAATAACCTCTCTCTCGCCACAGTACGCCGAAGTCATGGACGACTCCAAATGCATAACGTGAATCTGTGTATATGTTGACTTTCTTATTTTTGGCTTGAATACAGGCTTGTGTCAGAGCGATGAGCTCTGCTGCTTGAGCTGACAAAGTGTTAATACAATTTGTTTCAATGACTTCAGTGTCTGTTGTGACTGCGTAAGCGGCCACTAACTCTCCTGTACTTGTTCTCATACATGACCCATCTACATACAATGTCAAGTCTGGATCTGACAAAGGGATATCTGTCAAGTCTTGTCTGGGTTTCGTCGTGATAGTAATGACTTCGACACAATCATGTGCCAATGGATCTGTTCCGCCTACTGGTAACAGTGTGGCAGGATTTAACGTATTACAACGTCTGATTTCTATGTGTGGCTGAAATAATGTCAATTCGTAACCAGTGAGTCTCGCTATAGTCAAGTGTTGTGTTTGTGTGCGGTTCAAGAGAACCTCTACTGCGTGTGGTACATGTACTGTCATTTGGTGTCCTAACACTATGGCATCGCTTTGTCTGATTGCTAAAGCTGTTGCTGCCACCGATTTCAGGCACGCAGGAAGAGCCTGAGCTACTGGATCTAATGTACTAGAGAAATAAGCACATGGTTTGTGTGATCCTGCTTGTTCCTGAGTGAGTACTGACAAGGCAGTACCTTCGCGTTCTGTAACAAAGAGTGTAAACTGTTTACTGTAACATGGTGTTGCTAAAACAGGTGCTTGGCATAAAGCTTTCTTTAAGCTTTCAAAGGCGTGTGTATGTTCTTGAGTCCAAGGGAGGACAGTCGATGTGGCTGCCTCCTGTGTTGTCAACTGGATGAGTGGTTTTGCTAGAAATGCATATTGAGGGATCCACTGCCTACAGTATGAAGTGAGGCCTATAAAAGCCCGCACCTCCTTTTGTGTCTTGGGTGGTGGCATGTTAGCGATTAACTGGATGCGGTCGGGTGTAAGCTGCCTTCCCTCCTTGGACAGCGAGTGCCCAAGGTAAACAACTCGCTGGACACAGAATTGCAGCTTAGAAGGGGACACCTTGTGCCCCTTGTCGGCCAGAAATTTTAAAACCGTCAGTGACGCTTTTTCACATTCATGTTCGCTTCGGGCGGTGATCAGCAGATCATCGACATATTGAAGCAAGGCAGTGTTAACGGGCATGTGGATACTGTCAAGTTCTCGTTTCAGTGCTTGGCTATAGATGCTGGGGCTTTCTGTAAATCCTTGAGGTGCGCGTGTGAATTTAAAACTTCGTCCATTTAAACTGAATCCGAACAGATATTGACTTTCCGGATCTATTGGGACGCTAAAGAAAGCATTCTTGAGATCAATTACAGTGAAAAACGTTGCTTCTGAGTCAATAGCGGTTAGTAATGAAGAGATATCTGGGACCACAGGGTATTGTGGTACAATACATTTATTTAATTCGCGCAGATCAATAACTAATCGATATACTGGTGGTGCTTTTGGATCCGTTCTTTTAAGAATCGGAATTATCGGGGAATTACATACATTGGAGTAAGTTTCGACAACCACTCCTTGTGCAATGAGCTCGTCAATGATTTGCAGCAAAGCCACAACAGCATCTGGTGGTAACTTGTATTGTCGCATTCGTGGTAGTACTACTCCTGTTTTCAGCGTGACTCGATATGGTGTAATGTTCATGCAACCAACATCAGTGGGGCCTTGTGCCCATAAATGTGTAGGTAAATTCTGCAGTCGGTGATCCATGTCTCTGGACACGTAGTGACCTTTGAAGTCACGTAGAAATAGTCGTACTCCTTCCGGAGAACAACATATTATAGCTCCTAGAGCTTTCAATGTTTTTATACCTAACAAGTTTTCTGGACATGATTTAGTAAGCAATAAATCTGTAGTACGTGTCAATGGACCAATCGTCAGTGGAAGAGGTTGTGTTACTTCATTAATGATAGGTTTTCCTGAGAATCCAAGGGAAATATTCTGTGAGCCTGAGAGGGGTGCCCCTGGAACTTCACTGCGTCTTATAGTTGTTCTGCTTGCCCCTGTATCAAGTAAAAACTTTCTGTCTTCCCCTAATAGTTCACTATGTACATAAGGTCCCTCTTGGTCTACAGGAACCTCAATAAGGGGTAAGCCAACTTCCCTCTCTAGGCTATTTCATGTATATCGCTGATAATCGGGATAGTCTGCTTGTGCATACTGATACATCTGTTGTGTTGTTGCTTGTGTTGCAGCAATAGGCTGCGCCTGTGGCGGTGCTACGGTCTGTTGTGGAGCTTCCTGTTGCGGAGCTAGTTGTTGCGGAGCTAACCTAGGTTGTGCATGCTGAGGGATTTGTTGTTGATTCTGATCCTGTCTAGGTGGACGTGGTCTCTCCTGGGTTCTACCTGTAGCAATATTATGTTTCAGGACTGGACAATCGTGTATATAATGACCTTGTTGTTTACAATAGTTGCATGTCCCTTTCGTAGGACCTGCGGAATCACCCTTTTGATGACCATCGGCTGGAACTGACTGGGCAACAAGCATTTTCATTTTTGTATCTTTCATACGTCTTTGTTCGTGTTCTTGTTCTTCTCTAATTCTATTGTGGTGATATTGTAACATCTGTAACATCTGTGATGGGGTATTACCTTGCCAGGTACTTTCGAATTTCAATACTCTATTCTTGACTTGTAGCAGAGAATTTTCAACTAATTTTGTCACAAACAGATGTGGATATGACTCACTACTGGCTTTTATGCCACTATTTATACCAAAACATTTTTCAAATCGGGAATAGAAATCACTAGTGTCTTCATCTGGCTTTTGTTTACAGGCTGATATTGCACCCCAGTCTTCCTTTTTCGTAGTTAATAAACGTGGCAGTACCTGCACTAGTAGCCCTGGTAGTGCTGTAGTCTTTTCCCCAAGCCCTGCTCCTGCAGCTCGGGCCCTTTCTTCGTTTTCTAATGCTGTCCAATCTATCTTTTGGTCTCCCACCTCCCATTCCTTTTCTTTGAGTTTCTCATAAACACCGGCGGGTAATAGGACCTTTAATATTTTCATAATGTCGGGGTAGGTATACTCTCCCATGAGTAACATGTCTTTTATTTCACGGTGGAAACCTGCTGGATCCTTGTCATGGCTGGGTACTACTTTCTTCATTTCTAATAATTCCATTTTAGTTATGGGCGTGTACACAAACACGCGTGTAAAGTTATTACCGTCACCTCTGATTGGGTGTACTTCGCGTAACGGGTTCTGTCTATCTATGTGATACATTTTTCTTCCCGTGATGGGAACTGGAACGTGTTCTGGGCATACGAAAGCTATATACTGGTTTCGGAATTCTAGAATTTCATTAATTAAATCAGTACCTGACCCTCTCCATTTATTCGTGAGTAGTTCTGTCAATATGTCAGGTAAGGGTCCTGGATCGGAGTGTTGGCTTTTATATAATATAAGGAGGTGTTGAATCATGTATATACTAGCTAAACGCTGTTCGTATGGGTCAAGATTCAGAAACGTGTGTGCAAGTACATCATCATTGTATTCGCCGGGACTGTCAGCCCATTGTACTGCTGACCTGGCTAATTCTTGTTCGTCCATGGAATCGAGCATATGGTACCCCCTTCGATCTCGGAGTAATTTATCAACGGCTTGGAATAGGTGTTCAGGGGATCTTGTATTTAACATAGGGTTTGGAAAATGTCTATTATATTCTGGACGTATTGGACGTATCAGGTCATTAAAGCCTCTAGTATTATTATGGGGTCTTCCTCTACCTACGTAAGCTATCGTTTCTAATTGTTCTGAGTCTTGCTCCTCCTCTTCTTCTGATTCTACTCTGTCTGCTTCTCGTCTTTCTTTATGTATTCGTTCTACTTCCTTGCGGATCTTTCGATACATGGCGATTATACACGCCTGTCTATCATGTTTCTCTTCTGATATGTTCTGACCCCATTTGGCAAGTTTTTGCATGGTATCATGATCTGCCCCAGGCCTGTCTTGGTTCCTAATCACGCAATTTATGAAAAAGCGTAGTAGTTGTCTATGTACATCCACTTTCTGGTATTCCATAGCTTCGTTAATACTTTCTGGACCTCGCCCTGTTTGGACGAAGCGATATATATTGTCTAGGTGTTCAACCATTCCTGGTATCGTCATTAAATATAATGTAGCTCGTCGTATACGTAATGATGATATGAGCAATTTGTCCTGTCTACCTGGTACTGGGTCGTATCTACAATCCACAAGCTGTTCTTTAAACATGTCGGATGTCGCTAATTGGGGTGTACGTTGGAGTGCTAAATCTCTAAGGGTCTGTTTATTTCGCGGCGGTGTGGCAAACATGTCTGTCGTACCTCCTGTAGCACCATCTGAGGTGCTAGGCACGAAAGGATTCGTTGGACGTAGGATAGAGATTGTAGATGTGGGAAAAACTGTCGAAACGGACGGACCTGTGGGAACTTGTGTAGGAGTTTGTAGTTGCGGGGATACAGACGGATGCTCTTGGTGTTGAACACCATCGGCAAGCGGTGTGGGTGGCATGGCATTAGCATACTCGGGAGCTACGTCATCTAAATAGGAGGAAAGGAAAACGTCCTTTGCTGTTTTGGGATGTGTTTTGGGATGCGCTTTTATCGGGAGCAATGGAGGAGTTAAGTCTTTTGGTATTTCCGGGATAGCCTTAGGTAACCCTTCGGCCAGAAGAGGATACATACCATTCATAAGAGTATTTCTTTGTCTATCTGCTTGTTCTGATTTTACTCGGGTACCTTCCTCAATTAATAGATTTTCTCGGGTTTTATTTGAATTCTCTCTACCTTTCTCTTCCTGTCTGAGCGCTTTTTCTGTACGTCTATATGATTCTTTACGCCATAATTCAATGGCATCTTTCTGTGACTGTCTGGCTTTCTTTTTCCATAATTCTTCTTCTACTCTCATGATGCAATCTGCATCCCAGGTCCCCGCTGCGGGCCATCTCTGATTTTCTGGCAAATCCTTGGTGTAGTCCACCCATAAATCAAGAAATAATATGGCATCTAGGCCATGCTTATGATACATAAAGTACCCTGGAGTGTCCCTAGGTGGAATGGGAACAGCTTCTTCGAGTACCCCTTTTCTGGTTTTGATCTGTCTTAATTTCGAAAAGAGCGGCATTTTTAGACCTTATTACTAGAACACACTTTATACAATAAACACAATAATGAACAGTCATTCACACCACAATATATAGAACGTATTAAAACATTTAACACTTAACAGTTTAACGAATGATGATAACTAATAGAAAACTAGTTACTGACATAATACTGACACTAGATAATACTTATTTATATGCAAGACATACTATATATACTGTTAAACAGTACAGATACACTGCTGAAACAGTGCAGACCGGATTTGTGTACCCAAACCCGTCTTGACCGGCACAGACTATGTGCACGTTAAATGCCTCCCCGGTAATGGTACTCACCGGGTAGCTCGGAACGGAAGGCCTCGGAACGGAACTGAAACTGGACCGGACTGGACTCGACTCGATTGGACTCGGAACTTCGGAACCTGGTGGGCCTCTGTATACCTCGGATCTTGCTCTCTCAGCTAGGCTCTGGTCGGGATACTTCGCACTTCTCACCGCCTCGTCTGGGTGTTGATCGCAGCCTCAGTCGCCCCCGCTTGGCCGGAGGGAGATACAGGAAATCCTGCAGGTACGCGTTTTTGTCCGTTCAGCTGTGGCAGGAGACCGGGCCTGCAACGCACCTCCGGCGCGTGAGATGAGAAAGTGTCCCTATTCGGGCGCCAATTTATGTGGTAAATATTTCATTACCGGTACTATTTTTATGCGGTAAAGTCTAGTAAGAATAACTCAGTAAATATAAGAGGCAGAATCCGTGGTATTAGAGGTTCTAAAAGGCTTTATTCCTATACAAAGGAATACAATTCGAATTGCAGGCTTCTATTCCATCACCACGAAAGTTCAGGAAGGAAGGGCATACATTATTGACAGATAATTAGTTTTATGGGAAATGCATTACAGTGAAACAGATGCAAGAGGCGTAACAGCTGATAATACAGATAAAATGTGCATACGTAACTAATAGAGGCGGACATATAGGCGTAACTTAGTAAACGTCATTATACATGATGTCACAAGTGGGTGGATCCATAAAAGAATCCTGCAATGTCAGCAGAAATATTTGGCAGAGATGCGCGCGCAGCCGCATGACGTGTGATTGACGTGCAACTAGAGGGTGAAGGGGACTTGACATTTAGCTCTACATGTGGAGACAGAAGTCTGGGGGGTCATGTCAACCTAATCCCAAATCATATCTAATATCCTATGTTTAAAGAACTGTGTTATCCAAAAGGAAAGGTCTCTAGGATAGAATCTATTCTATACTGACTGTTAGTGCGTGTACAAGCGTCTAAGTGTCTACATGAGATGCGAGGGGGTAGGAATATTCCATGGTAACGGGGGCTATGAATTACTTGCATGTGGACAGCGAGGCCTGGCCCTTTGCACGGTAGCTGGAGGAATGTATACCCAAACTACTAGACAGGAATGCATCGGATGAGGAGCGGAGCAGATAATCTTGAAGGTGAAATACAGTTTTTGGCAGGCAACAGGCTGGATCAGGCACCGTTAGCCGCGCAGGGAGTAGGACAAAGTTCATGGATACAGATGCAGGCTCAGACTGGAGCTTTCAGAGGCAGAAGGCAGGAAAAGACTTGATGACAGAATTCTGGGCCTACTCGCCTGAATCTGTAAAATGTGGAAAATGAACCACATAAAGTCGGTGGCCTTTCATACTTAGGAATGGAATATCTGATCCATTCATGGCGGATCTGAAAGAGGACATGTTGACGGTGGACGCACATGTATTTGCGTCTTCAAAACTGGAACTGGAGGGAACATACATGTACTTATAGCATGCACATGGAGCCGTTGGGGTCTACGATAGGGGACATAACTGATCACAAAATTCATATTTCCTCAGTATCAGACAAAAATAGTCCATGCGGCAAACCATCCACAGTCAGCGGGTTTGGTAGAGTGCTACAATGGCACTCTCAAACTGAAATTGTCAAAGATTCAGGCCAGCACAGGTCTTGCCTGGCCCGACGCTTTGCCATTAGCCTTGCTATCCACCAGAACTACTGTACACTCTCGTATGGGACTTAGTCCATATGAGGTGATATTCGGACGCCCCGCCAATATTTGGGGAGTTCCTCGTCCTAGGAAGTACTCAGACATACCGTACCCTATGCTTCTTGATTACCTTCATGACTTGACTGCTAAATTAAGTGTTCTTCGCCAACAGGTTCAAAGTGCTCTACCAATGGCCTCAACAGACCCAGGTCACTCTATCAAACCGGGAGACTGGGTATGCACCAAAAACTTTCAACGTAAGAAAAACCTTGATCCTCGCTGGTCACCTCCTCGCCAGGTTCTACTGACTACACGGACAGCAGTAAGGATAGAAGGCAAGAAAAACTGGGTCCACGCCGTGCATCGCAAAAAGGTACCCTTGCCCTTGCCTTTTGACCAGTGGGTCCGCAGGAGCATAGGTGAGTCCAAAGGAAACAAGACTCCCCGGTTCGTACCATTTAGTAACGCACGACTGGAAGACACCCCGACTGAGGAAGAAAGTGATGACCCTCTTCAAAGAACCATTCCACTACATCTGCAAGTGACCACTACTAATCCGGAGACAATCTTTCAGGATCAAACGATTCCAACAAAGAAACGATACAACCCGAGGACCAGGCCTGAAGCAAAGACTTGAACATTTGTTACTTTTGCCACCAATGGACTGTATTTATTTTTTCCTTTTTAGATAGTATTTGTGCCATCTGTTCCCGTCGCAGAGTCGCGGTAGGAGTCTTGGACTGAACCTGGTTTATGGTCAAGATCCGCTAGGTTCAGGATTATCAAATAACCAAGTGATCGAGGAAGCTTGCCGCGAGCGACAAATTTTTCTAGCCAGAATGGATGGTACATCACGTCAGGTAGATAGGAGACAGAATATGCAAACCAAATATTGTAAATCATTACGTAGTCGTTTTGGCGTAACCTTGTGTGTGTTGCTGATTCTATGTGTTTTACTAGCATGTATAGGTTGGATTGCCCATGTGTTACAATTACAAACTGTACCTTTATCTACTTATGTACCCTCTCATCCTGCTAAGATTCAACACCAGATAAATACCCTCTCCTCACATGAACAAATAAGAAGAATGGAGTATCAAAATAGTTAGTTTATCCAGCTGTTACACCAACACCAGTTAGTTGTCAACATATCTGACTGTTGGGTATGTGGACTCATGACTCACACTGCTCATAAAGGGATGCCCTATCTAGTTTTGCCTTTCTCACATGAGGGTTCGGCATGGGCTTACCTGGCCATGTTTTCGGCAGCCTACCACAACAGACTTCGATATCCAATAGGTACGGATTTTAGCCACGCTACTTTGATAAAGGCTATAGTGGCCATGGCTAAAATCCTAGGGAAGAGTAAGATTCCCCTTGACGAAAAGAAAGCATACGAAGGTTGGAATGTAACTCATTACATTTCCAGTCTTAACAACAAAACCAAACAAGAGAAGTCTTCCCCAGCATGGACTGTACCCCACCAAGGCAACTTTTGCCTCCGAATCAATAGCAAAGAGAATGACACTCAACAAAACTGTTCCCAGATATATGTATTCACGTCTCAAAATAACCCTCCATTGATCCCATCACAAGGAACCTATTTTGTCTGCTATGACAAAGCATATACATGGCTCCCCTCTGACTTTTCGGGAACATGTTACATAGCATTCTTGCTCCCCCCAACGTATACTGCACCATCAGACCATCACAGACATAGATATGTTAGAGGCGTGTTTGATGCCAAAGACACAGCTGGCCAGGAGGGAGGAGATTTCTTCAAAGGATTCATTCCCTTCTGGGGACCAATGATTAACAGCGGAAACATTAGGCGATTAGTTCGCGTGGTTGAGACAACCATTGATGTTACTGCAGGTGCCTTAAGTAACATCATTGAAGAGCTCCGAGCGAACCGTCTCATGACGTTACAAAACAGAATTGCGCTAGATGTGATCCTAGCAGACCGAGGAGGAGTCTGTAAATTAATTGGATCAAGCTGTTGTATATACATTCCTGATGACGCCCCGACTGTATATCAGGCCATCTCAAAATTGCATACCATCTCCACATCGATCCATCAGGACGAGGGAGATTGGTCCCTCATGGGATGGTTATGGGGATTGTTATCTACCTGGGGATGGAAAATACTAACATTCCTTGGAGCAATTCTGGCTATCATATTTTCTTGTTGCCTGTGCATACACTGTGGTCCTGCCGTCTGTGGTCTGTTCGCTACCTTATGTGTATCAAAGCCGGTAACTCAACAAACAGAGAATACTAAGATGATGGTCCAGCAACAGTTAAACGACCTTATGGCAATTGATATTGACTCCGACTCAGACTAACATGAGCCCAGTCATTGTGTTATTGCCTGAGTAATGGCAAAAGGAGTGTCTGAGGTTCTGAAATTTGTCGTTTCTCGATCGTACCCAGACTCCATCTTGTGTTTTCCGCCATCTTAGGTTGCCCTCACTCAGGCAGCTGGTAAACGAGATGCTTTTGTCGTTTCTGCCTTTGCGTGTCAGGTAGCTTTTCGTCCCGTGTTTATTAACTAGTGCCAGGGTCTGGCTGAATACACTAATTCATGTCTGAGCTGGATAATCCCCGCCCAAACTATCTGTTAGCTCACACCATTCTTCCTTCCCGCTTATCTTATCTACTGCCTTTCGCTACACATCTCATGCATTCTCTGGTCTCACGACTGCCCTTCTAGAACATACAACCATGTTTTCTCTCGTTGTAAACTGTATCATGTGGATTCTCTTTGCAATTTGCTTATAGGGGCCAGCAACAAACATTCCCTGGAACCCGAGTCAGTTTTAGCTTAAACCATTGTTGGTAACATTTGTCGATGACTCAAATTCTATATATGTTTGGATTATCCATTGTATCCATTGTATCCATTGTATTTCACTGTATAAAAGCTTGTGCGCCACAAAAGTCAGAGCAGTCTCTTGTAAACCCATCCCTATGTGACTTCACGGACAACTGTACTAGCTGCAGCTAATAAAGCTCGATCTTTTACGCCAGACGGAGTGTCCAGTGTCTCTGTATTGCAAGGCAGGAGAACTAGAGGATTTCAGGCGTACTCTGCGCCGCTTGGCCCCTAAAGGTCAGGTTCCTCACGTCTTGGTGTGTAGAAGTATTAACTGATTTAAAAGAAGGGCAGATGATATTTTCCTTTCCTCAAGTTTGTGCCAAAGTTTGGTCTTGTCTATATTATCAAAGACTGATGAATAGTCGATAAAACACAGAAAGAGAGGGGCCTCATTTATGAGGTTTTGCCGTAGGGAAGCGCAGCAGGCTTTCCTGCTGCGCTTCCCTACGGTAAAAGAAAATGGCTGTAATGTGCCGTATCTACAAGATACAGCGCATTCCTGTCCTTTTCCCCTGCGCCGGCGCACAATGGGCTGCCGTGCGCCAACACAGGCACCTGTGCATCATGGTGCAAGCGTGCCTGCGTTGCGGGAATGATTATTTTTGTACAGGAAGGGAAACCTTTCTGTACAAAAATAATTACAAGAGGCTTTTTCCTCTTTCTATGTGTGCTGCAGAATGCAGCACATGTAGAAAAAGGAAAAACAAGGAAAAATAAAGATATTTCTCCTCGTTGTGACTCCCTTACGCCTTCCCTGGTTAGGCGTAAGCTTTTGGCGCTGCCTCGATTTACGATTTCTCGTAAATCTGGGGCAATGTCAAAAGGCCATGGATGTTGCTGGGAACGCCCTCAGCAATACCCATTGCACGCCCCTTATCATAGAACACTGCGTCAAAGGGACTGATATTTAT
The DNA here is from genome assembly GCF_964204655.1 of Triturus cristatus. Lineage (NCBI taxonomy): Eukaryota > Metazoa > Chordata > Amphibia > Caudata > Salamandridae > Triturus > Triturus cristatus. The sequence goes on along the minus strand of NC_140590.1, from coordinate 6,950,251 downwards.
CCGGCAGAATTAGGCCCAAAAAAGTGGCTTAGTGCTGCCTGATAAATCTCACGCAAGCTTCCGTGCCACGGAACGTCACAAAAAGTGACGTCCTGGAGGAGCAAGGAGTCTCATAAATGACTCCCAGGGTATTTTGCTGATTTAGCGCCGTCTGCTAATAAGGACAGGGCAAGTATATTCGTTGTTGTTCCCATGCGCTTGCAAAAATCTGTTTGAGTGATGGAGATAATTGATTTTTCTTTTGCCCAGGCGGTGAGGTCATCCAGAAGGAGGCTAGCATAGTATTTGGCCTCAATATCAATTAAAGCTACAAGCCTGTTGCAATTTGCTATGTTCTTGGCCCCTTTTTTGTATATTGGGGATATCTTAGAGCCTCTCCACTAGTCCGGGATGTTGTCTCCTCTTGAGATGTGTGCGAACAATGGTAGTAGTGCGGGAGCCCAGTATTCCGTATCTTTTTTTAATAGCATCAGTGGAATCTCGTTTAAGCCCGGCGAGCCCTCCAGCTTACCTTTGGCTATCCTGCTCTTGATCTGATAAGTTGGAAATGAAGGATAGACATTTGGTGCTGGGACAGTTGGATTGGAAAGGTTTGCCTCAGAGATATAACGGGAGCTCTGCTTCTGTGATGAATTAAAATAAAGCAGCAGGTGTGAGGCCCAAGCTTCCTCTGTCAGGTGTGAGCTAAGTCTTTGCATGTTCGGGTTGTTTAGACTGTTTATTGTGCGTCAGAATTTTGCACTATTGTTCGACTTTGAATCGTGCTGTAGTCTAGCCCACAGATTTTCCTCCGATTCCCTTTTTGACTGGCAGATTTTTTTTTCTTTTTTTCTTTTAATTGCTTTAGCACCTTTTGAATAGTGGGATCTTGTCCTGTACGCCAAAGTCTGCGTTGCATTTTGTTTATTGCTTTCTTGAGCTTCCGAAGGTTGTGAATTTTCGGAGATAATAAAATGGTTCTCTAGATGGTGTGATAAACCATTAGGCATTAGAGCTGAACATGCGCTTGCTGTGTGCTTCTCTCCTAATGTTTTAATGAATGATTCCCAGCGCGATATGACATCTGAGTCAGTCTCTTCCCGATTTTCCCACAGTGACTTGGCTGAGGCCAGCAGTTCTTCTGGGTGGTTGGTTTTGCATTTGATCCTCCTGAAGTTGTCAGTGTGTATGGATTCTGGATCCTCAACAGGCTGGTCTAGTGATGATCTAGATACTCTTACAGAGGTTTCCTGTGTCAGGTGATCACTTTGATCCTGAGTCCCTACCTGGAAGCCTGCAATCTAGCAGAAAAGTGGTAGAGTTACAAAGGTATAATCTATTAGCGCATTTGCAGCTGTGCTGTGAAAAGTTGCCCCGTGGGCTGATCTGCAAGGGAAGCGCCCATTTAGTGCTACCAAGCTTAAATGTTCCGGATCCTTTACAAAGTTCCTAGTGAGTGCTGATTGTTGCTTCCTGTTATTCTGCTCTTGACGCGGAATGATCCGGGCCGTATGTTGGTCCTTCAAGAGCTCGTCCCTCTTCTGTGGCCCAAGTAGGTGCATGTTTAAGTCGCCCGTCAACAGGAGGTTGGACGGTGGTTCTTCTGAGAACATTCTGGTTATTTCTGATCTCACTAGTTTAACTCCTTTGATTTTGTCACGCGGCTGTATATAGATGTTTAGCAGTATTATTTGATGTTTGGTGTTGCCATCCTGTATATCCACTCTGAGTGCTTTAATTGCATTTGTTAAAGTTGTGATAGTGTCAACATCTTTGGTTGCCGTTATGCTCCTTATTGATGTGTGAATTGTTAAACTGCCCTTGAGGTGCCTACATTTAAAGCCTTTTACAGCTGGAGTGTGGTTCTTCTAACCAGGTCTCTTGTACTAGGATGAGGTTGAAGCCTTGTAAGTAGTCCAGAAGATCTTTATCAGAGGTTTTGTTACCCAATCCGTTTATATTCCAGGTGTCAAGTTCCCAACTTCTTCACAGAGACAGAATGATGAATGTTCCCAACGCCCACTACCCAGAACCCACTGCAGCTCAGGCAGCTGTTCCAGGAAGGGGGAAAGGGGAATTGGACAGAGAAGAGACACTCCGACTACTCCTGGACTTCCTCCGCCTTGCTGCCAAGTCTTCGTTTGGCTATTCTATTGGCTGGAATTGGAGTTCACCTAATGCACACAGGAGATAACACCTTGGTAACACTTAAACATAAATATATATATCCGTTCACAGTAGGACTTGATCTAAACCTTCTCTTTTACCCTACCAGGTTCTGATGGAGTCTTGCTTCTCTTCTTTCGCTCAGTAGCCTCAGTTTGTATTGGGACTGAAGACTCCTAATACACACAAGGGAAAATATCTGGGGTTAACACATTACTTTTCCCTCCCCACATCAATGACCAATTTACCTCACATTCCCCACCTGCTATATGCCTGTAAACTATTGTAGAATATGATTTGGTGAGCAGTTAGACAGTTGAAGACAAATTGACTTTATCTCTGCAGACAGCTCAGTTCCTCCTGAAGAGTAGGAAGGAGATGTTCACTGCTTCAAGTTCTTTTGATGCGCGCAAAAGGGGACAAGGGAGGAAAAAGTAGGAAGGAAAGAACAGGAAAAGCGCTAGGACTCTGGGGTTTTACTTTTCATAGCAGTCACAGTCAAATGATGACCAGCAATCCTTATGCCGGTGCCGGAATAGTCTTACTTGTGATGCTGGAAATGGTGTCCTCACCGGAAACTGGCGATTCCCTCTCAGTAAACTTCTGAGCTGAAGGAAATCCGAAAGGGTCGGGGATGAAGAGCTGAGGTTCACCAACTGGATACAGCCGTATCTTACCACGAAGAAGGGAACTCCGAACCCTTCCTGAAGTGGAACAATGAAGTCAAAACGTCCGAGTGACTGGACGTAACACTGCAGGATAAACTCTAGAAGCCTGACATGGGGGAATACTTCCCACAGCAGCTAACATATAAATCTAGAAGAACTCTCCCTGAGACAAATCATTTACGGAGAGTCATTCAGAACCACCACTCGTCTCCTCATACAAATTGAAGTGCGCAGATTTGCGCGCCGACTCGCGTCTCGGCACCTAAAGTCTTGCGATAACTTAGACTCCCATAGACTCCATGCCGCGTAATTGTTAAACTAAGCGGCCATCTTAGAACGTGCAACTCTTCTAGACATTCAACCACAGGTTGCACAAAGAAGGTTTTACGTAGATTCTAGGTCTCTTGTAAAGTCTTCTGCATGTCGCACTGACCTGATTCCTGACAGTAACCCCTCTCAATGACCGATTCATCGGTCTTGGCTTGAAAGGGTGCTGTAAATGAAATCGTTTAATCAACAAGGGAGCATGAACATTCTGTGCTGGCTCCCAAGATCTGTCTTCAGGGCCATAACCCTTCCAGTCAATCAAATAGAATAATTTCTGGTGTACTCTTTTTGAATCCAAAATTTCTTTTACCTCATACTCTGAGTGTCCCTCAATATCTAAAGGAGGTGGTGGATCACCCAATCGAATGTGAGGGACCGTCTTCTTCAACAGGGATACATGGAAAACTGGATGAATACCTAAACTAGAGGGAAGCTTAAGTTTTACTGTTACTGGTCCTAATACTTTCTCAACAGGATAGGGACCTACAAAACGGGGTTGAAATTTCCTATTCCCCTTTAAACGAAGGTTCCGGGATGATAGCCAAACTAAATCCCCTGTGTGAAATATTGGTGCCTCTTTTCGATGTTTGTCTGCTTGTTTCTTGTAATTGTCTTTTGCTTTTATCAAATTAGCTTCAGCTGATTTACGGACTGAGGATAGGTTCTCTAAAAGATCCCCGACAGCGGGTACCCCTAAATCCCCCTGAAAGCTAAAAGGATTTGGATGCAACCCAAAATTCAAAAAGAAGGGGGAGTACCCCGTAGAGACATTGGTAGCATTGTTATGTGTGAATTCTGCCATCCACAAAACATCCGCCCATTCACCACCCCGATCCAGAAGAAACAAACAAATATATTGCTCCAAATCTTGGTTTACTCCTTCAGTCTGTCCATCTGTTTCAGGGTGGTAACTGGTCGAGAGTCGAATTTCTACTCCCAATCCCTGCAGAAATGCCTTCCAAAAACGGGACACAAATTGGGGCCCTCGGTCCGAGATCAAAATCTTAGGAATCTCGTGAATCTTTACTATATTCTCACTAAAGAGTCTAGCTACTTCCTGGGCTGAGGGAACCCCTTTTACCGGGACAAAATGGCTCATCTTGGTGAAGGCATCTACTACCACCAATATAGTATCAAACCCTCGGCTCAGGGGCAGGTCAACAGTTAAATCCAATGTGACTGTGTGCCATGGATGTGTAGGAGTGGGCAAGGGTTGCAAAAGTCCCCGGGGACCCTGTCTACTGGATTTCCCCCGTGCACAGAGTTCACAAGATTCAACATAGCTTTTAATTTGGGAAGTCATACTGGGCCACCAGAAATAGCGTTGAATCAGGTCTTGGGTCTTAAATATGCCTTTATGTCCTGCTAGGGGTTGATCATGGCAGTCTCTCAAAGCTCGTTCTTGGATTTCTTTGGTGGGTAAATATAGAACTCCGTTATGATAAGGCAAGGAGTTGATAATGTCCCTGCCATCTTCCAATTGTGCCCATTCCTTCATCTCCTCCTCAGACATCAATTTTCTGACTTCTTCTTGATAATTGAGCACAGACAAGGAACATACAAACTTAGAAGTTGGAATAATAGGTTGGGGATCCACCGAATGTTCTGTGGTCTCAGTTTGTATCCGTGACAGAGCATCAGCTTTTCCGTTCTTGCTCCCTGGGCGATACGTGATCACAAAATCGAAGTCTGCAAAATATAGGGACCAACGTAACTGGCGAGGTGTTAAAGTCTTGGCAGATCTCAAAAATTGAAGATTCTTGTGGTCTGTGAACACCGTTATTGTATGCCTGGCTCCAAGCAGATAATGTCTCCATTCTTCAAAGGCATCCTTCACCGCCAGTAACTCCTTCTCAGCAATCGTGTAATTGACTTCTGCAGTATTCAGCTTCCTAGACCGGAAGGCCACCGGATGTAATTGCCCCGTAGATTTGTGTCGCTGAGATAAAACTCCTCCAATCGCTTGATCAGATGCGTCGGCTTCCACAAAGAAGGGTTCAGCGGGGTCCGTGTGAAGCAGGATCGGAGCCGAAGTGAAGCTCTTCTTTAAAAAAGCAAAGGCTTGCTCCGCTTCTTCTTCCCACTGAAATTTTACTCCCTTTTTGAGGAGTCTCGTAATGGGAATGATTTTCTGTGAAAATCCCAAGATAAACCGCCTGTAAAAGTTGGCAAACACAAGGAACCGCTGAACCTCTTTAACATCTCTTGGAGAAGGCCAATCAATGACTGACTGAACTTTCTTCATATCCATAGTGATTCCCTCCGGAGACAGGATGAATCCCAAAAATTCCACAGACTGCACACTGAAAGCACATTTCTCCAATTTTACAAAGAGCTGATGCTGACGAAGTCTTTCAAGGACTGATTTGACATGTTCGGTGTGCTCTTGCGGATCTTTGGAAAAGATTAAGATGTCGTCTAAATAAACCACAGCTATTTGTCAATCAAATCTCCCATGATGTCGTTGATGAAATGCTGAAAGGCGGCTGGGGCATTACACAGGCCAAATGGCATCACCTGGTATTCGAACAGCCCATATTTCGTTCGAAATGCCGTCTTCCACTCATGTCCTTCTTTCTTTCGTATAAGGTGATAGGCACCTAGAAGATCAAGTTTGGTAAAAATCTGAGCCTCCTTAATCTGATCCAAAAGAACTGAAATCAAGGGAAGAGGATAGCGATTTTTGATTGTTACTCTGTTTATGGCTCGGTAGTCAATGCACGTTCTCAAGGATCCTTCTTTCTTAGGGATGAAAAATAATGGAGATGAGACCGGGGACTGAGATGGTCGAATAAATCCATTGGCTAGATAGCGGTCTAAATATTCTTTAAGATAGGCATTTTTCCGCTTCAGTCAAGGCATATATTCTACTGCAAGGCAGCACAGCACCAGGTTCCAAATCAATGGCGCAGTCATACGATCGATGAGGCGGCAGTCTTTCAGCTTCTCGCTCATTAAAGACTTCTTGAAATTCTTGGTACTCCCACGGAATCTCTGTTGCTTCAACCACTCCAATTACTCCTGGACTGAATGACAACAAGGCGGCTTGAGAGGGTTCAATATTCTCTTCAGTATTCTCAAGGGTCGAAGGGAAACAATGCTCCAAGCAGAATAAGGAATCCATCTCCACAGTCCGATTCTCCCAATCAATGGTAGGATTATGTATGGTTAACCAGGGGAGCCCCAAAATGATTTGGAACTGAGGGGCATCAATGAGATTGAATTGGATTAGTTCTCGATGTCCATTGGCTTGAATGAGTTCCACAACTTCAGTATGATGGGTGATGGGGCCGGAAGAGAGATTAGTCCCGTCCACTGCCCGAACAGATTCTTTTTTGTCTTTTAATACTGCTTGAATTCCGATCCTCTTAGCGTACTTAATGTCGCAAAAATTGCCTGTGGCACCTGAGTCAATCATTATCGCCACTCCAGTAATTTCTTGTTCCCCAAACTTCAGGGTCATTTGCAATATTAAATGGGGGGCTTGCGTTTGAAGGGTATTCATAACTTGATGGAAGGTTGGAGTCTCGTGTTCCCTTTTCGCCATCTGAATGACTCCTTCTACAGATGGTTTTGCACGTTTCCCGAAGCTGGATTCTTAGGTCTTTTAGGGCATTCCTTCACAAAGTGCCCCGAACCTCCACAATACATACATAATTTCTTCGCTCTCCTTTGTTCCTTTTCTTCCTTGCTCAGCGGACCACGTACCGAGCCAATCTGCATTGGTTCACTCTCAGCAGTTTTTTTCTGAGTTCTTGCCACCCTCAGAACGAACTTTATCAAATCGAGGGTAGTTCCATCGAAAGTCTCTAAATTTCTTTTCGCCTTTTCTTTCAGAGCTGCGAAAATCAATTTCCAAAACCAGATCCACTAACTCTGAAAATTCAGTTGGTCGGTTCGGAATCTGGGCCAAAGTGTCTTTAATCTCATCTTTCAAACCTCGATAAAACAAGGCTGCTCTCTTCTCCTCCGGCCAATTAGTCTCTACTAACAATTTATTAAATTGCGTCAAATATGCAATTAAATCTTTATTGCCTTGTCGCAGTTCTAGCAGTTCATTATCAGTTGCTTGAGAGATCTTGCGTCTGTCAAAAATCCGAAGGAATTCAGCCTTGAATCGATCAAAGTCATACAGCAGCGGATCATCTTGAGTAACTAAAGGCATCGCCCAATTAGCTGCATCTCCACTTAGATAAGAGAGAACGAATGCCACTCTAGACTGTGCATCTGGAAATAGGGTGGAGCGACACATGAAATGTAGGGAGCATTGTGTGAAAAAGATTTGGGCTTTCTGGGGATCCCCACTAAACTTCTCTGGAGGGGCCAATGGGATAATGGGTGAAACAGAATGGAGAACCTGTGTGACAGTGCGTGTATTAAGTTCAGGGGAGGACCTCGTTGGAGCTGTTTGAGAAGAACTAGATGCTCCCCCTGTAATCTCACTAACTCTTTGGGATAATATCAAGGTCTCCTGACGAGAAGCCTGAATTTCTTGCCTCAAATTTTTATTTTCCTCACTGAGGGTTCCTAGCTCTCGTTGAATCCCTATTAACATTTCTCCTACAGCCTTTAAGTTAAATCCTTCCGCCATTATGTCTGGGTGAAAATACTTTGTGGGCACTTCAATCTATCAAGTTCCCAACTTCTTCACAGAGACAGAATGATGAATGTTCCCAACGCCCACTCCCCAGAACCCACTACAGCTCAGGCAGCTGTTCCAGGAAGGGGGAAAGGGGAATTGGACAGAGAAGAGACACTCCGACTACTCCTGGACTTCCTCCGCCTGCCTGCCAAGTCTTCGTTTGGCTATTCTATTGGCTGGAATTGGAGTTCACCTAATGCACACAGGAGATAACACCTTGGTAACACTTAAACATAAATATATATATCCGTTCACAGTAGGACTTGATCTAAACCTTCTCTTTTACCCTACCAGGTTCTGATGGAGTCTTGCTTCTCTTCTTTCGCTCAGTAGCCTCAGTTTGTATTGGGACTGAAGACTCCTAATACACACAAGGGAAAATATCTGGGGTTAACACATTACTTTTCCCTCCCCACATCAATGACCAATTTACCTCACATTCCCCACCTGCTATATGCCTGTAAACTATTGTAGAATAGGATTTGGTGAGCAGTTAGACAGTTGAAGACAAATTGACTTTATCTCTGCAGACAGCTCAGTTCCTCCTGAAGAGTAGGAAGGAGATGTTCACTGCTTCAAGTTCTTTTGATGCGCGCAAAAGGGGACAAGGGAGGAAAAAGTAGGAAGGAAAGAACAGGAAAAGCGCTAGGACTCTGGGGTTTTACTTTTCATAGCAGTCACAGTCAAATGATGACCAGCAATCCTTATGCCGGAATAGTCTTACTTGTGATGCTGGAAATGGTGTCCTCACCGGAAACTGGCGATTCCCTCTCAGTAAACTTCTGAGCTGAAGGAAATCCGAAAGGGTCGGGGATGAAGAGCTGAGGTTCACCAACTGGATACAGCCGTATCTTACCACGAAGAAGGGAACTCCGAACCCTTCCTGAAGTGGAACAATGAAGTCAAAATGTCCGAGTGACTGGATGTAACACTGCAGGATAAACTCTAGAAGCCTGACATGGGGGAATACTTTCCACAGCAGCTAACATATAAATCTAGAACAACTCTCCCTGAGACAAATAATTTACGGAGAGTCACTCAGAACCATCACTCGTCTCCTCATACAAATTGAAGTGCGCAGATTCGTGCGCCGACTCGCGTCTCGGCACCTAAAGTCTCGCGATAACTTAGACTCCCATAGACTCCATGCCGCGTAATTGGAAAACTAAGCGGCCATCTTAGAACGTGCAACTCTTCTAGACATTCATCCACAGGTTGCACAAAGAAGGTTTTACGTAGATTCTAGGTCTCTTGTAAAGTCTTCTGCATGTCGCACTGACCTGATTCCTGACACCAGGTGCAGATTCATAGGTGATGATCGCCTGACAGTGGTTGCTTTGTTTTCAGTCTAGTGCCCTCATCTTGTTGATTTATCGTTCTTGCTAGCCAGGGCCAGTCTTCCAATTTGGTTGCTCGTTCTGATGGTCGTGCATCCATGCTCCGTGCCCCTTTAATCATGGATTGTGGCTGCATGCCCGGTGATGCGATGAATAGAAATCAAATCAATTGTGTCCTTCCCATGATCATAACCTTTTAAAGACATACCACGTCTGAAAGAATTGGAATAAATTAATTTACTGTGGGTCAACATGACTTTTGGATAGGAAGAACCACTCAGTTTAAAATAATACGACTCAGGATTTGACCTATCAAAGTCTGTAAAGTATGTAAACTTATTTATAAGTGTTTTTGAGCTTTCTTTTTACGGTGTTGGGCAATGTTCCTACTTAGTGTAATTAATCACAGGACGTAATGTATTAGTCTTGTTTAGGAAATGATGCCCATAATGTTGATAACAGAACAGATCGGCATAATTGGCAGAGTTCATATATAAATCTTCAGCATCAGAAGCAGCATAATATTTTAAATCAGAAAACAAGGCTTGTATTGCATGCATATCCCAGTTGTCTGAACGTATGTCCTGTGTCACCACATTACCCATAGAAACACAAAATATGTATGGTACATTGATGATCTCAGTCGGACCATGGACCTGATAATCCACTTTATCCCAGACGATACCATCAGAAACTGGGAATGCTGAAATGTTAACAAGTGTCTGGTCATGCTTCATGATGTGGGAAGATGAGTGGGGGGCCAAAATACCAGCAACCAAGTTCACAGCAGAGCGTTCGGGCAAATAGTGACCATTGATGAGCAGGAAAAAAAACGGTTACAAATCCAATCGACATGAAAAGAAAAATCAGGATTAGGACCAACCAGATGTATGTCCATGGAGGGACCAAACAGGTCTCTTCTAACCAGGAGAAAAAAATAACCAATTCCGATGGGCCACTGGAGGATGTGGAGGAAGAGTCGCAAGAAAAACTGCCATGGTTCAAAGGACTGTCTGGCAAATCATGCAAAGAGTTATTTTGTGGGATACGTATATTCAGCCTCCGCATTACAGGAGGAAGCTGGGGGAATAGAAGAATGGTCAACAACAGGGTCCATCTCGAGGACAGTGTTGTGAAGTATACTGAAAGACGTTCCACTCTGACGAGTCTACGAAACTGTGGGACACGAAACAGCAGGTGACACACTATTCAAAATCGGCCAGATGTTTTAGCTTGACATTGTCCACTAAAATGTATCTGTTGTCTTTGCGACCAGGAAGAGAAGGTGAAATCACAATTAAAGTACCCTTTAGGCTAAGCCCTGGAACCGGTGCACGATTAGAGGGACCAAATTATTTTTTGTTCTCCACCTTTTCTTGGACCAGATCTCCAACTTTAGGAAGTCAGCTGACCACCGGATTAAGGAGTGCTGCATCAGTTGCTGAGGACAAATGTTCAGTAGCAGGACTGGTACGGGTCTCTTGTAGGTTCTGTAAAATAGTAGAATGAATATCTACGTCAAGGGTCACGGCAACTGCCACAACGTCTAGACCATCAAGGTCTGGCACAAATATTTTAATGCCAAAGAGCATCTTGTAGTGGGGTCCGTCCACCCAGAGGTCTTCTAGGGAGATTATTAAGTGCACTTTGGACTCCATACAAATGGGCTATCAGTTCCTGCCAGTACCTAAGACTCTAGCTGTCAAGGATTGCTTTAAGTCATGGTTCATTTGCTCCACAATTGAGTTGCCCTCAGGCCTGTATGGAGACAAAAACTGCACCCCCATAGACTTCATCGCATCCTTCTACGCCTTAGAGGCGAACGCTGGACCCTGGTCAGAATGAAAGGTGCCACAGGCAAAAATCCCTACAAAGACATGCAAATCCCTGATGACATTCAGAGCGTCAGCACTGCGTTGTAGCCAAACCCAAAGGAATCTAGTGCACGAATCAACTGCAACTAAAATGTATTTATATGCAGTATCAGAAGAAAATAGACTGCATTGATCAAGATACACACAAGCAAAAGGGTGATTGGCAATGCAAAGCAGTGTTTGTGGTGGTTGTGTTACCATAGAAGGCTTGATTTGCTGACAGATGCCACAAGAATGGATGAAATGGATGAAAAACAGCTGCCTACAACTAAACACCAATAAAACGGAAGTACTCATCATGGGTCCAAACCCAGATGCCTTGAACGACTCCTGGTGGCTCCCCGCCCACCCCTACAGACCACGCACACAACCTGGGAATCATCCTGGACTCAGAGCTCAAAATGGACAGCCAGCTTCCACATTCTCCGCCTCCTATGTAAGACCTTCAAATGGATCCCCCTCGAACACAGAAAGACCATCACTCACGCCCTGGTCACCAGCAGGCTTGACTACGGCAACGCACTGTATGCCGGAATAAACAAAAACCTCACCCGCAAGCTACAGAACATCCAAAATGCCGCCACAAGACTGGTCCTCAACCTGCCAAGACACTGCCACATCTCCCAGCACCTGCGCACACTCCACTGGCTCCCCATCTAAGCTAGAGTCACCTTCAAGATGCTAACCCACGCTCACAAGGCCCTCCATGACACCGGACCAGCAAGGAGAAGTGTGGCTCACTTCTCAATGGTTAGAGCAGCAGACACTGATGCAGAGGTCTGGCCCGGACCAGGGTTCAATTCCCGCCTCGGCGGGTCTTGGGCTCAATTTCCCCGGACCCGATAATTCTCGCCTCGGTGCCTATTCTAATCATGGGACCCACTCTGCAACTCTGGGCAATAGCTTGCTTAATCTCCACAATGGCCCCAACAGCGCTAGGATGCCTGGCTTCACCTTGGGGGTGCCCAGGAGAGGGCACTTTTCACGGGGAAAGGCCAGGAAGGGTTCCACAGCGGTATGTCCACAGCGCCTGAGAGATCCTTTCGGGGTTGTGCGAAGCACTATATAAATGCACTACATTTACATTTAAATTTACCTGAATAGCCGACTCAAATTCCACGCACCCCAAAGGACCCTACGATCAGTGCAGCTCTCCTAGGCCGTGATCCCCTACACCAGAAAGACCAGATCGGGAGGCCGCTCCTTCTCCTTCCGCGCGGACAGAGCCTGGAACGACCTTCCACCTCACCTCAGACAGATAACATTGCTCCCCATCTTCGCAAGAAACCTCAAAACCTGGCTCTTCGACAGACTCCCTCCTTGATGGACTGGAACCTGCAAACCCCCCCCCCACACCCCTCAGCGCCTTGAGACCCTTACGGGTGACTACTCGCACTTAACAAACACCTGATTTGATTTGATTTGAAGAAAGTACATAATTATGGGTTTGTTTACATAAACCACGCCACCAATAACGTTATTGCAAAAGTTTAAAGTGTGTCTGCGGTCCGCGTTGGGAATCAGCCGATCTACAACATCAGGTATTCTAGTAAAAGGAGCTTGTTCGGGAGTTAACTGATAAGAATCTTTTGAAGGTAAGCCCTGTGGATAATTAGAGCCCTCCGAAGTTGCAGCAATTGCTGTCAAAATATAATTATCGATCTCAGTCAAGGACCTTGTAACGGCTGCTATGGAACACATGGCTACTGCAGATTTGGCCGCTTCATCAGCCAAACAATTCCCAACAGCATGTGCTCCCACACGCTGGTGGCCAAGAGAATGAATAACATGTGTGAGTGGCAGACATTGTTTAAGATCCGCCACTCAAACCCAAAGTTTTTTATGCTTAATTGTGCTGCCTTTAGAATCTCGATAATCATTTTGAGACCAAAAGAATAAGTTGTCAATGAAAGACTGAACACAGTAATACGAGTCACATACAATAAGAGTTGACCCCTTTGGATCTGCAAACTCGAGAGCAAGAAACAGCGCGCGCAGCTCGGCCAACTGAGCGGTACAGTCTCCTCGCGCCTGTGTATGCACTACGTTAGACTTGAACTCACCATTGTATCAGCCACAATAGACACGTACTCCTCCAAAGGAAGCAAAGACAGAGGAGGCGGATGAACGTGTTCATACTGCAAGAACTCCTGTGTCTGTAGAGAGGGGTCAAAAATAAACATGACATCCGGAGACGTCAAAGAAGTAGCCCATTGTATCCAACGGGGATGTAATGCTTTGGAGTTCGGCTCACTTGTCTTTGTCACCGCTTCTAAAGCAGTGTTAGGCATAACCACGAAAAGGCATTTCCCCTGTGCCAGTGCAGTGCACGTTCCTTCAGGACCGCCATCTGTACAGCTGTCAAAACTTTCTCAACATTCGAAAACCGCATCTCGGCAGAAGTGTATAAGTGTGATTTATATGTGATAGGTACTGTGTCACCTTCATTGTAAGCAAGTAAGTGAAACCCACTTCACCTGTTACGATTCGTATCACCAGGTTTGTGTGGTTATCACGTGTCAATAAGTAGGGGTGGGCGGAATTTGCGAAATCCACTTTCGCAAATTATCGCGAAAATGTTTAAAATTATCGCAAACAAGCAGAAATATCGCGAAGATGCGGAAGTTTTTTTCCCGCATGTTCGTGAGATTTTCTGCATGGTTGCGGGTCGCCAACTTACCCATGTGGTTGCTCGCGGGGGCGGCCATCTTATTTTGAGTTGTCTCGCGGTGCATGATGGCGAGAAGAAAGACGTGATCGCGCGACGCATGATGTCACTGCGGGCGCGAACTGTCGCGAGACAGCGCAAATGGCTAAAAACAATACAACATCTCATGGAGAACGCAACCGGATCAAGAAAACTTGTCGGCGAACGCAGGGATTCAGGTAAGACGATCGCGCGCACGCGAGAATGTATTATTTTACAGCACGAGCAAGAAACAAATTATCGCCAAGCTGCGGAAAGCGGAAATTTTGACATTTTCGCGCTCTCCGCGGAACGCGAAAATGTCAAATTATCGCAATTTCCGCGAACGGAACGAAATTTTCACCCAGGCCTATCAATAAGTACTTAGATTCAAGCAAATCAGATTGTAAAGAATGTAAAATAGGAGAATTTTTCAGGAGCCAGCTGGCTTTTGAAAAGGTTGGTTGTATCGGGGCATAAAGAGGCTTGATGCGCTTGACATATTCGGGAATATAAGATCGTCCGAAATTCAAAAATCCCAGCAAAGACTGAAGTTTTTTCAGGGTTGTCGGAGATTGCAAATGTGCGCATTCCTCCAGAAAGTGGGGCACCAAGCCCCAACCTTCATTATTGAGCTCATAGCCCAAAAAGAGCACCGCATAACAAGTGATGAGTGATTTTGCAAATTTAAATTTGTATCCGTAGTCCACAAATTCAAGAATTATGCGGTCAACACGGCATAGATGCGGTCATAATTCGTCATCAATATACGAATACGCATCTGGGTCAATGCTGCCTATGAAGGAGACAACACGCGCGGTGAAAACCCTGGGGCTATTCCTATACCCCATAGGTAAACGCCAAAAATGTTCCTGTTTTCCACCGGCCGTGAAGGCGGTCCATTGACTGCATTCAGGGGACAGGTTGTGGCTATAAAAACCATTGGAAATGTCCAATCTGGCTCTGCTAACAAAATGTCATAGGAATCAGTCAGAGTCTCCCAAAAAATCCCAGTGACTACACGCTCAATGTCACCCTCAATGCGAAAAACTATATTATACAGCCGACCAGGGGGGGGGGGGGCATCCTGGGTGTCAGCTGTCTCTACAGTAATGAAAGTTTCAGTTGCTGTCGTTTCCAGACAAGGACGCAGTGCCTCCCGCACTATTGTAACTTCCGCTGCGCTGTCTAGCATGGTTTTACCGCCCAAGTCCAGTCCAGCAGTGGTTCTCACAGTCTGAGGCATATCTCGCTGTCAAAGCGGCAACTTGTTTCTTTTGAAACGGGGCACGGAAGCGTTGTTGTTCCTCCTGTTTCCTCTTGCCGTCAAACTGACGAGGCTGTTCACGTTCCTGTGGTGCAGGATGACTTTTGCCGCGATCCTGGCGCTCCCCACCACTGACCAGTAAGCCAGATGAGTCCTGTGAAGAATGAGGAGAATGCTGATCAGGGACCTGAAATCTATCAGGAATCTTAATTTTCCCACGGTAGTGCAAGTATGCTCAGAAGTCTCAGGTTTCGGTGACCCAGCATGCGACCCTTGCTTCTGTTGCTGCTGCCCCTGCTTTTTATTTTTCCAGTTCTTTTTAGAAAAGACTGGATGCCCATGTGTGTCAGATTGAGCTTTCTGTTGTGTTTGAGACTGTGTTTGCATCTGAGCAAAAGGCTTAGCCCAAACTATTGTGGCCAATTTTTTTATAAGCCTTTGCAATAATTTTTGGTAATTTGCATGGTTTGTCCACATCAGGGATAGCCTCTAAGCCGTTAGCGACTTGAAAGCTTACTGCATCACCCTTGACATTGGCAATCATCAGATAAGCAATCACGTCGAACACCCCCACCAGTCTCATCCCCAATTCCACAGCCACTTCAGCACCATACTCATCTTGAACACGCTTAATCACGGAGGGGAGTACAGTCATAGAGGGAGTGCCAAAACACTTTGAATACACAGCTGCGACCATTTTTCCCCAGGTGTTACAATCAGCCGACTCGGGAAGTAAGTCTTTAGGCAAACTAATAGTCAAAATCCAGTGTTTTTCTACAAGAGATGTATTAGGAAAAACAGTTTCAAGCTGTCCAAATTTTTCGGCATGCCAATAAGGTAATTCATCCTTATTTTGTGGTTGCTTGCCCATCACCGAATTAACCATGACGGGACTGATAGTAACCCCACCAGGTCCCGCAAGCTGTGCAGCAACGCCAGGTGGACCCACCTGGAAGTTCCGCGACATGAACTGAATAACAGCTCTATGTACTGCTATCAGTGAAGTATGTAACGCACGTAGTTCAGGCAGCGTAGCCGCCATCAACGCATGTGGGTGAGGGGTATACCCAGCCAACGCTGGCCAAGTGGCACCGTCAATTGACAAAGGACCTAAATGGACCGGCATGTATGAGTGTGGAAGGGTGCCATTGAACCAAATTCGATGTTGCCAAGCTGTGAGCAGAACCTCAAGGGTCCGATAGAGCTGATACGCAATCGGAACAACCGTGTCAGTGTATTCATGGAACAGGTTATTCGTCCCATCCACCACCGGAAAGGTAACCCAAGAGTAAAAGACTTCGAAGTGGTATGCTGGATCTGCCTCTGCTACAAATATCAGGTCCAATCCAGCATCAGGGAGGCCATGGAGTTGTAAATAATCCCTGAGTGGAGTGCGATTATGTGGTGAAATATTATGTTAAACCACAACAAGTTCTGTTCCTATGGTAGTGACCACTGTAAAATTATGACTGAATTGTGAGTGTAGGCATCTAACAAAATGTGACTACACTCACAATTCAGTCATAATTTCACAGTGGTCACTACACTAGGAGCAGCTCTTGCTGTGGTTAACATTTGTTATTGGAGGCTGATAGCTCCTAGAACCCCGCTCCTCTAGTTCCCTTCTCCACGCATCAACGTGGGGCTCTCTTGTGTTTATGCAAAATATTATGCGCCATTACAAAAAGCAAAGAAGTACAACTTAAAAATCGGCAGCACAACAAGGGTTAAGAACAAAGAGAGAAACCTTTTTAAAACTTCAAGTTTATAAAACCTATAAAAACGTCAATATAGGAGGCTACACCATCACAGCTGTCTCCGGAGGCAGAAATGAGGGAATTGTGGACAAGCGCAAGCACTACTCAAGAGTCTAGCAGATAAGAACCAAACCAAACGTTGGCGGCACCATGTTGCAGGGATTCTGCACATATACAGAACAATGTACAGGAAAACGGGACCTCACTGAATAGGGGTGTACCAACCTACCACATTAATACCCAAATTCCCAAACCGACTAGCTATAGTGTCTCATTCGTTCTCCGACTACAGTGAAGCTGCCAATGATTAGACAAAACAGAAGACGTCACTCTCTCTTGGTAATCGTCGAAGCCAGACAACTCTTATGCGCACTCACTCATACTTATTCACAATGCGAATAAACAGAGACACGGTATAGTTTAAAATGTTTATTTTAACTAACGCGCTCTATGGTACAGTACACGTGCCGTTACTAGCAGCAAAATGCATAAACACAATATAGTCAGCATTGTCACAATTCCATAGAGTACAAACGGGGATATCATTTTATAAAGACAGTGGAAAAGGGACTAAGAGACCTAACCACCCTCCCCGTTGTTAGAAATAGTTTATTTTAAAAAAGAAGACCTCTGGGATTTGTCAGCTGCCCCCATACCTCAAGGCCTAGTTGAAATGTTCACATCACAGGACAAGCGCAGCTCTTCTCTCTGGAAAGGTGTCTCTCTAAGTGTGTCATTACTTGTTTTCGCCGGAAAATTAAAGCACACGATTTCCAGTAGTGCAGCTGTGGGTAGTATGTATGTCTAGGTGCGAGGAACTGACCAGAACAGAATAACAAGGGGCGTTGTTTATTGACCTTGTACATCGTGTGCAGACTAAACCTCAGAACACAGCAAAGAATGCGAGAAGCAGACAGTTCTCATGTGAACGGGGCACAAACAGAGTCTTGCAAAATATATGCTTACAGTGTTGTGCGCAAAAGCAGCCTCATGGCAGCGAAGCTCATGCTAAGTTAGCAAATGTCGACAATGGGCCCATAAGCTCTACTACACAGGAAGAACAGTGACCATCTACTCAGACTATTCATACGTCACCGACACAGTGTACTCGAGCATCAGAAGGTGGAGGAGACAAGGGTTCCTAAAATCAGATGGCACCCCCTTTGCACACCAAATTGCTGATAGATGTGCTAACTTTACTTAAATGTGTAGCTGTGGGCAAGTGTGACACCCACACGGGGGCAACAACTTTGTGCCCAAATGCGTTAGCAGACTGGATGGCATAGATAGCAGCATATGGGTGGGTTTGCGAGGCTCACATACTGCCCTTGCAGCAGAGTGAGCAGCCCAGAATATCACATGACAAACCATACATGGATACAGTAAGTTTATATCTATAGGAAGTACAAGACATGGCCCCAGCTGAAGAGAAGAACTGGTGGGGGGCCAGGGGCTGCCCACAAACTGCACATGACCTCATAGACCGACACCCCACTTTCGGGAAACCTGTTATGCCCGCAGTTCAGTTGGCACAGCCTTACCCCAGCTGCAACTGCCCACATACATGGGTAAAGATAACATGGCACCAAAGCTTCATAGTAACCAGTTTATCCCCAATGTGGTTGAGATAATAACTATATACCTCAATGATTGCACTGTTTGCCAACTATATTTTACAAAGCCCACGGTGAAGGTCATCAGGTGAGCATTCCTCAACCTATAGAGCTGTTCAAAGCCCTACATATCGATCTTGTTGACATATTAGACCGATGAGCCAAATATCGGTACCTGATAGTGGTGGTCTGACCTTACTCCAGGTGGATCGAAGCTGGACCTTGCATGCACTGCAACTCCAGGGCAGCGCCCCCTCTCCTAGTCAGGGAAGTAATACTGAGATGGGGAGTGAGAATAACGTCAGGCAATTTGTCAAATGCATATTTGATCATATCTGCACACTCCTGGGTATCACACACAAATTAGTGTTGTCGTACTACCCGCAAAGCAATAACATGGTTGAGAGACTGAATTGCCATCTCAAGAACTAAATTAGTAAAATTTGTACCAATATTAATAAAAAATGGCTCCACTGCCACACCCTAGACCTCTTTGCGTAAAGAAACACACCCAGCAGCGACCATCACCTTACATCTCACCAAATTATGTCTAATGGGGATGCCCAACCCAATGACATAGACCAAATTAAGTGCCGAAGCTAGCACCCAGCCATTGGGGGATGAGCTGAGCTTGTACCTCTCTGAGCTGACAAGGACTGCCATGTACTTGACCAAACAAGTCCATAATCGGTGCACTCGAGAGCCAAACACCAAGTTACAATAGGAAACACCACAGTTAGGGCAAGAAATCAACATCTGCAACATTGTACGCAAGTAGAAGCAGGTTAGGTTGTAAGGAACCCACTGGGTAATATTCTCAACACCAACTTCCATCAAGGTGGAAGGAAGAGAAGCCTGGGTCCTCCTCTCTGACGTACGACCCAAGCGTTGATCTAGGACATACCTCCCCAACAATCTAAAAGTAAACATCCACCTTTCCTCACAATAGCATGCTGCCCATGCTGGTCGAAAGGACACCCCTGCACCTGTTAAAACGTCATACATTTAAGCAGAGCAGCCCACAGGGAGGAGTTCTGTCCCTTCAATTTCAAGGAGAGGGGAAAAGCCATATTGCGTATAGCCTTAAAAAATGTAAAAGTCACCATTTCCCCCAAAATTCTAGTACCTACTAAAATTGGGTTAAAACCCCACCATTTCACTAAAATTCTATCACCTCCATCCAGTGTAAGAAAAATGTGCCCCCAGTAAAACCAGAGTGTACCATTTACAAATAAACACAGAAATGTTCAAAAATTGCCTAATAATGTGTTTTTTTCCAAGCTAACTAATAACCGGCAGCTCTTATCCTGCAGGTCTGCGATCGAACTACAAGTACACCAACACTGCCATGGTTTGCTATTCCTTTAATCAAAACTTTCAAAGATTTTTACAAGGCCAATCGCTTAAGTATCATAAATTCAGAACCGACTTTTGTAGCCTCGTCTTAAAAGACATTTTTCTGCACCGCACAAGGACAAGACACCTCTGGGGGCCCACACACCAACAACAAACAACAGGCAACAAACAACCAACGATAGGCCCAGACAACACATATCTCCCTTGAAGACAACCCTACAGCCTACAAAATACTTCCCAAGTGATGTGTTTTTGTATTTTTGTACATGCTCTCTCTAGCCTGGGTGCTCTCAAGCTCCTCTGGAAACAAAGGTTTGCATAATCTCATGAGCTCTATTTCTACATTCTTGCAATACATGTGCAGAGACTTCTGTCACCTCACATGCACCTCACACACTACCCGGTATGAGACCAATCCCACTGTATAGTATCTCTTAACCAATCTGAGGGATATCCAATCTGAGGTAGACAGCACGCGTAGGAAAGGCGCTACAGGGGAAGACACTGTTTGGCCCCTGTACTTTGTAGAAAAGAGGTTCCTGGAGGTATCAACAACATCACACCAGTGCACAAATACGTCTGTCTGTGGTCCCTGTGCAGCCCTTAACATCTTTGGAGCCCCTTCTTTAAGGATAAATGGACCCCGGACATGGAATTCCAGTGCAGGACGCTCATCTCAATCATGTGGGTGGCAATGAGTCCCATGGGAGGGCATCAAACTGCAAAGTTTGTTTTTATATATCCCTGCAGGTTTTCAAAACAGATACATAAAAGGCATTGACATTTACAATGCCAATAGCTCAAACTTTCACAAATGTAAGACCTATTGCATTGCAAATCCTTGTTTTGGTTGGGCTCAATACAAAGACATTCAAGAAGAATTCAGACTGTTCACAGAGACTCAGGTAAATGCCCGAGGGTCAATACCCATTTACACCCTACAAATAAAAGCAAACGTCCGCTGGTTAAAAATAAACAGATGGGAGACTATGAAGATGATAAGTAATACTGATCTCATCCTAAACGCTATCAAGGAGGAACTGATGGCCATGCACCTCATGGTGATGCTACATAGGTATGCGTTGGACTTGATGACCACAATGGAGGATGGGCTGTGTGCTAAGATTGGTGCTTCCTGTTGTACTTTTATCCCTAAAAACGATAAGGATGATGGGACATTAACGCATGTCATTCAAGAATTGCATTGTCTGTAAGCCGACATGAAGAAGTAGGGAGGTGCCCCGAAGCAGGACTGGTTGCATGGTATATTTTCATGGATCCCCTTATGGATATCCAAACTATTCATGTCACTAATGCCAATAAGCCGCGGTCCGTGCAGGACCGCGGCTTTTACAATACCAGGAATACCAGGAATGAAAAATAACACGACAATGCCAGGAATGAGAATTACATGACAGGACAATACCAGAAATTACGTGCCCCAAGGGGCGGAGTCAGGCAGGGGCAGCAGGCAAAAGCACACAGAGGAGCACTGGTAGGCAGGGGTCTCGAACACCTCCCAGGCAGAGGATCAAGGCTCAAGGGCAGTGCAGAAGGTGCGGAGCTGCTGGGGAGAGAGTATACCTTCGACCAAGGGTCAGAGGTCTTACTCGCGCTCCCCCACTGCGGCCGGCACCTTCACAAGGCTGGCACCTTTACATGGCTGGCCTGTCCTGGGGGCGTTCCTGTACAACTGGCCCAGCCACAACCTTCATCTCGGTTTAAGAGTGGTGGGGCCGAGAAAGGGGGGATTTCGAGGGATGATGCCGAGGGCAAATTAACTATTTATTTAATTTTCTCTTGGCATTGTCCCTCGAAATCCCCCCTTACCTGGCCACCCCCCCCCCCCACCGCTGTTACCTGCACGGACCGCGGCTGATTCTCATTGGGGGACTTTTGTTATTCCTACAAGCAGAGGATTCCTACTGTCAAAAATCTGTCCTCAAATTTGGTAGTATGCCTATGGCTAGGGAAAAAATAACATACACTACACACACACACACAAACCACACACACAAACACCTACACACACACGCAGAGAAAGGCCCCAGCGACAAACTGACACAAAAAATTAAAGCAAACACATTGTTAAAATAATTCTAGATAGTACAGGGAGAAGTGGGGCCCCTGTTCCTATGGACCACTGTGCCACTGCACGCACTGCACTACAGAGAAAAACTCCCTCCCCCATACAATTCAGCACTTGTCAAGTCCTCTGGCAATCTTCTCTAGCTCCACACCTCTGACCATCAGCCGTCTGTGAGCTCCTCAGCCGCCTTGGCTGATGCACAAAGTAGGCAGCATGGCATCCCAGGGCAGTGTGCCCGAGAGAGTGATGATCCTGTCCTGTCGCAATAGAGATGTGTCTCGAGATGCCCAAGAGCACACTGGTGAAATGATGACTGAGGATTGCCGTGAGTTGAGGACGCCTCCAGACTCTTTGCCATTGAGATGTTGAAGGCCCAGGCTGCCAAGCAGCAGTGTG
Source organism: Triturus cristatus (assembly GCF_964204655.1). NCBI lineage: Eukaryota > Metazoa > Chordata > Amphibia > Caudata > Salamandridae > Triturus > Triturus cristatus. The sequence goes on along the minus strand of NC_140590.1, from coordinate 6,928,094 downwards.
AGCCGCCATGTCTACCAAGGGCTTGTAGAGTGTGGTGAAGAGGAGTAGAGCTTGCTGGGTCTATTGGCATGTGTTCCACCTCATGGTCATAGGGTCAAATCCCAGAGGGTCCTCTCAGCCATTTATCCTTCTGAGGTTGATGAAAGGAGTATCATTGAGTTGGATAACAATAAACATTGTTACTCAGTGCCAAGATACCCTTAAGTGAAGGTGTGCTTTACAAATACACGTTATGTTATGTTAAGAGTGAGCCGAGCGTGAAGGGCAGTCAAAGTAAGGACATGCTCCTGAGACAACCACCCAGTAGACTCCAGTAATAACGCAGCACAAGGCTGGCACCTTCACACGACTCAATCAATGAATTAATCTGGGAAGTACAAGTGCGCTACTCACCCGTGAGGGTCTCAAGGTGCTGGAGGGGGGTTATGCCACTCCGTTCAGCCGAAGAGCCAGGTTTTGAGAGTTTTCCTGAAAGTGTTCAGGGAGGGGGCGAGTCTGATGTCTGCTGGTAGCTCATTCCAGGTCTTGGCTGCAATGTGAGAGAACGATCTTCTGCCTGCTCTGGCTCTGTGGATGTGCGGGGTTTCGGCCAGTGCGAGGTTGGACGATCGCAGGTTTCTTTTGGGTACGTGGAAGTTTATTCTGTCGTTGAGATATTTGGGTCCGTTGTTGTGTAGGCATTTGTAGGCGTGAGTGAGAATTTTGAAGGTGACTCTTTTCTCCATGGGGAGCCAGTGGAGTCGCCGCAGGTGTTGGCTGATGTGTTCGTGCCGGGGGGATGCCGAGGACGAGTCTGGTCGCGGTGTTCTGTATGGTTTGGAGTTTGCAGAGTAGGGACTTGTTGATGGCAATGTAGAGTGCGTTGCCATAGTCCAGTCTGCTGGTGATGAGTGCATGGGTGACTGTTTTTCTAGACTTGGGGAGGATCCATTTGAAGGTCTTACGGAGGATGTGGGGCGTGTTGAAACAGCTGGAGGTGACGGTGTTGACCTGTCGGTTCTTGGCGAGGGATGAGTCGAGTACAATGCCAAGGTTTTTGCCGTGGTCTGTGGGGGTTGGGGGGCTTCCGAGGGTGGTGGGCCACAAGATGTTGCCCCATGCTGAAGGGTTGGTTCCCAGGATGAGGACTTCTGTATCCTCAACATTGAGCTTTAGGCAGGTGTTAGTCATCCAGACTACGACTTCTTACATTCCTCTCTGGAAATTGAGTTTGGCAGTGGTGGGGTCTTTGGTGAGGGAGAAAATGAGCTGGGTGTCTTCAACGTAGGATACGATGTTAAGGCCATGTTGTCGGATGATGTCTGTGATGGGGGTCATGTAGATATTGAAGAGGGTCGGCCTCAGAGACGACCCCTGTGGGACTCCACAGGTAATTTCCATGGGGCAGAGAGAAAAGGCGGTAGTCTGATCCTCTGGCTTCCTCCAGTGAGGAACGAGCGGATCCAGTCAAGGTCAGTTCCTTGCATGCCAGCGTTGTGTAGTCTGGTGACCAGTGTGTAGTGAGAGACGGTGTCAAAGGCTGCAGACAGATCAAGGAGGACGAGGGCTGTGAAGTGGCCTTCGTCCAGGATAGTGCGGATGTTGTCTGTGGCGGTGAGTAGGGTGGTCTCGGTGCTGTGGCTGGTTCAGAATTCGGATTGGGATGGGTCGAGGACAGCGTGCTCTTCGATGAATTGCATCAGTTCCTTGTTGAATGTTTTCTCTGTCACTTTGGCTGCGAAGGGGAGGAGCGAGATGGGCAGTTTTCTTTTAGGTTAGTGGGGTTGGCCGAGGGATTCTTGAGCAGGGGCCTGACTTCTGCGCATTTCCAGTTGTCTGGGAAAGTGCCTGTTTTAATCGAAGGCGATGTCGGGCGAGAGAGAGTTGAGTAGGTGCCAGATTTCCATGTGTATGGAGCGCATGTTGAGGAGGATGCATCTGAGGGTGTCGTCAGTGCTGGCGTTGTTGGTGTTGAGGGTCGGGGTGGTGGTAAAGGTCCGGCGGCAGCGGAGTCAGGAGAACTGGCCATGGATCGTGTTCTGTGAGGCTTGTTGGCAGTCTGTGGGCCTTCCGCGATTGAGTGCGAGGAGGGCAGCGTAGTCGTAGCGATGGAAGGTCATAGATCCGGGCTTCCTGGTGCCGGCCGAAGTCGGGTCACAAATGGGCAAAGATGGGCTTGCCTTAGGCACGCCTTTGGCGTGCCAGCGGCGTGCCAGATGCGCGACCGCACAGTGGCCGCCATTAAGTAGGTGAGGTGGGAGGGATGAGCAGCTGGGAGGCCGGAGGCAAGAGCAGTTGTGGGCAGAGGGCAGGTTGAAGGGGCAGCAGCGGCGGGAGATAGAAGCGGGGGGAAAAAACTGTGCAAAATGGGCACACAGTTGTATGGAAAAAAAATTAAAAATACTACTTTTACAATACCAGGAATACCAGGAATGAAAAATAACACGACAATGCCAGGAATGAGAATTACATGACAGGACAATACCAGAAATTACGTGCCCCAAGGGGCGGAGTCAGGCAGGGGCAGCAGGCAAAAGCACACAGAGGAGCACTGGTAGGCAGGGGTCTCGAACACCTCCCAGGCAGAGGCTCAAGGCTCAAGGGCAGTGCAGAAGGTGCGGAGCTGCTGGGGAGAGAGTATACCTTCGACCAAGGGTCAGAGGTCTTACTCGCGCTCCCCCACTGCGGCCGGCACCTTCACAAGGCTGGCACCTTTACATGGCTGGCCTGTCCTGGGGGCGTTCCTGTACAACTGGCCCAGCCACAACCTTCATCTCGGTTTATCTCTACAAGGCCTAGAGCTGCTCCTGGAATGGCACTCCTGTGGTTAGCAATGGGTGCTGCATTACAGCAAAGTCTGCCAAACCACCCTGACTGGTGCACACCTGAGGAACAAAGCCAACATACATATCCGGCTCCGGGTGCCCTCTCAGGCCCCCTGCCAGGGAAGGGGATTTAGACGATTGAGTGGCACACATCTGGCACAGAGTCCCCCAGTGAACCCTTTTATGCCAGAGCAGCATCAGAACTGCTGTTCAAGCCCCTGTACTCTCTCATCCGGAGGGTGCATAGAACATAAGGCAGTGATGGTGAGACCCTGGCCCTTCCAGGAGGAGAGAAGAAATATTTAAACACAATGTTGAAGAAAGCTCTGTCTCGTGTTCCTCTTGAGTCTGAAGGTTTTGTTGTGAAGCAGAGATATTTTCGACAAGGGATCCCTACACATCAGGACAGGAGCGAGGCTCCCCAAGACAAGGGAGAGCCCAATGGACGCCACGACACGCAGAGCTCCAGATGTGCAAATATCTTGTTGCATACTGTGGCAAGTATTATTGTGACCAGTAAAGATTTTTGAGAACTGACTTATGTACTAATAGGTCATTTATTATCAATCAGAATCATATAGGGTCAGAATCTGACTTACCTCATGAATATTAATGAGGCGCACTTTAAGCAACCTGGCACTGCCAGTGTGTACGCCATTCTTATAGCCTATGCGCCGTGTCAGAATAAAACAAACCTCAGAGGTGCCCCTTCAGGCTGACCCATCTGGCAGTGCCAGACTGCCCAGACTTCGAGTCCAACACTTATGAAGTAGGTCACACATTTCAAACACCGCGATTAGAGGCTGTGGGGAAAGGAGGTGTGTTATATGGAGGAGTTGTGCGATCTCACTGTGTAATACAGTTACCAACCCCTTTAGGTCCAGGAGGTTTCGTCTGTAAAACCCTCAGCTCGATCCTTGGTATCTGTGGCACTGAGCAGCAAGGCGTACACAGAGGAACAAGTGCGACGCGTTTGAACTGAACCAAAGAAAGTGAAGAAGAAACTGGCACTGCACTCTAGAAACACAACACCAACTCCAAAAATAAACGATTCTTAGAAGAATTAGGACACTAGAACTAAAACATCCACTGGAGGGTTCCGGAGATAAAGGTTTTGCAAGTAGTAATAAATTAAAGCAATTTCACCTAACCACGAACAAGCATTGGAAATTTTACAAATTTGACACTAACTACGCTTTACAAAGAAAACTTAGGTACATGTCTATGCGGTTATTTAGAAGTACTTAGGGCAACCAAATCTGGCAGGGAGCTAGTCAAGGGGAGCAGCAAGGCAAGGCCCTTCAGAACAGTTATACAAAAGAAGGTTATGCCATTCCTCTATTATAAAAACTTTAGGAAGAACAGAGTCGGGGAAGACAAGGAGCCCCACTAACCCAAGGATTGGGATCTGTGTGGGGAATCCATATTCCGGATAGTAATGCCCTCACACACCCTTGCAGGTGTCATGCTTCATCATATGGGCTGCTCCTCGTAGGGTCGGCGGTGCAATACCCGACGGGCTCCCTGTAATAGGGGCTCTTTATCGGAGATCTTCTTATCCGAATGGCGTATGGTGAAGTGCGAGTGTGGGGGCAGAGTGGTGTAGAGTAGTGTAATAGATTAAAATAGGGAGAGGAGTACCGAAGTAAGCAAGTTTCATTCTGGGGGTCTCCTGCCCTAATTAAAAAATTGTAAAGAACAAAAAACAGGGCACTCACCCGAGAGTAGTGTGGTTCCTTGTTTTACTCAGTGTGGCTCAACATGTTTCTCACTAGAGGAATACTATCCTTGCGATTCTTCAGGACCTAAATGATAATAGTGTTCTACACTCACTCGGGTGAGTGCCCTGTTTTCTGTTCTTTACAATATTTTAATTAGGGCAGGAGACCCCCAGAATAAAACTTGCTTACTTCGGTACTCCTCTCCCTATTTTAATCTATTACACTACTCTACACCACTCTGCCTCCACACTCGCACTTCACCATGCGGCATTCGGATAAGAAGATCTCCGATAAAGAGCACCTATTATAGGGAGCCCGTCGGGTATTGCACCGCCGACCCTACGAGGAGCAGCCCATATGATGAAGCATGACACCTGCAAGGGTGTGTGAGGGCTTTACTATCCGGAATATGGATTCCCCACACAGATCCCAATCCTTGGGTTAGTGGGGCTCCTTGTCTTCCCCGACTCTGTTCTTCCTAATGTTTTTATAATAGAGGAACGGCATAACCTCCTTTTGTATAACGTTCATTTGGGCCCCTTTATGCTGGACCTCCCACTCTTTTGAGAGTGGATATAGGCCACTTCGTCCCCCTTGTTTGGTCACACCTTCAGAACAGTTACCTTCACAGAAAAGCAGTCCTTGGCAGTTCCAAGCACTTTATCCGTGTGGCCTGATGCAAGGGATGAAAAGCCTGAGGATGCTGTGCATGTGATGAGGTCGATGGGGGTCTTCCTGTAGGAATTCCTTGGTACAAGAAGATGGTGCGGGGGTCCTTGTCGCAGGGTCAGAGTCCCACAAAGTCCTCGATGGTCAGACCGAAGTCCAGTCACCACTCGACCACCAGTCGCTCTTTGTCGCAGTAACAGGCCAAGTCTTCCTGGGTTGATAGCTTGCCTTCTGAGGGTGCCAGAAACTGAAAGTACACACATAAGGTCTAACCCCCTTGAGGACCAGACCTCTTTGCTAAATACATGTTGGACTTGCTCATTGACAATCCGTGAACATTGGTCCTCATTTACAATCCGTGAACATTGGTCCTCATTTGCCACTACTTGGATGCCTGAATGGTATTGTTGTACATAATTGAATGTTCATACCAGATTAATGTTTATGTTTATCCAATGCATTTTCGCAGCACTTTCATTTTCTGTCAAGGCAAGCCACCTCACTTTTTCCTTCTTTCTTCTATCTCTAATTCGCTGGCTGCCTTGCACTTCTTCCTACCCTTCCAATATGGCGCCCGGAAACACCTACGTTTCTCCCATTCACCTGCACGGCACAGCTCCATGATCACATGACTACCCATGTGACCGCCCACATGATCGCACACACCTACATTATGATGCATGTCAACTCCCCCTTCACAGTCGATACGGCATCGTCCGAACGAGCTGTCCTCTGCATGGCCACGGAACGCATCTCTTTTATTATATTGAGGTAAGCCTTGCCACTGCGGCCCTGCCGCCTGCCCGTTTCGCTCACCCCTCGGATCCTGATATTCTTAATTTTTTCCCCATCAGATTTCCTTTACCGTGTCTTCCACTCCGGAAATTGATGGTCTTAGGTAAGCCTTTTATCCACCGCACTCCCTACGGTCATGCCACAACACTTCGCTCTCCTCCAATTAATTTTTCCCTCCACAGGCATCGTTCCTTCACAACGTGTCCATTTCAATTTACGCACCGTTGGTTGACCGAGACCCGGCGCCTGCTCCGTTGCCTCAACTGGCAACACGAGGTATTCCCCTCACTTGCATTAGCGCCGCTACCCCGTCTTCTCCTGACACCGCCTGTCTCTTCACGTAGCACCCTCCTACGGCTCATCACATCTCTCCGCACTCCGTAATTAGTGAATTTTCTTAGCACTGAAGTGTGTATAAATCACCTACCATTTCTCGCAATCTCTCGTACCTCGCAATTTTTTCTATAACCGCACTTGTTCTCTTTTACCTTTCAGTCTTATTCTTTCCGGTTGGTTTATGCCCGCAATAACACTACTGCATAAGATTGCAAATAGGGACTAGCCCCTGATCTGACATTAATGTTTTTCTGATGTTAAATGTTTCGTAAAATGTAACAATAATTGATTCATTGCTATTTTCTTTTTCCCTTTTCTCCCATGAATTTTTCTCCATACCCATGTGTGTTTTTTCGTTTGCCTTATTGTCCTATGTTTACTCAGGCAATCTAAATATGGGCAATTTAACTAAACAGTCCTGATGATGATCCTGAATCCCTCTGATAAGGATCGAAACGCGGTCGACTCTGTTGTCCACCTTACACATTTAATATTTCTATATATAATACATGGTGAAGGTGGCACCGTTGTACATAGAGGGCAACGTAAAAAACAATGGGTGTTGCAGTGGAACTCCCACGCAACACCCACTGCCCTGCTTAAAGCTGCCTTGTAAATTAGGCGTAGCCCCTATCGCCACCAGAACAACGATAAACGTGAAATTGTGGTGGCGATAGGGGCTCGCCAAATGTTGCTTGGGTTCACATTCCTAAGTAAAAACAGAAGGCAAGAGGAGTTTGCAAAACAGGAACAGTTTCTTTAATTAATCAGTTTGGCACAGTTACAGGCATTAGGTCTGAGGACTATCTTAATTTACATTGTTTTTGTGTGCATCCTATATACAGTATAACAACAAGCAATACAAGTTTCCGGCATACCATATATGGTGAGGAATGTTGGTTACTGCCTTATAGTCTTAAATTAATGGTCAAATGGTTACAGCAGGTGGGTCTCGACCTTTTGTGTACACTGTATGGCCAGTGGGGAATGTGTCCAGAGGTTCGGAATGTGGGGCGGGTGATCACTACGTGTCCTAGGCCCGGATAAGCTCTGTATTCCTAAATCATGTGGCATCTGACTTTAGGGTGTTTTCAGAAGCACATGTACCTCTTCGTGCCATGTGTGCTTTATTGGGGGCAATATCCCCTGACCACTGTAAGGTCACTGCACCTATCCATGGGATTGATCAAGAGTTTCTTGCCTGCCTGTTTGTTTGCCAGATAGGCACCCTCCCCCTGTGAGCCATCAATCAGTAAGACCGGGCCTAGGTCACAGGGCCTCCCTGACCGCACGCCTGCATGTCGAGGGAGGTGTCGAGTTCATGACGGAGGGTCTATTAATAAGGACAATAACTTATTTTTATTGATAAAAGCCTTGATATCCATATTAACAAGACAACGCAGAAGATTCAAAGTAAAGGGAGCTCTTAGGTCTCTCTGGGATATCAACAGGGCTAAATTTGTGCTGGTGGTCACAGGTGGCGCGCACAGGCACAAATCTTTGGGGACTGGCACTTATTTTCTTCTTATAAGACTTTGACTCAGAGCGAGAGAAAGACAAACACAAAAGGGGGAAAGAAGGAGGAAGAGAAAGAAGGAGAAAAATATCCAAGGGAGAAAGTAGGGAAGGTAAAAAACCTCCAAGAGTGAGATAAAGGGGAGGGAGTGTCTGAGGGTGGATAAAAGATACATGAGATGGAATCAAAACTACACAGCCTTGGTATTCATCAACCCTCACATCCTTCAGCGCCGGAGGCAGGGTTCTGAGCAAATTGTGGGCCCCAGCACATGCTCTGTTGCATATGAATCCCTTGACATCAGCCATCCTAACTGATGTAGGCAAACTCCTCCCACACACAAAGAAAGAAATACTGACCTTTGGATGTTTTTCACGTTGCAGCGTGAATGTAGCAAAAAAAGAAATCATGAGTTGGAACCCGATATGGGAAACTAGAGAGAAAAATGACAAAATAAGATACCTGGGGAAAGAGTTCTTCACAACCTTAATGAAATTGCAGACACGAATCTGTAAAAAATCATTAGAGAATCTATAAATAAGATGATGAAATCTTCATTTAACATAATATGCTTAAATGTAAAAATTGATACTTGTATAGCGCACTACTCACCCGCAAGGGTCTCAAGGCGCTTGTACGAATACCGCTGTGGAACCCATCCTGGCTTTCCCTGTGAGGCGTCCACTCCTGGGCACCCCCAAGGTGGAGGCCAGGCATCCTTAGCGTTGTGGGGGCCGTTGGGGAGATTAAGCAAGCTATTGCCCAGAGTTGCAGAGTGGGACTCCATGATTGGAATGGCACCGAGGCGATAATTATCAGGTCCGTGGAATTTTTGAGCCCAAGACCCGCCGAGGCAGGGAATTGAACCCTGGTCCCGGGCTAGATCTCTGCATCAGGGTCTGCCGCTCTAATCATTGAGCCACACTTCTGCAAACCTGGTAAACCTGGTAAACATGTTGGTGCTTATTTACTAGCCCCTTGTGCCGCCACTGAGTCACTTTTTGTGATGCACCGGTGGCCCAACCTGCTGCCCCATATTCACATTACAAGGACATGTAAAGCCACCCTGTGTGGTTTTTCGTGTCCTTTTAAATATGACTCCTTTACACGCAACACTTTGCGTGAAAGGGGTGTGCCATGGGTGTTACTGCGGGTGTTCCTACGCAACACCCATGACTTCTGCTGTATTCCCAGATTTAAGAGAAATCGCAAACCTATAAATGCGTCAGAATGCTACGCATTCCCAGGGGAGGCGAAGGGAGGCGCAATGAGGAGAAATGTTTTAATTTCTCCTCGTTTTTTTCCTCTTTTTATGTGTTCTGCATTCTGCAGCACAATTAGAAAGAGGAAAGTGTCCCTCCTTGCACAAATACAATGCTGCCTACAACCCAGGAACTCTTGCACCATGTTGCAAGGGTGCCTGGGTTGGGACTAGACTGCCAAAACAGCACCAGTGCAGGGGGGGAGGATAGGAATGTGCTGTATTGGATAAATATGGTGCGTTCCTGCCTTTCCCTCTGTGACACAGGGCAGTGCAGCAAGGTGACTTACTGTGTTTCCCCGCACCACAATTTTCATAACGATGGCCCTTTGTGTCGGGTTTGTGTTACTTTTTTAAGACAAACCCGACACAAAGTGTTGTGGTGAGATTTGCAATCCAAGACAAATTGTGATTTGAAAACATGACCTTACCATGAGAACTAAGTCATCCTACAACCGCAGGCCAGAACCAGGAATTATAATCCCAACTTCAATTGCAATCTACAGATATTTCTGGAAGTGACTTACTGTGACATAGACTGCCCGTGTCTCTTATAAATAGGCTATCCTCTTTTCAGTGTTTATTTTTTGTGGATTTCAGTGGTGTTTTTTCAGTGCTGTCCAAGCCTTTTGAAGTCTGTGCTTATCTGTGTTTATTCAGATGCCTAACCCCCAAATAGGCATAAACTGTGTTTTCCAGTGTTTACAAAACTTGTAGTATTTTTGCAGTGATTGCTAGAAAGCGCATATGTAATTGAAAGGAGAGGGGATTCAGGGAACGCAGCGTTTCCCAGCAGCAGCGTATCCAGTGGACCTAAATTACACTGTTTAATCATACAACGTCTTTGCATTGCACTTAGACTCACATCTCATCAACCCCTCTCAAATCTTATTACATCTCACACTCACTCTCTCGGGACCTTGTCTGGTTACAATACTATTACTGGATTGAACATTTGAAACATCAAAGTGTTACAATTGAATGTTTTCTAACTCCATGGACACAGTTGGGAGTCATTCACCTACTCCTTACTAAATATTATGACATTTTAGAGGTGAGGAACATAGTACCCTGTGAAACCTTCACATTTTTGAATTACCAGATTATTTATGGCCTTGCAATCTAAGGCACCTGCAACTTGACATTCCCCATGACAAATTTCTCACTTTTAAGTTAGTCCTGACCTTTTACCAGATATTGCATTGTATTCTGGGACTTGAAATCTTGTTTTTGGCATTGTAACCACAGGCTAAAAACCTCTGCAGCAAAATGATGTTTGGTAAAAGTGAGGATTAGCTGAATGTATCGCATCCAACAAGGAGACAATTGAAATTTGTTGATATGTGGAAAGTCTTGTGTCATGTTTTCAACACTATCCCATGTGCATGTTGAATAATTGTGATAGTATATATTGGGCAACATTTTTATGAGCCAGCCAGTTCACCAATTTGTGAAAGAATTAAACACTGCCAAAAAATCAAATATGCTTTCAGTATTCCCAGATTCTCTACATGCATAAAATAATTAGATTAGACCTAAAACGTGCCCAATGCCCTGCATCTTTAATCCAAGCACGCAAAACTGAAGGAAACAAAAGGAAGAATAAACAATATAACCACCTTTTATGACAAAGTTGCCTTTTGTGGGCAACTTCTGAAAGAAATAAAAATGAATCATTCACTCCCATTTTCCTTTGTTTTAATGGGATTTTAGTTTTTGGTTGTGAAGGTGTTTATCAGTGTTTAAATGTTTACACTTTCTCTTTTGTTGGGGTTTTATCCGTTACTATAGGTTTAAACCTAGAACAGCATATCCTACTCAAAAAGTTCCAGATTCACTCAGAGTTGTGGTTTGTCTAATACCCAGTGTGTCCAGCATTTCTCAGATGCTTCCAATGTTAAATTTATGATAATATATGGACCCACATAAAGATCACTCCGGATAGCCCTCAAAAATCCATGCTGCTTCCAACACATGGAGTCTGCAACACACGGCGAGGGCCGATGTACAGATATAGTATTAGTTAAATGTACTCTGCAGGAACTTGATCCTGACAGTCTTGATACAAGATTGGCTCCTGAGGCGGAAAGCCGGGAGCAGGGCTATTCACTTTTTAAAAACCTGTACTTGTAATACTGTGTTTTTATCTCACTTACCTGCATCACTGGGCTTTCTCAAACAGCGCTACTCGCTGCAACGATCCCCGCCATTCCCGAGGGAGAGGCGAGACACGCCCCCTCGGCTGGACACGCCCCCCGCCATACCTACAAGTAGAGCGTGCCGCCCTACAGCGTCGCATTAAAGATTGGCTCCTGAGGCGGAAAGCCGGGAGCAGGGCTATTCACTTTTTAAAAACCTGTACTTGTAATACTGTGTTTTTATCGCACTTACCTGCATCACTGGGCTTTCTCAAACAGCGCTACTCGCTGCAACGATCCCCGCCATTCCCGAGGGAGAGGCGAGACACGCCCCCTCGGCTGGACACGCCCCTCCAACCTCCTGACCCGCCAACATAAAGCATGTGTCTTGCCAGGAAGCGCAGCGGACGTGCGCAGCGGGCGCGACTTTTGCGCGCCGAAGGCGCGCCTAAGGCAAGCCCGTCTGCGCCCGTCCGCGACCGACCGGGACCAGGGGCCATATCCCCTGTAGGTTCCAGCGCACCTGAGGTAGCCACCATTCGCTACAACCGTAGCGATTTACTTGCCCTGCATAAACCTATCGAAACAACAAACTGCATCCAAACCGGCCCAGGCATATCCTACGGTCCCATCTCATGCCGTTCATGTCAATGGACCAGCTTGGGTCAACTCTCAACTGATCCTCACATAATCCCTACTAACCCCCAGCATGAATTAAAATGTCTATATTTTAATGCCAGATCACTACCCAAGCATGCATTAGACATATGGGACATTTTATCCTCAAAAACGCCAGATTTAGTTTTTGTCACAGAAACGTGGCTATCCGATGTCAGTGCTCCAGACCTAGCCAACGCCCTCCCCCCCAACTATAAAATATTAACACAAAACAGACAAAGTAAGAAGAAAGGAGGCGGAGTCGCCGTAATTTTCAGGGACCACCTAACTTGTCTAACGGATACAACTAATGCGGATCCTGAACATGAGCTATTACCATTTAAAATTCTCGCCGAGAACTATGTTATGTTAGCGGGCGCAGTTGTCTATAATCCACCAGGACAACAAATCAAGCTCAGCGCTAAACTCCTGAATCAAGTACTCCCTTTGTGCTTAAAGCACAAAAACTACCTGATTATCGGAGACTTCAATGTCCACTACGAAAATCCTAATGCTCCTGGAGTCGCACAGCTCAAATATGACATGGAAATCCTCCAACTGAAACAATTAGTCGATGGCCCTACGCACATAGCTGGGCACACCCTGGATCTCTTTTTTACGAACATCGAATCGACCACCCTTAAGGAAACTCTCCCTCTGTCATGGACCGACCATTTCATGCTTTCATTTTCATTTGAACTTCCTGGCAAACCCGTTAAGACCAGATCCACCCCCCTCACCTCTAAGAGAGCTTGGAAATTAATCAATAACTCCAACTTCCAAAATCATTTTCACGAGACAGACGTCTCCCTACCAGACAATGAACCTATCGGTAATAATGTCATCCGGATAGAAACCAGAATTCACCAAACATTGGACAAAATAGCACCCTTACGAGAAGTTAGAAAAAAAACAACCATTAACGAAAAATGGTACACCCCCGCCCTCAAGAATCTTAAAAGGGAATGCCAAAAAACAGAACATCAATGGAGACAAGCGAAAGACCCTCTAACCAGAGCCAACTATACTGCCAAAAGGAAACAATACATTCTTGCCATCCGAGAGGCAAAAAAGGCATTTTTTGTGCAACGAATCAACGAAAACCATAACTCTGCAAAAGAGTTATTTAAAATCGTGAAAGAGCTCAGCAACCCATCCTGCACCTCGCAAACTCTCACCCCTTCCACAGAAGCATGCGAACGGATTAGCACCTTCTTCTCCGATAAAATTAATAAAATTTATTCAACCTTCACCCCTTCCCATCCCGTCCCCCCTTGTGATGACGTATGCTCATCTGCATCCGACTATGACAACGATTGCCTAGACTTGGGCAACTCCCCTTGTCTATCCAATTTCCAACCACTCTCTGAAGAAGAAGTGTTAACAGTCCTTAGAGCAATAAAATCTGGCTCTCCCGCAGATCCCTGCCCGCACTTTGTATTCTCTGAAATTGCACCGACTCTATGCCCACTCATCACCAAATTATTCAATCAGTCCCTCGCCTCCGCGTCCTTTCCAGACTGCTGGAAGCACGCATCTGTAACCCCCCTTTTGAAGAAAGCCGGTTCCGATATTCTCAACCCTGAGAACTATAGGCCTATTTCACAACTCCCCTACCTCTCCAAAGCATTGGAAAAAATGGTTAACTTACAGTTATCCAAATATCTGGAGGACAACTCGCTCTTGGACCCCACCCAAACCGGATTCAGATCCAACAACAGCACCGAGGCTACGCTGCTGGCAGTGTCGGACAGTGTCAGATGCATCACCGACCAAGGGGGCTCGGTGGCTCTGATACTGCTAGACCTGTCGGCGGCGTTCGACACGGTGTCGCACAAATGCCTACTGAACATTCTTCGGAGTAAAGGAATACAAGACACTGCGTTGCAATGGATTGAATCCTTCCTGAGCAACCGCACCCAAGCAGTGCACATGGGCCAATTCCATTCAGAACCCCGTCCCATTGGCTGTGGAGTCCCACAGGGGGCCTCCCTAAGCCCCACTCTCTTTAATGCCTACGTATCATCTCTGGCCAACATCGGAAGAAAGTGGGGCATCGGCATCTGCTCATATGCCGACGATACGCAGCTGATGGTGACCATGGATGAAAGATCGGAAAGGTCAGAAACAACCAAAAATAAACTCCACAGTTGCCTCTCCGAAATGGCAGATTGGATGCGCAACCACTGCCTCAAGCTTAATGCCGGAAAATCTGAGATCTTGCTGTTCGGAGGAGCCAAACTATCGTGGAACGATTCATGGTGGCCACCGTCACTGGGAACAGCCCCGACCCCGAAACAATACGCCAGAAATCTAGGCATTATGATGGATGACGCACTATCTATGAAAGATCATGTGCGCACACTGTGGGGTAAGGGATTTGCAATCGTGAAACTCCTCGCTAAGATTTTCACCTGGATCCCACTCGACTGTCGTCGTACGATTACCCAGGCCCTCCTAGTCAGCCGCCTGGACTATGGCAATGTTCTATTCGAAGGAATGAAAGAGCAGCTATTCTCCCGCCTACAGGTTCTGCAAAACCAGGCTGCTAAACTGGTATGCAACAAAGGCAAACGTGACTCGGCATCAGCATGCCTAAAACAACTCCATTGGCTTCCGATGCGCCAGCGTGCCACATTCAAACTACTTTGTCATGCGCACAAAGCCCTCCACAAAACAGGCCCTACAATCTTGCAAGGGAAAATTGAATTTTATACTCCAAACAGGAACTTGCGATCCACCAACTCAGCCCTAGCAAAACCTAAGCGCATCTATAGAACAAGGACGGGAGGACGGGCCTTCTCCCACCTGGCGGCCAAACGATGGAATGAACTACCGACTGACCTGAGACATACCGTAAACCTTCTTTCATTCCGAAAAAAACTCAAAACACACCTCTTTCCCAAATACTAACCCCTCCTGCATAAACCTCAGCAGCCTTTTCTTTTTTTTAGCGCCTTGATATCCCTTGGGATGAATGCTGCGCTCTACAAATACCAGAAATAAATAAATAAATAAATAAATACAAGGTCAAGGAGGGCGTCTTCATAGTAAGATTTAATATGTGGGAGTGCAAGTCCCCCCTGATCTATTGGTAGTTGAAGGATATTCAATTTAACTCGGGGGGCTTTCTTCTCCCATATGAATTGCCTAAAAAGCGTATCTATTTCCCTAAAAAATACCTGGTTAATTTTAATGGGGACGTTCGTGAATAAAAAAATCAAAAGGGGATTGTTGGAGCCGGCCTCGTGGCGTGGTCCTGTTCCCCCTCGCTCAGCCGCACGAGGCCCCATGCACCTCGGGGCTCCTCCATCTTGGATTACACGTCACTCCACGTGACCACCTCCGTGACCCTGCTCTACCCGGCCTCGGTCCCAGCGAGGCCCGACATCGAGGCGCCAACCCCTGGCCCGGGGGATACCACGTGAGCCCTTCCCACCCCCGGCGGAGGGCAGTATCGATGGGACCCCCAACCGTCCTTCCACACCTAGGTGCGGTCGCCCCACAGCTCTCTGGGGCCTGGCGCCTCTCCTGCTGGGCGTCTGGCCGCGCCTTATCCGGCCTCTCCGCCCTCCTGGGCGCAAGGGTCCGGACATCAAAGGGCTCAAGACCTATATCTGGGGCGACCCGACAACAAGATGACAGTTGTGTCCCGGAGTCAAGAGCCCTGCTGATCGGATCGCGGCTGACCCTACGGAGAAAGACTCTTCCTGAACCTACCTACGGAGCCCTGCTGACGACGTCGCGGCTCCATCGTGCTTACAAGACCTTCACGAACCTTTGGGGCCCTGCTGACGCCGTCGCGGGCCGACCTTGTTGCAACAGACCATCAGAGCCCAGCTGACCTCGTCACGGCTCGACCGAAGCGGACCTACCACCGGAGCCCTGCTGACTGTGTCGCGGCTCGACCCAAGCGGAACTACCACCTGAGCCCTGCAGACGCCGTCGCGGCTCTCCACGTCCGAGCCGCTCTGAGACCAGCACCCAAGGTCTGGCGCAGAGCCTTCCCGTACCTGACTGGTACCAAGACTGTCCCGCTACCCAATCCCTCCAAGAACATTGAGACTCTTACCGGATCACTCGATCCCATTGTAGATATTGAAACGTACTCCTTTTTATATAAAGAACCAAGATAAGCAACTGATACGGAGTCCTGTGTGGTGGTGTTACTGGGCCTAGTACGATTATAGGAGAAGGACCTCTCCTAGGAGGCTTCTCAGCGGCGCTCGGCTATAACTTGGCGGTAGGAAGGTGCCCGGAGTAGTCCCTCCGACTCCCCGGTGGTCCTCCCTCCAACAGGGAAGTATCGACATTTTAATCAAAGATACACGCCCAACTATCGATAATGGAAGAAGTGACCATTGATCCAGTAATTTCGTTACTTTTGTCTTCATTCTTAAATAATTTAAATCATAAAGTTGAGAAAACTGTGAGGAGACATAGATCCCTAGATATCTTATGGGGTTGGTCCTGGCTGCCTGTGGTTTTAAAGAGTTAGGGAAAGGATCGATATCCGTGTTCAAGGCAAGAACTTCAGTTTTATTTGCATTGATTTTGTAGCCACCTATCTTTTCAAATTGAGAGAATTCACCCAAGACCTCCTCGAAATTAGACCTATTAGGGGCCAGAATAAAATAATATCATCGGCAAACAACTTAAGTTTAGACATATCTGGGATAGGGGGATGAATAGCAGCATTATTGCGGATACTTAAAACCAGGGGTTCTATAAAGAAAGTAAAAAGTAGAGGGGAAAGTGGGCAGCCTTGTCTCGTTCCCCGCTTAATTCGTATCATTCCTGCACAGGTAGCATTTATTACGAGTTTGGCTGTAGCATCCTGATAGATATTGTTTAGCATTCCTACCACCTTAGAGGGGAACCCAAATTGACCTAGAGTAAAAAATAAAGTCTTCCAGTTTACAAGGTCGAAAGCCTTTTCCGCATCGACCATTATGATACTTGCGGGGATATGGTTTATATTGATATACTCTAATGCCTGTATTAAGAATTGGGTATTGGCAGCCATTGATCTACCCGCAATAAAGCCCGTTTGATCTCTGTGAATAACCTCCTGAGCAGCTGGTAGTATGCGATCAGCCCAGACCTTCATAAAAAGTTTATAATCGGAATTTAAAAGACTTATAGGCCGGTATGAGTTCATGTCATCAGGATTTTTATCTTTTTTAACGAATGAAATTATGATCGCTTCTTTGAATTCGCACGGGACCTGGCCTCCTTCTTTTATAAAATTAAACAGGTTTCTCAGGGGAACAAGTAATTCCTCTGCAAACACTTTTAAGAACTCGATCGGAAAGCCATCTTGCCCACAAGCTTTTGATCCTGGGGTTGATTTAATGGCTGCCAAAATTTCGCCTCCCTCCACTTGACTTTCTAGCTTGAGAGCCCATTCTGGAGATATCTGAGGGAGAACTAGAGTTGAGAAATACTCTTCGATTGAATTATTCTGTATTTTGTACTCAGTGGAATAAAGTCGGGTATAGTGATCCTGAAAAAGTTGGGCAATTCTAGAGCTATCGACTATTTCCAGACCAGTAGAGGGATCTAATATTTTTGTTATTGAGGCTGATTCCTGTTTTTTTCTTGTAGAGTTAGCCAGGAGTCTGCCGATCAACCGTGTAGAGTCAACGATGCTGTGGCTCGTCTACTCAACAGCAACATTGCAGCAGACATTAAAACCAATGGTAGTGGCAGATACGGTCCCTATAAACAAACAAATGATAAGGCTTTAGTCTAGCATTAACGGTATCTCTTAAGGTATCACCTCACGAAAACCTTTCAAATCTCAACCAACCTTTAGTTTTGTTGTTGTTTTATTTTCATTTAGATTGTCCACAGAGGCTCCTTTATCAAAATTTCCAAAACTGCAGTGAGAATGATTCCAGCATCAAACCCACAAAGCAAATGTGGACAGGTGAAGCTTCACCCAAGTCCTCTCTGGCAGAGCCCTGCCAATAGGATCTACAAGTTGAACAAAAACACTGGTTAGCTTTATTTGCAGCACGGTTTTGCGACTGAGCTCGGTGCGTAGTAAAATCAAGTCTGTTAATGTGTCCCTCCTTTTCTTCTTGTTCTTTTTTCCGTCCAGCTGCAAGACTACTGCGAGACGTTCTTTGCGCTGAGGTCGAAGCGGCAAGATCAAGGGAGCTAGCAAGACAGAGTCCTGGAAGCAGGGAAGCAAGTAATTGGCAGGCA
Organism: Triturus cristatus; assembly: GCF_964204655.1. Lineage (NCBI taxonomy): Eukaryota > Metazoa > Chordata > Amphibia > Caudata > Salamandridae > Triturus > Triturus cristatus. The sequence goes on along the minus strand of NC_140590.1, from coordinate 6,909,984 downwards.
AAGAGACTAAGCGAAGGAGAAGAGTTTGGACGGTCTTTAAATAAGACTGCTTTAGAACGTTCATTAAGGTCACATTCTAATTGTTTGTAACAAGGAACAGGTGCAGATGATTAATTTGATGAGGCTGCCTTCTAGATGGTGTTTTAGAATGTTCTCAAAGGTCGCATTCTAACTGCTTATAGCAAGGAACAGGAGGAAGGGATTAATTTGATGAGGGCTGTCTTCCGGAAGGTTCATGTTAAGGTCATCTATGCTGGTTGCTTTATGCTTATTCTGGTGGATTTTCTGGATGTTTCCATGGCACCTGAAACTGGACCTTGGACATGTATGGTAAAACATTTGTAAAAGCTATTAAGCCTTTTCGAACAAACTGAATTGCAATCTCCTAATCAATAGTTGAGGCAAGCGTGAAATACTTCACGGGGCAGATCTCCTGTGTTTGTATTTCTATCATCTCGTTCTAAGTTAGCCCAAAATATATTCAGTTGTGCGTGGTCATTCCATCTCGCCTCATCCAATATTTCCCAGGGCACAACATAGCCAAGCAACATAGTGATATCTTTGAGGGTCATGGGGGCAAAATGAGTGGCGTGTTACAAATTGTCATAGAATTGCTTGGGATCTAGTCTAGGATTTGGGTGATCATTTTTATTGCCATTAATTCTGTTTTTGTCTAAGCGGTATGCACAAACTGGGCGACAGGGTTACCTTGTCCAGCCGGAGTGTGCACAGCATATATTTCACTCATTGGTAACATTTTCTCTGCACTATCATCTTCCTGCTCACTGCTATAGTCTAGGTCTGGTATTTCCAAAAGTGGACATGAGGCACGTGCGTGTCACGCATAACATTGCTCAAACCAATCTTCACATTCGCGCTCAGAGAAAGTGGAAACATCTCTGTTCCTCCATGATTGTCTTAATTCCTGTGAGACTGCTTCACTACCTCCTGTTCGTGTCTCTAATTCCCTAAATAAATCAGTTAGGCAATGTGCCATACATTGGAGAATATAATGTTTAGTTCGTGGAGGCATTGGGTGGAATTTATTAAATGCATTTTCTTTCGTTATTACCCCTTTTTCCATCCGTTCATGAACCATTTCAGACCAGCCCACTGTACCTGTGACATAGTGTGCTGTTGAAATGTGCAAGTGGAAACCCATTGTCTAAATCCTTATACAATTCCATCTCCTTCCATTTCACATTAGTTTGTGTACCTCATCCATGTAAATGTTAATTCCTTTTAGCCTTAATCATAATGTACTTTTTAAATTCTGTGATTGGACATGCCAATAATCAATCCTCCCTTAAGGGAGTCTTTAATGTGCATATATTGTGAATCCCCTTAACCCGTTCAGTGCCCGCCCCTTTCCCCGCCCTGTGCCGGCCGTTACATTAGCGGGCGGGGTTTATGACGAGCTGGACTCCTCATGGGCACAGCGCAACCGCGGCCCATGACGAGTCCAGCTCGTCATGGGCACCGAAGAGGTTAATAAGCAAGCGTGAGTGGGCTGGTCTGTGCAAGCACACTGCAACCAGCATGATGTTGTTTATTGTGTCTTTTTGCCCTGAAGAAGTCGTGGGGTAATACTGACATGATGAAACACGTGTTGGCTGAAGCCTTAATGAAGAAATAAAATAAAGATAGACAACAAGAGAAATAGATTGTATTTGTATATTAAGAACCCAATGTGTGATAGTTTTGACGGCGAGTGTGTGCTCAGGGCTATGATTAAATAATTTGTGGATCCTGTAGCAGGTCCTAAGTGGTGGGTTTAAGGGTGATTACCTCCTCCCTCTGAGCACCACTAAACTTGAATATTTAGAAGAACACAGACACGGCAAAACAGTGAGCGCTGATTCACTCCCTCGATTTTAATCTCACCCCCTCAGACTCATACGTCACAACTTCCTACTCACCAGGCCCGTAAATGGCAGAGGTCGGCCAGAAAATTTGCTTGCCCGATGGTTTATTGCTGCTTCTGGGGATGGCCCAGATGTGCTTCACCAGTCTCCGGCGTTGACCAGCACCATGCACCAGACTACAGAAATATTTAAAGCATAGAAATGTCCACATTTGTATGAGGGGTATTTCCAAGAGAGTTATGCCAAGTCCGCCTTTACCATTGGAAAGGGTTTGTCGCTGCAAATCCATTGATAGGAAACATCATGAGGCTGTACCACTGCAATCCACTATTGCAACTCGAAGCACCGTCGACCCCTTTCCCATGTTAATCTATAGGAAGAGCAGGCGTCATAGGTAGGGAAACATGCATGGGTATTCCCTACTTCCTGGGCAGGGCACACACATGTGCACCTGAACGGCCCTTTACCTTCCACTCCAAGTGGAAGTGAAAGGTCCCCTGAGGATGGACAGTGGTTTCAAAACGCCAGACTGAGCACACGCCCAATGGCACCATCATAGACCTGCCTTGGTAGGTTGGACACGTTTCAAATCATGTTCAGTGCAAGTGCGCACACAGGCCTGCAATGGCAGGCCGGACACTGGTCTACAGTCCCCCGCGAGCATAGGCAGTCCTGCCATAGCAGACCTGCGCCATGTTTAGCACCACTTCTTAACATGTATAGGGAGCATGTGTGCACTTTCACACTGCATGTAAAGTAGTAAAATGACCTGGAGCCATAAGGCCACACAAGAGAAGCAGGAAAACTCCAGATGGAAAAGCAAAGCTTTAGGGAAACGCTAAGTGAATAGCATCAGCTCCAACAATCAGCCGCTCACTTCCATATCTCAATATGTAAACACCTTTCCCGTCACCCCTGACCCTCAGCTGCTCATTTCCATGTCTTGATATGTAGACATCTTTCCTGTCACCCCTGACCATGAGCCGCTCACTTCCATATCTTCATATGTAGACACCTTTCCTGTCACCCCTGATCATGACCCGCTCACTTTCATATCTTCATATGTAGACACCTTTACAGCCACCCCTGACACTCAGCCATTCACTTACATATCTTCATAGGGAGACACCTTTCCCCTCACCCATGACCATCAACGACTCACTTCCATATCTTCGTATGAAGACACCTTTCCCGTCACCCCTGACCATGAGCCGCTCACTTCCGTATCTTCATATGTGGACACATTTCCAGTCACCCCAGACCATGAGCCGCTCACTTCCATATCTTCACATGTTGACACCTTTCCCGGCACCCCAGACTCTCAGCCGCTCACTTCCATGTCTTCATACGAGGACACCTTTCCCATCACCCCTGACCATGAGCTGTTCACTTATATCTCTTGATATGTGGACACCTTTTCCGTCACCCCTGACCATGAGCCTCTCACTTCCATGTCTTCATACGTGGACACCTTTCCCATCACCTCTGACCATGAGCTGCTCACTTATATCTCTTCATATGTGGATATCTTTCCCGTCACCCTTGACCATTAGCCACTCACATCCATGTCTTCATATGTGGATACTTTTCCAGTCACCCCCGACCATGACCCGCTCACTTCCATATCTTCACATGTGGACACCTTTCCCGGCATCCCTGACCATGAGCCGCTCACTTCCATATCTTCATATGTAGACACCTTTCCTGGCACCCCTGACCCACAGCTGCTCACTTCCATATCTTCATATGTAGACACCTTTCCCAGCACCACGGACCATGACCGCTCACTTCCATATCTTCATATGTAGACACCTTTCCTGTCACCCATGACCATCAACCACTCACTTCTATATCTTCATATGTAGACACCTTTCCTGTCACCCCTGACCCTCAGCTGCTCACTTACATATCTTCATATGTGAACATCTTTCCCGTCACCCCTGACCATGAACCACTCACTTCTATCTCTTCATATGTGGACACCTTTGATGTCACCCCTGACCATCAACCACTCACTTCCATATCTTCGTATGTAGACACCTTTCCCGTCACCCCAGACCATGAGTCGCTCACTTCCATATCTTCATATGTGGACACCTTTCCAGTCACTCCTGACCATGAGCCGCTCACTTCCATATCTTCCCATGTTGACACCTTTCCCGTCACCCCTGACCATGAGCCGCTCACTTCTATATCTTCATATGTGGACACCTTTCCCGTCACACCTGACCCTAAGCTGCTCACTTACATCCCTTCATATGTAGACACCTTTCCCGTCACCCATGACCATCAGCCATGACCATCAACCACTCACTTCTATATCTTCATATGTGGACACCTTTCCCGTCACCCATGACCATGAGCCACTCACTTCCATGTCTTCATATGTGGACACCTTTCCCATCACCCCTGACCATGAGATGCTCACTTCTATCTCTTGATATGTGGACACCTTTTCCATCGCCCCTGACCATGAGCCGCTCACTTCCATCTCTTCATATTTGGAGACCTTTGCCATGACCCCTGACCATGAGCTGATAACTTTCATATCTTCATATATAGACACATTTAATGTCACCCCTGACCCTGGGCCGCTCACTTCCATCTCTTTATATGTAGACGTCTTTCAAGTCAAACCTGACCATGAGCCGCTCACTTCTATATTTTCATATGTGGTCACCTTTCCCGTCACCCACGACCCTCAGTTGCTCACTTTCATCTCTTCATATGTAGACACCTTTCCCCTCACCCATGACCATCAACAGAAAACATGACAGCCCTCAAGAACGCCACCCGGAAACACCACCAGCTGATCCGCACCACCAAAAGGACATCATTCAAAGACCGACTGGACAACAACACCCACAATAGCAAAGAACTCTTCAGCATAGTCAGAGAGCTCTCCAACCCCAGCGCCAGCAACAACTACATCACGCCATCGCAAAAACTCTGCGACTCACTCGCCACGTTCTTCCACCGCAAGATCACCGACATACACGACAGCTTCGGCACTCAGACTGCATACCCAGCCACCGAACCAACGCCCCCCACCACCACCCGGTGCACCTGGAACCCCGTCAGCATGGATGACACCACCCTCATGATGAACACCATCCACTCCGGCTCCCCAGCCAACCCCTGCCCACACCACATCTTCAACAAAGCCGACTCCATCATCGCACCCCATCTCCGGGATATCATCAACAACTCCTTCACGTCGCCACATTCCCGGAGAGCTGGAAGCATGCAGAGATCAGCGCCCTCCTGAAGAAACCCACCGCGGACCCCACAGACCTCAAGAACTTCCATCCCATCTCGCTCCTCCCCTTCCCCGCTAAAGTCATCGAGAAAACCGTCAACAAACAGCTGACCACCTTCCTTTAGACGAACGACTCCCTCGACCCATCGCAGTCCGGATTCCGAGCGAACCACAGCACCGAGACTGCCCTTATCGCAGCCACCGACGACATCAGGACCCTGCTCGACAACGGTGAAACTGCTGCCCCCATCCTCCTCGACTTGTTGGCCGCATTCGACACTGTCTGCCATCGCACCCTGACCACCCGCCGCCACCACGCCGGGATCCAAGGGAAGGCCCTGGATTGGATCACCTCCTTCCTCTCTGACAGAACTCAGAGAGTTCGTCTCCCACCCTTCCGCACAGCGGCCACCAAGGTCATCTGCGGCGTACCCCAAGGTTGCTCGCTCAGCCCCACCCTCTTCAATGTCTACATGAGCCCCCTCGCAGCCATCGCACGCAAACACAACCTCAACATCATCTCCTACGCCAACGACAAACAAATGATCCTCTCCCTCACCAACGACCCCGCCACCGCCAGAGCCAGCTTCCAGGAAGGTATGAAAGACATCACGGAATGGATAAAGCTCAGCCGTCTGAAACTGAACTCAGACAAAACGGAAGTCCTGTTCCTCGGACCATCCCCCTCCGCCTGGGACGATTCCTGGTGGCCACCTGCTCTGGGCACCGCTCCCAAGCCCATGGACCACGCACGCAACCTGGGTTTCATCCTTGACTCCTCCCTCACGATGACCAAGCAAGTCAACCCCATCACATCTTCCTGCTTCAACACCCTCTGCATGCTCCAAAAAATCTTCCGGTGGATCCCCACTGGAACCAGGAAGACAGTCACCCAGGCCCTCATCACCAGCCGACTGGACTACGGGAACGCCCTCTACGCTGGCACCACCGCCAAACTACAGCAAAGACTCCAGCGCATTCAGAACGCAGCCGCTCGACTCATCCTGGACCTTCCCCGACACAGCCACATCTCTGCTCACCTGAGAGACCTGCACTGGCCCCCCGTCAGCAAGAGGATCACCTTCAGACTCCTCACCCACGCACACAAGGGTCTCTACGACGCGGGCCCCGAATACCTCAATACCCACCTCACGTTCTATGCCCCTACCAGCCAGCTCTGCTCTGCCAGCCTCGCCCTCGCCACCGTCCCACGGATTCGCAGAACCACCACCGGAGGAAGATCTTTCTCCTACCTGGCAGCCAAGACGTGGAACTCCCTCCCCACCCCTCTTCGACTGACCCAGGACCATCTCTCCTTCAGGAAGCACCTCAAGAACTGGCTCTTCGAGCAGTAGCAGCACCCCCTCTCCCAGCGCCTTGAGACCCTAGCGGGTGAGTAGCGTACTCTACAAATGTCCTGATTGATTGATTGATTGATCAGCGACTCACTTCCATATCATCGTATGTAGACACCTTTCCAGTCACCCCTGACCATAAGCCGGTCACTTCCATATCTTCACATGTGGACACCTTTCCCATCATCCATGACCATCACTCACTTCCCTATCTCTATATGTAGATACCTTTCTTGTCACCCCTGACCATGAGCCGCTCACTTCCATATCTTCATTTGTGGACACCTTTCCATTCACCCCTTACCCTCAGAAGCTCACTTCCATATCTTCATATGTGGACACCTTTACGATCACCCCAAACCATGAGCCGCTCACTTCCATATCTTCATTTGTGGACACCTTTCCATTCAACCCTGACCATAAGCCGCTCACTTCCATATCTTCCCATGTTGACACCTTTCCTGGCACCCCTGACCCTCAGCTGTTCACTTCTATATCTTCAAATGTAGACACCTTTCCCGTCACCCATGACCATGAGCAACTCACTTCCATGTCTTCATATGTGGACACCTTTCCCATCACCCCTGACCATGATCCACTCACTTCCATATCTTCATATGTAGACACCTTTCCCATCACCATGGACCATGAGCCGCTCAATTCCATATCTTCATATGTAGACACCTTTCCTGTCACCCATGACCATCAACCACTCACTTCTATATCTTCATATGTGGATACCTTTCCCGTCACCCATGACCATGAGCCACTCACTTCTATATTTTCATATGTGGTCACCTTTCCTGTCACCCATGACCATCAGCCACTCACTTCCATGTCTTCATATGTGGACACCTTTCCCGTCACCCATGACCATCAGCCACTCACTTCAATGTCTTCATATGTGGACACCTTTCCTGTCACCCATGACCATCAGCCACTCACTTCCATGTCTTCATATGTGGACACCTTTCCCGTCACCCATGACCCTCAGCCGCTCACTTCCATATCTTCATATGTAGACACCTTTTCCATCACCCCTGACCATGAGCTGCTCACTTCCGTAACTTCATATGTGGACACCTTCCAGGTCACCCCTGACCATGAGCTGCTCACTTCCATGTCTTCATATGTGGACACCTTTCCCGTCACCCCTGACCATGAGCCACTCACTTCCAGGTCTTCATATGTGGACACCTTTCCTGTCACCCATGACCATTAGCCACTCACTTCCATGTCTTCATATGTGGACACCTTTCCCGTCACGCATGACCATCAGCCACTCACTTCCATGTCTTCATATGTGGACACCTTTCCCATCACCACTGACCATGAGCCGCTCAATTCTATATCTTTATATGTGGACACCTTTCCCGTAACCCCTGACCATGAGCTGCTCACTTCTATCACTTCATATTTGGCCACCTTTTCTGTCGCCCCTGACCATGAGCCACACACTTCCATGGCTTCATATGTAGACACCTTTACTGTCACCCCTGACCCTCAGCCGCTCACTTCCATCTCTTCATATGTAGACACCTTTCCCGTCACCCCTGACCATGAGCTGCTCACTTCTATATCTTCATATGTAGACACCTTTTCCGTCACCCCTGACCATCAGCAGATCACATCCATATCTTCATATGTAGACACCTTTCCTGCACACCTGAACATCAGCCACTTATTTCCAGATCCTGTAATACAAAAAGGCTTCAAGCTAAAGATGGACCTGCCGGACTGGGGAGATATGGAAAGTACCAGGAGGCCTGCCTCTGGCGTAAAAGTGACGTCCCCAAGTCCTTCCCAGAACTGTCCTACAGCAGGTCACCTCTTCATCACCACTGGTCAAAATCTGGTGGGGATCTGGAAGCAGTTTCTGCAAGGCACGGCTATCTTAAACCGATGAGGTGACACAGGAGCACTTGACCTGAAGAAGGCCTTCTGTCCACTGTGAAGACCCACAGTGTACCCTCCCTCCACAGTGGTCACTTCAGAGGCTTTGGTGCCCATCTAGACGTCCATGGCTGTTGTGAAGAGATTCATGGACTCTCTGCAAATGTCTCAAGGTGCAAAGTCAGTCAGTCTTTCTAGATACTCAATTCAGGAGTAACGCCATGCCAAGATACCCTCGGGTGTTAGTGCATGTTATAAATCTAATTTTCATTTTGACCCCCAAGTGTGAGAATCCTCCAGCCAATGGGGCAAGTGAAACTGGGAAAGAGGCAGCCTGTACTGCAGGGTCATTCCAAAATGACCGAAGCCACTGCACCAAGGTGAGAGGCTCCCTCCAGTGCAAGAGCCAGTGCCACCGTGTGTGAGCCTCACTTCCAATGAGTGACACTAAACCAAGGTAAGAGGTTCCCTCCCATCAAATGGCCAGTGCCACAGGGTGTGAGCCTCACTCCCAATGAGTGACACTACACCAAATTTGAGAGGCTTGTGCAAGAGCCAGTGACACAGGGTGTGAGCCTCACTCCCAAAGAGTGACACTGTACCAAGTTGAGAAGTTCCCTCCAATCAAAATGCCAATGCCACAGATAGTGAGCCTCACTCTCAATGAGTGACACTGCACCAAGGTGGGAGGTTCCCACAAGTACAAGAGCCAGTGCCACAGGGTGTGAACCTCACTCCTAATGAATGACACTGCACCAATGTGAGAGGTTCCCTCCAGTGCAAGAGCCAATGGCACAGGGTGTGAACCTCACTCCCAATGAGTGACAATGCACCAAGGTGAGAGGTTCCCTCCAGTGCAAGAGCCAGTGCCACAGGATATGAGCCTCACACTCAATGGGTGACATTGCACCAAGGTGAAAGGCTCCTTCCAAGACACAGGCCAATGCCACATAGTGTGATCCTCACTCCCAATGAGTGACACTGTACCAAGGTGGGAGGTTCCCTCCAGTGCAAGAGTCAGAACCAGAGGGTGTGAGCCTCACTCCCAATGAGTGACACTGCACCAAATTTGAGAGGCTCCCTTCAGTGCAAGAGCCAGTGCCACAGGGTGTGAGCCTCACTCCCAATGAGTGACACTACACCAAGGTGAGAGGTTCCTTCCCATCGAATGGCCAATGCCACAGGGCGTGAGCCTCACTCCCAATGAGTGACACTACACCAAGGTGGGAGGTTCCCACAAGTACAAGAGCCCGTACCACAGGGTTTGAGCCTCACTCCCAATGAGTGACACTGCACCAATGTGGGAGGTTCCCTCCAGTGCAAGAGTCAGAACCAGAGGGTGTGAGCCTCACTCCCAATGAGTGACACTGCAACAAAGTGAGAGATTCTCTCCAAGATGAATGCCAAAGCCGCAGGGTGTGAGCCTCACTCCAAATGAGTGACACTGCACCAAGGTTAGAGGTTCCCTCCAGTGTAAGAGCCAGTGCCTCAGGGTGTGAGTCTCACACCCAATGAGTGACACTACACCAAGGTAAGAGGTTCCTTCCAAGACAAAGGCCAATGCAACAGGGTGTGAGCCTCACTCCCAATGAGTGACACTGGACCAAGGTAAGAGGTTTCCTCAAAAACAAATGGTCAATGCCACTGGTTGTGAGCCTTACTCCCAAAGAGTGACACTGCTCCAAGGTGAGACATTTCCTCCAATTGAAAGGGTAATGCCACAGGGTGTGAGCCTCACTCCCAATGAGTGACACTACACCAAATTTGAGAGGCTCCCTCCAGTGCAAGAGCCAGTGCCACAGGGTGTGAGCCTCACTCCCAATGAGTGACACTACATCAAGGTGAGAGGTTCATTCCCATCGAATGGGCAATGCCACAGGAAGTGAGCCTCACTCCCAATGAGTGACACCACACCAAGGTGGGAGGTTCCCACAAGTACAAGAGCCAGTGCCACAGCGTGTGAGCCTCACTCCCAATGAGTGACACTGCACCAATGTGAGAGGTTCCCTCCAGTGCAAGAGCCAATGGCACAGGGTGTGAACCTCACTCCCAATGAGTGACAATGCACCAAGTTGAGAGGCTCCCTCCAGTGAAAGAGCCAGTGCCACAGGGTGTGAGCCTCACTCCCAATGAGTGACACTAAACCAAGGTAAGAGGTTCCCTCCCATCAAATGGCCAGTGCCACAGGGTGTGAGCCTCACTCCCAATGAGTGACACTACACCAAATTTGAGAGGCTCCCTCCAGTGCAAGAGCCAGTGCCAGAGGGTGTGAGCCTCACTCCCAAAGAGTGACACTGTACCAAGTTGAGAAGTTCCCTCCGATCGAAATGCCAATGCCACAGATCGTGAGCCTCACTCTCAATGAGTGACACTGCAAAAAGGTGGGAGGTTCCCACAAGTACAAGAGCCTGTGCCACAGGGTGTGAACCTCACTCCCAATGAATGACACTGCACCAATGTGAGAGGTTCCCTCCAGTGCAAGAGCCAATGGCACAGGGTGTGAACCTCACTCCCAATGAGTGACAATGCACCAAGGTGAGAGGTTCCCTCCAGAGCAAGAGCCAGTGCCACAGGATATGAGCCTCACACTCAATGGGTGACATTGCACCAAGGTGAAAGGTTCCTTCCAAGACACAGGCCAATGCCACAGAGTGTGATCCTCACTCCCAATGAGTGACACTGTACCAAGGTGGGAGGTTCCCTCCAGTGCAAGAGTCAGAACCAGAGGGTGTGAGCCTCACTCCCAATGAGTGACACTGCAACAAAGTGAGATATTCTCTCCAAGATAAATGCCAAAGCCGCAGGGTGTGAGCCTCACTCCAAATGAGTGACACTGCACCAAGGTGAGAGGTTCCCTCCAGTGCAAGAGCCAGTGCCTCAGGGTGTGAGCATCACTCCCAATGAGTGACACTGCACCAATGTGAGAGGTTCCCTCCAGTGCAAGAGCCAATGGCACAGGGTGTGAACCTCACTCTCAATGAGTGACAATGCACCAAGGTGAGAGGTTCCCTCCAGTGCAAGAGCCAGTGCCACAGGATATGAGCCTCAAACTCTATGGGTGACATTGCACCAAGGTGAAAGGTTCCTTCCAAGACACAGGCCAATGCCACAGGGTGTGAGCCTCACTCCCAATGAGTGACACTGCGCCAAGGTGAGAGGTTCACACAAGTACAAGACCCAGTGCCACAGGGTGTGAGCCTCACTCCCAATGAGTGACACTGCACCAAGGTGAGAGGTTCCCTCCAGTGCAAGAGCCAGTGCCACAGGATATGAGCCTCACACTCAATGGGTGACATTGCACCAAGGTGAAAGGATCCTTCCAAGACAATGGCCAATGCCACAGGGTGTGAGCCTCACTCCCAATGAGTGACAATGGACCAAGGTAAGAGGTTTCCTCAAAGACATATGGTCAATGCCACAGGTTGAGAGCCTTACTCCCAATAAGTGACAATGCTACAAGGTGAGAGGTTCCCTCCAATCGAAAGGCCAATGCCACAGAGTGTGAGCCTCACTCCCAATGTGTGACACTGCACCAAGGTGGGAGGTTCCCTCTAGTGCAAGAGCCAGTGCCAAAGGGTGTGAGCCTCACTCCCAATGAGTGACAGTGGATCAAGGTAAGAGGTTTCCTCAAAGACAAATAGTCAATGCCACTGGTTGAGAGTCTTACTCCCAATGATAGACACTGCTCCAAGGTGAGAGGTTCCCTCCAATTGAAAGGCCAATGCCACAGGGTGTGAGCCTCACTCCTAATTAGGGGTGGGCAGAATTTGCTAAATTAACTTTCGCAAATTATCGCAAAAATGCTAAAAATCTCCGCAAACATGCCGGAAATATAGTGAAGATGCGGAAGTTTTTTCCCGCCTGTTCGCGGTATTTTTTGCGTGATCGCGGGTCGCCAACTTACCCATGCGGTTGCTCACGGGCACGGCCGTCTTGTTTTCACTTGTCCCGCCCTCTCGCGATGCTTACTTCCTGTTCCGGGTCGCGCAATGCATGTTCGCGCCCGTTCGCGGTAGATATTCACTGTTTGTGACCCCTTTTACTTGATCGCGTTGCTTTTTGCTTGCTTGGGGAGAAAATATTGCGCGAACTTGCGCACGTGGTCACAATGGGTGCGGCCATCTTGTTTTTCACCCTATTGCATGGATCTGGGGCCTGATTTTCAATCCTCCCAAAACCTTTTCAATCCTTTGTATAAACCCACTTTTTTTTTATCTTTCTTAATAATTATTTCTCTAACTATTTTCCATCTTCTATATTTTTGGTTTTTGTCTCCTTTTTTTGTTTTTTAGCTACTTTTTCTCTTTCTATTGTAAGAGTTTATTTTAGAGAAATTAAGTTACGTAATGCTACAGTGACTCTAGTCCACTCCTTACTTTGTCCTGTCACTAATAGATAGGGGCGGATTGATACTTAGGTTTAGGTACTTTGTATGAGTTTTAATTTGTTAGTGGTATGCGTGATGCCCCCTCAGTTACGTGACGTGCTGCTAGTACGGCAGTCTTTATTAGAACCTTTTCTAGTTTGTTCAATGAGTGGTGGTAATTGACTTAGCACTAGCAGAACATCAGCATCAATCAATCAACCCAAAATTTGGTGTATACAAAAAATGTAGTCATGTGTCCTCCATTTGACCATATGCATTGTTGAGGAATAAAAGAAGTGGAAATGCATACTTAATGTACAATTGGCATGCCTGGAATAGGTGGACTAGGTTGGGTGGTACGTCGTACTTAGGCTTAGTTGTAACTTAGTATTCTGGAATCAGAATGGAAGACGGGATTACTGTTGATAAATAGTAACTTAAGTAGTCGATCCGCGAATACCCCGATACTACTTGTTGACCAGATGAGATCGGTCAATTTAGTTATTGCAATTGTTGTTTACATAAGTGTTTTTTGACCGTTGTTGAAAAATATTGTATTTGTTTGACACCATCCATCAATGTTTGTCTCTTTCTTATATCTTTCCTGTTCATCGGTACCCAGGGGCAGACAGACTGGGAGTGGGGGTTCGGCGGGACAACAGTCCGATCAGCACCAGGAGGACACCAATGAGGGCTCCTCTGCTGGCCCCAGTAAGTCTTCTTGTTTTTAATAATATTTCTTATTCCATAACTTTTACTGCCCCATATTTTTCACGAACTATTGTTTCAGTTTCCAAATGCTATTTTTTTACCAACAATTATCCTTCGATCTGTACGGTTTCAAAAATCTTATCCCTGCCTCTGCTATGATGACTCTCAGTACTACTACTACTACTACATACTATCAGTCTGTCTGTACTGTAGTAGCTAGTCTTGCCCAGTTGGCCAGTGCCACTCTTTATGTGAAAGGTTGTAATATAAAACTCATATTCACCAGTAGCTCTAGCCATTGAGTCCAATCCTTTGGGTCGTCCTCTTGTGCTACTTCTAGTCTTATTGATCTTGAGTCTTTGTTAATCTTGAGGCTTTGAAAATTCACAGCAACAAAAGCCCAACCAGATGTATTACTATTTTGTTATGATAGCCTATAGGACATACTACTACTGTTGTAGGGATCTTGCACATACACAGACCTTTGCACAAGAAAATAGGATGTTGGTGACGGTAGGTTGGACCTTCCTCACACACCTCAATCAGAAATTCAGAACCCACCACAATCCCCTGCTCGACTATAGTACTGTCTTGTCATAACTATTAGGTCTCCGAACCCTCCCCCCAAGATATCCAACAAGTAGACAACCCAGAACATAACACACCCAACCTCTCAGTCGTGGAAGCAATGCACATGCACACCCTTACTTTAATTTGCTCACTCGTTGTAGGAGAGTAGGATCTGCACTTTTGCTGCCCCCACTTTTTTTCTGGTGTATACACTGGTTTCTGGCTATAGTCTGGCTGGGTCCCTGCTAATCAGGGCCACAGTCTCACTGATCTCTCTAAACAACTTGGTGTGCATACTAGATGCACTAGTAATTTGATACTGTGGTACTTTATGAGCCCCTAGTATATGGTACTTTAGGTACCTAGGGCATTGGTACTTCACAGGCCTATCAGGGGCTGCAACATGTATTATGCCACCCCTGGGAAGCATTCTCAATCTGACACCACAGGCCTGCTACTGCAGCCTGTGTGAGGTAGTGTTAGCACTCCTCACTGAGGTATAGGTGTTGAAGATTGGATTAATCTCTTAGCATGAGCTGAAAGCCATTTCGTACTTGGCAGCCATTTTAGTTAGCTATGTGCTGGCCATTTGCTGTTTCCCTCTCCCAGAGTATTGCACATGCTCAGATGGGCCTAGCTAGTAGAGTGCACCTATTCCTAGTATAGAACTGTCAGGCTGTTCTAACTGATGTCAGCAACTTATTACTCCACCTACTTGTTGACTGTGCAGTTTCTGTATGACCATCTATGTGCATAACTCTTCTCATGTGTACTTGTACCGCCTTTTTCAGCCCCTGTGTGGGTATAAAAGGACCATGCTCTTTCTGTTCGGGGTGCTACTTCACTCAATACCGAAGGGTGCTGTGTGAATGTAGTTCCACTTCATGAGGTTTATTAAACTTTATATTTTCTATTCCAGTTTCTGTGCCAACTTCTTCCTATTGGTCTGAGGACTCTGTGCAGAGAAGGGCGAACCCCTTGCACTGGTAGGCCTTGCTGAGGTCACCATCAACAAATTGGCGCCCAACTACTGGGGCTCATCGGTGACTCGGATGCCCAAAGGATTGGTCGCGACGAAAGGATTGGAATCTCGCTCTGGACGCGATCGCTGCCCGGTGAGACTCGAGTCTTGGCAACCACGGCGTTTTTCCTTTCTTTCTGATCTGACCATCCAGGTGGTGCCGGTCCTCGACTGAGATCTCTTCTGTTGACCCACCGTGCAGTGACCATTTGGTCGATTTTAGAACTTGGCAGTTGGAACCTGGACACCAAGTGATTGGTAAGTGTCCTTCTGTGGCGCTTGCTGTTGGTTTTGATGCCTGGGATTGGTAAGGTAGTTTAGTAACCCTTACTGTGGCTTTTGGATTTCGGAAATGGTGTTGGCCAACTTGGTTTGTTATGAGATTTATATATGTATTGCAATCTATATAGGCAGGTAATGAGGAGAATTTTCTCTATCTGAATTGATTTGAACGGCACATCGTACTAAAGGTACCTTAAGTGCTACTTTGATTATAGTACTGCATATTCTGCACTATTTTTGGCATGCCTGTTTTTAGCACACTTCGTAGGATGTGTTGCTTTTGTAGTGGTACCAGTTTGAGACTCGATGAAGCACAACCGGCCCCCCCAGAGGGGACACCTAATAGGGATATGTATATTAGGTATGGTCTTTCTTCTATAATGTACAGCGCATTATGGAATAAATACACTCGTAAGGATCCTGAGTTGTGTTGGTCTATGTATGGGTCATTTGATTTACGAAAGATTGAGTATGTGGAACAATGTATGTTTAAGCGAAAGACTAGGCAAGAGATGTTTGATTGTGTATGAATGTGGGAGAAAGAAGTGCGTGAACAAATGAAGCGTGAGCAAGCCTTGATTGAAAAAAGAACAGCGAAAGAACATTTATGTGAAAGCATTAGAGCTGAAGAACAAAGAAATAAAAGAGTTGTCTTTTTGTTTTCCTCCAGGCGAATTTATGAATGTGTTGCTTTCTTGGATGTACCATTTTTAAACTTGTATATAATTAGCCGGCTCCCCTAGAGGGGATACTTAACTAGGTTTAGGTATATAAAAGTATTTCTTCTTTAGTGACTAGTACCCCAAGGAACTAAATATGTACATAGAAAGGATCCTGGTCTGTGCACTTAGTAACATTCATAAGTGGTAATATGCAGAGCGTTTTTTCCTGGTGTTCTGCCAGCCAAATCTAGTGAATATGACTTACAACTAGTATTTACAAATGGTTTGGTTTAAGTACAGTCTGTGGGCTGTCTTTTTTTTCTGTCTTAAGTGTTGATCTGTGGGTTAAATGTGTGTTTAAATGTCTGTGGTTTGTCATTAGTGGTACTTGTGTGAGTAAGTAGCGATTGCGCTCTTGGTGCAAGAATGGCTCACCTTAAGCTCTCTGTGTTATGTGTTCTAAGTATATGACACCGTTTTGAAAATGTCTGGAATGAGCTCAATGTTTTTTTGTCATCATTTTGCTGTGCAAAACATCATTAACATAAAATATATTTTAAAAGATTCCAACAATGAATTATATAATATATGCTAAATAGCTGCACGCTATCATTAAATTAACTATACATGTGCGCAAATGTAAGATAAAATTAGAATCCACATTGAATAGGAATAAAAAAGCTTCAAAAAACGAAATTGTGTGTTTTGCAATAGATAAAATTAAGATACCAAATGTCACAGCGTTTATCCTTCTGTATTAGGTATTAAAAGGCATTCACATTATCTGAGTGAGTTGGTTGTTCCTGAACTAAAGTACACATTACAGAAGGACAGATTTGTGCTGGCTTGAAAGGTTGACGCGAAAGGCGTGTGAACTCAACGCCTTTACGTGTCAAGCAGCTGTGTCAGCACGAGACTATTTCTGACTCCGGCCACAGAAAACACCTAAAGTCACTACACCTTAAGTCAGTGCAAACACGGAGTAAAATCCTGCATTTCAGACTTCTGTTTTAAAAGTTAGAAATGTTGTTTCATTATTTTTGATAAACAGAGGACAGATTGACAGTGGGGATTTCTTTTCTTAATACCTTTTTAAATAAGGATAAGAGAGGTTTTTGATGTTAAATAATAATGACTGTCCTTTAAAAGTGGCGCAGACTTAAGATGTTTCAAGTTAAGCTTCTGTTCTTAGGGCTGTGAATGAATGCGTTTAAATATGATAGGCAAGGGATGCAGCTCGCTTTTCATATGTGGACTCATCAAAATGATTAAATTTATTTAAAAATATATATATTTTGATTATATACAAAATGTTATTTAAAATAGGTGCATTAAATTCGTTTTTTAATATTCATAATGCCTAATCATGATGCTGTGACTTCCTAGCATCCAAATTGAATTTAAGCCGTGCTATACAGCAATAGGGGGTCACTTACATGTGAAATATCACTTTACCCAGGCGTAAAACTTATTTTTATAAGGGTATACATTATACATTTCTGATGCCACATCTCTGGGATATGTAGAGGACATTCTGGGGATGACTATTATGCAAAAACATTGTAGGATATTCATTTTTAAGTGCCCTAAACATCAAAGTCGAAATTAAGTAAAATTCACTATTTAAATGAGGTTATTCCAGTCAGAGCAGGTTTTAAACTGCCTTAGGCTCCAGTAAATGCACATATGTAAGTATAGAATGAATAGCTGACATCTATACTGCTGGACAAGCACTCAGCACACTGCTTACAAATATAAATATGTACAAAAACTGGCAGAAGTTATTAAGCTTACCTCTGAATTGCTGGTAGACAGGAATAGAGTGGGTTGCTGTTGCGCTCTCAGTCTCCAGGGTCACTTTGAATTAGTAAAACTGCATGAAAACCTTGCATACAAGATGGAACAGCTGCATAGGTTAAAGGCCGAAGTCCTACATTTAGAAGCCTGGCAGGGCTCAGCGCAACATGTGCTTTGACATTTCGGCATTTGAAAGACGAAATGGCAGGGCAGGGAAAGAAAGAGGTTTTGCTTACTTTTTTGGGGGGGCAAAAGCAAGTTTTTGTTCATTTATATGAACAATAATGGTATATGTGAACTTTTATTAGGACAGTGGCTCTGCCATATATATATATATAGCACTAATGCTTTTAGGGCTGAATTCAGGAAGCAATGGGATTTAGTTTGAATTCATACGGCCTCATGTTACACTACTACATTTGCTAACGGAATATGTTCTTTAGCTAGCTCAATGTGCTATTTAGCTCCTCAGAGTTTGTTTATGCCCAGTTGCTACAAATTGGGGTTGATAGTGTTGACAGAATGATACCTCTTACAGGGTTCCTACTTTCGGTATTCACAGAAGGCATTTAGGAGTCCTAAAGTTAGGACTCCTAACTTCTGTGAATACCGAAGTGAGTAAGTGTCTTCTGTGAATACCAAAATGAATAAGTGCCTTCTGTGAATACTAAAATGGTAGTAAGTTTAGGATTTTGTCTTAAGTTAGTTCTGTGAATCGGGCCCTATGTGTGCTTTGAAGTCCTGCACTGGGGGAGCAGTAGGCTCCTCTGTGCATATGCCAGCTCAAACCGGTTCAGGGGCTACCTGCCCCTGCTCTGGCGCAAAACTGGACAAAGGGAAGTGGGTGTAACCACCCACTACCCTGACCCTCCTAGAGGAGTGGTCATAGAGCTAGTCCCTCCCCTATCTTCACTATAAGATAGCAAGCATTGCCAATGCTTGCTATGGTGGTGGAAAAGTGTGGCTCACTGGTTAGAGGCGGCAGACCCGTAAGCAGAGGACGGCCCGGGACCAGGGTTCAATTCCCGACGCGGCAGGGTCTTGGACCAGGGTCAGCGGACTCGATAATTCTCGCTTCGGTGCCTACTCTAGTCAGGGACCACACTCGGCAACTCTGGGCATCAGCTTGCCTCATCTTCCAACGGCCCCCCCAGACCGCCAGGGATGCTTGGTCGCACCTTGGAGATACCCATTAGGGACCATCTCTCAGGGTGAGCCAGGACGGGTTCCCCAGCGGTCGAAGCGCAGAGATACTCCTCCGGGAGTCGATTCTAGCGCTATATAAACCCACAATTAAATTAAATTAAATTAAATTAAATGCAATTCAGATAAAACCTGGACGACGCTCTACAAAGAAGAATCCTGGCCCTTCGACGTTCCACTACCTTTGGAAGACAGAAGAATCTCCCTTGGAGTCAAGGAGGGACTCCCCTGCTTGGCAGGCACCAAAACCCTTAACCAACGGTTGCAAACTTTTCCGCCGGAGTTCGAAGTCCCTGCTACCCCAGAAGCAGATTTCCTGACATCCCGACGGCCCCTGTGAGTCCCGAGCGAAGCTGTGGCGAGTGGACCCCACGAGTGACGAAGAACAGTAATACCCGGGGACCGTGCACTATTGTCGAGTGCAAACCCTAAACAACGTTCTACAAAGTTGTGCATTGGACCAGTTCCGGCCCAAGCCCCCAACAGGTCTTGCACCAAAAATCAGCTGCCTACCCCGTCCTGAGTGACCGTGGGCTCCTGTGAAGCATTTCCTGAGGCGGCGTATTTGCAATAACTTGCCCATTGGCTAGTGGGTCCCCCGAAGACTTCTTCAATGACTCAAAGGGCTCTCCTAGTTGCACTGGGCCTGCCCTCACTTACCTTTGCTGGGTGAGTCCATCAGACCTTGCTGGTCTGCATCATCGACTATCTTCAGTCTACAGGAGACTTGCAGTGGCCAAGGCTTGTTGGCTCCAATCCGGTTGCCGACACCGTCATCAGCTGCAGACATTGTGGGACACTCCGAATCCAGCTGCTGGTCATCTTCGATCCCTCCTGGACCTCGTGAGCAAAGAGTCAAAACACCATCGATGACCTGAAACGACGCGACATCCATGGTCATCCATCTTGCTGGCCACCGGTCACTGGCAAGTGACTCTGAACACTGTCCCTTCAATTTTCAGGTCCTCTCCATCTTCAATCCACCTTCAGATTCCAGCGGACACCTTTCCAGTCATCACAAGTAGCAAGTCTTCATTGGTCTCCATTGAAAACAGCATCTCGACCCAACACCAAAAGACACCTATGCACCCGGCTTCCCTGGGTGAGGTAACTCATGCACTCCGATGCCCAAGTGTGTGTTGGCCCTCAAAGTACTCACCTTGCTTGTTGACTTCCTCGAAGTGCCCTAAAACTTTAAAATACACACCGCGACTTGCTACATTGTAACCAATAGGAAACCCGCGGCTGTGTTTAGACACTGCATGCGTCTCCCCTGGGCTTGTTACTTACCTGCTAACACTGCAGTAGTGAAGCCCCAGCGATTCCCAAGGCCCTAGGCTTTGTCATTGTGCAAGTCGACTTTGTTAACCCATTTTCTTAGTATATGGTCTGGTACGCCCCTAGGGCTCCAGCCATATTTGTGCTTAATTTATTGAGAACTGTTGACATTTGAATGTGTACCTGGTTTCTGATCTCATAAAGAGATTAGTAGAGTGTGTCTAGAAATAAATACATATATATTTGATATATATACCTGTGTGGTGTCCTTTCATTTAGTGATTCAAGAGATTATAAGGTAAAACAAGCTGCTTTACATTCCTCAGAGACTTAGCCTGAAGGCTGCTCTCCAGAGCTACCACTAGGATAGCTTTCTTTAAAAGGTTGTCTTAAACCTATCTACCATAAGAGTCGAATTGGACTGGTGCAAGGTGGCCACTATAACTAGTGACCAGCACATGCCAGGCCAACTTCTCACATTGGTGGGCAGCGTGTGGGATTCCAGCTTGCCATTGTTTTACCAGAAAATCTCTATTTGAATTACTAACTGAAAACCACTAAAGGTACTCAAGATACATATAGAGTCAAGCTAGTATCAATAAGTTCTACTAAACTTAGAGCTGTTTGTGAAGGGATAAGCACACCCTTGCTACAGCTCAAGCTAGGTCCAGTAAGCCTCAACTAGTGTAGGTAGTACAACACTGCACAACACTAGTATGTCCTACAAAGGTGGAGCCAGTGGGTCCACCCCATCTCAGTACAAAGACATAGCCTACACTGACCTGAAGGCCTTATGCTTTGAAAGACAACTGAGAGTAGGCAGGAGTCCCTCCTCACAACACCTGATAGATTTGTTAATAGCAGATGATCTCAGACTAGCTCTAGGAGCTAGTGGGTCTGCATCAGGGAGTGGGTCAACCATAGTCACTTGGTCTGATGATGAAAATCAAGATGACCTGTGGGTGAAGAGCCAGACCTAGAAAGGTCTGAACAGGACAGAGGATTTCTCCCTAAGAGAACTGACAGAGTGGAAGAGAGGTCTAGGTTCCCCTCAAGGGACTCTGACCATTCATATCACTCTGGAAGAGAATCTGTTCACCAGAGGAGCTCAAACTATCCCAGAGAGTCCTCCTCTGAAAGAAGGTACAAGATGCTCCAGTATGAGGAAGCTAGGCTTGCCCTCAGAACCAAGCAATTGGCCTTAGATAGGGAAGCCTTTGAGCTCCAGAGAGCTTCCAGGAAGGAGGGGTTAGATACCCCTGGTGGCAGCAACAGTGTCCCTAGAGGCAGAGATTACATTCCAGACCGTAGTAACATGTCCAAGGTTGTTCCTCCCTACCAGAGTGGGGATGATATCCACAAATGGATAACTGCTATGGAGAGGGCCTGTAAAGTTCAACAGGTCCCCCAGACACAGTGGGCAGCAATCTTGTGGCTCTCCTTTTCAGATAAAGGTAGAGACAAGCTACTCACTGTTAGAGAAAAGGATGCTAATGATTATGAAGCCCTGAAGAGTGCTTTGATAGATGGGTTTGGCCTAACCACTGAACAGTACAGGTTGAGGTTCAGAGACACCCAGAAAGCACAGACTCACTTTGTTGATTGTGCCACCAAGGCTCTAGAAGGTTGGCTGGTTGGTAGTAGAGTAACTGATTTTAAGGTATTGTATAATCTTATAATGAGAGAACAGATCCTTAATAATTTCCAAAACCAGTTGTTGCATCAGTACTTGGTAGACTCTGATCTGACCTCTCCCCAAGAATTGTGAAAGAAGGCAGACAAATGGGTCAGAACCAGGGTGAGGCAGAAAACCCAGAACCAAGGTGGTGACACTAAGAAGCAAGATCCTAAAGGCTCAAATAAAGGTGGGGATAAGGCAAAAGACCAGAAGTCTTCGCAAAGGCCCACAAATCTGCATCTGGTGGGTAGTCACAATCTACGAAGGGAAAAGGCCAAAAGAAGCCCTGGTGCAAATTCTGCAAACAGAAAGTGCAGTGGACTTCTGATTGTACAAAGTCCAAAGACCAGACCACCACCACTCCAGCCCCTAAGGCAACTGTTTCCCCTAGTGCAGTAATTGGTGGAGGTAATACTCAGAATAAGGGTGTAGTAGGGTTGACCCTGGGTTCTGATGTGGACTCTGGCCTAGTCAGAGTAACAACACAGGCATTGCTAGTTTGTGAGGGAGACCTTGATATGTCCTTCCCAGTGAGCCCCAGTAATCTGGGCAAGTACACACAGCAGCCTATAATAAATGGCAAACAGGCTTTGGCATTCAGGGACACAGGTACTAGTGTCACCATGGTGGCAGAGAACCTAGTGGACCCTGCACAGATCATCCTGGGTGAAATGTACCAGGTAACCAATGCAAGCAATACCAAGACCAACCATAGTCTGGCAGTTGTGAATTTCTCCTGGGGAGGGGTAACTGGCCTCAAAAAGGTAGTAGTCAGTGCAGACCTCCCTGTCGAATGTTTGTTAGGCAATGATCTGGAGACTTCAGCCTGGTCTGAAGTAGAATTATGGACTCATGCTGAGATGTTGGGCATACCTGCAGAGGTATTTGCTGTGACCAGGTCACAAGCCAAAATGCATAAAGCTGAACCAGCTCTGGATCCTGAAACTATGGACCAGATGCTACCCAAGAGGAGGAGCAGTAGGGTTAAGGCTGGGCCTTCCCCTCTGTCTCAGATCTCACATTTCCCTCCTGAGGGAGGAAAAGCAGATCCTGAAGAAGGAACTGCCCCAGAGGAACTTGAGCCTGGTCAGGTTGAGTTCTTGGGGGCAGGGGGACCTTCCAGGGAAGATCTGAGCAAAGAGCAACAGTGCTGCCCCACTCTTGAACCCCTCAGACAGCAGGCTGCTGCTGAGGCTGCTGGGAGTGCTAGTGGGTCCCATAAAGTTTATTGGGATGAGGGGCTCCTATTTTCTGAGGCTAGAGATCCTACCCCTGGAGCCACCAGGAGGTTGGTAATACCTCAGAAGTTTAGGGGGTTCCTCTTGACCCTAGCACATGACATCCCATTAGCAGGACACTTGGGCCAAAACAAGACCTGGGACAGGCTTGTACCACATTTTCATTGGCCACACATGTCTGAGGACACCATGGAGTTTTGTCTCTCCTGTGTCACTTGCTAAGCCAGTGGCAAGTCAGGTGGCACAACAAAGACCCCCCTGATATCACTACCTGTGGTGGGGGTTCTCTTTGAAAGGGTAGGGATTGACATTGGTGGTCCCCTTGACCCACCAACTGCATCTGGGCACAGATTTATATTGATGGCAGTGGATCATGCCACCAGGTATCCAGAAGCTATACCCCTAAGGACTACCACAGCTCCTGTGGTAGCAAGAGCCCTCATTGGAGTCTTCTCCAGAGTGGGTTTCCCTAAGGAGGTCATCTCTGACAGAGGTTCTAACTTTATGTCAGGATATCTAACTGCAATGTGGAAGGAGTGTGGTGTAAACTACAAATTCACTACTCCCTATCACCCACAATGCAATGGGTTAGTTGAGAGATTCAACAAAACCCGAAAGGGAATGATTAAAGGACTCCCAGAGAAGCTTAGGCGAAAATGGGACCTTTTACTTCCCTGCCTTCTGTTTGCATACAGGGAGGTTCCTCAGAAGGGGGTTGGCTACAGCCCTTTTGAACTTCTGTTTGGGTACCCTGTTAGAGGACCATTATGTCTGGTGAAGGAGGAATGGGAGTTACCTCTCAAACCTCCTAAACAGGATGTGATGGACTATGTACTTGGTCTCCACTCCCGAATGGCAGAGTATATGAAGAAGGCCACTAAAAACCTGGAGGCAAGCCAAGAATTACAAAAAGCTTGGCATGACCAAAACGCTGTCTTGACTGTTTATCAGCCAGGCCAGAAAGTGTGGGTGTTGGAGTCTGTGGCCCCAGCAGCTCTCCAAGACAAATGGAGTGGCCCCCACACAATTGTTGTGAAAAAGGGAGAGGTCACCTACTTGGTAGATCTGGGCACTCCCAGGAGCCCCCTTAGGGTGCTCCATGTCAACAGACTTAAGCCATATGTGGACAGGGCTGACATGGGCTTGCTCATGGCAACTGATGAGGATCAGGAGGAGGAGAGTGACCCTCTCCCTGACCTGCTCTCACAGAACCCTGATGATGGATCAGTTGATGGTGTTACTTTGGCAAGCAGCCTCACTGAACATCAGCAAACTGAATGTAGACAAGTGCTACATCAGTTTAGACATATGTTTAGCCTGACCCCAAGTCAGACTTCCTGGTGCACCCATGAGGTGGACACTGGAGACAGTCTGCCTGTAAAGAGTAAAATCTACAGGCAACCTGACCATGTCAGGGATTGTATCAGGACTGAAGTCCAGAAAATGTTGGAGCTAGGTGTTATTGAGCCCTCAGACAGCCCTTGGGCTAGCCCAGTAGTCCTTGTGCCAAAACCTCATACCCAGGGTGGTAAGAAAGAGATGAGGTTTTGTGTTGACTACAGAGGCCTCAATGCAGTCACCAGGACTGATGCCTACCCAATACCAAGGGCAGGTGAACTAATAGACACTTTGGCCTCAGCCAAGTATCTCAGTACATTTGACCTTACAGCTGGCTATTGGCAAATCAGGTTAGCTGATGATACCAAGGCTAAAACAGCATTTTCGACCCCTGGTGGGCACTATCACTTTGTGGTAATGCCCTTTGGTTTGCAGAATGCACCTGCCACATTTCAGAGGCTGGTGAATAAAGTTCTGACTGGTATGGAAACCTATTGCTCAGCCTATCTGGATGATATTGCTGTCTTTAGTTCCACCTGGCAGGATCACCTGGTCCACCTCAGAAATGTACTGGAGGCCCTGCAGAAAGCAGGCCTCACTATCAAGGCCACTGAGTGCCAGATAGGCCAGAGTCAGGTTGTGTACCTGGGCCACCTTGTAGGTGGAGGCCAGGTTCAACCATTGCAGAGCAAGATCCAGACCATAATGGAATGGGTAGCTCCAACCACCCAGACACAGGCGAGAGCCTTCTTGGGCCTGACTGGGTATTACAGGAGGTTTGTTAAGGGATATGGATTTATAGTGACCCCCTTAAATGATCTGACCTCCAAGAAAATGCCAAAAAAGGTTCAGTGGACAGCTAGCTGTCAAAAGGCATTTGATGACCTCAAGCAGGCAATGTGTACTGCCCCCATTTTACAGAGTCCAGATTACAAAAAGAAGTTCATTGTTCAAACAGATGCTTCAGAGCTGGGTGTGGGAGCTGTACTGTCTCAACTTAATGATGAAGGTCAAGACCAGCCAGTAGCTTTCATAAGTAGAAGGCTGACCCCTAGAGAGAAACGTTGGTCAGCTATTGAGAGGGAGGCCTTTGCTGTGGTGTGGGCCCTGAAGAAGTTGAGGCCATACTTGTTTGGCATTCACATCATAGTTCAGACTGACCATAAGCCCCTCCTTTGGCTCAAACAGATGAAAGGTGAAAATCCTAAACTGCTGAGGTGGTCCATTTCCCTACAGGGGATGAACTATACAGTGGAACATAGACCTGGGACCAAACATACCAATGCAGATGGACTCTCAAGGTATTTCCACTTAGAAAATGAAGACTCGACTGGTCAAGGTTAGTTTAATGTCCCTGCGTTTGGGGGGGAGGTTGTGTAGGAGAGTAGGATCTGCACTTATGTTGCCCCCACTTTCTGGCTATAGTCTGGCTGGGTCCCTGCTAAACAGGGCCCCAGTCACACTGATCTCTCTAAACAACTTGGTGTGCATACTAGATGCACTAGTGATTGGATACTGTGGTACCTTATGAGCCCCTAGGATATGGTACCTTAGGTACCTAGGGCATTGGTACTTCACAGGCCTACCAGGGGCTGCAGCATGTATTATGCCACCCCTGGGAAGCATTATCAATCTGACACCACAGACCTGCTACTGCAGCCTGTGTGAGGTAGTGTTAGCTGAGGTATAGGTTCCTATATCTCACCATACACACACATATAAACTTATCAGCCACCCCTATAGCAGGCCCTATCATTCCTGAGGGCAGGGTGCTTGGTTTACTATGTGAGGGGGTGCATCTGCCTGAGCAGGACCCCTCTGCAGCTGGCAGAGTCTATTCTCTGCTGCTGTTTGTGGATGAGGTTAAACCATATACTCGTAAGTGCATTATAACCTCGCGGTAAATGCTAACTTTGGAATGACTGCATCAAAACATGTCGTGTTTGGTGTCAAACAACTTGGAATCATACCCTAACTGGTGTGGGAGTATAATCCCACCCTTCTAGAGGGGACGACATGTACCCACTGTACTAAACGGTAGAAATCTCCAAGAGCCCTGGCATCACAAAATGGATGTCACCAGCACAGACACTGGGCTGCCCTCCTGTTGCTGACCGAAACTCGCAGTGGAGGAAGCCCAACAAAAGGTATCCTGTCACAGGGAGGTGTCACCACCTCCCAGACAGGATTTAGTGTATTTGAGCTGGGAGGGTGCACTCTAAGAGTGCTTTGAAGTCCTGCACTGGGGGAGCAGTAGGCTCCTCTGTGCATATACCAGCTCAAACCGGTTCAGGGGCTACCTGCCCCTCCTCTGGCACGAAACTGGACAAAGGAAAGTGGGTGTAACCACCCACTACCCTGACCCTCCTAGAGAAGTGGTCATAGAGCTAGTCCCTCCCCTATCTTCACTATAAGATAGCAAGCATTGCCATTGCAAAACAGATAAACCTGGACGATGCTCTACAAAGAATAATCCTGGCCCTTCGATGTTCCACTACCTTTGGAAGACAGAAGAATCTCCCTTGGAGTCAAGGAGTGACTACCTGCTTGGCAGGCACCAAAACCCTTAACCAACGGTTACAAACTTTCCAGCTCCCGCCGGTGTTCGAAGTCCCTGCTACCCTGGAAGCAGATTTCCTGACTTCTCGGCGGCCCCTGTGAGTCCCCAGTGAAGCTGTGGTGAGTGGACCCCACGAGTGACGAGGAACAGCAATACCCTGGTACAGTGCACTATTGTTGAGTGCAAACCCTAAACAACGTTCTACAAAGTTGTGCATTAGATCATTTGTGGTCCAAGCCCCCAGCAGGTCTTGCACCAACAATCAGCTGCCTACCCCATCCCGAGTGACAGTGGGCTCCTGTGAAGCATTTCCTGAGGCCGCATCTTTGCAATCACTTGCCCATTAGCCAGTGGGTCCCCCGAAGACTTCTTCAACAACTCAAAGAGCTCTCCTGGTTGCTCCGGGCCTGCCCCCACTTACACTTGTAGGGTGAGTCCATCAGACCTTGCTGGTCTGCCTCATCGACTATCTTCAGTCTACAGGAGACTTGCAGTTGCGAAGGCTTGTTGGCTCCAATCCGGTTGCCGACACCGTCATCAGCTGCAGACATTGTGGGACACTCCGAATCCAGCTGCTGGTCATCTTCGATCCCTCCTGGACCTCGTGAGTGAAGAGTCAAAACACCATCGACAACCTGAAATGACGCAACATCCGTGGTCATCCATCTTGCTGGCCACCGGTCACTGGCAAGTGACTCTGAATACTGTCCCTTAAATTTCCAGGTCCTCTCCATCTTCAATCCACCTTCGGATTCCAGCGGACCCTTTCCAGTCGTCACAGGCAGCAAGTCTTCCTTGGTCTCCATTGAAAACAGCATCTCGACCCGACACAAAAAGACACCTATGCACCCGGCTTCCCTTGGTGAGGTAACTCGTGCACTCTGGTGCCCAAGTGTGTGTTGACCCTTGAAGTACTTACCTTGTAAGTGGCTGGCTTGTTGACTTCCTCGAAGTGCCCTAAAACTTTAAAATACAAACCGCGACTTGCTACATTGTAACCAATAGGAAACCCACGGCTGTGTTTAGACACTGCATGCGTCTCCCGTGGGCTTGTTACTTACCTGCTAACACTGCAGTAGTGAAGCCCCAGCGATTCCCAAGGCCCTAGGCTTTGTCATTGTGCAAGTTGACTTTGTTAACCCATTTTCTTAGTATATGGTCTGGTACGCCCCTAGGGCTCCAGCTATATTTGTGCTTAATTTATTGAGGACTGTTGACATTTGAATGTGTACCTGGTTTCTAATCTCATAAAGAGATTAGTAGAGTGTGTCTAGAAATAAATACATATATATTTGATATATATACCTGTGTGGTGTCCTTTCATTTAGTGATTCAAGAGATTATAAGGTAAAACAAGCTGCTTTACATTCCTCAGAGACTTAGCCTGAAGGCTGCTCTCCAGAGCTACCACTAGGATAGCTTTCTTTAAAAGGTTTTCTTAATCCTATCTACCATAAGAGTCAAATTGGACTGGTGCAAGGTGGCCACTATAACTAGTGACCAGCATATGCCAGGCCAACTTCTCACACTTGTGTAAGTTAGTCCACACCAAATACCACCAAGTCTATGTAAGTTCAAAATGGTTATTTTGAATTGAGAAGCTCTGTACATTGTTTTATTATAAAATGCGGCACCAACCTGAAAATCAATAACATTAAAACTATAAACATTGTTACACTTATACAGTTGGGAATTAAATCATGATAACTGAACAGTGGTGGAAGGCAGCACCACCATCCCATAGCAATTTACTTTAAATAAATTTATAAAAGAAGATGTGAGTGAAGGGACCCCTCACCTTAGAAGAACCTAGTACTGGCAGTTGTTGCATCATTCAGAAGCTCTGGTTCGTAGAAGGGAATCTTCCGTCTGTAATTCGAAAAATGAAATGGTGCGCGTTAGTATATTGCAACTTGCAAGCATTTCTCAGCCGTGCCAAAAAGTGTAGCATTTATGGATAAGCAATATGGACTAACAGTACACCAGTACTTTCTAAAAAAGTGGCTTGTTAATGTTTTTGTTGACCTCTTGTACGCAGCGCGTAGACAGTAGCAGTGTGAGGCAGGTCATGTGGGCTCAAAGGTGTCTTATACAAAAAGCTGCAAGGTAACGTCACATGTGCAAAAATAAAAGACACAAAGGCAAAATGGTAGCATGGCTAGGGCTAACTAAGCAAAGGCTACAATGACCATATATAACTGTTAGTGTCTACTCTACTACTACCTGATTTGTACTAGTGATGTATGTTAGTATTAACTCATTTTTCAACCTTGCTACTGATCAATAGGGGGGAGGTGTATATGACGCCTAATAAATGTGTAATGTTTTCTTGGCGCACTACCGACCACCATTGCCGGGGCCAGCTAAGGCGACGCGGAGGGCGAGGATGCGGCAGTTGCTGCAGATAGCAACGGAGCAGTAGGGGGAGTGGCAGCACCAGTGGCAGGCGGTGGTAAGTTAGATTCATAATCCTTAACTATTGTTGAACTTGACAGTACACTCACTGCAAGGGTGTACTGTATGTATATGTATACTGTACTGTTGAGACTTAGGGCCCCATTAGGATGGCGGGCGTATTGCCCCCGCCAGGCCGGCGGTATTCACCGCCGACACCGCAGGGGCAAACCTCCCGCCATCCCTGTTCGAAAGAGTCAGACCCCCACATGTCGACTAGGCGGAAAAGGGTTCAATATGGCGGTGGTGTCTCTCTGAACACACCGCCAGCCATATAATCTGCATTTTGGAATGCCTTTGCGTGGCGGCATTGCCGTTCGCCAAGGAAAGGCATGCAGACATTGCAGAGTATGCTTGGGGGCCCCCATGGAGGGTACCTACCTATGCTATGGTACCCCCGCTGCCTTTCAAAGCAAAACAGGACAGGCTCCGTGCGGGGCCCATCATGTTGTGCTTGGAAAAGCAGCACAACATGTATTTTTAGCATTGCTTTCGGCACCGCCAACCAAAATGTAAAAAAAACAGGATGCTCCCGCCACGGTGCCGGGCGCATCATCCTAATTAATTGTCCCCACGGCCACCCTTTTTAGCGTGAGGATGGCGGGCGGACAACGTCCGCTCACCATCCGATGTCGTAAGTAAGTATGAGTTGTTGTGAACGTTTGAAGAGTGAACTAGAAGACTAGAATCCCTTTAATTGCCAAAGGAGCTGGAGTATTGATTAACCAATGGCCTCATCTATATGATTTCAACTCCGCTTTGAAAGTTTTATGGAGAAGAGCACCTGGTGCACTGTTCAACTAAAAAGTGAAAGACGGGTGGTTGGAAGAAGGATGGGCGAGATTTCAAATGTTATGTACTACTGTGCTTTATAGTGCTACTCTACCATGCCACTATGTGTATAAATAATTAACTTGTCTCACTGTTTTTCTAAGAGTATATTTTATAATTGTCTTGTTTTTTTCTTTTTGATACACAGCTACTCCTAAACTAAACCGCAAGGAGTTGGCCGCCAAGGCACGGCGCCGGAGGCTGGAGGCAATCCAGCGGGAATACCGGCGGCTGGTGGTCCTAGCAGAGGAGGAGGAGGAGACTGCGGCAGCAATTGAAGCCTCCTCCAGTGCCCCGGGCCCCAGCCACTGCCCTCCAGCGGTACGGCGCCACCGTCTGGCGGCTACCCGCCGCCACCATTGTGCCATCTCCGGTGCCTCCGCCCACTGTAGCTGCAACTGCCGCGCCCTCAGACGCTGCGTCGCCTGTTTAGAGGAGCAGATGCGTGTCCTCCTTGAGTCCCGCCCCACAACTTAGTCCCTGTCATCTTGTTCTGCCCCTTTTTTAATTCTTGTTTCGGTGGGTGGGAACTGGTTTGGGCGTTGGTTTGGGGTTTTTGCTTTACAGACTTTTTCTCCTGGACTTTCCTATGGACATTGGTTGGGGTTAGGGAGGGGGGTGGGTCAGCTTTTGTGGGTTTAGTTTATTTTTTTTAGGGTAAATTAAATATATTTTTCTATGTTACATGCAATGTTGTTAATGTTTTGTAGGTGGGGTAACTGTTTTACATCACACTGTTTCCTTGCTGGTGCAGGGCCGCCCATACCCTGTGTTTGATTTAAATAATTGGCTGACTGTGTAAGACACAAACAGATAGATGCGACACACCTCACTGATTGACTTGTCCTTCTAGTACTTTCAGTCTGTCCTCTAGTCTATGCATTCTTTATCTGGACTGGTGTGTGAAATTGAAATCATTGACAACATGTCCATTATTAATTCTGCCTCCCCCAAACTTCTCTCTTACCTGTGCTTGATGTTTATGTCCAACTTTGGCACAGCAATGGCTGCATGATGAAGATGGTTTCCTTTTTCTAACATGCCATGATTGGGGTGGTGGTGGTGGTAGTGTAGTAGTAGTAGTAGACACTGGCAGGGCGGCAGCATTTGCAAAAAAAGAAAAGGAGACAGTCAATTGCCTTTGAGAGACTGTTAGAGGAGTAGTTGAATGAAGTACAGTACAGAACTTACCGAGCAACAATAATATGCTAAAATATTTTACAACAAAACATAATGGTGGTTGGGATAGCCTACTAGACAGAGTTACAAACTATAGTTGTGTCGAGTCACTTGATTAGGCCTAAAGCCTAACAGTTAGTGCTGTATATGAGGAATGACAACACACAAATCCAATCAATGCCGGCAATTCATGCTGAGGTATATGTTCCTTTGTTAAATAAAATAACCTCTAAAATATCCTACTCATGGGTGGGCAAGCAGAAGAAGATCATCACTCTGCCTTGAAATTGAAGTACTGTTGCTTTTGCCACATTCGTGCCAGCAAGTGTGTGATTAAGTATTGGTGTACATTTAATTTAGTCACACCTCGACAATAAGTCACACCGCCCGGGAGAAGAGGGTTAGGGTTTGTTGACTGGATGGGAAGGGGGTTTTTGGGAAAGGTTTGACATAGAAAAACAGTATGCATGGACAAACAAACGACAATCATTGAAGACTACCATATCCATATGTTAAGGGAGAAAAAGGAAATGCATGCATGATGATGAGAGACCCGGATTACATACACTTCTAGTTCTTGTTCTGTTGTTCCGGCCTCAATACTTTTACAGATAGCAAATAGAAATTTTAAATATTGGTAGGGAAGAATCGTAAACACGGAGCAAACCTAATGATGATAATAACAACTCCAAGAACACACTGTTGTAAAGATTGTATACAAAATATTAATCAAATTATTTAAAAGAAAATAAAAGTGGATACTGTTACTGTGTTATCCTGGTAAAAAATGTGGACTGGATTTGCATCTCGGCATTCCTCTTGCTCCTCTCATCCATCAATCTTGGGTGTGTCGCCTCGCCACTCGCCACTGCCTGGCTGGGAAAAAAATGTCGATTTATTGGTAAGGTAATTATGCATTGTAATGTTTTACAAAGTATAGGGCAAGGCCGGGCCTGTAATTGTAGATGGAAAACCAAAGGGGATATTGAGAAACAAAGTTGAAACAAATGCACAAGTGATGGTGTAGTGCAACAAGAACACTTTCCGAGGTGGCATGTATGCATATGCATCCTCTCTACTCTAGTCTGTTTCCAGCATTGACCTTCAACAATAACAGGAGAGAGCAGGCCCACAGTGCTTAGCAGTAGCACATCCTACGTTAACACTTTAGAGTCCTTTTTTTTCTCTCTCAAAGAGTTGGAGAAACGCAAAGCACATTATCCATTCCAAACATAGCATTTTACAGTTTAAGTTAGTAAAATCAATGCACTGCAGTCATCCCACCGCTACACTCTATTCAACTTCTACACAGACATTTGGGTCTGCTGTGGTTGTTGTTG
This sequence comes from Triturus cristatus, assembly GCF_964204655.1. Classification (NCBI taxonomy): domain Eukaryota; kingdom Metazoa; phylum Chordata; class Amphibia; order Caudata; family Salamandridae; genus Triturus; species Triturus cristatus. The sequence goes on along the minus strand of NC_140590.1, from coordinate 6,877,104 downwards.
ACGTGTTTACCTTTAGGCTTTTAAGTTTTATGCCACTCATGAAACGTCCTCCTGACTTCACGATCATCTCCGATACTTTTACTGACTGACTGTGAAGATCGGCCTGCAGTAGAAGTAAAATTGTTACACACAACAAGAGTAGAAATATTGACTTGAGTCAGTCTTTAGTGTGTACAGAAATATAGATTACTAGTACACTTTGACTTTACTTTGTGCACAACAAACAAACAACGAAAACACAAAGACAAATCGCTCAGAGGCAGGTTTCCAATGCATGCCATTAATTATCATTACCTGTTCCTTCTCATCTTAAGTTAACGGGCCGTCTATTTCACCATCATCATGATGGACGGTGCTGTTGTGTCAATCATACTCATTGCGCAGATTGAGTGAGTCCCCTTCCTGTATTGAATTAAAAGCAATGTATCACCTAGCTGTAGGAGAAGTACAAATTTCTTATTTGCAAGAAGGGGAAAATTGAATTCACCTTGAGTTAAGTTTAGTGTGTTCTGTAGACAGTTGATTAGTGGCAGTGCACAGTTACATAAATTCATGCACAACAAACACAACAAAATCATTCAGTCTGCGACTCTGCGTCCAATGCATGGCATCAATCATTACCTGTTCCATCTTATTTTCAGTTAATGGCCAGTCTCTCTCGGCTCTGAAAGGAGTATAGCTATAGTAGCCATCTGATTCATGCTCCACTTCTTTTGGCAGGACTAGGAAAGTTTGAATTTGTTCTTGTAGTATTTTACCATCATCCAATCATCATTCATGAGGGCAATGGATTTGGGCGGGAGATTCAGTATGATGGAGCGGAGGAGCTGGATTCGGAGGACTGTACTGTCAAATTGCAGACGCCTGAAACTTGTATATTAAATAAAAGGAGAAGAAGACGGTGGTAATGGATTTGTTGTGATTCACAAGTTTGTAACCGATATGACAGACACACAAATAAAGGGGGAAAAAAGGGAGGAAGACAGTAAGTGCAAGCCTAATTTTCAGGGAAGTATAGCTCGTCCTAAAACTCTGGGGGTTCAGCCAGTAGTAGGTAATCATGTGACACAATACTTCCGTCACCTGGGCCTCTGTCCTCATCTTCCTCCATTGCTTCATGTATTGTGTAATTCGGTGGTATGAAGTGCTGATTCATTTTGATCATTGTTAACCTCTCCACGTTTTTGGGCGAGAGACTGGTCCTTGTCAATGTTACAATGGAACCAGCAGCACTGAAAACACGTTTGGAAGAGACACTTGCAACAGGGCAAGCCAGATAGCTTATCGCCAGCCTGCTGAGCTGTGGCCATTCAGACCTTTTCCTATACCAATACTGCAATGGGTTTTGATCAATGTACACCTCTGTTGGGTCGTCCAGATAGGCCTGGACCATCCGCTCAATGTTCAGGGTTGCTGCTGGTAAGGTTTTGTGCTATTTTCTCTGTGCATCAGCACTGTGCTTATTAATGCCTAACTTTACATACCAATCGTGTAATGATTGTACTCCGCCTAATGATCCAGTTATTGTTGCTGTGGTTGATAGTGATGGTGAGTGTTGTGATCCAAACGCACTGGCCTCAGCCGACGAAGTTGCACTTGATCCTGCATGGCCTGCTGCAGTACTTCTTGTGGGTTGATCTTGCGGGCTTTTAATTAGCAGCCGTTCGTTTTCCAACTAACTGGCTGCTTCAGCTATGCAAGTTTTGTAGCCGGCAACATCAATCTCGGAAAAAGCAAAGAATGTCTTCAGTCCAAATTTTGCACTTGAATCCAGAATTGTGGCCCAAATGTAATGTTCTTGTGACAAAATTTTATTTTGTATCCTTACATTTTCAGCTAAGCGACGGGATAAGCTCTCCACCAAGTCATGTGCTTCCCTTTTGTCCTCTACACCTTTGTATGATTCAGACACATTATTCAGCTGATGCTCTAGCATTTGCAATAATGGGATAGCTTGGCCCATTGTACAGTCCTCCTTGCTGACTTCACGTGTGAAGACCTCAAAAGGACAAAGCATCTCAGTCAGGCATTTAATTAGGCTCCATCTCAAGGTTCATGCCTTTAACAGTAGCATCCCCTCTTCTTTTCCAGACATATTCATGGAGTGACCTGTACTGCTCATACAGACGATCAAGCATGTAATACGTTGAGTTCCAACGTGTTGCCACCTCCTGGATGAGTGCCTTGACTGGCATCCTATGTTCACGTTGGATGATCCTCGGCTGCTTCAGAGCTTTAAAAGAATGGCTGAAATGAGTGCATATTCATCGACAGATGGCCAGTAAATTGCTGACTATGGGTTCTTTTTTCAGAAAGTCTTGAACTATAATGTTTATGCAGTGCGCCAAACATGGAACCCTGAAATAGGAACCAAGTTCCATGGCCTTAAGTACATTACTGCCATTGTCTGTGGCAACAAAACCAATACCAAGCCCTCTTGGCCGCAGCCATTCAAAAACCTTGCTACGAAACTCGTGTAAAATGTTTTCAGCCGTATGAGATTTCTCCATGGCGAACATGGCTACAGTTGCATGTTTCCGAGTACCTTCAAAAATCGCAGCTGTGTCAACAGCACCTTGTGCAGATAGCTTATCTCTAACCCCCACAAAAGAGATCCAGTGTGCAGTGATGCACATGTAATCTGTGGCTTGGCAACTGGTCCACATGTATGTTGTCAGGTGGATATTGTGAACAGCACTCTGCTGCAAAGCTTGTCCAACCAATTCCAGCACATCATGATGTAGTGCCGGAACAGCAATTCTTGCGAAATAGGACCGTCTGGGAACCTTCCATTTAGGGCAGATGGCAGACACAAATTCAAGGAAACCCACCCCTTCCACAAATGAAAAAGGAAGAAGGTCCAGCGCTAACTTTTTAGCCCGCTTCGCATTGTACAATCGTGCCGTTGGGTGGTTGCGTTGGAACTGCCCCTCCAACCTAAACATGCTCTCAATGGTAGGCTGGATTACTTTCCTTTGTGGTGCTGTTTTCATTAACCCACTAAGGCTCAACGACACAGATTGTCTCATTGCGGTACTCGGTCGCCTTGGTGTCTCAGCCTGACTCAGAGTATGGCTCTTACTGCGGTGCCACTCTGACGTTACTGAGGAGGATGTGGGCGGTACCACTGCACTACTGGGGACAGGGCTAGAAATGCCTCCCTCTTCTTCACCTTCCACCCCAATAATATCACTCCCTGATTCTTCCTGACCAACTTCAATGGGTTGAGTTTTTCTACTTTCTTTAAACTGAAGTAGGTGATTCTCCCACACCATAGTGTGGTGTATTCTGAGATGACTTGCTTGTCCTCTGGTACCATAGTTTGTACCAATCTTACCACACCGAACACCTTGCTGACAAATTGAGCATATAGCAACGTTCTCCTCCTTGGCGCTAACAGAAAAGAAGTCCCAAACTGGGGAGGAGAACATTCTGGCACTGCTGGATGTGCCACTTTCAATACCAGATGAACTGGAGGGTGTGCTTGAAATGTGACCCTGTGCACCTAGACTGTGACTTTTACTACCACTACCGACTGAGATGGTTGAGCTGGATGTAGGTCCTTGCCGGGCCTTGGAAAATATGGCAGCTGGAGGTAGTGGTGGTGTAACCTGTGTTGGTGATATCCGTGCTACATCCCGCTCAGTAGCAGCCTTTCTGGATAGGGTGAGAATGTTGGTCTCCAATCTTTTTGGGGCAGGAGTAATGTGCGTGATGACTAGCTCATCTTCATCAACATCATCATCACCCCCCTCTTCTACATCTACCTCCATAACTCTAAGTTTTTCTGGGACCTTCTTTTTCAGAAGCATTGTCTTGTGGCGTATATCACCCTCAGACTGAGCTGGTGGGACACAAGTGGCATCACGATCATCAGAAGCGGGGCTTGAAGAAGAAGATGATGGACTAAGCCTCCTTTTCCTTGCTGGTGGTCTGGAAGACAATATGTCTTCTGAAACAGTGGTTTGACTTTGCTCCACTTTGTCTGCAGGAAGCTCGATTTCCTGAAATGCCCCTACGTCAGGAGCAACAACTACTATGGTGGGCTGTTGCGGCCGCTGCTGTTCTTGTTGCGGCCGCTGCTGTTCTTGTTGCGGCTGCTGCTGTTCTTGTTGCGGCTGCTGCTGTTCTTGTTGCGCCTGCGTTGAACTTGATTGTGCACTACTTGGCGGTAATGACATTTCTTCAACATCACTGCTCATTAGTAGACTGGCTACCTCTACGACACTAAAGCCCTTGGGCCTAGGTTGGTGGGGTTGGACCGCTGTGCTGCTCCCAGCTTGGTTCCCGGACAACGCTGCTGCAGGCGTAACTTTTTTGGTGCCAAAAAAACACATTGGCCGGCACACCACCAGTCATGGTTAATGGCACTTCCTTTTTCTGTTCCTTCTTCTCACCGGCAACTTTCTTGGTACTGGACCTGGTACCTTTCTTTGGGGCCATCTTCTTCAGATGTCAGGCAGGATGCAGATGCACAACAAGTTCTGGTCACACGTGGACGTGATGCGCAGCAGGACTTCTGTCTGGCTGGCAGTACAACGGGTAGCCAGGTGATGCAGATGACACCTCCTACTCTGTCTTTTGTGCACCTAAAAGCAAATAAGCCAGGAGAAGAACATCAGTGAAATGTTGCATTTGTTGTTGTGGTTCAGTTACTTACTACTGTACTAGTGCAAACAAAAGATATAGTCTAGCCATTTATCACTTTTTTTTAACAAGGGCTATGTTATACTACTGTGTACAGTCACACACTACACTCTCAGGAAGGATAGGAAAGTTAATAATAACCACCAAAATAAAAATGTAATGGAAGTGGGGTGGACCCTATTTGCCATTAAATTATTTGAGCATCTCAGCATCCATGGAGCTGCTGCTGGCAAAGGGGGTGGATGGATGGAAGCAGTAAGCCAAAGAGCCAATAGGAAAAGCATGCAGGCCTATGGCAAAAGCAGGACACTAATAACTCACAGTCCAAACACCAAAAAAGGTCACCACCCACATGGACACTCACAAATCACAAACAAGCCGGGGGCCTCGGAAACACCAGGAGCTGACAAAAGGCCTATAAAAGCCAGGTAAAGGATGCATGCTAAAGCACACTGCTCTGCCTTTTTATTGCAACAAAATGGAAAGACGAACATTCACAGGCCCCAAAAAGGTCTGCAGGGTGCATGCATTGCACACCAACACACCAGACACATACAACAAAAGCATGTCTTTAAGACAACCAACATCAGAAAGGCCACCCCAAAAAAACACACTTCCCCAACTCAATCCAATGCCATAGATGCCCTAAATGATGTCTAAATTCAACAGACCACACAGAAAACACTTGATTAATAAAGCTGTGGCTACCTGCTCTGATCCTAGTGGAAGAAAAAGTAGGCCTGTTGGCAGACAAGGCCAGGGAAGCTTGCAGGCCTAGGCTTCAAAATGGCCACCAGCCACATGGCCAGGCCCAACAACATCAGAAAGGCCACCCCCAAAAAACACTCTTCCCTAACTCAATCCAATGCCATCCATGCCCTAAATGATGTCTAAATTCAACTGATCACACAGAAAACACTTGATTAATAAAGATGTGGCTACCTGCTCTGATCCAAGTGGATGAAAAAGCAGGCCTGTTGGCAGACAAGGCCAGGCAAGCTTGCAGGCCTAGGCTTCAAAATGGCCACCAGTCACATGGCCAGGCCCAACAACATCAGAAAGGCCACCCCAAAATAACACACTTCCCCAACTCAATCCAATGCCATCCATGCCCTAAATGATGTCTAAATTCAACAGACCAAAAGGAAAACACTTGATTAATAAAGCTGTGGCTACCTGCTCGGATCCTAGTGGATGAAAAAGCAGGCCTGTTGGCAGACAAGGCCAGGCAAGCTTGCCGTCCTAGGCTTCAAAATGGCCACCAGCCACATGGCCAGGCCCAACAACATCAGAAAGGCCACCCCAAAAAAACACACTTCCCCAACTCAATCCAATGCCATCCATGCCCTAAATGATGTCTAAAAATTCAACAGACCACACAGAAAACACTTGATTAATAAAGCTGTGGCTACCTGCTCTGATCCTAGTGGATGAAAAAGCAGGCCTGTTGGCAGACAAGGCCAGGCAAGCTTGCCGTCCTAGGCTTCAAAATGGCCACCAGCCACATGGCCAGGCCCAACACCATCAGAAAGGCCACCCCAAAAAAACACACTTCCCCAACTCAATCCAATGCCATCCATGCCCTAAATGATGTCTAAATTCAACAGACCAAACAGAAAACACTTGATTAATAAAGCTGTGGCTACCTGCTCTGATCCTAGTGGATGAAAAAGCCGGCCTGTTGGCAGACAATGCCAGTCAAGCTTGCAGGCCTAGGCTTCAAAATGGCCACCAGCCGCATGGCCAGGCCCAACAACATCAGAAAGGCCACCCCAAAAAAACACACTTCCCCAACTCACTCCAATGCCATCCATGCCCTAAATGATGTCTAAAAATTCAACAGACCACACAGAAAACACTTGATTAATAAAGCTGTGGCTACCTGCTCTGATCCTAGTGGATGAAAAAGCAGGCCTGTTGGCAGACAAGGCCAGGCAAGCTTGCCGTCCTAGGCTTCAAAATGGCCACCAGCCACATGGCCAGGCCCAACACCTTCAGAAAGGCAACCCCAAAAAAACACCCTTCCCCAACTCAATCCAATGCCATCCATGCCCTTAAATGATGCTTGAAAAGGAAATACATTAAAAAACACCAAAGGAACAGTTGCTTCATCATGCACCCACACACCCATGAGGCCATGCCCATGACTAGCTCGGGCCTACTACTGACTACTACTACCCACAACATTTAAAAAAAAGGAATGATGATAGTTACCAAAAATAAATTGTAGTTACAACAACTGCAATGCCCCCAATCAAACAGACACAACAACCACTTACTTGTAAAATATCCAAATCAAAAAATCTAAAAATCCAATTGCAATGATGCAACAGACAAAAAGAGTGATCTTTCCAGCTCAAAATCCAAAGGCAGAATGAGCAGGAGATGGACAAAGCACTGGGAGGAGCCTGCTGGACAGGAACAGGAAGTTGGAGATTCTGTGTCACTTCCTCCCTCTCCCCACCTTTTTAAAAAAGGACTCCTTGCACAAAAAAGGAAAGCCAAATGTCAATCTGAGGAGTTGTTTTCATCCAAAATCCTCATTTGCAGAAGGTTTCATGCTGACAGAGCTGATATTCTTCTCCAAATTAAAAATTTTACATGTTCGAGTTCTCGAGCTTCACATTACTTCCGCCGGATGTCGATGGTCTGTCGAAAATGACTTCATCGCGTTCTCTCGCTCTCTGTCGCGTTGGATATGACGTGTTCGGGGTCTCTTTCTCCTTTTCGCGTTCGATTAGACGTGCCCGCGTCCTCTCTCTCTCACTCGCGGTGGAGAATGACGTGTTCGAGATCTCAATCTTCTCATACTCGCGCGGTGCATGATCGCGAGAAGAATGACGTGATCATGCGACAAATGACGTGATTGCGTGACAAGTGACAATAATGCAAGCGCAAACTTTTGCGAGACAGCGCAAAATGGCTAACAACAATCCAATATCTCGTGGAGAACGTGACCGGGTCGGGAAACTTGTCAGCGAACTCGGGGATTCAGGTAAGGCGATCGCGCGCACGCGAGAATGTATTTTTTTACAGCGCGAGCAAGAAACAAATTATCGCTAAGCTGCAGATTGCGGACATTTTGATATTTTCGCGCTTTCTGCGGAACGCAAAAATGCCAAATTATCGCAGTTTCCGCGAACGGAGCGGAATTTTGGCCCAGGCCTACTCCTAATGAGTGACACTGCACCAAATTTGAGAGGCTCCCTCCAGTGGAAGAGCCAGTGCCACGGGGTGTGAGCATCACTCCCAATGAGTGACACTGCACCAAGGTGAGAGGTTCACTCCAATCAAAATGCCGATGCCACAGGGTGTGAGACTCACTTCCAATGAGTGACACTGCACCAAGGTGGGAGGTTCCCACAAGTACAAGAGCCAGTGCCAGAGGGTGTGAACCTCACTCCCAATTAGTGACACTGCAACAAGTTGAGAGGTTCCCTCCAAACCAAATGCCAATTCCACAGGGTGTGAGCCTCACTCCCAATGAGTGACACTACACCAAGGTGGGAGGTTCCCACAAGTACAAGAGACAGTGCCAGAGGGTGTGAGACTCACTCCCAATGAGTTACACTGCACCAATGTTAGTGGTTCCCTCCAGTGCAAGAGCCAATGCCACAGGGTGTGAGCCTCACTCCCAATGTGTGACACTGCACTGAGGTGAGAGGCTCCCTCCAGTGCAAGAGCCGGTGACACAGGATATGAGCCTCATACTCAATGGGTGAAAGTGCAGCAAGTTAAAAGGTTCCTTCCAAGAAAAATGCCAATGCCACAGGGTGTGAGCATCTCTCCCAATGAGTGACAATGCACCAAGGTGAGAGGATCCCTCCAGTGGAAGAGCCAGTCCCACTGGGTGTGAGCCTCACACCCAATGGGTGACACTGCACCAAGGTGAGAGGTTCCCTCCAGTGCAAGAGCCAGTGCCACAGGATATGAGCCTCAGACACAATGGGTGACATTGCAGCAAGGTGAAAGTTTCTTCAAAAACAGAGGCCAATGCCACAGGGTGTGAGCCTCACTCCCAATGAGTGACTGTTAGAATCCGGATTCTCTGATTGGCAGTGGTACAGGTAGGTACCTAGGACAAGCAGAGGGTCCTTCTTCTAGTCAGGGTAAGGGGGTGCTCTCTAACAATAACCCCTGCTCACCCTCTAGGTAGCTTGGCGCTAGCAGACAAGGCGTTATCTCAGGGCGTTTAGGTTAAGCATTTGTGAATACCCACACAGTAATACAGTGACCCTCCACAAATGGACTCCACACTGGGTATATATCAAAATTAATTCTTTATATATTTATCAGGCTTAGCACAAGTCTAAACTAGCGTTTGAAATGGCCCACAATACTTAGTTGCAAAGAGTTCTTGACTTTAACGAAGATTTCCATGACTGTGCGCTTCGTTCCCAGGCGTACGCTTCGTACGCGGTTGAAAATAGGCTTGGGAACGGATCGTACACTTCGCTCCCAGGCGTACGCTTCGTACGCGGTTAAAGATGGGCTGGGGAGCGGGACGTACACACAGTACCTTAAGCTTCAGAGTTTGTCACGGACACTTCCTTGGCAGCAGGCGCACAGTACGGTGCGATGTCCTCCGGGCGGCGCATACTACGGTACGGGAGACCTTGGGCATGCGCGGCTCAGGTGACGAGGCGAGATTTCGGCTCGTACTGCCAGACGCTGTGTACGCGTCATACCGGGATCGCTGGGCTTCACTTGGGCTGCTGATACAGGCGAACAGTACGCTCCGTGCAGGAGACGTACGACCTTTCTTTGCGGTGCGAGCTACTGCCCGTAGAGGGGCCCCAGACGCGTTGTTCGTGCCGGACAGCAGGATATCAGCTTACGGGGAGTACGCTACGATCAGCGAGACGTACACAGCAGTTCGAAGTGAAGTTGCGAGGAAAACGGTACGTTTTCCAAGTCGATTCAACGGCGGGGAAGTCCACTGGTCCTGGGACTTCGTTCAGGGGGCAAGCTCACTCACAAGCCCTTGGAGATCTTTAGGCACAAGCAAAAAATAAAAGTCTCTCTAGTCTTTGGTCCTCTTCTTCAGCAGCAAGGCAACCACTGCAGGCCAATCCCCCAGGTCAGGGACAGTACTCCTCCATGCAGCTTTTCCAGTTCCTTCAGGTCGGACAGAGTTTTCTTCTTGGCAGAACAGGATCTAGTTTCTTAGGAGCAGGGCTCCTACATTTATACAACAAATCTTTTGTTCTCCCAGGCCAGGGGGGCCCTTGCCTAGTTCAGTCCAGTTCTGGAGCACTTTGTTGATGCGATGCAGGCTTCTTCTTTCAGGGTGCAGGGCAGAGCCATCAGACGCTCCACAGGGGGCGGAGCCAGCATTGTGGTGGCAGAGCACAGCCCTATTCAGAGTCCAGGTGTACTGCTCCCACCCATCTAATGTCAATCTTTCTATTTACCACCAGGTTACCTAGCCCTGCCCCTCTGGGTTTCCCCAGCCCTGTCACTCACACAAGCCAGACAGCAGATACACATCATTGCAGAGGCGGGCTGAAATGGTTAGGCAAGCAAATGACAACTTTCTAAAAGTGGCATTTGCAAACGCAGAATATTAAAATAAACCTTGCTAAAAGATGTACCTTATTATCCTGAGTTCAGGCATACTAAACTCGATCTTCTACCATGTTCCCTGGGTCTGTTAGGATCATAGGCTGTAACAATCTTAACAGCCCATTCTGGCCTATGAGAACAGGGTAGCCTTACAATAGTGAAAAACGAAAATGGCTGTAATTCACTATTAGGACATGCCACACACATCAGGGCTTGTCCTACCTTATGCTACAACGCACCCTGCCCTTGGGCCTGCCATAGGGGTGACTCACATGAGTAAAGGGAAGGTTTAGGGACTGGCAAGTGGGTGCACTTGCGCAGTCAGCATGACAGTACCAGACTGCACGCAGGTTCTGCAATGGCAGACCTTAGACACGTTTTAACAGGCTTCTTCTGTGGGTGGCACAACCAGTGCTGCAAGCCCACCAGCAGCATTTGTATTTACAAGCCCTGGGCACTCCTGGTGCACTGTACTAGGGGCTGACAATAAACCAAAAAAAGCCAATCATGGAATCCAACCAACATATACAATTTATATAGGGAGCACTTGCACTGTGGCACTGGTTGGCAGTGGCACAGTGGTCTGAGCAGCTAACACCAACAAAAACACATGAGGCACAACGACAAAAAATGGAAGGGAGACCCACGCCAAGGTGTCAGGTCTAACAGTGACACTGAACCAAGGTAAGAGGTTTCCTCAAAGACAAATGGTCAATGCCACAGGTTGTGAGCCTCACTCCCAATGAGTGACACAACACCAAATTTGAGAGGCTCCCTCTAGTGCAAAAGCCAGTGCCACAGGGTGTGAGCCTCACTCCCAAAGAGTGACACTGCACCAAGGTGAGAGGTTCCCTCCAGTGCAAGAGCCAATGCCACAGGGTGTGAGCCTCACTCCCGATGAGTGACACTGCACCAAGGTGGGAGGTTCTCTCCAGTGCAAGAGCCAATGCCACAGGGTGTGAGCCTCACTCCCAATAAGTGACACTGCAACAAGTTGAGAGTTTGCAACCAAGACAAATGCCAATTCAACAGAGTGTGAGCCTCCTTCCCAATGAGTGACACTGCACCAAGGTGGGAGGTTCCCACAAGTACAAGAGCCAGTGCCACAGGGTGTGAGCCTCACACCCAATGAGTGACACTAAACCAAGGTGAAAGGTTCCCTCCATTGCAAGAGCCAGTGCCACAGGATATGAGCCTAAAGCTCTATGGGTGACATTGCACCAAGGTGAAAGGTTCCTTCCAATACAAAGGCCAATGCCACAGGGTGTGAGCCTCTCTCCCAATGAGTGACACTGCGCCAAGGTGAGAGGTTCCCTCCAGTGCAAGAGCCAGTGCCACAGGATATGAGCCTCAAACTCTATGGGTGACATTTCATCAAGGTGAAAGGTTCCTTTCAAGGCAAGAGCGAGTGCCAGAGGGAGTAAGTCTCACTCCCAATAAGTGACACTGCAACAAGTTAAGCGGTTCTCTCCAAGACAAACGCCAATTCCACAGGGTGTGAGCCTCACTCCCAATGAGTGACACTACACAAAGGTGGGAGGTTCCCGCAAGTACAAGAGCCAGTGCCACTGAGTCTGAGCCTCACTCCCAATGAGTGACACTGCACCAATGTGAGAGGTTCCCTCCAGTGCAAGAGCCAGTGCCAAGGGTGTGAGCCTCACACCCAATGAGTGACACTGCACCAAGGTGAGAGGTTCTCTTCAGTGCAAGAGCCAGTGCGAGAGGATATAAGCCTCACGCTTAATGGGTGACATTGCACCAAGGTGAAAGGTTCCTTCCAAGACAAAGGCCAATGACACAGGGTGTGCGACTCACTACCAATGAGTGACACTGTACCGGGGTGAGAGGTTCCCTCCAGTGGAAGAGCCAGTGCCACATGGTGTGAGCCTCACACCCAATGGGTGACATTACACCAAGGTGAAAGGTTCCTTCCAAGGGAAGAGGGAGTGCCAGAGGGTGTGAGTCTCACTCCCAATAAGTGACACTGCAAAAAGTTAAGCGGTTCTCTCCAAGACAAACACCAATTCCACAGGGTGTGAGCCTCACTCCCAAAGAGTGACACTACACCAAGGTGGGAGGTTCCCTCAAGTACAAGAGCCAGTGCCACAGATTCTGAGCCTCACTCCCAATGAGTGAAACTGCACCAATGTGAGAGGTTCTCTTCAGTGCAAGAGCCAGTGCCACAGGGTGTGAGCCTCACACCCAATGAGTGACACTGCACCAAGGTGAGAGGTTCTCTTCAGTGCAAGAGCCAGTGCAAGAGGATATAAGCCTCACATTTAATGGGTGACATTGCACCAAGATGAAAGGTTCCTTCCAAAACAAAGGCCAATGCCACAGGGTGTGAGACTCACTACCAATGAGTGACACTGTACTGGGGTGGGAGGTTCCCTCCAGTGGAAGAGCCAGTGCCACGTGGTGTGAGCCTCACACCCAATGGGTGACATTGCACCAAGGTGAAAGGTTCCTTCCAAGGGAAGAGCGAGTGCCAGAGGGTGTGAGTCTCACTCCCAATAAGTGACACTGCAAAAAGTTAAGCAGTTCTCTCCAAGACAAACACCAATTCCACAGGGTGTGAGCCTCACTCCCAATGAGTGACACTACACCAAATTTGAGAGGCTCCCTCTAGTGCAAAAGCCAGTGCCACAGGGTGTGAGCCTCACTCCCAAAGAGTGACACTGCACCAAAGTGAGAGGTTCCCTCCAGTGCAAGAGCCAATGCCACAGGTTGTGAGCCTCACTCTCAATGAGTGACACTGACCAAGGTGGGAGGTTATCTCCAGTGCAAGAGCCATTGCTACAGGGTGTGAGCCTCACACCCAATGAGTTGCACTGCACCAAGGAGTGGGTTTCCCTCCAGTGCAAAAGCCAATGTCACAGGATATGAGCCTCACACTCAATGAGTGACAGTGCATCAAGGTGAAAGGTTTGTTCCAAGACAAAGGCCAATGCCACTGGGTGTGAGCCTCACTCCTAATGAGTGACATTGGACCAAGGTAAGAGGTTTCCTAAAAGACAAATGGTCAATGCCACAGGTTGTGAGACTTACTCTCAATGAGTGACACTGCACCAAGGTGGGAGGTTCGCTCCAGTGCAAGAGCCAGTGCCAGAGGGTGTGAGCCTCATTCCCAATAAGTGACACTGCAACAAGTTGAGAGTTTGCAACCAAGACAAATGCCAATTCAACAGAGTGTGAGCCTCCTTCCCAATGAGTGACACTGCACCAAGGTGGGAGGTTCCCACAAGTACAAGAGCCAGTGCCACAGGGTGTGAGCCTCACACCCAATGAGTGACACTAAACCAAGGTGAAAGGTTCCCTCCATTGCAAGAGCCAGTGCCACAGGATATGAGCCTAAAGCTCTATGGGTGACATTGCACCAAGGTGAAAGGTTCCTTCCAATACAAAGACCAATGCCACAGGGTGTGAGCCTCTCTCCCAATGAGTGACACTGCACCAAGGTGAGAGGTTCCCTCCAGTGCAAGAGCCAGTGCCACAGGATATGAGCCTCAAACTCTATGGGTGACATTGCATCAAGGTGAAAGGTTCCTTTCAAGGCAAGAGCGAGTGCCAGAGGGAGTAAGTTTCACTCCCAATAAGTGACACTGAAACAAGTTAAGCGGTTCTCTCCAAGACAAACGCCAATTCCACAGGGTGTGAGCCTCACTCCCAATGAGTGACACTACACAAAGGTGGGAGGTTCCCGCAAGTACAAGAGCCAGTGCCACTGAGTCGGAGCCTCACTCCCAATGAGTGACACTGCACCAATGTGAGAGGTTCACTCCAGTGCAAGAGCCAGTGCCAAGGGTGTGAGCCTCACACCCAATGAGTGACACTGCACCAAGGTGAGAGGTTCTCTTCAGTGCAAGAGCCAGTGCGAGAGGATATAAGCCTCACACTTAATGGGTGACATTGCACCAAGGTGAAAGGTTCCTTCCAAGACAAAGGCCAATGACACAGGGTGTGCGACTCACTACCAATGAGTGACACTGTACCGGGGTGAGAGGTTCCCTCCAGTGGAAGAGCCAGTGCCACATGGTGTGAGCCTCACACCCAATGGGTGACATTGCACCAAGGTGAAAGGTTCCTTCCAAGGGAAGAGGGAGTGCCAGAGGGTGGGAGTCTCACTCCCAATAAGTGACACTGCAAAAAGTTAAGCGGTTCTCTCCAAGACAAACACCAATTCCACAGGGTGTGAGCCTCACTCCCAATGAGTGACACTACACCAAGGTGGGAGGTTCCCTCAAGTACAAGAGCCAGTGCCACAGATTCTGAGCCTCACTCCCAATGAGTGAAACTGCACCAATGTGAGAGGTTCTCTTCAGTGCAAGAGCCAGTGCCACAGGGTGTGAGCCTCACACCCAATGAGTGACACTGCACCAAGGTGAGAGGTTCTCTTCAGTGCAAGAGCCAGTGCAAGAGGATATAAGCCTCACATTTAATGGGTGACATTGCACTAAGATGAAAGGTTCCTTCCAAAACAAAGGCCAATGCCACAGGGTGTGAGACTCACTACCAATGAGTGACACTGTACCAGGGTGAGAGGTTCCCTTCAGTGGAAGAGCCAGTGCCACATGGTGTGTGCCTCACACCTATTAGGTGACGCTGCACCAAGGTGAGAGGTTCCCTCCAGTGCAAGAGCCAGTGCCAGAGGATATAAGCCTCACATTTAATGGGTGACATTGCACCAAGGTGAAAGGTTCCTTCCAATACAAAGGCCAATGCCACAGGGTGTGAGCCTCTCTCCCAATGACTAACACTGCACCAAGGTGAGAGGTTCCCTCCAGTGCAAGAGCCAGTGCCACAGGATATGAGCCTCAAACTCTATGGGTTACATTGCACCAAGGTGAAAGGTTCCTTCCAAGGCAAGACCGAGTAACAGAGGGTGTGAGTCTCACTCCCAATAAGTGACACTGCAACAAGTTAAGCGGTTCTCTCCAAGACGAACGCCAGATCCACAGGGTGTGAGCCTCACTCCCAATGAGTGACACTACACAAAGGTGGGAGGTTCCCACAAGTACAAGAGCCAGTGCCACAGAGGCTGAGCCTCACTCCCAATGAGTGACACTGCACCAATGTGAGAGGTTCCCTCCAGTGCAAGAGCCAGTGCCACAGGGTGTGAGCCTCACACCCAATGAGTGACACTGCACCAAGGTAAGAGGTTCTCTTCAGTGCAAGAGCCAGTGCAAGAGGATATAAGCCTCACATTTAATTGGTGACATTGCACCAAGATGAAAGGTCCCTTCCAAAACAAAGGCCAATGCCACAGGGTGTGAGACTCAATACCAATGAGTGACACTGTACCAGGGTGAGAGGTTCCCTCCAGTGGAAGAGCCAGTGCCACATGGTATGAGCCTCACACCCAATAGGTGACCCTGCACCAAGGTGAGAGGTTCCCTCCAGTGCAAGAGCAAGTGCCACAGGATATGAGCCTCAAACTCTATGGGTGACATTGCACCAAGGTGAAAGGTTCCTTCCAAGGCAAGAGCGAGTGCCAGAGGGTGTGAGTCTCACTCCCAATAAGTGACACTGCAACAAATTAAGCGGTTCTCTCCAAGACAAACGCCAATTCCACAGGGTGTGAGCCTCACTCCCAATGAGTGACACTACACCAAGGTGGGAGGTTCCCGCAAGTACAAGAGCCAGTGCCAAGGGTGTGAGCCTCACACCCAATGAGTGACACTGCACGAAGGTGAAAGGTTCTCTTCAGCGCAAGAGCCAGTGCCAGAGGATATAAGCTTCACACTTAATGGGTGACATTGCACCAAGGTGAAAGAATCCTTCCAGGACAAAGGCCAATGCCACAGGGTGTGAGACTCACTACCCATGAGTGACACTGTACCAGTGTGAAAGGCTCCCTCCAGTGGAAGAGCCAGTGCCACATGGTGTGAGCCTCACACCCAATGGGTGACATTGCACCAAGGTGAAAGGTTCACTCCAATGAAAATGCCAATGCCACAGGCTGTGAGACTCACTTCCAATGAGTGACACTGCACCAAGGTGGGAGGTTCGCTCCAGTGCAAGAGCCAGTGCCAGAGGGTGTGAACCTCACTCCCAATAAGTGACACTGCAACAAGTTGAGAGGTTCCCTCCAAGACAAATGCCAATTCCACAGGGTGTGAGCCTCACTCCCAATGAGTGACACTACACCAAGGTGGGAGGTTCCCACAAGTACAAGAGACAGTGCCAGAGGGTGTGAGACTCACTCCCTATGAGTTACACTGCACCAATGTGAGTGGTTCCCTCCAGTGCAAGAGCCAATGCCACAGGGTGTGAGCCTCACTCCCAATGTGTGACACTGCACCGAGGTGAGAGGCTCCCTCCAGTGCAAGAGCTGGTGCCACAGGAGATGAGCCTCATACTCAATGGGTGACAGTGCACCAAGTTAAAAGGTTCCTTCCAAGAAAAATGCCAATGCCACAGGGTGTGAGCATCTCTCCCAATGAGTGACACTGCACCAAGGTGAGAGGATCTCTCCAGTGGAAGAGCCAGTGCCACTGGGTGTGAGCCTCACACCCAATGGGTGACACTGCACCAAGGTGAGATGTTCCCTCCAGTGCAAGATCCAGTGCCACAGGATATGAGCCTCACACACAATGGGTGACATTGCAGCAAGGTGAAAGTTCCTTCAAAGACAGAGGCCAATGCCACAGGGCTTGAGCCTCACTCCCAATGAGTGTTAGAATCCGGATTCTCTGATTGGCAGTGGTACAGGTAGGTACCTGGGACAAGCAGAGGGTCCTTCTTCTAGTCAGGGTAAGGGGATGCTCTCTAACAATAACCCCTGCTCACCCTCTAGGTAGCTTGGCGCGAGCAGACAAGGCGTTATCTCTGGGCGTTTAGGTTAAGCATTTGTGAATACCCACACAGTAATACAGTGACCCTCCACAAATGAACTCCACACTGGGTATATATCAAAAATAATTCTTTATATATTTATCAGGCTTAGCACAAGACTAAACTAGCGTTTAAAATGGCCCACAATACTTAGTTGCAAAGAGTTCTTGACTTTAACGAAGATTTCCATGACTGTGTGCTTCGTTCCCAGGCGTACGCTTCGTACGCGGTTGAAAATAGGCTTGGGAACAGATCGTACACTTCGCTCCCATGCGTACGCTTCGTACGCGGTTAAAGATGGGCTGGGGAGCGGGACAGACACACAGTACCTTAAGCTTCAGAGTTTGTCACGGACACTTCCTTGGCAGCAGGCGCACAGTACGGTGCAATGTCCTCCGGGCGGCGTGTACTACGGTACGGGAGACCTTGGCCGTGCGCGGCTCAGGGGACGGGGCGAGATTTCGGCTCGTACTGCCAGACGCTGTGTACGCATCGTACCGGGATCGCTGGGCTTCACTTGGGCTGCTTATACAGGCGAACAGTACGCTCCGTGCAGGAGACGTACGACCTTCCTTTGCGGTGCGAACTACGGCATGTAGAGGGGGCCCAGACGCGTTGTTCGTGCCGGACAGCGGAATATCAGCTTACGGGGAGTACGCTACGATCAGCGAGAGGTACACAGCAGTTCGAAGTGAAGTTGCGAGGAAAACGGTCCGTTTTCCAAGTCGATTCAACGGCAGGGAAGTCCACTGGTCCTGGGACTTCGTTCAGGGGGCAAGCTCACTCACAAACCCTTGGAGATCTTTAGGCACAAGCAAAAAATAAAAGTCTCTCTAGTCTTTGTTCCTCTTCTTCAGCAGCAAGGCAACCACTGCAGGCCAATCCCCCAGGTCAGGGACAGTACTCCTCCATGCAGCTTTTCCAGTTCCTTCAGGTCGGACAGAGGTTTCTTCTTGGCAGGACAGGATTTAGTTTCTTAGGAGCAGGGCTCCTACATTTATACCACAAATCTTTTGTTCTCCCAGGCCAGGGGGGCCCTTGCCTAGTTCAGTCCAGTTCCGGAGCACTTTGTTGATGCGATGCAGGCTTCTTCTTTCAGGGTGCAGGGCAGAGCCATCAGACGCTCCACAGGGGGCGGAGCCAGCATTGTGGCGGCAGAGCACAGCCCTATTCAGAGTCCAGGTGTACTGCTCCCACCCATCTAATGTCAATCTTTCTATTCACCACCAGGCTACCTAGCCCTGCCCCTCTGAGTTTCCCCAGCCCTGTCACTCACACAAGCCAGACAGCAGATACACATCATTGCAGAGGCGGGCTGAAATGGTTAGGCAAGCAAATGCCAACTTTCTAAAAGTGGCATTTGCAAATGCAGAATATTAAAATAAACCTTACTAAAAGATGTACCTTATTATCGTGAGTTCAGGCATACTAAACTCGATTTTCTACCATGTTCCCTGGGCCTTTTAGGATCATAGGATGTAACAATCTTAACAGCCCATTCTGGCCTATGAGAACAGGGTAGCCTTACAATAGTGAAAAACGAAAATGGCTGTAATTCACTATTAGGACATGCCACACACATCAGGGCTTGTCCTACCTCATGCTACAACGCACCCTGCCCTTGGGCCTGCCATAGGGGTGACTCACATGAGTAAAGGGAAGGTTTAGGGACTGGCAAGTGGGTGCACTTGCGCAGTCAGCATGACAGTACCAGACTGCACGCAGGTTCTGCAATGGCAGACCTTAGACACGTTTTAACAGGCTTCTTCTGTGGGTGGCACAACCAGTGCTGCAAGCCCACCAGCAGCATTTGTATTTACAAGCCCTGGGCACTCCTGGTGCACTGTACTAGGGGCTGACAGTAAACCAAAAAAATCCAATCATGGAATCCAACCAACATATACAATTTATATAGAGAGCACTTGCACTGTGGCACTGGTTGGCAGTGGCACAGTGCTCTGAGCAGCTAACACCAACAAAAACACATGAGGCACAACGACAAAAAATGGAAGGGAGACCCACGCCAAGGTGTCAGGTCTAACAGTGACACTGAACCAAGGTAAGAGGTTTCCTCAAAGACAAATGGTCAATGCCACAGGTTGTGAGCCTCACTCCCAATGAGTGACACTACACCAAATTTGAGAGGCTCCCTCTAGTGCAAAAGCCAGTGCCACAGGGTGTGAGCCTCACTCCCAAAGAGTGACACTGCACCAAGGTGAGAGGTCCCCTCCAGTGCAAGCGCCAATGCCACAGGGTGTGAGCCTCACTCCCAATGAGTGACACTGCACCAAGGTGGGGGGTTCTCTCCAGTGCAAGAGCCATTGCTACAGGGTGTGAGACTCACTCCCAATGAGTTACACTGCACCAATGTGAGTGGTTCCCTCCAGTGCAAGAGCCATTGCCACAGGGTGTGAGCCTCACTCCCAATGTGTCACACTGCACCGAGGTGAGAGGCTCCCTCCAGTGCAAGAGCCGGTGCCACAGGATATGAGCCTCATACTCAATGGGTGACAGTGCACCAAGTTAAAAGGTTCCTTCCAAGAAAAATGCCAATGCCATAGGGTGTGAGCATCTCACCCAATGAGTGACACTGCACCAAGGTGAGAGGATCCCTCCAGTGGAAGAGCCAGTGCCACTGGGTGTGAGCCTCACACCCAATGGGTGACACTGCACCAAGGTGAGAGGTTCCCTCCAGTGCAAGATCCAGTGCCACAGGATATGAGCCTCACACACAATGGGTGACATTGCAGCAAGGTGAAAGTTCCTTCAAAGACAGAGGCCAATGCCACAGGGCGTGAGCCTCACTCCCAATGAGTGACTGTTAGAATCCTGATTCTCTGATTGGCAGTGGTACAGGTAGGTACCTGGGACAAGCAGAGGGTCCTTCTTCTAGTCAGGGTAAGTGGGTGCTCTCTAACAATAACCCCTGCTCACCCTCTAGGTAGCTTGGCGCGAGCAGACAAGGCGTTATTTCTGGGCGTTTAGGTTAAGCATTTGTGAATACCCACACAGTAATACAGTGACCCTCCACAAATGGACTCCACACTGGGTATATATCAAAAATAATTCTTTATATATTTATCAGGCTTAGCACAAGATTAAACAAACGTTTAAAATGGCCCACAATACATAGTTGCAAAGAGTTCTTGACTTTAACGAAGATTTCCATGACTGTGCGCTTCGTTCCCAGGCGTACGCTTCGTACGCGGTTGAAAATAGGCTTGGAAACAGATCGTACACTTCGCTCCCTGGCGTACGCTTCGTAAGCGGTTAAAGATGGGCTGGGGAGCGGGACGGACACACAGTACCTTAAGCTTCAGAGTTTGTCACGGACACTTCCTTGGCAGCAGGCGCACAGTACGGTGCGATGTCCTCCGGGCGGCGTGTACTACGGTACAAGAGAACTTGGGCGTGCGCGGCTCAGGGGACGGGGTGAGATTTCGGCTCGTACTGCCAGACGCTGTGTACGCATCGTACCGGGATCGCTGGGCTTCACTTGGGCTGCTTATACAGGTGAACAGTACGCTCCGTGCAGGAGACGTACGACCTTCCTTTGCGGTGCGAGCTACGGCTCGTAGAGGGGCCCCAGACGCGTTGTTCGTGCTGGACAGCGGGATATCAGCTTACGGGGAGTACGCTACGATCAGCGAGACGTACACAGCAGTTCGAAGTGAAGTTGCGAGGAAAACGGTCCGTTTTCCAAGTCGATTCAACGGCGGGGAAGTCCACTGGTCCTGGGACTTCGTTCAGGGGGCAAGCTCACTCACAAGCCCTTGGAGATCTTTAGGCACAAGCAAAAAATAAGAGTCTCTCTAGTCTTTGTTCCTCTTCTTCAGCAGCAAGGCAACCACTGCAGGCCAATCCCCCAGGTCAGGGACAGTACTCCTCCATGCAGCGTTTCCAGTTCCTTCAGGTCGGACAGAGGGTTCTTCTTGGCAGGACAGGATCTAGTTTCTTAGGAGCAGGGCTCCTACATTTATACCACACATCTTTTGTTCTCCCAGGGCAGGGGGGCCCTTGCCTTGTTCAGTCCGATTCTGGAGCACTTTGTTGATGCGATGCAGGCTTCTTCTTTCAGGGTGCAGGGCAGAGCCATCAGACGCTCCACAGGGGGCGGAGCCAGCATTGTGGTGGCAGAGCACAGCCCTATTTAGAGTCCAGGTGTACTGCTCCCACCCATCTAATGTCAATCTTTCTATTCACCACCAGGCTACCTAGCCCTGCCCCTCTGGGTTTCCCCAGCCCTGTCACTCACACAAGCCAGACAGCAGATACACATCATTGCAGAGGCGGGCTGAAATGGTTAGGCAAGCAAATGCCAACTTTCTAAAAGTGGCATTTGCAAATGCAGAATATAAAAATAAACCTTACTAAAAGATGTACCTTATTATCGTGAGGGTAGCCTTACAATAGTGAAAAACGAAAATGGCTGTAATTCACTATTAGGACATGCCACACACATCAGGGCATGTCCTACCTTATGCTCACAATGCACCCTGCCCTTGGGCCTGCCATAGGGGTGACTCACATGAGGAAAGGGAAGGTTTAGGGACTGGCAAGTGGGTGCACTTGCGCAGTCAGCATGACAGTACCAGACTGCACGCAGGTTCTGCAATGGCAGACCTTAGACACGTTTTAACAGGCTTCTTCTGTGGGTGGCACAACCAGTGCTGCAAGCCCACCAGCAGCATTTGTATTTACAAGCCCTGGGCACTCCTGGTGCACTGTACTAGGGGCTGACAGTAAACCAAAAAAATCCAATCATGGAATCCAACCAACATATACAATTTATATAGAGAGCACTTGCACTGTGGCACTGGTTGGCAGTGGCACAGTGCTCTGAGCAGCTAACACCAACAAAAACACATGAGGCACAACGACAAAAAATGGAAGGGAGACCCACGCCAAGGTGTCAGGTCTAACAGTGACACTGAACCAAGGTAAGAGGTTTCCTCATAGACAAATGGTCAATGCCACAGGTTGTGAGCCTCACTCCCAATGAGTGACACTACACCAAATTTGAGAGGCTCCCTCTAGTGCAAAAGCCAGTGCCACAGGGTGTGAGCCTCACTCCCAAAGAGTGACACTGCACCAAGGTGGGAGGTTCTCTCCAGTGCAAGAGCCATTGCTACAGGGTGTGAGCCTCACACCCAATGAGTTGCACTGCACCAAGGAGTGGGTTTCCCTCCAGTGCAAACGCCAATGCCACTGGGTGTGAGCCTCACTCCTAATGAGTGACACTGGACCAAGGTAAGAGGTTTCCTAAAAGACAAATGGTCAATGCCACAGGTTGTGAGACTTACTCCCAATGAGTGACACTGCACCAAGGTGGGAGGTTCAATCCAGTCGTAATGCTAATGCCACAGGGTGTGAGCCTCACTCTGAATGCGTGACACTGCACCAAGGTGGGAGGTTCGCTCCAGTGCAAGAGCCAGTGCCAGAGAGTGTGAGCCTCACTCCCAATAAGTGACACTGCAACAAGTTGAGAGTTTGCAACCAAGACAAATGCCAATTCAACAGATTGTGAGCCTCCTTCCCAATGAGTGACACTGCACCAAGGTGGGAGGTTCCCACAAGTACAAGAGCCAGTGCCACAGGGTGTGAGTCTCATACCCAATGAGTGACACTAAACCAAGGTGAAACGTTCCCTTCATTGCAAGAGTCAGTGCCACAGGATATGAGCCTAAAGCTCTATGGGTGACATTGCACCAAGGTGAAAGGTTCCTTCCAATACAAAGGCCAATGCCACAGGGTGTGAGCCTCTCTCCCAATGAGTGACACTGCACCAAGGTGAGAGGTTCCCTCCAGTGCAAGAGCCAGTGCCACAGGATATGAGCCTCAAACTCTATGGGTGACATTGCATCAAGGTGAAAGGTTCCTTTCAAGGCAAGAGCGAGTGCCAGAGGGAGTAAGTCTCACTCCCAATAAGTGACACTGCAACAAGTTAAGCGGTTCTCTCCAAGACAAACACCAATTCCACAGGGTGTGAGCCTCACTCCCAATGAGTGACACTACACAAAGGTGGGAGGTTCCCGCAAGTACAAGAGCCAGTGCCACTGAGTCTGAGCCTCACTCCCAATGAGTGACACTGCACCAATGTGAGAGGTTCCCTCCAGTGCAAGAGCCAGTGCCAAGGGTGTGAGCCTCACACCCAATGAGTGACACTGCACCAAGGTGAGAGGTTCTCTTCAGTGCAAGAGCCAGTGCGAGAGGATATAAGCCTCACACTTAATGGGTGACATTGCACCAAGGTGAAAGGTTCCTTCCAAGACAAAGGCCAATGACACAGGGTGTGCGACTCACTACCAATGAGTGACACTGTACCGGGGTGAGAGGTTCCCTCCAGTGGAAGAGCCAGTGCCACATGGTGTGAGCCTCACACCCAATGGGTGACATTACACCAAGGTGAAAGGTTCCTTCCAAGGGAAGAGGGAGTGCCAGAGGGTGTGAGTCTCACTCCCAATAAGTGACACTGCAAAAAGTTAAGCGGTTCTCTCCAAGACAAACACCAATTCCACAGGGTGTGAGCCTCACTCCCAATGAGTGACACTACACCAAGGTGGGAGGTTCCCTCAAGTACAAGAGCCAGTGCCACAGATTCTGAGCCTCACTCCCAATGAGTGAAACTGCACCAATGTGAGAGGTTCTCTTCAGTGCAAGAGCCAGTGCCACAGGGTGTGAGCCTCACACCCAATGAGTGACACTGCACCAAGGTGAGAGGTTCTCTTCAGTGCAAGAGCCAGTGCAAGAGGATATAAGCCTCACATTTAATGGGTGACATTGCACCAAGATGAAAGGTTCCTTCCAAAACAAAGGCCAATGCCACAGGGTGTGAGACTCACTACCAATGAGTGACACTGTACTGGGGTGAGAGGTTCCCTCCAGTGGAAGAGCCAGTGCCACGTGGTGTGAGCCTCACACCCAATGGGTGACATTGCACCAAGGTGAAAGGTTCCTTCCAAGGGAAGAGCGAGTGCCAGAGGGTGTGAGTCTCACTCCCAATAAGTGACACTGCAAAAAGTTAAGCAGTTCTCTCCAAGACAAACACCAATTCCACAGGGTGTGAGCCTCACTCCCAATGAGTGACACTATACCAAATTTGAGAGGCTCCCTCTAGTGCAAAAGCCAGTGCCACAGGGTGTGAGCCTCACTCCCAAAGAGTGACACTGCACCAAAGTGAGAGGTTCCCTCCAGTGCAAGAGCCAATGCCACAGGGTGTGAGCCTCACTCTCAATGAGTGACACTGCACCAAGGTGGGACGTTCTCTCCAGTGCAAGAGCCATTGCAACAGGGTGTGAGCCTCACACCCAATGAGTTGCACTGCACCAAGGAGTGGGTTTCCCTCCAGTGCAAAAGCCAATGTCACAGGATATGAGCCTCACACTCAATGAGTGACAGTGCATCAAGGTGAAAGGTTCGTTCCAAGACAAAGGCCAATGCCACTGGGTGTGAGCCTCACTCCTAATGAGTGACATTGGACCAAGGTAAGAGGTTTCCTAAAAGACAAATGGTCAATGCCACAGGTTGTGAGACTTACTCCCAATGAGTGACACTGCATCAAGGTGGGAGGTTCAATCCAATCGTAATGCTAATGCCACAGGGTGTGATCCTCACTCCCAATGAGTGACACTGCACCAAGGTGGGAGGTTCGCTCCAGTGCAAGAGCCAGTGCCAGAGGGTGTGAGCCTCACTCCCAATAAGTGACACTGCAACAAGTTGAGAGTTTGCAACCAAGACAAATGCCAATTCAACAGAGTGTGAGCCTCCTTCCCAATGAGTGACACTGCACCAAGGTGGGAGGTTCCCACAAGTACAAGAGCCAGTGCCACAGGGTGTGAGCCTCACACCCAATGAGTGACACTAAACCAAGGTGAAAGGTTCCCTCCATTGCAAGAGCCAGTGCCACAGGATATGAGCCTAAAGCTCTATGGGTGACATTGCACCAAGGTGAAAGGTTCCTTCCAATACAAAGGCCAATGCCACAGGGTGTGAGCCTCTCTCCCAATGAGTGACACTGCACCAAGGTGAGAGGTTCCCTCCAGTGCAAGAGCCAGTGCCACAGGATATGAGCCTCAAACTCTATGGGTGACATTGCATCAAGGTGAAAGGTTCCTTTCAAGGCAAGAGCGAGTGCCAGAGGGAGTAAGTCTCACTCCCAATAAGTGACACTGCAACAAGTTAAGCGGTTCTCTCCAAGACAAACACCAATTCCACAGGGTGTGAGCCTCACTCCCAATGAGTGACACTACACAAAGGTGGGAGGTTCCCGCAAGTACAAGAGCCAGTGCCACTGAGTCTGAGCCTCACTCCCAAAGAGTGACACTGCACCAAGGTGGGAGGTTCTCTCCAGTGCAAGAGCCATTGCTACAGGGTGTGAGCCTCACACCCAATGAGTTGCACTGCACCAAGGAGTGGGTTTCCCTCCAGTGCAAACGCCAATGCCACTGGGTGTGAGCCTCACTCCTAATGAGTGACACTGGACCAAGGTAAGAGGTTTCCTAAAAGACAAATGGTCAATGCCACAGGTTGTGAGACTTACTCCCAATGAGTGACACTGCACCAAGGTGGGAGGTTCAATCCAGTCGTAATGCTAATGCCACAGGGTGTGAGCCTCACTCTGAATGCGTGACACTGCACCAAGGTGGGAGGTTCGCTCCAGTGCAAGAGCCAGTGCCAGAGAGTGTGAGCCTCACTCCCAATAAGTGACACTGCAACAAGTTGAGAGTTTGCAACCAAGACAAATGCCAATTCAACAGATTGTGAGCCTCCTTCCCAATGAGTGACACTGCACCAAGGTGGGAGGTTCCCACAAGTACAAGAGCCAGTGCCACAGGGTGTGAGTCTCATACCCAATGAGTGACACTAAACCAAGGTGAAACGTTCCCTTCATTGCAAGAGTCAGTGCCACAGGATATGAGCCTAAAGCTCTATGGGTGACATTGCACCAAGGTGAAAGGTTCCTTCCAATACAAAGGCCAATGCCACAGGGTGTGAGCCTCTCTCCCAATGAGTGACACTGCACCAAGGTGAGAGGTTCCCTCCAGTGCAAGAGCCAGTGCCACAGGATATGAGCCTCAAACTCTATGGGTGACATTGCATCAAGGTGAAAGGTTCCTTTCAAGGCAAGAGCGAGTGCCAGAGGGAGTAAGTCTCACTCCCAATAAGTGACACTGCAACAAGTTAAGCGGTTCTCTCCAAGACAAACACCAATTCCACAGGGTGTGAGCCTCACTCCCAATGAGTGACACTACACAAAGGTGGGAGGTTCCCGCAAGTACAAGAGCCAGTGCCACTGAGTCTGAGCCTCACTCCCAATGAGTGACACTGCACCAATGTGAGAGGTTCCCTCCAGTGCAAGAGCCAGTGCCAAGGGTGTGAGCCTCACACCCAATGAGTGACACTGCACCAAGGTGAGAGGTTCTCTTCAGTGCAAGAGCCAGTGCGAGAGGATATAAGCCTCACACTTAATGGGTGACATTGCACCAAGGTGAAAGGTTCCTTCCAAGACAAAGGCCAATGACACAGGGTGTGCGACTCACTACCAATGAGTGACACTGTACCGGGGTGAGAGGTTCCCTCCAGTGGAAGAGCCAGTGCCACATGGTGTGAGCCTCACACCCAATGGGTGACATTACACCAAGGTGAAAGGTTCCTTCCAAGGGAAGAGGGAGTGCCAGAGGGTGTGAGTCTCACTCCCAATAAGTGACACTGCAAAAAGTTAAGCGGTTCTCTCCAAGACAAACACCAATTCCACAGGGTGTGAGCCTCACTCCCAATGAGTGACACTACACCAAGGTGGGAGGTTCCCTCAAGTACAAGAGCCAGTGCCACAGATTCTGAGCCTCACTCCCAATGAGTGAAACTGCACCAATGTGAGAGGTTCTCTTCAGTGCAAGAGCCAGTGCCACAGGGTGTGAGCCTCACACCCAATGAGTGACACTGCACCAAGGTGAGAGGTTCTCTTCAGTGCAAGAGCCAGTGCAAGAGGATATAAGCCTCACATTTAATGGGTGACATTGCACCAAGATGAAAGGTTCCTTCCAAAACAAAGGCCAATGCCACAGGGTGTGAGACTCACTACCAATGAGTGACACTGTACTGGGGTGAGAGGTTCCCTCCAGTGGAAGAGCCAGTGCCACGTGGTGTGAGCCTCACACCCAATGGGTGACATTGCACCAAGGTGAAAGGTTCCTTCCAAGGGAAGAGCGAGTGCCAGAGGGTGTGAGTCTCACTCCCAATAAGTGACACTGCAAAAAGTTAAGCAGTTCTCTCCAAGACAAACACCAATTCCACAGGGTGTGAGCCTCACTCCCAATGAGTGACACTACACCAAATTTGAGAGGCTCCCTCTAGTGCAAAAGCCAGTGCCACAGGGTGTGAGCCTCACTCCCAAAGAGTGACACTGCACCAAAGTGAGAGGTTCCCTCCAGTGCAAGAGCCAATGCCACAGGGTGTGAGCCTCACTCTCAATGAGTGACACTGCACCAAGGTGGGACGTTCTCTCCAGTGCAAGAGCCATTGCAACAGGGTGTGAGCCTCACACCCAATGAGTTGCACTGCACCAAGGAGTGGGTTTCCCTCCAGTGCAAAAGCCAATGTCACAGGATATGAGCCTCACACTCAATGAGTGACAGTGCATCAAGGTGAAAGGTTCGTTCCAAGACAAAGGCCAATGCCACTGGGTGTGAGCCTCACTCCTAATGAGTGACATTGGACCAAGGTAAGAGGTTTCCTAAAAGACAAATGGTCAATGCCACAGGTTGTGAGACTTACTCCCAATGAGTGACACTGCATCAAGGTGGGAGGTTCAATCCAATCGTAATGCTAATGCCACAGGGTGTGATCCTCACTCCCAATGAGTGACACTGCACCAAGGTGGGAGGTTCGCTCCAGTGCAAGAGCCAGTGCCAGAGGGTGTGAGCCTCACTCCCAATAAGTGACACTGCAACAAGTTGAGAGTTTGCAACCAAGACAAATGCCAATTCAACAGAGTGTGAGCCTCCTTCCCAATGAGTGACACTGCACCAAGGTGGGAGGTTCCCACAAGTACAAGAGCCAGTGCCACAGGGTGTGAGCCTCACACCCAATGAGTGACACTAAACCAAGGTGAAAGGTTCCCTCCATTGCAAGAGCCAGTGCCACAGGATATGAGCCTAAAGCTCTATGGGTGACATTGCACCAAGGTGAAAGGTTCCTTCCAATACAAAGGCCAATGCCACAGGGTGTGAGCTTCTCTCCCAATGAGTGACACTGCACCAAGGTGAGAGGTTCCCTCCAGTGCAAGAGCCAGTGCCACAGGATATGAGCCTCAAACTCTATGGGTGACATTGCATCAAGGTGAAAGGTTCCTTTCAAGGCAAGAGCGAATGCCAGAGGGAGTAAGTCTCACTCCCAATAAGTGACACTGCAACAAGTTAAGCGGTTCTCTCCAAGACAAACGCCAATTCCACAGGGTGTGAGCCTCACTCCCAATGAGTGACACTACACAAAGGTGGGAGGTTCCCGCAAGTACAAGAGCCAGTGCCACTGAGTCTGAGCCTCACTCCCAATGAGTGACACTGCACCAATGTGAGAGGTTCCCTCCAGTGCAAGAGCCAGTGCCAAGGGTGTGAGCCTCACACCCAATGAGTGACACTGCACCAAGGTGAGAGGTTCTCTTCAGTGCAAGAGCCAGTGCGAGAGGATATAAGCCTCACACTTAATGGGTGACATTGCACCAAGGTGAAAGGTTCCTTCCAAGACAAAGGCCAATGACACAGGGTGTGCGACTCACTACCAATGAGTGACACTGTACCGGGGTGAGAGGTTCCCTCCAGTGGAAGAGCCAGTGCCACATGGTGTGAGCCTCACACCCAATGGGTGACATTGCACCAAGGTGGAAGGTTCCTTCCAAGGGAAGAGGGAGTGCCAGAGGGTGTGAGTCTCACTCCCAATAAGTGACACTGCAAAAAGTTAAGCGGTTCTCTCCAAGACAAACACCAATTCCACAGGGTGTGAGCCTCACTCCCAATGAGTGACACTACACCAAGGTGGGAGGTTCCCTCAAGTACAAGAGCCAGTGCCACAGATTCTGAGCCTCACTCCCAATGAGTGAAACTGCACCAATGTGAGAGGTTCTCTTCAGTGCAAGAGCCAGTGCCACAGGGTGTGAGCCTCACACCCAATGAGTGACACTGCACCAAGGTGAGAGGTTCTCTTCAGTGCAAGAGCCAGTGCAAGAGGATATAAGCCTCACATTTAATGGGTGACATTGCACCAAGATGAAAGGTTCCTTCCAAAACAAAGGCCAATGCCACAGGGTGTGAGACTCACTACCAATGAGTGACACTGTACCAGGGTGAGAGGTTCCCTTCAGTGGAAGAGCCAGTGCCACATGGTGTGGGCCTCACACCTAATAGGTGACGCTGCACCAAGGTGAGAGGTTCCCTCCAGTGCAAGAGCCAGTGCCAGAGGATATAAGCCTCACATTTAATGGGTGACATTGCACCAAGGTGAAAGGTTCCTTCCAATACAAAGGCCAATGCCACAGGGTGTGAGCCTCTCTCCCAATGACTAACACTGCACCAAGGTGAGAGGTTCCCTCCAGTGCAAGAGCCAGTGCCACAGGATATGAGCCTCAAACTCTATGGGTGACATTGCACCAAGGTGAAAGGTTCCTTCCAAGGCAAGACTGAGTAACAGAGGGTGTGAGTCTCACTCCCAATAAGTGACACTGCAACAAGTTAAGCGGTTCTCTCCAAGACGAACGCCCGATCCACAGGGTGTGAGCCTCACTCCCAATGAGTGACACTACACAAAGGTGGGAGGTTCCCACAAGTACAAGAGCCAGTGCCATAGAGGCTGAGCCTCACTCCCAATGAGTGACACTGCACCAATGTGAGAGGTTCCCTCCAGTGCAAGAGCCAGTGCCACAGGGTGTGAGCCTCACACCCAATGAGTGACACTGCACCAAGGTAAGAGGTTCTCTTCAGTGCAAGAGCCAGTGCAAGAGGATATGAGCCTCACACTCAATGGGTGACATTGCACCAAGATGAAAGGTTCCTTCCAAAACAAAGGCCAATGCCACAGGGTGTGAGACTCAATACCAATGAGTGACACTGTACCAGGGTGAGAGGTTCCCTTCAGTGGAAGAGCCAGTGCCACTGGGTGTGAGCCTCACACCCAATGGGTGACACTGCACCAAGGTGAGATGTTCCCTCCAGTGCAAGATCCAGTGCCACAGGATATGAGCCTCACACACAATGGGTGACATTGCAGCAAGGTGAAAGTTCCTTCAAAGACAGAGGCCAATGCCACAGGGCTTGAGCCTCACTCCCAATGAGTGTTAGAATCCGGATTCTCTGATTGGCAGTGGTACAGGTAGGTACCTGGGACAAGCAGAGGGTCCTTCTTCTAGTCAGGGTAAGGGGATGCTCTCTAACAATAACCCCTGCTCACCCTCTAGGTAGCTTGGCGCGAGCAGACAAGGCGTTATCTCTGGGCGTTTAGGTTAAGCATTTGTGAATACCCACACAGTAATACAGTGACCCTCCACAAATGAACTCCACACTGGGTATATATCAAAAATAATTCTTTATATATTTATCAGGCTTAGCACAAGACTAAACTAGCGTTTAAAATGGCCCACAATACTTAGTTGCAAAGAGTTCTTGACTTTAACGAAGATTTCCATGACTGTGTGCTTCGTTCCCAGGCGTACGCTTCGTACGCGGTTGAAAATAGGCTTGGGAACAGATCGTACACTTCGCTCCCATGCGTACGCTTCGTACGCGGTTGAAGATGGGCTGGGGAGCGGGACAGACACGCAGTACCTTAAGCTTCAGAGTTTGTCACGGACACTTCCTTGGCAGCAGGCGCACAGTACGGTGCGATGTCCTCCGGGCGGCGTGTACTACGGTACGGGAGACCTTGGCCGTGCGCGGCTCAGGGGACGGGGCGAGATTTCGGCTCGTACTGCCAGACGCTGTGTACGCATCGTACCGGGATCGCTGGGCTTCACTTGGGCTGCTTATACAGGCGAACAGTACGCTCCGTGCAGGAGACGTACGACCTTCCTTTGCGGTGCGAATTACGGCATGTAGAGGGGCCCCAGACGCGTTGTTCGTGCCGGACAGCGGAATATCAGCTTACGGGGAGTACGCTACGATCAGCGAGAGGTACACAGCAGTTCGAAGTGAAGTTGCGAGGAAAACGGTCCGTTTTCCAAGTCGATTCAACTGCAGGGAAGTCCACTGGTCCACCAAGCTACCTAGCCCTGGCCCTCTGGGTTTCCCCAGCCCTGTCACTCACACAAGCCAGACAGCAGATACACATCATTGCAGAGGCGGGCTGAAATGGTAAGCAAGCAAATGCCAACTTTCTAAAATTGGCATTTGCAAATGCAGAATATTAAAATAAACCTTACTAAAAGATGTACCTTATTATCGTGAGTTCAGGCATACTAAACTCGATTTTCTACCATGTTCCCTGGGCCTTTTAGGATCATAGGATGTAACAATCTTAACAGCCCATTCTGGCCTATGAGAACAGGGTAGCCTTACAATAGTGAAAAACGAAAATGGCTGTAATTCACTATTAGGACATGCCACACACATCAGGGCTTGTCCTACCTTATGCTACAACGCACCCTGCCCTTGGGCCTGCCATAGGGGTGACTCACATGAGTAAAGGGAAGGTTTAGGGACTGGCAAGTGGGTGCACTTGCGCAGTCAGCATGACAGTACCAGACTGCACGCAGGTTCTGCAATGGCAGACCTTAGACACGTTTTAACAGGCTTCTTCTGTGGGTGGCACAACCAGTGCTGCAAGCCCACCAGCAGCATTTGTATTTACAAGCCCTGGGCACTCCTGGTGCACTGTACTAGGGGCTGACAGTAAACCAAAAAAATCCAATCATGGAATCCAACCAACATATACAATTTATATAGAGAGTGTTAGACCTGGCACCTTGGCGTGAGTTTCCCTTCCACTTTTTGATGGTGTGCCTCGATTGTTTTGCTGGTGTTGTCCGCTCAGGGCACTGCGCCACGGCTAATCCGTGCCGCAGTGCAAGTGCTCCCTAAGTAAAGTGTACCTGTGCTCTGCCACCACAAAGCCGGCGCCACCCCCTGTGGGGCGGCTGATGTCTCTGCCCTGCTGCTGAAAGGAAAGAGCAGAGCCACAATAACAAAGTGCTCCAGAACTGGACTGAGCCAGGCCTAGGCCCCCTGGCGCTAAAGAACAAAAGAATCATGGTATAAAATTAGGAGCCTGGCTCCTAAGAAATCGGAATCCTGTTTACCACAAAGAACCTCTGCCCGACTAGAAGGAGAAGAAGACGCCGGAGGAGCTGGCCTGCTGCTTGCCTTGCTGAGAGAGGAGAGGAAGAGACTTACTGAAAAGATTTTGCTACTTTGTGCTTGAACATTCTCCAAGGGCTTGATCTGAGCTTGCCCCCTGAACTGAACCCCAGGAACAGTGGGTTCTTTGTGCTTCTTGCTCGTCCTCCAATTCGAGCCGTGTGTGCATCCCGCTGGAAAAGAGACTGCGCCCCTCATCGCCCCTCCTAGGGCCGTGACACCCAGAAGCTCGCCTGCCTCAATCCCGTGAGAGCCCCGCTCCGTCCCGAGCCGCTCTCTGTCCCCGGGCCAGGCCGCCTGCGTCCCTGTCACCGCCTGCTACTGGAGCGCGCTGAACGTGCTATCACCCCTCCTGCCGGAAGCCGACCGACGACTGTGATCTACGCCGGGTCACCCAGCTGCACTGACTGTGCCCTGTGGCCCCGCTTCGCTATCCTCGGACATCTCAGGCCGCGCCGCCCCCGCTGTGGAGATCCTCCTGCACCGCCGTGCTAAAGGGTCGCTGGCCGCGCCTGCCTACTTGCCCACACCTGCTGACTGAGGACCCAAGAACACTTCCCGAAGTTGAGAGGCGCACCGACCTGTGCCGACTCTCCTAATCACGAAAGAAGTCCAGTATCGGGCTCGGGGCCCGCAACGCCTTATTTCCCCGTTCGCAGGAACCGATCTCTGGGAGTACTGGAACTACAAGTAAAGAGACTACAAAGTATCCATTTGAAACTACGAACGCAGAACATTTGCCTGCTGTATAACCTGGTGGCCTAGCGAAAACGTTATTGGTCTTGTGATAAGTCTGTTGAGATATATATACCTTATTTTTACATAAAGAATCGTATTTTTATATATATCCAAGTCTGGTGTCCGTTTCTGGGGGGATTGATGTATTTACTGTGTGTACGATTGTAAGTGCTTAACCAACAACGCCTGAGGAATCGCCTTGGCTGCTCACGCCACGCACCTAGAGGGTGAGCAAGGGTCATTCGCGAGGGGTTATCCTGCGCCCTGACGTGGAGGAGAGGGTTCCTGCTTGACACAAGGGTAACCTTGCGCCAACCAGAGATCCCCGACTCTAACATTGGTGGCAGCGGTGGGATTTCGGATTTGCACTTGTAATTTGCATACAGTGAATTATTAATCACCAGATAGTGAGAGCAGACCAAATAACGCAGCCACAGGTTTGTAATTGTTGAACTTTGTTGAGACATCTGCCATTACTGCAACCATGCCTGACTCACACTCCGCTGGGAGAGCACTCTCTGTGATTTCTGGAATCGATGAGGTGGATTGGGAGAGACTGGAAGGTTACACAACGGAGCAATTGAAAGGCTACAGTGTAAAATTCAGAGTTCCCCATGCTGGATTCAGGAAGAAGAACCAGTACCTCAAGGCGCTGAGAGCCTGGAAGGAGTCACGAGACCCACGGAATGCGGGGGACATCGTTCCACCCGACAATCTTGAGGAGCCCAGCAGAGTCCGGTCGCCAGAGGAGCTGGCAGACAGGGCAGCAGACAGAGCGCATGCAATGGAGATGGCAAAGTTGGCAGGACAGATGGAAATGGAAAAGCAGAAGTTGGCCCTGGAGGCACAACAACGCCAAATGGATCATGATATCAGATTGAAGGAGTTGGAGCTGAAGGCGAAAAGTTTGGACACCGCTCCTTCTGGTGGCAGCACTCCACCAGCGCAGGTAGAGTCCAAGGTGTACATCCCCAAAGATGTAGTAAAGGAGTATTTCAGAAAGGATGACATAGGGCAGTGGTTTAGGGCCTACGAGGTGGCCATGTCCTCACACCGGGTCCCTGAGAAAGACTGGGGAGCGGGGTTGTGGGGAAGGTTCCTTGCTGAAGGGCGTGACACACTGTTAGATTTACCCTTAGATCTCCAAACCTCATACCCCCATATGAAGGAAGCTTTAATGACCAGGTATGGGTTAACTCCTGAGCTATATAGACAGAGGTTCAGGGAGACCAAGAAGATCCCTGAGAGTACGTATGTGGAATATGTGACCTTTTTCTGCAGAGCGCTGGATGGTTGGGTGAAGGGTAGCAAAGTGAATGATTATCAAGGGCTGCTTGATTTAATTGCATGGGAGCACTTGTCCAGTCAATGTTTTCCTGAGCTACGCCAGCACCTGATAGATAGCAAGCTGTCCAACCCGAGGAAGCTTGCTGAGGAGGCGGACCGCTGGCTCAGCACCAGGGTCCACAAGGGTCAAGTGGGAGACTCCGCCAAAGGTGGGCAGGGTCCCCAGCAGAAGAGTGGGGGGGACAAGGGTAAGCAGAAGGGGTTCCAAAAAGGCCCCCAAAGTAATTCCCAAGGGAACCAGCAGAAGGGTTCTCAGCCTCCCCCAACCCCGCAGCAGAACGGGGCCCCGACAGGTAGACCTGTTCCAAAGGGGCCCTTCAATTGTTATAAGTGTGGTGATCCGGGTCACATTGCCTCTGATCCTAAGTGTCGCCTGTTTGGTAAGACCGCACCCACTGGTGCTCCACCCCGGCAAGTAGCTAGTGTTAACTTTGGGGAGGAGGTAGCAGTCCAGGAGGGTGGGGGTCCCGGGCAGATGACCCTAGTCTCGCTAGGAGACAGTGAGATGGTCCCTGTAACCTACCTGCCCTCTAACACTAAGAAATATGGGAAGGTGGTGACCATCAATGGAAAGAAGGTTGAGGCTCTTAGAGATACAGGAGCCAGCGTGACCTCGGTGAGGCAACACCTGGTGTCTCAAGAGCAGATTGTACCCAATGCCTACTGTAGGGTTGTCAATGCTGACAACGTAGAGAGTCGTTGTCCAATGGCTCAAGTTCCCTTTGAGTGGGGGGAGGTCTCTGGTACTCTACAAGTCGCTGTGAGAACTGACATGCCGGTAGACTGTCTGCTAGGGAACGACCTGGAGAGTTCCCCTTGGGAAAAGGTGGAGAAGACCACGCATCTGAGGATGGTGGGTCTACCCGACTGGGCGTGCGTGACCACCCGGTCCATGGCAGCCAGTAGGGGTGTTGAGAGGGTCCTGGGGCCTGAGGGAGAGGTCCAGGAACCGGCCTTAGGGAGAAGGCGCAGGAGGCGCGGGAAACCGGCCCCCGAAGTTCCCACGGCCCAGGAGGAAGTAGACCCTGAGGGGGATGCTCTGGAGCCTACCGGGGAACAGATTGCCGAACTGGGAGATCTGCCTGAGCTGACCCATTGGCAGCAAGAAGGAGGTCCCTCCAGGGAGGAATTCCGCAGGGAGCAGAAAGAATGCCCTTCTCTCGTGGGTATGCGGCAACAGGCTGCAGACCAGGCCAATGGTGTTCAGGCCAAAACACATTACGTGTACTGGGAGAGTGACCTCCTGTATTCCGAGCCTAAGGCTGCTGAACCTGGGTCAGCCCGTGTGCTGGTGGTACCCCAGAAGTTCAGAACCTTCCTACTGGGGCTGGCTCATGATGTGCCGTTAGCAGGACATTTGGGGATGGACAAGACCTATGACAGGCTTGTCACCCACTTTTACTGGCCCCAAATGCATAAGAATTCAGATTCCTACTGCAGAACCTGTCAGACTTGCCAGGCAAGTGGTAAGAGCGGAGGGAAGCACAAGGCTCCTCTGCAACCTTTCCCTGTGGTCGGTACGCCATTCCAACGAGTGGGTATTGATATTGTGGGGCCTCTGGATCCCAAGACAGCCCTGGGCAACAGGTTCATCCTGGTCTTGGTGGACCATGCCACCCGGTACCCTGAAGCCATCCCTCTGAGGACAGTGACGGCCCCCGTGGTGGGACGGGCACTGATGGGGATTTTCTCCCGAGTGGGATTCCCTCTAGAGGTGGTGAGCGACAGGGGGACCAATTTCATATCCACGTATATGAAATCCCTGTGGAAGGAGTGTGGGGTAACTTACAAGTTTACCACTCCTTACCACCCCCAAGGAAATGGGTTGGTTGAGAGATTCAACCGAACCCTCAAAGGCATGATCATGGGCCTGGACGGTCCAATGAGGCGTAAGTGGGACGTCCTCTTGCCATGCCTGCTCTTCGCTTACCGAGAGGTGCCACAGAAGTCTCTAGGGTTCAGCCCCTTTGAGCTTCTGTATGGTCACCCGGTAAGAGGACCTCTGAGTTTGGTAAAGGAAGGCTGGGAGCAATCTCCCAGGAAACCTCCCCAGAATGTATATAGTTACATGCTGGCCTTCCGAAACCAGACTCGGCGTTTCAGGCAACTTGCTGAGGCAAATCTGGAAGCCAGCCAGGAGGAGATGAAGCGGTGGTACGACCGGAATGCCACTCTGGTAGAGCTTCAACCTGGACAAAAGGTGTGGGTCTTGGCCCCAGTGGAGCCGTGTGCACTTCAGGATAAGTGGACAGGTCCATTTGAGGTTGTGGAGCGCAAAAGTCCTAGCACCTACTTGGTGGACATGCAGACTCCCAGGAACCCTTTGAGGGTCCTACATGTTAACCGCCTTAAGCCCCACTTAGAGAGGACCGAAGTGGGCATGCTGCTGGCCACTGATGATGGAATGGAAGAGGAGACCGAGCCTCTTCCTGACCTCTTAGTGGCCTCTGAGAAAGATGGGTCAGTGGAAGGAGTTAACCTCTCACCCTCCCTGACGCCCGAACAACAGGAAGATTGCCGCCACTTGCTGGGACAATTTTCCGACCGATTCTCCCTGGTTCCTGGTGTCACAGATTGGTGCGTCCATGATGTGGACACAGGAGACAGCTTACCTGTAAAGCACAAGGCTTACAGGGTAACTGACAGGGTCAGAGCCTGCATTAAGGAAGAGGTCTCCAAAATGCTTGCGCTAGGGGTGGTTGAGTCCTCCAGCAGTCCTTGGTCCAGCCCCGTGGTCTTGGTCCCAAAGGCTGCTGCGCCGGGAGCCACACCTGAACTCCGGTTCTGTGTGGACTACAGAGGACTCAATTCAGTCACGAAGACTGACGCGCACCCCATCCCCAGAGCTGATGAGCTCATTGATCGGCTGGGGGCTGCCCGGTTCCTCAGCACGTTTGATTTAACGTCTGGGTACTGGCAGATCGCCTTGACCGATGGGGCCAAAGAGAGGTCAGCATTCTCTACACCAGATGGGCACTTCCAGTTCCGAGTCATGCCATTTGGGATGAAGAATGCCCCTGCCACCTTTCAGAGGTTGGTCAACCAGGTACTGGTTGGGCTGGATGCGTTCAGTGCCGCCTACCTGGATGACATCGCAGTGTTCAGTGCCACCTGGCCTGAACACCTGCGCCACCTCTGGGAAGTGTTGATGGCGCTGCGCCGAGCAGGCCTCACGATCAAGGCAAGCAAGTGCCAGATCGGGCAGGGTTCCGTGGTGTACTTGGGACACCAAGTGGGGAGTGGCAAGGTGGCACCCTTGCAACCCAAAATTGAAACCATCCTGGCTTGGGAACCCCCCAAGACGCAGACCGCAGTGAGGGCCTTCCTGGGGCTCACTGGGTACTACAGGAGGTTTGTCAAGGGCTATGGAACGATCGTTGCCCCCTTGACAGAGCTGACTTCAAAGAAGCAGCCCAGGAACGTGATTTGGACTGACACCTGTCAGAAAGCTTTCGACACCCTGAAGACTGCCATGTGCACGGCGCCCGTGCTCTTGGCCCCTGACTTCTCCAAGGAATTCCTAGTCCAGACAGACGCTTCAGAGCATGGTGTAGGGGCTGTTCTCTCACAGATGACTGAGGAGGGCTGGGACCAACCCGTAGCCTTCATCAGTAGGAGGTTACTTCCACGGGAAAGTAGGTGGAGTGCAATTGAGTGAGAAGCATTTGCTGTGGTCTGGGCGCTGAAGAAGCTAAGACCCTACTTGTTTGGGTCTCACTTCCGGGTTCAGACGGACCACAGGCCCCTCAGATGGTTGATGCAAATGAGGGGTGAAAACCCGAAGCTGTTGAGGTGGTCCATCTCCCTACAGGGTATGGACTTTACGGTGGAGCACCGTCCTGGTACAGATCACGCCAACGCTGACGGTCTGTCCAGGTATTTCCGCCTTAGTGACGAGGAACCCCCTGGGCAAGGGTAGTTCTCCCCACATTTCAGCTGGAGGGGACACGTGTTAGACCTGGCACCTTGGCGTGAGTTTCCCTTCCACTTTTTGATGGTGTGCCTCGATTGTTTTGCTGGTGTTGTCCGCTCAGGGCACTGCGCCACGGCTAATCCGTGCCGCAGTGCAAGTGCTCCCTAAGTAAAGTGTACCTGTGCTCTGCCACCACAAAGCCGGCGCCACCCCCTGTGGGGCGGCTGATGTCTCTGCCCTGCTGCTGAAAGGAAAGAGCAGAGCCACAATAACAAAGTGCTCCAGAACTGGACTGAGCCAGGCCTAGGCCCCCTGGCGCTAAAGAACAAAAGAATCATGGTATAAAATTAGGAGCCTGGCTCCTAAGAAATCGGAATCCTGTTTACCACAAAGAACCTCTGCCCGACTAGAAGGAGAAGAAGACGCCGGAGGAGCTGGCCTGCTGCTTGCCTTGCTGAGAGAGGAGAGGAAGAGACTTACTGAAAAGATTTTGCTACTTTGTGCTTGAACATTCTCCAAGGGCTTGATCTGAGCTTGCCCCCTGAACTGAACCCCAGGAACAGTGGGTTCTTTGTGCTTCTTGCTCGTCCTCCAATTCGAGCCGTGTGTGCATCCCGCTGGAAAAGAGACTGCGCCCCTCATCGCCCCTCCTAGGGCCGTGACACCCAGAAGCTCGCCTGCCTCAATCCCGTGAGAGCCCCGCTCCGTCCCGAGCCGCTCTCTGTCCCCGGGCCAGGCCGCCTGCGTCCCTGTCACCGCCTGCTACTGGAGCGCGCTGAACGTGCTATCACCCCTCCTGCCGGAAGCCGACCGACGACTGTGATCTACGCCGGGTCACCCAGCTGCACTGACTGTGCCCTGTGGCCCCGCTTCGCTATCCTCGGACATCTCAGGCCGCGCCGCCCCCGCTGTGGAGATCCTCCTGCACCGCCGTGCTAAAGGGTCGCTGGCCGCGCCTGCCTACTTGCCCACACCTGCTGACTGAGGACCCAAGAACACTTCCCGAAGTTGAGAGGCGCACCGACCTGTGCCGACTCTCCTAATCACGAAAGAAGTCCAGTATCGGGCTCGGGGCCCGCAACGCCTTATTTCCCCGTTCGCAGGAACCGATCTCTGGGAGTACTGGAACTACAAGTAAAGAGACTACAAAGTATCCATTTGAAACTACGAACGCAGAACATTTGCCTGCTGTATAACCTGGTGGCCTAGCGAAAACGTTATTGGTCTTGTGATAAGTCTGTTGAGATATATATACCTTATTTTTACATAAAGAATCGTATTTTTATATATATCCAAGTCTGGTGTCCGTTTCTGGGGGGATTGATGTATTTACTGTGTGTACGATTGTAAGTGCTTAACCAACAACGCCTGAGGAATCGCCTTGGCTGCTCACGCCACGCACCTAGAGGGTGAGCAAGGGTCATTCGCGAGGGGTTATCCTGCGCCCTGACGTGGAGGAGAGGGTTCCTGCTTGACACAAGGGTAACCTTGCGCCAACCAGAGATCCCCGACTCTAACAGAGAGCACTTGCACTGTGGCACTGGTTGGCAGTGGCACAGTGCTCTGAGCAGCTAACACCAACAAAAACACATGAGGCACAACGACAAAAAATGGAAGGGAGACTCACGCCAAGGTGTCAGGTCTAACAGTGACACTGAACCAAGGTAAGAGGTTTCCTCAAAGACAAATGGTCAATGCCACAGGTTGTGAGCCTCACTCCCAATGAGTGACACTACACCAAATTTGAGAGGCTCCCTCTAGTGCAAAAGCCAGTGCCACAGGGTGTGAGCCTCACTCCCAAAGAGTGACACTGCACCAAGGTGAGAGGTCCCCTCCAGTGCAAGCGCCAATGCCACAGGGTGTGAGCCTCACTCCCAATGAGTGACACTGCACCAAGGTGGGGGGTTCTCTCCAGTGCAAGAGCCATTGCTACAGGGTGTGAGACTCACTCCCAATGAGTTACACTGCACCAATGTGAGTGGTTCCCTCCAGTGCAAGAGCCATTGCCACAGGGTGTGAGCCTCACTCCCAATGTGTCACACTGCACCGAGGTGAGAGGCTCTCTCCAGTGCAAGAGCCGGTGCCACAGGATATGAGCCTCATACTCAATGGGTGACAGTGCACCAAGTTAAAAGGTTCCTTCCAAGAAAAATGCCAATGCCATAGGGTGTGAGCATCTCACCCAATGAGTGACACTGCACCAAGATGAGAGGATCCCTCCAGTGGAAGAGCCAGTGCCACTGGGTGTGAGCCTCACACCCAATGGGTGACACTGCACCAAGGTGAGAGGTTCCCTCCAGTGCAAGATCCAGTGCCACAGGATATGAGCCTCACACACAATGGGTGACATTGCAGCAAGGTGAAAGTTCCTTCAAAGACAGAGGCCAATGCCACAGGGCGTGAGCCTCACTCCCAATGAGTGACTGTTAGAATCCTGATTCTCTGATTGGCAGTGGTACAGGTAGGTACCTGGGACAAGCAGAGGGTCCTTCTTCTAGTCAGGGTAAGTGGGTGCTCTCTAACAATAACCCCTGCTCACCCTCTAGGTAGCTTGGCGCGAGCAGACAAGGCGTTATTTCTGGGCGTTTAGGTTAAGCATTTGTGAATACCCACACAGTAATACAGTGACCCTCCACAAATGGACTCCACACTGGGTATATATCAAAAATAATTCTTTATATATTTATCAGGCTTAGCACAAGATTAAACAAGCGTTTAAAATGGCCCACAATACATAGTTGCAAAGAGTTCTTGACTTTAACGAAGATTTCCATGACTGTGCGCTTCGTTCCCAGGCGTACGCTTCGTACGCGGTTGAAAATAGGCTTGGAAACAGATCGTACACTTCGCTCCCTGGCGTACGCTTCGTAAGCGGTTAAAGATGGGCTGGGGAGCGGGACGGACACACAGTACCTTAAGCTTCAGAGTTTGTCACGGACACTTCCTTGGCAGCAGGCGCACAGTACGGTGCGATGTCCTCCGGGCGGCGTGTACTACGGTACAAGAGAACTTGGGCGTGCGCGGCTCAGGGGACGGGGCGAGATTTCGGCTCGTACTGCCAGACGCTGTGTACGCATCGTACCGGGATCGCTGGGCTTCACTTGGGCTGCTTATACAGGTGAACAGTACGCTCCGTGCAGGAGACGTACGACCTTCCTTTGCGCTGCGAGCTACGGCTCGTAGAGGGGCCCCAGACGCGTTGTTCGTGCTGGACAGCGGGATATCAGCTTACGGGGAGTACGCTACGATCAGCGAGACGTACACAGCAGTTCGAAGTGAAGTTGCGAGGAAAACGGTCCGTTTTCCAAGTCGATTCAACGGCGGGGAAGTCCACTGGTCCTGGGACTTCGTTCAGGGGGCAAGCTCACTCACAAGCCCTTGGAGATCTTTAGGCACAAGCAAAAAATAAGAGTCTCTCTAGTCTTTGTTCCTCTTCTTCAGCAGCAAGGCAACCACTGCAGGCCAATCCCCCAGGTCAGGGACAGTACTCCTCCATGCAGCGTTTCCAGTTCCTTCAGGTCGGACAGAGGTTTCTTCTTGGCAGGACAGGATCTAGTTTCTTAGGAGCAGGGCTCCTACATTTATACCACACATCTTTTGTTCTCCCAGGGCAGGGGGGCCCTTGCCTTGTTCAGTCCGATTCTGGAGCACTTTGTTGATGCGATGCAGGCTTCTTCTTTCAGGGTGCAGGGCAGAGCCATCAGACGCTCCACAGGGGGCGGAGCCAGCATTGTGGTGGCAGAGCACAGCCCTATTTAGAGTCCAGGTGTACTGCTCCCACCCATCTAATGTCAATCTTTCTATTCACCACCAGGCTACCTAGCCCTGCCCCTCTGGGTTTCCCCAGCCCTGTCACTCACACAAGCCAGACAGCAGATACACATCATTGCAGAGGCGGGCTGAAATGGTTAGGCAAGCAAATGCCAACTTTCTAAAAGTGGCATTTGCAAATGCAGAATATAAAAATAAACCTTACTAAAAGATGTACCTTATTATCGTGAGTTCCGGCATACTAAACTTTATTTTCTACCATGTTCCCTGGGCCTTTTAGGATCATAGGATGTAACAATCTTAACAGCCCATTCTGGCCTATGAGAACAGGGTAGCCTTACAATAGTGAAAAACGAAAATGGCTGTAATTCACTATTAGGACATGCCACACACATCAGGGCTTGTCCTACCTTATGCTACAACGCACCCTGCCCTTGGGCCTGCCATAGGGGTGACTCACATGAGTAAAGGGAAGGTTTAGGGACTGGCAAGTGGGTGCACTTGCGCAGTCAGCATGACAGTACCAGATTGCACGCATGTTCTGCAATGGCAGACCTTAGACACGTTTTAACAGGCTTCTTCTGTGGGTGGCACAACCAGTGCTGCAAGCCCACCAGCAGCA
Source organism: Triturus cristatus (assembly GCF_964204655.1). Classification (NCBI taxonomy): domain Eukaryota; kingdom Metazoa; phylum Chordata; class Amphibia; order Caudata; family Salamandridae; genus Triturus; species Triturus cristatus. The sequence continues at coordinate 6,834,329 of NC_140590.1, read as the reverse complement.
TTTGTATTTACAAGCCCTGGGCACTCCTGGTGCACTGTACTAGGGGCTGACAGTAAACCAAAAAAATCCAATCATGGAATCCAACCAACATATACAATTTATATAGAGAGCACTTGCACTGTGGCACTGGTTGGCAGTGGCACAGTGCTCTGAGCAGCTAACACCAACAAAAACACATGAGGCACAACGACAAAAAATGGAAGGGAGACCCACGCCAAGGTGTCAGGTCTAACAGTGACACTGAACCAAGGTAAGAGGTTTCCTCATAGACAAATGGTCAATGCCACAGGTTGTGAGCCTCACTCCCAATGAGTGACACTACACCAAATTTGAGAGGCTCCCTCTAGTGCAAAAGCCAGTGCCACAGGGTGTGAGCCTCACTCCCAAAGAGTGACACTGCACCAATGTGAGTGGTTCCCTCCAGTGCAAGAGCCATTGCCACAGGGTGTGAGCCTCACTCCCAATGTATCACACTGCACCGAGGTGAGAGGCTCCCTCCAGTGCAAGAGCCGGTGCCACAGGATATGAGCCTCATACTCAATGGGTGACAGTGCACCAAGTTAAAAGGTTCCTTCCAAGAAAAATGCCAATGCCACAGGGTGTGAGCATCTCACCCAATGAGTGACACTGCACCAAGGTGAGAGGATCCCTCCAGTGGAAGAGCCAGTGCCACTGGGTGTGAGCCTCACACCCAATGGGTGACACTGCACCAAGGTGAGAGGTTCCCTCCAGTGCAAGATCCAGTGCCACAGGATATGAGCCTCACACACAATGGGTGACATTGCAGCAAGGTGAAAGTTCCTTCAAAGACAGAGGCCAATGCCACCGGCGTGAGCCTCACTCCCAATGAGTGACTGTTAGAATCCGGATTCTCTGATTGGCAGTGGTACAGGTAGGTACCTGGGACAAGCAGAGGGTCCTTCTTCTAGTCAGGGTAAGGGGGTGCTCTCTAACAATAACCCCTGCTCACCCTCTAGGTAGCTTGGCGCGAGCAGACAAGGCGTTATCTCTGGGCGTTTAGGTTAAGCATTTGTGAATACCCACACAGTAATACAGTGACCCTCCACAAATGGACTCCACACTGGGTATATATCAAAAATAATTCTTTATATATTTATTAGGCTTAGCACAAGATTAAACAAGCGTTTAAAATGGCCCACAATACATAGTTGCAAAGAGTTCTTGACTTTAACGAAGATTTCCATGACTGTGCGCTTCGTTCCCAGGCGTACGCTTCGTACGCGGTTGAAAATAGGCTTGGAAACAGATCGTACACTTCGCTCCCTGGCGTACGCTTCGTAAGCGGTTAAAGATGGGCTGGGGAGCGGGACGGACACACAGTACCTTAAGCTTCAGAGTTTGTCACGAACACTTCCTTGGCAGCAGGCGCACAGTACGGTGCGATGTCCTCCGGGCGGCGTGTACTACAGTACAAGAGAACTTGGGCGTGCGCGGCTCAGGGGACGGGGCGAGATTTCGGCTCATACTGCCAGACGCTGTGTACGCATCGTACCGGGATCGCTGGGCTTCACTTGGGCTGCTTATACAGGCGAACAGTACGCTCCGTGCAGGAGACGTACGACCTTCCTTTGCGGTGCGAGCTACGACTCGTAGAAGGGCCCCAGACGCGTTGTTCGTGCTGGACAGCGGGATATCAGCTTACGGGGAGTACGCTACGATCAGCGAGACGTACACAGCAGTTCGAAGTGAAGTTGCGAGGAAAACGGTCCGTTTTCCAAGTCGATTCAACGGCGGGGAAGTCCACTGATCCTGGGACTTCGTTCAGGGGGCAAGCTCACTCACAAGCCCTTGGAGATCTTTAGGCACAAGCAAAAAACAAGAGTCTCTCTAGTCTTTGTTCCTCTTCTTCAGCAGCAAGAAAACCACTGCAGGCCAATCCCCCAGGTGAGGGACAGTACTCCTCCATGCAGCGTTTCCAGTTCCTTCAGGTCGGACAGAGGTTTCTTCTTGGCAGGACAGGATCTAGTTTCTTAGGAGCAGGGCTCCTACATTTATACCACACATCTTTTGTTCTCCCAGGGCAGGGGGGCCCTTGCCTTGTTCAGTCCGATTCTGGAGCACTTTGTTGATGCGATGCAGGCTTCTTCTTTCAGGGTGCAGGGCAGAGCCATCAGACGCTCCACAGGGGGCGGAGCCAGCATTGTGGTGGCAGAGCACAGCCCTATTCAGAGTCCAGGTGTACTGCTCCCACCCATCTAATGTCAATCTTTCTATTCACCACCAGGCTACCTAGCCCTGCCCCTCTGAGTTTCCCCAGCCCTGTCACTCACACAAGCCAGACAGCAGATACACATCATTGCAGAGGCGGGCTGAAATGGTTAGGCAAGAAAATGCCAACTTTCTAAAAGTGGCATTTGCAAATGCAGAATATTAAAATAAACCTTACTAAAAGATGTACCTTATTATCGTGAGTTCAGGCATACTAAACTCGATTTTCTACCATGTTCCCTGGGCCTTTTAGGATCATAGGATGTAACAATCTTAACAGCCCATTCTGGCCTATGAGAACAGGGTAGCCTTACAATAGTGAAAAACGAAAATGGCTGTAATTCACTATTAGGACATGCCACACACATCAGGGCTTGTCCTACCTTATGCTACAACGCACCCTGCCCTTGGGCCTGCCATAGGGGTGACTCACATGAGTAAAGGGAAGGTTTAGGGACTGGCAAGTGGGTGCACTTGCGCAGTCAGCATGACAGTACCAGACTGCACGCAGGTTCTGCAATGGCAGACCTTAGACACGTTTTAACAGGCTTCTTCTGTGGGTGGCACAACCAGTGCTGCAAGCCCACCAGCAGCATTTGTATTTACAAGCCCTGGGCACTCCTGGTGCACTGTACTAGGGGCTGACAGTAAACCAAAAAAATCCAATCATGGAATCCAACCAACATATACAATTTATATAGAGAGCACTTGCACTGTGGCACTGGTTGGCAGTGGCACAGTGCTCTGAGCAGCTAACACCAACAAAAACACATGAGGCACAACGACAAAAAATGGAAGGGAGACCCACGCCAAGGTGTCAGGTCTAACAGTGACACTGAACCAAGGTAAGAGGTTTCCTCAAAGACAAATGGTCAATGCCACAGGTTGTGAGCCTCACTCCCAATGAGTGACACTACACCAAATTTGAGAGGCTCCCTCTAGTGCAAAAGCCAGTGCCACAGGGTGTGAGCCTCACTCCCAAAGAGTGACACTGCACCAAGGTGAGAGGTCCCCTCCAGTGCAAGCGCCAATGCCACAGGGTGTGAGCCTCACTCCCAATGAGTGACACTGCACCAAGGTGGGGGGTTCTCTCCAGTGCAAGAGCCATTGCTACAGGGTGTGAGCCTCACACCCAATGAGTTGCACTGCACCAAGGAGTGGGTTTCCCTCCAGTGCAAACGCCAATGTCACAGGATATGAGACTCACACTCAATGAGTGACAGTGCATCAAGTTGAAAGGTTCCTTCCAAGACAAAGGCCAATGCCACTGGGTGTGAGCCTCACTCCTAATGAGTGACATTGGACCAAGGTAAGAGGTTTCCTAAAAGACAAATGGTCAATGCCACAGGTTGTGAGACTTACTCCCAATGAGTCACACTGCACCAAGGTGGGAGGTTCAATCCAATCGTAATGCTAATGCCACAGGGTGTGAGCCTCACTCCCAATGAGTGACACTGCACCAAGGTGGGAGGTTCGCTCCAGTGCAAGAGCCAGTGCCAGAGAGTGTGAGCCTCACTCCCAATAAGTGACACTGCAACAAGTTAAGAGTTTGCAACCAAGACAAATGCCAATTCAACAGAGTGTGAGCCTCCTTCCCAATAAGTGACACTGCACCAAGGTGGGAGGTTCCCACAAGTACAAGAGCCAGTGCCACAGGGTGTGAGCCTCACACCCAATGAGTGACACTAAACCAAGGTGAAAGGTTCCCTCCATTGTAAGAGCCAGTGCCACAGAATATGAGCCTAAAGCTCTATGGGTGACATTGCACCAAGGTGAAAGGTTCCTTCCAATACAAAGGCCAATGCCACAGGGTGTGAGCCTCTCTCCCAATGAGTGACACTGTACCAAGGTGAGAGGTTCCCTCCAGTGCAAGAGCCAGTGTCACAGGATATGAGCCTCAAACTCTATGGGTGACATTGCACCAAGGTGAAAGGTTCCTTTCAAGGCAAGAGCGAGTGCCAGAGGGAGTGAGTCTCACTCCCAATAAGTGACACTGCAACAAGTTAAGTGGTTCTCTCCAAGACAAACGCCAATTCCACAGGGTGTGAGCCTCACTCCCAATGAGTGACACTGCACCAAGGTGGGAGGTTCCCACAAGTACAAGAGCCAGTGCCACAGAGTCTGAGCCTCACTCCCAATGAGTGACACTGCACCAATGTGAGAGGTTCCCTCCAGTGCAAGAGCCAGTGCCACAGGGTGTGAGCCTCACACCCAATGAGTGACACTGCACCAAGGTGAGAGGTTCTCTTCAGTGCAAGAGCCAGTGCCAGAGGATATAAGCCTCACACTTAATGGGTGACATTGCACCAAGGTGAAAGGTTCCTTCCAAAACAAAGGCCAATGCCACAGGGTGTGAGACTCACTAAAAATGAGTGACACTGTACCAGGGAGAGAGGTTCCCTCCAGTGGAAGAGCCAGTGCCACATGGTGTGAGCTTCACACCCAATGGGTGACGCTGCACCAAGGTGAGAGGTTCCCTCCAGTGCAAGAGCCAGTGCCACAGGATATGAGCCTCACACTCAATGGGTGACATTGCAAAAAGTTGAAAGGTTCCTTCCAAAGGCAAGAGCGCGTGCCAGAGTGTGTGAGTCTCACTCCCAATAAGTGACACTGCAACAAGTTAAGCGGTTCTCTCCAAGACAAATGCAAATTCCACAGGGTGTGAGCCTCACTCCCAATGAGTGACACTACACCAATGTGGGAGGTTCCCTTCAGTGCAAGAGCCAGTGCCAAGGGTGTGAGCCTCACACCCAATGAGTGACACTGCACCAAGGTGAGAGGTTCTCTTCAGTGCAAGAGCCAGTGCCAGAGGATATAAGCCTAACAGTTAATGGGTGACATTGCACCAAGGTGAAAGGTTACTTCCAAGACAAAGGCCAATGTCACAGGGTGTGAGACTCACTACCAATGAGTGACACTGTACCGGGGTGAGAGGTTCCCTCCAGTGGAAGAGCCAGTGCCACATGGTGTGAGCCTCACACCCAATGGGTGACATTGCACCAAGGTGAAAGGTTCCTTTCAAGGGAAGAGCGAGTGCCTGAGGGTGTGAGTCTCACTCCCAATAAGTGACACTGCAACAAGTTAAGCGGTTCTCTCCAAGACAAACACCAATTCCACAGGGTTTGAGCCTCACTCCCAATGAGTGACACTACACCAAGGTGGGAGGTTCCCTCAAGTACAAGAGCCAGTGCCACAGAGTCTGAGCCTAACTCCCAATGAGTGACACTGCACCAATGTGAGAGGTTCTCTTCAGTGCAAGAGCCAGTGCCACAGGGTGTGAGCCTCACACCTAATGAGTGACACTGCACCAAGGTGAGAGGTTCTCTTCAGTGCAAGAGGATATAAGCCTCACATTTAATGGGTGACATTGCACCAAGATGAAAGGTTCCTTCCAAAACAAAGGCCAATGCCACAGGGTGTGAGACTCACTACCAATGAGTGACACTGTACCAGGGTGAAAGGTTCCCTCCAGTGGAAGAGCCAGTGCCACATGGTGTGAGCCTCACACCCCATAGGCGATGCTGCACCAAGGTGAGAGTTTCCCTCCAGTGCAAGAGCCAGTGCCAGAGGATATAAGCCTCACATTTAATGGGTGGCATTGCACCAAGGTGAAAGGTTCCTTCCAATACAAAGGCCAATGCCACAGGGTGTGAGCCTCTCTCCCAATGACTGACGCTGCACCTAGGTGAGAGGTTCCCTCCAGTGCAAGAGCCAGTGCCACAAGATATGAGCCTCAAACTCTATGGGTTACATTGCACCAAGGTGAAAGGTTCCTTCCAAGGCAAGACCGAGTGCCAGAGGGTGTGAGTCTCACTCCCAATAAGTGACACTGCAACAAGTTAAGCGGTTCTCTCCAAGACGAATGCCAGATCCACAGGGTATGAGCCTCACTCCCACTGAGTGACACTACACAAAGGTGGGAGGTTCCTCCAAGTACAAGAGCCAGTGCAACAGAGGCAGAGCCTCACTCCCAATGAGTGACACTGCGCCAATGTGAGAGGTTCCCTCCAGTGCAAGAGCCAGTGCCACAGGGTGTGAGCCTCACACCCAATGAGTGATACTGCACCAAGGTGAGAGGTTCTCTTCAGTGCAAGAGCCAGTGCAAGTGGATATAAGCCTCACATTTAATGGATGACACTGCACCAAGATGAAAGGTTCCTTCCGAAACAAAGGCCAATGCCACAGGGTGTGAGACTCACTACCAATGAGTGACACTGTACCAGGGTGAGAGGTTCCTTCCAGTGAAAGAGCCAGTGCCACATGGTATGAGCCTCACACCCAATAGGTGATGCTGCACCAAGGTGAGAGGTTCCCTCCAGTGCAAGAGCCAGTGCCACATGATATGAGCCTCACACTCAATGGTTGACATTGCAAAAAGGTGAAAGGTTCCTTCCAAGACAAAGGCCAATGTCACAGGGTGTGAGCCTCACTCCCAACGAGTGACACTGCACCAAGGTGAGAGGTTCCCTCCAAGGCAAGAGTGAGTGCCAGAGGGTGTGAGTCTCACTCCTAATAAGTGACACTGCAAAAAGTTAAGCGGTTCTCTCCAAGAAAAATGCCAATTCCACAGGGTGTGAGCCTCACTCCCAATGAGTGACACTACACCAAGGTGGGAGGTTCCCGCAATTACAAGAGCCAGTGCCACAGAGTCTGAGCCTCACTCCCAATGAGTGACACTGCATAAATGTGAGAGGTTCCCTCCAGTGCAAGAGCCAGTGCCAAGGGTGTGAGCCTCACACCCAATGAGTGACACTGCATGAAGGTGAGAGGTTCTCTTCAGTGCAAGAGCCAGTGCTAGAGGATATAAGCCTCACACTTAATAGGTGACATTGCACCAAGGTGAAAGATTCCTTCCAGGACAAAGGCCAATGCCACAGGGTGTGAGACTCACTACCCATGAGTGACACTGTACCAGGGTGAGAGGTTCCCTCCAGTGGAAGAGCCAGTGCCACATGGTGTGAGCCTCACACCCAATGGGTGACATTGCACCAAGGTGAAAGGTTCCTTCCAAGGCAAGAGCGAGTGCCAGAGTGTGTGAGTCTCACTTCCAATAAGTGACACTGCAACAAGTTAAGCGGTTCACTCCAAGACAAACACCAATTCCACATGGTGTGAGCCTCACTCCCAATGAGTGACACTACATTAAGGTGGGGGGTTCCCGCAAGTACAATAGCCAGTGCCACAGAGTCTGAGCCTCACTCCCAATGAGTGACACTGCACCAATGTGAGAGGTTCCCTCCAGTGCAAGAGCCAGTGCCACAGGGTGTGAGCCTCACGCCCAAAGAGTGACACTGTACCAAGTTGAGAAGATCCCTCCAATCGAAATGCCAATGCCACAGATAGTAAGCCTCACTTTCAATGAGTGACACTGCACCAAGGTGGGAGGTTCCCGCAAGTACAATAGCCAGTGCCACAGAGTCTGAGCCTCACTCCCAATTTGTGACACTGCACCAAGGTGAGAGGTTCTCTTCAGTGCAAGAGCCAGTGCCAGAGGATTTAAGCCTTACACTTAATGGGTGACATTGCACCAAGGTGAAAGGTTCCTTCCAAGACAAAGGCGAATGCCACAGGGTGTGAGACACACTACCAATGAGTGACACTGTACCGGGGTGAGAGGTTCCCTCCAGTGGAAGAGCCAGTGCCACATGGTGTGAGCCTCACAGCCAATGGGTGACATTGCACCAAGGTGAAAGGTTCCTTCCAAGGGAAGAGCGAGTGCCAGAGGGTGTGAGTCTCACTCCCAATAAGTGACACTGCAAGAAGTTAAGCGGTTCTCTCCAAGACAAACACCAATTCAACAGGGTGTGAGCCTCACTCCCTATGAGTGACACTACACCAAGGTGGGAGGTTCCCTCAAGTACAAGAGCCAGTGCCACAGAGTCTGAACTCAACTCAACTCAACTTGTTGAGTGACACTGCACCAATGTGAGAGGCTCCCTCCAGTGCAAGATCCAGTGCCACAGGGTGTGAGCCTCACACCCAAAGAGTGACACTGTACCAAGTTGAGAAGTTCCCTCCAATCGAAATGCCAATGCCACAGATAGTGAGCCTCACTATTAATGAGTGACACTGCACCAAGGTGGGAGGTTCCCACAAGTACAAGAGCCAGTGCCACAGGATGTGAACCTCACTCCCAATGAGTGACACTACACCAATGTGAGAGGTTCCCTCCAGTGCAAGAGCCTGTGCCACAGGGTGTGAGCCTCAAACCCAATGAGTGACAATGCACCAAGGTAAGAGGTTCTCTTCAGTGCAAGAGCCAGTGCAAGAGGATATAAGCCTCACATTTAATGGGTGACATTGCACCAAGATGAAAGGTTCCTTCCAAAACAAAGGCCAATGCCACAGGGTGTTAGACTCAATACCAATGAGTGACACTGTACCAGGGTGAGAGGTTCCCTCCAGTGGAAGAGCCGGTGCCACATGGTGTGAGCCTCACACCCAATAGGTGACGCTGCACCAAGGTGAGAGGTTCCCTCCAGTGCAAGAGCCAGTGCCACATGATATGAGCCTCACACTCAATGGGTGACATTGCAAAAAGGTATAAGGTTCCTTCCTAGACAAAGGCCAATGTCACAGGGTGTGAGCCTCACTCCCAATGAGTGACACTGCACCAAGGTGAGAGGTTCCCTCCAGTGCAAGAGCAAGTGCCACAGGATTTGAGCCTCAAAATCTATGGGATACATTGCACCAAGGTGAAAGGTTCCTTCCAAGGCAAGAGCGAGTGCCAGAGGGTGTGAGTCTCGCTCCCAATAAGTGACACTGCAACAAGTTAAGCGGTTCTCTCCTAGACAAACACCAAATCCACAGGGTGTGAGCCTCACTCCCAATGAGTGACACTACACAAAGGTGGGAGGTTCCCACAAGTAAAAGAGCCAGTGCCACAGAGTCTGAACCTCACTCCCAATGAGTGACACTGCACCAATGTGAGAGGTTCCCTCCAGTGCAAGAGCCAGTGCCACAGGGTGTGAGCCTCACACCCAATGAGTGACACTGCACCAAGGTGAGAGGTTCTCTTCAGTGCAAGAGCCAGTGCCAGAGGATATAAACCTCACACTTAATGGTTGACATTGCACCAAGGTGAAAGGTTCCTTCCAAAACAAAGGCCAATACCACAGGGTGTGAGACTCACTACCAATGAGTGACATTGTACCAGGGTGAGAGGTTCCCTTCAGTGGAAGAGCCAGTGCCACATGGTGTGAGCCTCACACCCAATGGGTGACGCTGCACCAAGGTGAGAGGTTCCCTCCAGTGCAAGAGCCAGTGCCACAGGATAAGAGCCTCACACTCAATGGGTGACATTGCAAAAAAGGTGAAAGGTTCCTTCCAAGACAAAGGCCAATGCCACAGGTTGTAAGCCTCACTCCCAAAGAGTGACACTGCACCAATGTGAGAGATTCCCTCCAGTGCAAGAGCCAGTGCCAAGAGTGTGAGCCTCACACCCAATGGGTGACATTGCACCAAGGTGAAAGGTTCCTTCCAAGGGAAGAGGGAGTGCCAGAGGGTGTGAATCTCACTCCCAATAAGTGACACTGCAACAAGTTAAGCGGTTCTCTCCAAGACAAACGCCAATTCCACAGGGTGTGAGCCTCACTCCCAATGAGTGACACTACACCAAGGTGGGAGGTTCCCTCAAGTACAAGAGCCAGTGCCACAGAGTCTGAGCCTCACTCACAATGTGTGACACTGCACCAATGTGAGAGGTTCCCTCCAGCGCAAGAGCCAGTGCCACAGGGTGTGAGCCTCACACCCAATGAGTGACACTGCACGAAGGTGAGAGGTTCTCTTCAGTGCAAGAGCCAGTGCTAGAGGATATAAGCCTCACACTTAATAGGTGACATTGCACCAAGGTGAAAGATTCCTTCCAGGACAAAGGCCAATGCCACAGGGTGTGAGACTCACTACCCATGAGTGACACTGTACCAGGGTGAGAGGTTCCCTCCAGTGGAAGAGCCAGTGCCACATGGTGTGAGCCTCACACCCAATGGGTGACATTGCACCAAGGTGAAAGGTTCCTTCCAAGGGAAGAGCGAGTGCCAGAGGGTGTGAGTCTCACTCCCAATAAGTGACACTGCAACAAGTTAAGCGGTTCTCTCCAAGACAAACACCAATTCAACAGGGTGTGAGCCTCACTCCCTATGAGTGACACTACACCAAGGTGGGAGGTTCTCTCAAGTGAAAGAGCCAGTGCCACACCATGTGAGCCTCACTACCAATCGGTGACACTGCACCAAGGTGAGAGGTTCCTTCCAAGACAAATGCCAATCCCACAGGGTGTGAGCCTCACTGCCAATGAGTGACACTGCACCAAGGACGGGAGATTCCCACAAGTACAAGAACCAGTGCCATAGAGTGTGAGCCTCACTCCCAATGAGTGATACTGCACCAATGTGAGAGGTTCCCTCCAGTGCAAGAGCCAGTGCCACAAGGTGTGAGCCTCACACCCAATGAGTGACACTGCACCAAGGCGAGAAGTTCCCTCCAGTGCAAGAGACAGTTGCACAGGATATGAGCTTCACACTCAATGGGTGACATTGCACCAAGGTGAAAGGTTCCTTCCAAGACAAAGGCCAATGCCACTGGGTGTGTGCCTCACTCCCAATGAGTGACACTGGACCAAGGTAACAGGTTTCTTAAAGACAAATAGTCAATGCCACAGGTTGTGAGACTTACTCCCAATTTGTGACACTGCTCCAAGGTGAGAGATTCCCTCAAATTGAAATGCTAATGTCACAGGGTGTGAGACTCAATCCCAATGAGTGACACTGCACCAAGGTGGGAGGTTCTCTCTAATTGTAATGCCAATGCCACAGGGTGTGAGCCTCACTCCCAATGAGTGACACTGCACCAAGGTGGGAGGTTCCCACAAGTACAAGAGCCAGTGTCACAGGGTGTGAGCCTCACACCCAATGTTTGACACTGCACCAAGGTGAGAGGTTCCATCCAGTGCAAAAGCCAGTGCCACAGGATATGAGCCTCACACTGAATGGGTGACATTGCACCAAGGTGAAAGTTTCCTTCCAAGACAAAGGCCATTGCCACAGGTTGTGAGCCTCTCTCCCAATGAGTGACACTGCACCATTGTGAGAGGTTCCCTCCAGTGGAAGAGCCAGTGCCACAGGGTGTGAGCCTCACACCTAGTGGGTGACACTGCTCCAAGGTGAGAGGTTCCCTCCAGTGCAAGAGCCAGAGCCACGTGATATGAGCCTCACACTCAATGGGTGACATTGCACCAAGGTGGAAGGTTCCTTCCAAGACAAAGGCCAATGCCAGAGGGTGTGAGCCTCACTCCCAATGAGTGACACTGTACCAAGGTAAGAGTTTTCCTCATAGACAAATGGTCAATGCCACAGGTTGTGAGCCTTACTCCCAATGAGTGACACTGCTTCAAGGTTCGAGGTTCCCTCCAATTGAAAGGCCAATGCCACAGGGTGTGAGCCTCACTCCCAATGAGTGACACTACACCAAATTTGAGAGGCTCCCTCCAGTGCAAGAGCCAGTGCCACAGGGTGTGAGTCTCAATCCCAAAAAGTGACACTGTACCAAGGTGAGAGGTTCCCTCCAATCAAAATGCCAATGACACAGGTTGTGAGCCTCACTCCCAATGAGTGACACTGTACCAAGGTGGGAGGTTCCCACAAGTACAAGAGCCAGTGCCACAGGGTATGAGCATCACTCCCAATGAGTGACTCTGCACCAATGTGAGAGGTTCCCTCCAGTGCAAGAGCCAATGGAAACAGGGTGTGAGCCTCACTCCCAATGAGCGACACTGCACCAAGGTGGGAGGTTCCCTCCAGTGAAAGAGCGAGTGTCAGAGGGTGTGAGCCTCACTGCCAATAAGTGACACTGCAACAAGTTGAGAGATGCCTCCAAGACAAATGCCAATTCCACAGGGTGTGAGCCTCACTCCCAAGGAGTGACACTGCACCAAGGTGGGAGGTTCCCAGAAGTACAAGAGCCAGTGCCACATGGTGTGAGCCTCACTCCCAATGAGAGTTACACTGTACCAATGTGAGAGGTTCCCTTCGGTGCAAGAGCCAGTGCCACAGGATATGAGCCTCACACTCAATGGGTGATATTGCACCAAGGTGAAAGTTTCCTTCCAAGACAAAGGCCAATACCACAGGGTGTGATCCTCAATCCCAATAAGTGACACTGGATCAAGGTAAGAGGTTTCCTCAAAGACAAATGGTCATTTCCACTGGTTGTGAGACATACTCCGAATGAGTGACACTGCTCCAAGGTGAGAGGTTCCCTCCAATCGTAAGGCCAATTCTACAAGGTGTGAGCCTCACTCCCAATGAGTGACACTACCCCAAATTTGAGAGGTTCATCCAGTGCAAGAGCCAGTGCCACAGGGAGTGAGCATCACTCCCAATGAGTGACACTGCACCAAGGTGAGAGGTTATCTCCAATCAAAATGCCAATGCCACAGGGTGTGAGCCTCAATTCCAATGAGTGACACTACACCAAATTTGAGAGGCTCCCTCCAGTGCAAGAGCCAGTGCCACAGGCTGCGAGCCTCACTCCTACTGAGTGACACTGCACCAAGGTGAGAGGTTCCCTCCAGTAGAGGAGCCAGTGCCACAGGGTGTGAACATCACACCCAATGGGAGACACTGCACCAAGGTGAGAGGTTCCCTCCAGTGCAAGTGCCAGTGCCACAGGATATGAGCCTCACACTCAATGGGTGACATTGCACCAAGGTGAAAGGTTCCTTCCAAGTCAAACGCCAATGCCACAGGGTGTGAGCCTCACTCCCAATGAGTGACAATGGACCAAGGTAAGAGGTTTCCTCAAAGACAAATGGTCAATGCCAAAGGTTGTGAGCCTTACTCCCAATGAGTGACAATGCTACAAGGTGAGATGTTCCCTCCAATCGAAAGGCCAATGCCACAGAGTGTGAGCCTCACTCCCAATGAGTGACACTACACCAAATTTGAGAGGCTCCCTCCAGTGCAAAAGCCAGTGCCACTGGGTGTGAGCCTCACACCCAATGGGTGACACTGCGCCAAGGTGAGAGGTTCCCTCCAGTGCAAGAGCCAGTGCCACAGGATATGAGCCTCACACTCAATGGGTGACATTGCACCAAGGTGAAAGGTTCCTTCCAAGACAAACGCCAATGCCACAGGGTGTGAGCCTCACTCCCAATGAGTGACAATGGACCAAGGTGAGAGGTTCTCTCCAGTAAGAGCCAGTGGCAATGGTTGTGAGCCACAATCCCAATGAGTGACACTGCACCAAGGTGAGAGGTTCGTTCCAAGACAAATGCCAATCCCACAGGGTGTGAGCCTCACTCCCAATGAGTGACACTGCACCAAGGTGGGAGCTTCCCACAAGTACAAGGACCAGTGCCACAGGGTGTGAGCCTCACACCCAATGATTGACACTGCACCAAGGTGAGAGGTTCCCTCCAGTGGAAGAGCCAGTGCCACATGGTGTGAGCCTCACACCCAATGGGTGACAATGCACCAAGGTGAGAGGTTCCCTCCAGTGCAAGAGCCAGTGCCACAGGGTGTGAGCCTCACACTCAATGGGTGACATTGCAGCAAGGTGAAAGGTTCCTTCCAAGACAAAGGCCATGCCACAGGGTGTGAGCCTCACTCCCAATGAGTGACACTGTACCAAGGTAAGAGTTTTCCTCATAGACAAATGGTCAATGCCATAGATTGTGAGCCTTACTCCCAATGAGTGACACTGCTTCAAGGTGAGAGGTTCCCTCCAATTGAAAGGCCAATGCCACAGGGTGTGAACCTGACTCCCAATGAGTGACACTACACCATATTTGAGAGGCTCCCTCAGTGCAAGAGTCAGTGCCACAGTGTGTGAGTCTCACTCCCAAAAAGTGACACTGTACCAAGGTGAGAGGTTCCCGCCAATCAAAATGCCAATGCCACAGGTTGTGAGCCTCACTCCCAATGAGTGACACTGTACCAAGGTGGGAGGTTCCCACAAGTACAAGAGCCAGTGCCACAGGGTGTGAGCCTCAGTCCCAATGAGTGACTCTGCACCAATGTGAGAGGTTCCCTCCAGTGCAAGAGCCAATGCCACAGGGTGTGAGCCTCACTCCAAATGAGTGACACTGCACCAAGGTGGGAGGTTCCCTCCAGTGCAAGATCGAGTGTCAGAGGGTGTGAGCCTCACTCCCAATAAGTGACACTTCAACAACTTGAGAGGTTCCCTCAAGACAAATGCCAATTCCACAGGGTGTGAGCCTCACTCCCATGGAGTGACACTGCACCAAGGTGGAGGGTTTCCAGAAGTACAAGAGCCAGTGCCACATGGTGTGAGCCTCACTCCCAATGAGCGACACTGCACCAATGTGAGAGGTTCCCTCCAGTGCCAAAGCCAGTGCCACAGGATATGAGCCTCACACTCAATGGGTGATATTGCACCAAGGTGAAAGTTTCCTTCCAAGACAAAGGCCAATGCCACAGGGTGTGATCCTCAATCCCAATAAGTGGCACTGGATCAAGGTAAGAGGTTTCCTCAAAGACAAATGGTCAATTCCACTGGTTGTGAGCCTTACTCCTAATGAGTGACACTGCTCCAAGGTGAGGGGTTCCCTCCAATCGAAAGGCCTATGCCACAAGGTGTGAGCCTCACTCCCAATGAGTGACACTACACCAAATTTGAGAGGTTCATCCAGTGCAAGAGCCAGTGCCACAAGGAGTGAGCATCACTCCCAGTGAGTGACACTGCACCAAGGTGAGAGGTTATCTCCAATCTAAATGCCAATGCCACAGGGAGTGAGCCTCACTTCCAATGAGTGACACTACATGAAATTTGAGAGGCTCCCTCCAGTGCAAGAGCCAGTGCCACAGGGTGTGAGCCTCACTCTCAATGAGTGACACTGCACCAAGCTGATAGGTTCCCTCCAATCGAAATGCCAATGCCACAGGGTGTGAGCCTCACTCCCAATAAGTGACAATGCACCAAGGTGGGAGGTTCGCTTCAGTGCAAGAGCCAGCGCCAGAGGGTGTTAACCTCACTCCCAATAAGTGACACTGAAAAAAGTTAATCGGTTCCCTCTAAGACAGACGCCAATTCCACAGGGTGTGAGCCTCACTCCCAATGAGTGACACTGCACCAAGGTGGGAGGTCCCCACAAGTACAAAAGCCAGTGAAAACAGGGTGTGAGCCTCACTCCCAATGAGTGACACTGCATCAATGTGAGAAGTTCCCTCCAGTGCAAGAGCCAGTGCCACAGGGTGTGAGCCTCACACCCAATGAGGGACACTGCACCAAGGTGAGAGGTTCCCTTCAGTGCAAGAGCCAGTGCCACAGGATCTGAGCCTCACACTCAATGGGTTACATTGCACCAAGGTGAAAGGTTCCTTCCAAGACAAAGGCCAATGCCACAGGGTGTGAGACTCACTACCAATGAGTCACACTGCACCAAGGTGAGAGGTTCCCTCCAGTGGAAGAGCCAGTGCCACATGTTGTGAACCTCACACCCAATGGGTGACACTGCACCAAGGTGAGAGGTTCCCTCCAGTGATTAGCCAGTTCTGAGATAACCTCTTTTAAAAATTAAATAAACGTAATACTGTGATTGTATTTTAAATTACTGTGATCCACTTACTTGCACTTTAAAAGCAACCATCACTTCGCCTTTGGCGATATTACACGATCGTAGGGACATCCCCCCTGCGCCATCTTTGTTGGTGCTCTAGCGGCCCACTGTACTTAAATGAGTGGAACGCAAGCGCGCAGCGCGTGCGCCGGAGGCCCGCCAGAGGCAAGCCCGTCTGCGCCCGTCCGCGCCTCGGTCGCGCCTAGCACTACTAACGCTGCCCTAACTTTCACAGGCAGACGCTGCTATTCTAGTGATACTCTCTTCAATTTAGGCAATAGGCAGCAGAAGGAGCTTCAACAGGTTTTGACTTGCGGCCTGATTAATAGCAGGTCTCTTGTGAGGCACTATCAAGACATTTGTAACCTGCTGGAAGACCTTGACTTGTACTTGTTGTTCATAACTGAGACTTGGATAAGTTCGAACTCCTCAGTGGAATTAGGAATGGCATGCCCTGCTGGCTATAAGATTCTTCAGAAACCACGCTTAACGGGGAGAGGAGGCGGGGTAGGACTAATCTTTAAGAAGAAGTGGGACTGCGCCCCTCTACCAATCAAAGATATAGTGGGATATGAAACCCTGGCCTTTTCTCTACAGGAGGCCAAGGGGAGAATGCTGACGGGGATGGTCTGTTACAGACCCCCAGGTATGGAATTTAACCACCAGGCATTACTGGATACTATCGTTGCCTTGGCTGCGGGGAACAACCTTTACAACGCAACTGTTACAACGCACTACACTTACAACGCATTTTTTACAACGCAAAATCCATTACAACGCACTACACTTACAACGCATGACACTACAACGCATTTTTAAAAACTACCTTTACAACGCATTCCATTACAACGCCTACTATTACAACGCATAATATTACACTACACTATCCAACACTTACCCTACTGTTGCACCCCCTGGAGTTAGAATAGTAATTTTTACCCCTATACTATCCAACACTTACCCTACTGTTGCACCCCCTGGAGTTAGAATAGTAATTTTTACCCCTATACTATCCAACACTTACCCTACTGTTGCACCCCCTGGAGTTAGAATAGTAATTTTTACCCCTATACTATCCAACACTTACCCTACTGTTGCACCCCCTGGAGTAAGAATAGTAATTTTTACCCCTATACTATCCAACACTTACCCTCCTGTTGCACCCCCTGGAGTTAGAATAGCAATTTTTACCCCTATACTATCCAACACTTACCCTACTGTTGCACCCCCTGGAGTTAGAATAGCAATTTTTACCCCTATACTATCCAACACTTACCCTACTGTTGCACCCTCTGGAGTTAGAATAGTAATTTTTACCCCTATACTATCCAACACTTACCCTACTGTTGCACCCCCTGGAGTTAGAATAGCAATTTTTACCCCTATACTATCCCACACTTACCCTACTGTTGCACCCCCTGGAGTTAGAATAGCAATTTTTACCCCTATACTATCCAACACTTACCCTACTGTTGCACCCCCTGGAGTTAGAATAGTAATTTTTTCCCCTATACTATCCAACACTTACCCTACTGTTGCACCCCCTGGAGTTAGATTAGTAATTTTTACCCCTATACTATCCAACACTTACCCTACTGTTGCACCCCCTGGAGTTAGAATAGTAATTTTTACCCCTATACTATCCAACACTTACCCTACTGTTGCACCCCCTGGAGTTAGAATAGTAATTTTTACCCCTATACTATCCAACATTTACCCTACTGTTGCACCCCCTGGAGTTAGAAAAGTAATTTTTACCCCTATACTATCTAATACTTACCTTAAATGCAATGTAATATTATGCGTTGTAATGGTATGCGTTGTAAAGGTAGTTTTTAAAAATGCGTTGTAGTGTCATGCGTTGTAAGTGTAGTGCGTTGTAATGGATTATGCGTTGTAAAAAATGCGTTGTAAGTGCATGCGTTGTAAAAGTGTGCGTTGTAACGTCATACATCCCTTGGCTGCCACACATTCTAGATTGCTGCTTTTGGGGGACTTTAATCTATGGGGAACAGGGAGTCTTGGAAATCACCTACAAACCCTGAACCATACTTGTGAGAACTGCGGCCTTCGTCAGCTTATCCAACAATCTACGCATGAGGGAGGCCACATGCTTGACTTGGTGTTTGCAAACCCGTCTGAGACAGAGGTATTTAGCATCTCTCCTTTAAACTGGACGGACCACTTCTTAATACAGTTCAGGCTGTTTCTACATGGAGGAAAATCAGTAGGGAACAAACCAGCCAACTTCAGGTGGGGAAGGGACTGGGCTAAGCTCTCTAAGAGGGACACAGCCCCTCCTCTCTTCTCTGGATGGAATTTGTTTGACCCAGAGAAGACGCCTGGAGAGAACTACAACAGCTATAGTAACTCCATCCATCAAGTGCTGGAGGGACTTATACCAAATAAAAAGCTTAGAATGCGTAATACCCCATCAGCCCCTTGGTTTAGTGAGGAGCTTAGAGCGCTACGTTTAGCGTGCCGTCAGGCCGAAAGAAGCTGGCGCAGCCGGTATTCAGAAGCAGATAAAAAAGTCCTAAAAACAGTACAACATCAATACAAGATGGCTATCAGGGAGGCTAAGTCGCAATTCTATGCCAATTACATTTTGCAGGCTTCCAATGGAACCAGGGCTCTGTTTAACATCGTCAGAGACCTTAGCAACCCGGGATGTCTAGCCAGCACTGTTCAGCCATCACAAAACCTGTGCAATGAAATTGCCACATTTTTCATTGACAAGGTGAATAACATCGTAGGTGGGTTTGATCAGAGTAGCATTGAAACTCCCCCGACTATGGTAGTCGGTAGGAGAGATTTCTCTCTGAGCCACTTCCTACACCCCACGGAGGACTCCTTTAACAGCACAGCGTGTGAGGTTTCATCCGGGTCACCTCTTGATCCCCTTCCTCATAAGATCTGGAAGGAACTTGGCCCTGACCTATTCTCGGATTTGTGGCATATTTGCTGCCAATCCCTGAACGAAGGAATTGTACCAAGTGGTTGGAAGCAGGCGATAGTCACCCCATTATTAAAGAAACCATCCTTAGATCCATCGTTGCCGGCCAACTTCCGCCCCATATCCCTTCTACCATTTCCAGTTAAAATGTTGGAGAAATTGGTCAGCAAGTCCTTGTCTAATTTCCTGGAAGAACATCTGCTTCTGGATAGGGACCAGTTTGGCTTCCGGCCAGGGCATGGGACGGAAACCACGTTGACAACCGTTTTGGATAAACTTCGAATGAGAGCCGACTGTGGTAGCTCCTCAGTTATGGTGCTGCTGGATATGTCGGCCGCTTTCGATACGGTTAGTCACGCGGTGTTGCTGGCAAGATTGGAAGGTTTGGGGGTGACAGGCCGGGCCTTGGAATGGTTACAGTCTTATTTGACTGACCGTCAACAGGCAGTGACCTTGACGCCATTTACTTCCCCTTGGTCCCCGGTATGCCATGGAGTACCTCAGGGCTCAGCCATCAGCCCAATCCTCTTCAATGCCTACTTAGGGCTTCTGATCCCTCTAATTAAATCTTTTGGGATCGAGGTAGTTAACTATGCGGACGATATTCAGCTGATGTTCTTCTTGGAAGGAGAGCATGCAGTCCCTCTAAGTTCTTTCCAGACATGTATGAGGAAGGTCTCCGAATGGCTGAGGGCCAATTCACTGCAGCTGAACGCCGGGAAAACGGAGCTATTACACTGCTGAACAGCCAAAATATCCAAACTTCCTTTGGCCGAGTTTCGGCTCTGGCCAGAGGACGCCCCTATACCTGCAGCAAAATCAGTCCGTAACCTGGGGGCCATGATGGACGGAGACCTTCAGTTGCAATCTCAGGCCAATAAAACAATTGGTACCTGTATTGCTTTACTGAGAGCTCTTCGTCAAATCCTCCAGTTGCTCCCTAATGAGGCAAGGTCTCTGGTGGTTCAGAGTACGATCCTGAGTAGACTGGACTATTGTAATTCACTGTACTTGGGTGTTCCCCTCTATATTGTACAGGGATTGCAAAGGGTTCAGTCTACTGCAGCCAAACTGGCCCTCAGGAGACAGCGCGAATCATCTGGGACGCTGGCACTAAGGGACCTCCACTGGCTGCCTGTCAAAAAGAGGATTGAGTTCAAGTCGTTAGTTATGGTCTATAAGGCACTACATAACTTCGGCCCGTTACCTTTGCGGGAACGATTCTCTGGGTACAAACCAGAAAGACTCCTTTGATCTACCAGTCAAAGTTTGGCAGTTGTTGCTAGAGTAAAGCGTGTCAGGATGGGAGGCAGGGCTTTCAGTACGGCGGCAGCTCCCCTCTGGAATCAGATCCCCCTAGAACTGCGGCAGGCCAAAACGCTGCTGGGCTTTAGGAAGGATCTCAAGACATGGCTATTTCGTCAGGAATAGTTGGGCATCGACCCTGACCATTGGCTAGTCGTTCTGCGTTGCTTTATGCTATCGTAGTCTCGTAGCGCCAGGATACCCGATGGGTGGCAGAAAGCGCTTTATAAGAGCTTATACAATACAATACAATACAATACAATACAATACAGTGATAGAGCCAGTGCCACAGGATATGAGCCTCACACTCAAAGGGTGACATTGCACCAAGGTGAAAGGTTCCTTCCAAGACAAAGGCCAATGCCACAGGGTGTGATCCTCGCTCCCAATGAGTGACACTGGATCAAGGTAAGTAGTTTCCTCAAAGACAAATGGTCAATGCTCAGGTTGTGAGCCTTACTCCCAGTGAGAGACACTGCTCCAAGGTGAGAGGTTCCCTCCAATCGAAAGGCCAAAGCCACAGAGTGTGAGCCTCACTCCCAATGAGTGACACTACACCAAATTTGAGAGGCTCCCTCCAGTGCAAAAGCCAGTGCCACTGGGTGTGAGCCTCACACCCAAGGGTGACACTACGCCATGGTGAGAGGTTCCCTCCAGTGCAAGAGCCAGTGCCACAGGATATGAGACTCACATTCAATGGATTTCATTGCACCAAGGTGAAAGGTTCCTTCCAAGACACAGGCCAATGCCATAGAGTGTGAGTCTCAATCCCAATGAGTGACCCTGCACCAAGGTGAGAGGTTCTCTCCAGTAAGAGCCAGTGCCAATGGTCGTGAGCCACAATCCCAATGAGTGACACTGCACCAAGGTGAGAGGTTCCTTCCAAGACAAATGCCAATCCCACAGGATGTGAGCCTCACTCCTAATGAGTGACACTGCACCAAGGTAGGAGCTTCCCACAAGTACAAGGACCAGTGCCACATAGTTTGAGCCTCACTCCCAATGAGTGATACTGCACCAATGTGGGAGGTTCCCTCTAGTGAAAGAGCCAGTGCCACAGGGTGTGAGCCTCACACCCAATGATTGACACTGCACCAAGGTGAGAGATTCCCTCCAGTGGAAGAGCCAGTGCCACATGGTATGAGCCTCACACCCAATGGGTGACACTGCACCAAGGTGAGAGGTTCCCTCCAATGCAAGAGCCAGTGCCACAGGGTGTGAGCCTCACACTCAATGGGTGACATTGCAGCAAGGTGAAAGGTTCCTTCTAAGACAAAGGCCAATGCCACAGGGTGTGAGCCTCACTCCCAATGAGTGACACTGTACCAAGGTAAGAGTTTTCCTCATAGACAAATGGTCAATGCCATAGATTGTGAGCCTTACTCCCAATGAGTGACACTGCTTCAAGGTGAGAGGTTCCCTCCAATTGAAAGGCCAATGCCACAGCGTGTGAACCTGACTCCCAATGAGTGACACTGCACCAAGGTGGGAGCTTCCCACAAGTACAAGGGTCAGTGCCACAGGGTGTGAGCCTCACACCCAATGATTGACACTGCACCAAGGTGAGAGGTTCCCTCCAGTGGAAGAGCCAGTGCCACATCGTGTGAGCCTCACACCCAATGGGTGACAATGCACCAAGGTGAGAGGTTCCCTCCAGTGCAAGAGCCAGTGCCACTGGGTGTGAGCCTCACACTCAATGGGTGACATTGCAGCAAGGTGAAAGGTTCCTGTTGGAAGGCGGACCCCGAGGAGTCGGCGAGACCACCAAGGGGGGCCCTCACACTGTACGAAGTAGCCGAGCGCTGCCGAGAAGTCTCCTGAGAGATCCTTCTCCTATCACGTACTAGCCCAGTAACACCACCACACAGGACTCAAGGAGGTTGTCTCAAGACAAGCAATTATTTATCAGCAATAAAAAGGTTACAAGGTCAATATTTACACGAAGGGATCGAGGGATCCACCAAAAGTCTCAGTGTCTCTTTGGAAGGGTAGGGGTAGCGGGACAGTCTTTGGCAGGAGTGCGGTACGAGGGTACCTGGGGCCCAGTTCTTATCCTCAAGCTGGAGGACCTCCGGATCTCGGAGGGGTCGAGCCGCGACGGCGTCAGCAGGGCTCTGGCGTACAGTTCGTGGAGAGCCGCGATCCAATCAGCAGGGCTCTCAAGATGGTTTCTGCTCAGCTCGAGCCGCGACGTCGTCAGCAGGGCTCCGAGGGAGGTTTCAGCGAGGTTGGGCCATGACAGCGTCAGCAGGGCTCCGATGTTCCAGGTGGCTTCAAAGTGTTCACAAGAAGGAGCCGCGACGCAGTCAGCAGGGCTTGTGATGGTTCCGACAAGAGTTCTTCTCCGTAGGGTCAGCCGCGATTCAATCAGCAGGGCTCTCGACTCCGGGATACAACTGCCGATCTGTGGCGGGGTTGCCCCAGATATAGGTCTGGAGCCCTTTGATGTCCGGACCCAGGCACCCGGTGGGGGCGGAGAGGCCGGGTGGAGGTGGCCAGACGCCCAGCAGGAGAGGCGCCAGGCCCAGGGGAGTTGCAGGGCGATCACACCTTGAGAGGGGAGGACAGTTGGGGGTCCCATCGATACTGTCCTCCGCCGGGAGCGATGAATGGTTCCTGCGGCACCCCCTGGCCAGTTCATGGTGCCTCGATGTCGGGGCTTCGCTGGGGTCGAGGTCGGGTTGAGCGGGGTCGCGCTGGCTGGCGCACAGAGTCACGTGGGTGCCAACAAGATGGCGGAGCCACGAGGGGTATGCGACCTCGTGCAGCTCAGGATGAAGGGCCTCGGTGCAGTTCAGAAGGGTGGCCCGTGAAGGCCGGGGCGGGGAACGGGCACAATCCACGGGGGTAAGGACCATGCCACGAGGCCGGGTCCAACAGGCGTCCCCCCCAGCCGAAGGCATGGAGAGTCACCCATCTCCTTGGGGATTCTCCTCGTCAATGCGGAAGAAGCGGGACAGGCCGTCGGCGTTGGCGTGGTCATTGCCGGGCCGGTGTTCAACGTCAAAGTCCATCCCTTGTAGCGAGATGGACCACCGCAGCAGCTTGGGGTTCTCGCCCCGCATTTGCATTAACCACCGCAGGGGCCGGTGGTCGGTCTGGACCCGGAAGTGGGTACCGAAGAGGTAGGGCCGGAGTTTCTTAAGGGCCCACACCACAGCGAAGGCCTCACGCTCGATGGTGCTCCATCGTTGCTCCCGGGGCAGTAGCCGTCGGCTGATGAAGGCCACTGGTCGGTCAAGCCCCTCTTCATTGGCCTGGGACAGGACGGCCCCGATCCCATACTCGGAGGCGTCCGTCTGCACCACAAACTCCTTATTGTAGTCAGGGGCCTGTAGCACCGGGGCAGTACACATTGCGGTCTTTAGGGTGTCGAAGGCTGCTTGGCAGCGGGGTGTCCAGTGCACCTTCTTGGGCTGCTTTTTGGACGTTAGCTCTGTGAGGGGGCCAACACTGCTCCCATAGTCCCGGATAAACCGCCGGTAGTATCCAGTGAGACCCAGGAAGGCCCGGACAGCGGTCTGGGTAGTGGGGGGTTCCCAGGCCTGGATGGCATCTATTTTTGGTTGGAGAGGGGCCACCTGCCCGCTCCCCACTTGATGGCCCAGGTAGGTCACGGATCCGTGGCCGATCTGGCATTTGCTGGCCTTGATCGTGAGCCCGGCCCGCTGGAGGGCGGCCAGGACGGCTTTAATGTGAAGGAGGTGCTCTGCCCAGTGGTTGCTGTACACGGCAATGTCATCTAGGTAGGCCGCGCTGAAGGCCTCAAGCCCGGCCAAAACCTTGTTCACCAGTCTTTGAAAAGTGGCCGGGGTGTTCTTCATTCCGAAGGGCATCACCCGAAAGTGGTAATGCCCATCCGGGGTCGAAAAGGCCGATCTTTCTTGGGCGCCGGGGGTGAGCTGGATCTGCCAGTACCCGGCGGTGAGGTCCAGCGTGCTCAAGTAGCGAGCGGCCCCTAAGCGGTCGATGAGTTCGTCGGCCCTGGGTATAGGGTGGGCGTCCGTCTTGGTCACAGCATTCAGGGCTCAGTAGTTCACGCAGAATCGCAACTCCGGGGGGTGGCCGGGAGCTGCGGCCTTTGGCACCAGGACGACAGGGCTGGCCCACGGGCTGTCGGAGGGTTCGATGACCCCCAGGGCCAGCATCTTCGTTACTTCGGCCTGGATGCATGCCCGCACTCGGTCGGGTACCCGGTAGGCTCTGTGTCGCACGGGGGGGCTCTCCCCGGTGTCGATGTCGTGGACGCACCAGTGGGTCACCCCCGGGGTGAGGGAGAAGAGGGCTGCGTAGTTCTGCAGCAGTTGCCGGCAGTCGTTGCACTGTTCCGGAGTCAGGGAAGAGGCGAGTTGGACACCCTCGATTGTTCCATCATGGACGTTGGACTGCAAGAGGTCGGGCAGGGGCTCGGAGTCGTCCTCGCCCCCCTCGTCGGTCGCCAGTAGCAGGCTCAGTTCGGTCCGGGCAAAGTGGGGTTTTAGCCTGTTAGCATGTAGGACCCGGAGGGGGTTCCGGGGGGACTCCAGGTCGACCAGGTAGGTGACGGGACTTTTCTTCTCCACTACCTTGAAGGGCCCGGTCCACTTGTCCTGGAGGGCGCCGGGTTCAACCGGGGCCATGACCCATACCTTCTGACCTGGCTCGAATTCTATGGTAGAGGAGTTCCGATCGTACCACCGCTTCATGTCCTCCTGGCTGGCCTCGAGGTTGGCTTCGGCCATGGCTCGGAACTTGCGGGTCTGGTTTCGGAGGGTCAGGAGGTATCGGTAGACGTCCGGAGGGGCGCCTTGGGGCTTCGTCTCCCAGCTCTCTTTGACCAGGCTGAGCGGTCCGCGGACCGGGTGTCCGTACAATAGTTCAAACGGGCTGAACCCCAGGGACTTCTGCGGGACCTCCCGATAGGCAAACAGGAGGCACGGCAGCAGGACATCCCATCTCCGCCTGAGGGGCTCTTCCAGGCCCTGGATCATTCCCTTTAATGTTCTGTTGAACCGCTCAACCAGTCCGTTCCCCTGATGGTGATAGGGGGTCGTGAACTTGTATGTGACCCCGCACTGCTGCCACAGGGACCGCATGTATCTGGAAATACAGTTTGTGCCTCTGTCGCTCACCACTTCGCGGGGAAATCCCACTCGGGAGAAGATCCCCATTAATGCCCGGCCTACCACGGGGGCCGTTATAGTTCTTAGCGGGACCGCCTCCGGGTACCTGGTGGCGTGGTCCACGAGGACCAGGATGAAGCGGTGGCCCAGGGCGGTCTGGGGGTCTAGGGGCCCCACGATATCGATTCCGACCCGTTCGAACGGGGTGCTGACGGCTGGAAAGGGTTGGAGGGGGGCCTTGACCCGACCCCCCGTCTTCCCGCTGGCTTGGCAGGTCTGGCAGGACCGGCAGTGGTTGTCCACGTCTCTCCGCATCCGGGGCCAGTAGAAGTGGGTCACCAGACGGCTGTACGTTTTGTCTTGCCCCAAGTGTCCGGCGAGGGGCACATCATGTGCCAGGTTGAGCAGGAACTCCCGGAAGCAGAGGGGGACCACCAACACTCGGCTGGCCCCGAGTTCTGCCACTTTCTGCTCACTGTATAGCAGGCCCTCGGCCCAGTAGACCCAGTGGGTGCCGGTCTGGTCCCCGTTGGTTTGGGCGGACACTTGTTGGCGGACCCCTTCGAGAGTGGGGCAGGACTGCTGCTCTTGTTGGAACTGCTCCCGGGTGGGGCCCCCTTCGTGTCGCCATTGTGTCAGCTCTGGTAGGGCGCACGGGGAAGCCATCTCTTCGGGGGAGGATTCACTAGGTCCGGGGTCGGTGTCCGCCTCCCCCTCGCTGCTGGCGGGAGGTGGTGCGAGCCCCTCGGGCTGGGCGGCCCCGGAGGCCGAGGATGAGCGGGGGGCCCGGGTGGTCATGGACCGGGTGATGGCACAGGCCCAGTCAGATAGTCCCAGCATTCGGAGGTTCTCTCGTTGCTCTACTTGAGCCCAGGGGGAACTCTCCAAGTCGTTCCCCAGGAGGCAGTCGACGGGGGCGCCGTCGCGTACCGTCACCATCAGCAGGCCCGTCACCCCTCCCCACTCGAAGGGGACCAGGGCCATCAGGCACAGGCTTTCGCTGTTGTCGGCCGTCCGGACGGGACACAGCACATTCGGTAGGATCTGTTCGGGGGTCACCAGGTGGCAGCGGACAGCGGTGACACTAGCGCCGGTGTCACGAAGGGCTTCGGCCCGTTGTCCATTGACCGTGACCTGCTGCCGGTACTTCTGGGTGTTGCTTGGGATGGGGGTGCAGGGTACCATTTCTCGGCTACCCAGGCAGACCAGGGACATGGCTGCCGGCTCCCATTCAGTGGTCCCTCGGTCGAGGGTCTCCTCTTCCTCTTCTCCTTCTCCCAGGGCGGCGGCCGCCAGCTGTCGGGGCGGGGGCCCGCCGGCCCCGTTTCTTCGGTTCAGGGAGCAGACCGGATCGCTGGCATAGTGTCCTGTTTGTTGGCAGCCGTAGCACGTTACTGGTGGCCGTGGTCCGGGTCTGGCCGGGGGCGCCCCCCTTCGGGCTAGGCTCGGGGAGAGTTGTTGCTGCAGTGGCCCTCGAGGGGGGCTCCTGTGGGCCCCGGCGGGAGGGTCTCGGTTCCTGTTCGGCCCTCCCCCTCCACCGCGTTGGCGGGGGGGTCCGGTGGGGTTCCTCTGGTACTCCCCCATTGAGTTCCGGGGGACCCGGGAGTTGACCCATCGATCGGCCTCGACGGCGAGTTTTCGCGGGTCGGTCATTTTGCTGTCGAGGAGGTGCTGTCTCAGTTCCACGAAGCAATTGTTGGAGAGATGTTCCCACACGATGAGGTCGACCAGCTGCCCGTAGGTGGTTACTTTGCTACCTCTGATCCACCCTTCTAGGGACCGACTGAAAAAGTCCACATATTCCACCCAGGTGGTGCCCGGGATTTTCTTGCAGTCTCTGAACCGCTGGCGGTACATTTCTGCGGTTAGCCTGTAGCGGGTGAGCAGAGCCTCCTTCATGTGATCGTAGGAGGTCATCACCTCCTCCGGCAGCTGGAGCAGTGTGTCTCGACCCTCACTCAGGAACCGCCCCCACAGGCCCGCGCCCCAGTCTTTTCGGGGCACCCGATGAGAGGTCATGGCCACCTCGTAGGCCTTGAACCATTGTTGGATGTCGTCATTCTTGTAGTACTCCTTGACGACCTCTTTCGGGATATGTACCTTGGTCTCGGCAGGCGATAGAGTGTCTCTAGTACTGGGGGCGTTGGTCCCTCCGTTCTTGGCCTTGTTTTCGAGCTCCTTGAGGCTGCGCTCGTGCTCAAGGGTCAGTTTCTTTTCCTCCAACTCCCGGTGTCGCCTCTTCTCCTCTATCTCCTCTTGAAGCCGTAGCTGCTCTAGGGCCAGTTTCTTTTCTGCCAGCTGGAGTTCGCCGTCCAGCCGCAGTCGTGCGAGCTCTAGCTCGTGGTTCCGGACCTTCTCCCGCTCTCGTATTTCTTCTTCGGAGAGGCCGGTTTCTAGGCACTTTCTTCCTCCGGTTGCCGGAGTCAGTGCGGTTGATGTGGTCTCAGTCAGGGGCAAGGGACCTTCTTCCTGGGAGGGGCCTGCCCCGGCCTCCAGCCACGTCCTCAGAGCTTTCTGCATGTCCTCTTTGGTACCTAGGCCGGTGGTTGCAATGCCTTTGTCTTTGCAGAACTGTTTTAACTCTTTGTGCGTATATTCTTCCAGCCGTTCGGGCTGGAACTCCATTGTCGCGTTGTTTTCCTGGCTGCTCATGATTACTGTCCGTTTGGATGGGTAGCTAGTGGGTACTGGCTGGTACGTACTGCATTCGGCTCGGATCCCGTCGCTGGCCACCAAATGTTGGAAGGCGGACCCCGAGGAGTCGGCGAGACCACCAAGGAGGGCCCTCACACTGTACGAAGTAGCCGAGCACTGCCGAGAAGTCTCCTGAGAGATCCTTCTCCTATCACGTACTAGCCCAGTAACACCACCACACAGGACTCAAGGAGGTTGTCTCAAGACAAGCAATTCTTTATCAGCAATAAAAAGGTTACGAGGTCAATATTTACACGAAGGGATCGAGGGATCCACCAAAAGTCTCAGTGTCTCTTTGGAAGGGTAGGGGTAGCGGGACAGTCTTTGGCAGGAGTGCGGTATGAGGGTACCTGGGGCCCAGTTCTTATCCTCAAGCTGGAGGACCTCCGGATCTCGGAGGGGTCGAGCCGCGACGGCGTCAGCAGGGCTCTGGCGTACAGTTCGTGGAGAGCCGCGATCCAATCAGCAGGGCTCTCAAGATGGTTTCTGCTCAGCTCGAGCCGCGACGTCGTCAGCAGGGCTCCGAGGGAGGTTTCAGCGAGGTTGGGCCGCGACAGCGTCAGCAGGGCTCCGATGTTCCAGGTGGCTTCAAAGTGTTCACAAGAAGGAGCCGCGACGCAGTCAGCAGGGCTCGTGATGGTTCCGACAAGAGTTCTTCTCCGTAGGGTCAGCCGCGATTCAATCAGCAGGGCTCTCGACTCCGGGATACAACTGCCGATCTGTGGCGGGGTTGCCCCAGATATAGGTCTGGAGCCCTTTGATGTCCGGACCCAGGCGCCCGGTGGGGGCGGAGAGGCCGGGTGGAGGTGGCCAGACGCCCAGCAGGAGAGGCGCCAGGCCCAGGGGAGTTGCAGGGCGATCACACCTTGAGAGGGGAGGACAGTTGGGGGTCCCATTGATACTGTCCTCCGCCGGGGGCGATGAATGGTTCCTGCGGCACCCCCTGGCCAGTTCGTGGTGCCTCGATGTCGGGGCTTCGCTGGGGTCGAGGCCGGGTTGAGCGGGGTCGCGCTGGCTGGCGCACAGAGTCACGTGGGTGCCAACAAGATGGCGGAGCCACGAGGGGTATGCGACCTCGTGCAGCTCAGGATGAAGGGCCTCGGTGCAGTTCAGAAGTGTGGCCCGTGAAGGCCGGGGCGGGGAACGGGCACAATCCACGGGGGTAAGGACCATGCCACGAGGCCGGGTCCAACAGTTCCTTCCAAGACAAAGGCCATGCCACAGAGTGTGAGCCTCACTCCCAATGAGTGACACTGTACCAAGGTAAGAGTTTTCCTCATAGACAAATGGTCAATGCCATAGATTGTGAGCCTTACTCCCAATGAGTGACACTGCTTCAAGGTGAGAGGTTCATTCCAATTGAAAGGCCAATGCCAGAGGGTGTGAACCTGACTCCCAATGAGTGACACTACACCATATTTGAGAGGCTCCCTCCAGTTCAAGAGTCAGTGCCACAGGGTGTGAGCCTCACTCCCAAAAAGTGACACTGTACCAAGGTGAGAGGTTCCCGCCAATCAAAATGCCAATGCCACAGGTTGTGAGCCTCACTCCCAATGAGTGACACTGTACCAAGGTGGGAGGTTCCCACAAGTACAAGAGCCAGTGCCACAGGGTGTGAGCCTCAGTCCCAATGAGTGACTCTGCACCAATGTGAGAGGTTCCCTCCAGTGCAAGAGCCAATGGCACAGGGTGTGAGCCTCACTCCAAATGAGTGACACTGCACCAAGGTGGGAGGTTCCCTCCAGTGCAAGAGCGAGTGTCAGAGGGTGTGAGCCTCACTCCCAATAAGTGACACTGCAACAAGTTGAGAGGTTCCTTCCAAGACAAATGCCAATTCCACAGGGTGTGAGCCTCACTCCCAAGGAGTGACACTGCACCAATGTGAGAGGTTGCCTCCAGTGCAAGAGACAGTGCCACAGGATATGAGCCTCACCTCAATGGGTGATATTGCACCAAGGTGAAAGTTTCCTTCCAAGACAAAGGCCAATGCCACAGGGTGTGATCCTCAATCCCAATGAGTGACACTGGATCAAGGTAAGAGGTTTCCTCAAAGACAAATGATCAATTCCACTGGTTGTGAGCCTTACTCCTAATGAGTGACACTGTTCCAAGGTGAGGGGTTCCCTCCAATCGAAAGGCCAATGCCACAAGGTGTGAGCCTCACTCCCAATGAGTGACACTACACCAAATTTGAGAGGTTCATCCAGTGCAAGAGCCAGTGCCACAAGGAGTGAGCATCACTACCAATGAGTTACACTGCACCAAGGTGAGAGGTTATCTCCAATCGAAAGGCCAATGACACAGGGAGTGAGCCTCACTTCCAATGAGTGACATTACAAAAAATTTGAGAGGCTTCCTCCAGTGCAAGAGCCAGTGCCACAGGGTGTGAGCCTCACTCCCAATGAGTGACACTGCACCAAGGTGATAGGTTCCCTCCAATCGAAATGCCAATGCCACAGGGTGTAAGCCTCGCTCCCAATGAGTGACACTGGATCAAGGTAGGTAGTTTCCTCAAAGACAAATGGTCAATGCCACAGGTTGTGAGCCTTACTCCCAGTGAGAGACACTGCTCCAAGGTGAGAAGATCCCTCCAATCGAAAGGCCAATGCCACAGAGTGTGAGCCACACTCCCAATGAGTGACACTAAAACAAATTTGAGAGGCTCCCTCCAGTGCAAAAGCCAGTGCCACTGGGTGTGAGCCTCACACCCAATGGGTGACACTGCACCAAGGTGAGAGGTTCCCTCCAGTGCAAGAGCCAGTGCCACAGGATATGAGCCTCACACTCAATGGGTGACATTGCACCAAGGTGAAAGGTTCCTTCCAAGACACAGGCCAATGCCACAGGGTGTGAGCCTCAATCCCAATGAGTGACCCTGCACCAAGGTGAGAGATTCTCTCCAGTAAGAGCCAGTGCCAATGGTTGTGAGCCACAATTTCCAATGAGTGACACTGCACCAAGGTGAGAGGTTCCTTCCAAGACAAACGCCAATCCCACAGGGTGTGGGCATCACTCCCAATGAGTGACACTGCACCAAGGTGGGAGCTTCTCACAAGTACAAGGACCAGTGCCACAGAGTTTGAGCCTCACTCCCAATGAGTGATACTGCACCAATGTGAGAGGTTCCCTCCAGTGCAAGAGCCAGTGCCACAGGGTGTGAACCTCACACCCAATGATTGACACTGCACCAAGGTGAGAGGTTCCCTCCAGTGGAAGAGCCAGTGCCACATGGTGTGAGCCTCACACCCAATGGGTGACACTGCACCAAGGTGAGAGGTTCCCTCCAGTGCAAGATCCAGTTCCACAGGGTATGAGCCTCACACTCAATGGGTGACATTGCAGCAAGGTGAAAGGTTCCTTCCAAGACAAAGGCCAATGCCACAGGGTGTGAGCCTCACTCCCAATGAGTGACACTGTACCAAGGTAAGAGTTTTCCTCATAGACAAATGGTCAATGCCATAGATTGTGAGCCTTACTCCCAATGAGTGACACTGCTTCATGGTGAGAGGTTCCCTCCAATTGAAAGGCCAATGCCACAGGGTGTGAACCTGACTCCCAAAGAGTGAACCTACACCATATTTGAGATGCTCCCTCCAGTGCAAGAGTCAGTGCCACAGGGTGTGAGCCTCACTCCCAAAAAGTGACACTGTACCAAGGTGAGAGGTTCCCGCCAATCAAAATGCCAATGCCACAGGTTGTGAGCCTCACTCCCAATGAGAGACACTGGATAGAGGTAAGAGGTTTCCTCAAAGACAAATGGTCAATTCCACTGGTTGTGAGCCTTACTCCTAATGAGTGACACTGCTCCAAGGTGAGGGGTTCCCTCCAATCGAAAGGCCAATGCCACAGGGAGTGAGCCTCACTTCCAATGAGTGACACTACACAAAATTTGAGAGGCTCCCTCCTGTGCAAGAGCCAGTGCCACAGGGTGTGAGCCTCACTACCAATGAGTGACACTGCACCAAGGTGATAGGTTCCTTCCAATCGAAATGCCAATGCCACAGGGTGTGAGCCTCACTCCCAATAAGTGGCAATGCACCAAGGTGGGAGGTTTGCTCCAGTGCAAGAGCCAGAGGGTGTGAACCTCACTCCCAATAAGTGACACTGCAACAAGTTAAGAGGTTCCCTCCAAGACAAATGCCAATTCCACAGGGTGTGAGCCTCATTCCCAATGGGTGACACTACACCAAGCTGGGAGGTTCCCACAAGTACAAGAGACGGTGCCACAGGGTGCGAGCCTCTCTCCCAATGAGTGACACTGCACCAAGGTGAGAGGTTTCCACCAGTGGAGGAGCCAGTGCCACAGGGTGTGAGCACTTAAATCCAGGGGTAGCACCCAATATACCCTTGAGGGCTTGGGCAAATGTGATTGTAATAGTAGAAGGCCAACAAGGGATTTTGTTTTAGGAAGGTTCAATTTCTTTGTGCAAAGCAAAATACTCTTTATATGAGCTCAAGACTGATACTAAACCAAACGTTTTTCAATTAAATTCAGTCAAAGATATATAACAACACACACGGGGTATTTTTTTTTAAGTGAAAAAATCACTGGCTTTTTATATAGAAACAATTGATAAAAAGGAGTACAGAAAACAAGTAAATGTATAATGTGACATGAAGGGAAAAAACAACTAAATATTAGCCACAATTCATGACATTACAAATATCCAATCCGATGAAATAAACAGAGATCTATCTCATATTTAGAGAACAATCAACTATGCATGTATGCTGTGGAAATGGATAATACAGTCGACGTTTCGGTCTGTTAGGGCGTCAATCAGTCAGACCATCTTCAGGACAGTTGAAAAATTCAAAAGAAGACTCCTGCATAAATATAGTATCAATTAATTACAAAAATGGAACATAAAATTCTCTTCATAGTAGATAGAGAAAGCAGAGGGATAGCCCGTGTGTGAGAAAGCAATCTTGTTTAAAAAAATCATTGTGGAAAAGACACCTTATACCGAAGATTATAGCAGCGTTGTGGCATTACCGTATACTTCAGTGAAAAGGGTGAGAAGAGTGTGTTGTTATTAGTGTTAGCTCAATGAGACTGACAAAGAGATGTTGCGCTTACTCATGAGTTGTTTTTCGAATAGAGGAGTTATCACTTCCTCATTGATGATTGATTATACTTCATCTATAAGGCAGAAAACAATTATAGAGTGGTCATGGTTAGGCCTTTTAATGAAAAAACGAATGTTTATGTTAATTTATATAGTTGAGACATACCCGGTCTTAGTTGGGTAAGTATATACCATATGAATGCCTGTAGCGAGATGGGCAACAATGGAATTCGGAATTCTGATTATTCTGGTCTTGTGTGATAAGGAAGGCCAGTTGGTCCTTCGTTGACAAGTGTCTTGATTCAGAGAAATCTACAAAATGAAGATTCAGCATGCTGTTAGTTAAAGAGAGCAAACCAATAATAGGTTGTCTTGTATGGTAAAGGGCTTCGAAGGTAGATGGCGAAACAGAGGCACATCGTGTGCATTAGACTACCCCCATTTAAAGATATGCTAGCAAGGGAGTATCTAAATGCTGGAGGGTGGCGTGTTATTAATAAAACACAGCCCGTTATCAGGACAGAGCGCCCAGCATTGGTTGTACAATCAAACCCACGACTGAAATTAACACTACGTGGTAAAACGAGGAATGCTGTGTCTATTACTCACGATTTTGTCAGAACCATAGCAGATTCAGGTACCGTCCGTCGATAGGAACTCGAGCACAATGCAGAGTTCATCGGCGTTTATTTAAAGGCGTTTAAGTGGCCACAGCTGTTTGTGATTAAAGCACGAACCGGATAAGACAAAACTACCGTGAATGTAGCGGACATCTTGTAGTATGTTCTTTTACAAGATTAGTGTTTCTGTTAAACATTTTTACGTATTGCCGTGAGGTTAAAGCCTTCATGGGATGTAAGGACTACAGTAAAAGGCACAATAGTTGACGGTGACAGTGTCAACGAAATGTAAAACGATAAGTTAAGTAATTGCCGAAAAAGACGGACATCTTGGAAAGGTGATTTAATGTATTTGTATAGCTTGGGATGACTGAATAATTGCCGAAAACGGCGGACATCTTGGAAGGGTGATTCGTGTCACGTCTTAAGGTTGATTTACTGCATTTGTATAGCTTGGGATGACTGAATCATCAGATGTGCGCTTGTTTAAAGTTTTCATGATTACATTAGAACACAGTGCAAAGCAACAGAAATCGTGAGTGAAAAAAGAGAGAAAAGTCAAAATAGACATTATTCACAGCACATATCAATTCTAATACATGGTAACAGTAACATTACTAACCTAATATACAGCAATGTATGGCAAGTAGAGCATAGAGATGCTATAAATAATACATCTTATATTCCAACAAGTTGACAAATCTTAAAAAAGAGGATCTAACTTACTATACATTGATATACAACATGTCAATTAGAAGATACATAATACTGCAGCAAATTCAAGCGTTTCACGGACAAGCATCCAAAGTAGTCAATAAGAATGTTGTCTATATATACAGAAAAAACATTCCAACGAACATTTATTGATTTTATATGTCATCTAATATAGAGTTGATAGACATTGGTCTATTATACACATCATGTATACATAAGAACACAATTCGGGTTCAGTTAAGGTCATAGTATTTGCAGAAAGGAATCATAAGGAATGGGGTATAGCAGCTGCAAGAATGAAGATTTAAGTGAGACACGCCAAGGTATGCCACTCAGTTGCCATGTTCAGACCCTTTTTGATATTATCAGTTTTGCAAATCCATTGGTTCTCTTTGATCGTCAATATGCGATCAACATTAGCCTGTCTGATTGTGGGTTTTACCACTTCTATGATCCACCACAACATCTCTTTCTCCGTATGTCGAAATCGTGTGTAGTGATCAACAAGTGGGGCATTTTCAACTTTACATCTAATTCTAGATTGATGTTGTAAGATGCGTGTTTTGGCCATCTGGGTTGTCTTTCCTATGTAGTTAAAACCACATGGGCATTGGATGCAATAAACCACATTTCTGGTGTTACAGTTAGAGAAAGATTTGAGTGCTACAGTATATCCATTAAGATCAAAGGATTTCAATTTGATGGTACTAGGGCATGCTGCACAGTTACCACATTTATGGTGTCCCACTAAAGGTATTATTTGTTGCATACCATCAACAAGATGTTGTTGTGGTGTTTTATACGTGTGGACCAATCGGTCTTTGATATTAGGCCCTCTTTTAAACGAAAAGAGTGGTTGGTCTGACAACTCAGGTAAGGATGCCAAAAGCGTCCAATGTTTTTTTACAATTTTTTTTATTTTGTTTGTGGCAGTCCCGAAGGTGGTAACACAAACTAACATTGGGTCCGGTGTCTTTTGTTTGATTTCGAGAAGGGCATTACGGTCATTGTACCAGGCTCTCTTTAGAGATTTCTTAAGTAGTTTATTTGGATACCCTCGTGAGTGCAGTTTTTCTTTAAGTTTCTTAGCCTCAAGAAAGTAATCTTCTCTTTTGGAACAGTTTCTCCGTAGCCGGAGAAATTGTCCAAATGGGAGTCCATCCTTCAATGACTGTGGGTGGTGACTGTCATACTTTAAAAGAGTGTTGCGTGCCGTTGGCTTAGTGAATAAAGTGGTATAAAGTGTGTTGTCTTCCCCTACTTTAATTGAGATGTCGAGAAAATTCATACATTGATTGTTAGAATCAAGTGTGAATTGCAGGTTTGGATTTCTAGAATTGATCCATTCATGGAATTCGGTGAGTAGCTGTTTACTGCCTTTCCAGATTAAAAAAACATCATCTATATATCGTAACCAACTGGTTATGTTGGCCGCAAAGGGATTGAGTGGATCGTAGATGTGTCTTCGCTCGAAATCAGAGACATAGATGTTAGCTATGTCGGGGGCATAAACTGCCCCCATCGCGACACCTTTAAGTTGTTGGTAGAATGTACGCTCGTAAAGAAAGAAATTTTCACATAGTGAAATTCTGATACATTCGACAATAAATTCAGTTGGTACCGCATGTGGCCTGGGTCTGTTGTTTAGTAAGTCTTCAATGATCTCTAAGATCTCTATCTGTGGGATGTTTGTATACAAGCTCTCGATATCCATGGATACCAAGAGCTCGCATTTAGGATCAAAGCTGTGTTTGTCTACTACATTGATGACTGCTGTAGTGTCCCTGATATATGTGTTTGTTTCTGTGGCAAAAGGTCGAATGAAGAAGTCAGCATACTGAGCTAAGGGTTTTAAAATTGAGTTACAGCCCGATACAATTGGTCTACCGGGGGGTGTCGAGGTATTCTTGTGGATCTTTGGTAATATATAAATTACCGGAACCGTGGGGGATTTGTTTATCAAGAATGCTGCTTCCTTTTCACTAAGCCAACCTCCTTCCAGACCCATTTTGCTTAGCTCTGCGATTGTTTTCTCAAGTCGAGGAGTGGGGTTGCTAGATAGTTTTTTGTAATGAGACTCAACCGAAAGTTGTTTAGTTATTTCGGTGTTATATGCTACAGAGTCCCATAGGACAATGCCTCCGCCTTTATCGGCCGGTTTTATGATCGTATCAGGCAGTGCCTGGAGATTCTTAAGTGCCAAATGTTCATCTTTGGTGAGATTGTATTTAACACGAGCTGGTGTATTGAAAAGGTTGTCAATTTCTGTGAGGATAGCATTTTCGAAGGTGACAATTTCTTTAGCTATCATTGTATTAGGAGGGAAGAAGGTGGACCGATTATGTAGTCCAGTTGTGTCAGAGTCGCGTGGTATATTTTTGTTAGCAAAAAAATTCTTTAGTCTTACTGAGCGAAAGAATTTAAATAGCTCTAGTTTAGTTTGGAAGAGATTGTTTTTGTTTGTGGGGACAAAAGAAAGTCCTGCTGAGAGAACTGATTTTTGTACCTCTGATAGTTGGTGTTTAGATAAATTGAAGATGGGTATTGTTTGAGTAGGATTTACCACTCGTAAAATTGATTCCGGGTTTGACGATAACCTGGTGTATACTGGTTCCGGAACCATCCTCTCCTGGTGGCTCGTGTTCTCCGTGGGTAAGGAGATCCTCTCCGATCCTGTCCTAAAAAAGGCTGTCGTGATGTGGAGGGTTGTTGATCATAAGAATGTCTATGGGTGTTATCTGATGCCTGATCACTATCGGTATCAGAAGTGGTGTCGGAAAAAGTCACTTTCTTGCGTTGGTGGTTTTTAGGCCCTTGATTAGACCCCTGTGTTTGATAAAAGTCTTTGTTTAGGTAGGGATAAGTTCTTTCCTTACTGTATTTCCTTATGTCTTTTTGTAGTTTATCTGTTTTTTTGTGTGAGTTGAATTCTTCAAAGTCTTTTATGGTTAAGGCAATTTTATCAAGTAATGCTTTCGCATTAGTGATGCTGGAGTCGGTGTTGATCTTATTCTCCAAGCTTTCTATTTCCTTAGTTAGTGATTTAATATGTTTGATAGCCGTTTCTATGCTAAGCACCATCCAAGTACGAGAGCATTTATTGGATGCAAAGCTGAAACCTATTTTAAAATCTTCATCTTCAATGAAGATAATAGGGATGTTTTTGATCTGAAGTCCCGTTGGGATTATATTCGCATTTAGGCAGTCAGTGAGGAACTTAGCATGTAGTTCAGTACGAACTAATTTCTTTTTCAATCGTTCCAAGTGATTGAGATCAGTTTCGAAGGGTGAAGATGTAATAGGTCCTCGGGTGCCTAGCAGCGAAGGGCCTGCAGCTATTTTCAACATGTATTCATCGGTGTATGATAGGGTTTCAGCTTCAGACATGGATGAGGCTGGAAACACTCTTGTTTGAGGATAAGTGATCTTTAAACACTATTCTGATATACCACTTAAAAAAGTGACCCGAAGCAGACAATTGTCTGCGCTTAAAATACTTAAATCCAGGGGTAGCACCCAATATACCCTTGAGGGCTTGGGCAAATGTGATTGTAATAGTAGAAGGCCAACAAGGGATTTTGTTTTAGGAAGGTTCAATTTCTTTGTGCAAAGCAAAATACTCTTTATATGAGCTCAAGACTGATACTAAACCAAACGTTTTTCAATTAAATTCAGTCAAAGATATATAACAACACACACGGGGTATTTTTTTTGAAGTGAAAAAATCACTGGCTTTTTATATAGAAACAATTGATAAAAAGGAGTACAGAAAACAAGTAAATGTATAATGTGACATGAAGGGAAAAAACAACTAAATATTAGCCACAATTCATGACATTACAAATATCCAATCCGATGAAATAAACAGAGATCTATCTCATATTTAGAGAACAATCAACTATGCATGTATGCTGTGGAAATGGATAATACAGTCGACGTTTCGGTCTGTTAGGGCGTCAATCAGTCAGACCATCTTCAGGACAGTTGAAAAATTCAAAAGAAGACTCCTGCATAAATATAGTATCAATTAATTACAAAAATGGAACATAAAATTCTCTTCATAGTAGATAGAGAAAGCAGAGGGATAGCCCGTGTGTGAGAAAGCAATCTTGTTTAAAAAAATCATTGTGGAAAAGACACCTTATACCGAAGATTATAGCAGCGTTGTGGCATTACCGTATACTTCAGTGAAAAGGGTGAGAAGAGTGTGTTGTTATTAGTGTTAGCTCAATGAGACTGACAAAGAGATGTTGCGCTTACTCATGAGTTGTTTTTCTTCATTTTGTAGATTTCTCTGAATCAAGACACTTGTCAACGAAGGACCAACTGGCCTTCCTTATCACACAAGACCAGAATAATCAGAATTCCGAATTCCATTGTTGCCCATCTCGCTACAGGCATTCATATGGTATATACTTACCCAACTAAGACCGGGTATGTCTCAACTATATAAATTAACATAAACATTCGTTTTTTCATTAAAAGGCCTAACCATGACCACTCTATAATTGTTTTCTGCCTTATAGATGAAGTATAATCAATCATCAATGAGGAAGTGATAACTCCTCTATTCGAAAAACAACTCATGAGTAAGCGCAACATCTCTTTGTCAGTCTCATTGAGCTAACACTAATAACAACACACTCTTCTCACCCTTTTCACTGAAGTATACGGTAATGCCACAACGCTGCTATAATCTTCGGTATAAGGTGTCTTTTCCACAATGATTTTTTTAAACAAGATTGCTTTCTCACACACGGGCTATCCCTCTGCTTTCTCTATCTACTATGAAGAGAATTTTATGTTCCATTTTTGTAATTAATTGATACTATATTTATGCAGGAGTCTTCTTTTGAATTTTTCAACTGTCCTGAAGATGGTCTGACTGATTGACGCCCTAACAGACCGAAACGTCGACTGTATTATCCATTTCCACAGCATACATGCATAGTTGATTGTTCTCTAAATATGAGATAGATCTCTGTTTATTTCATCGGATTGGATATTTGTAATGTCATGAATTGTGGCTAATATTTAGTTGTTTTTTCCCTTCATGTCACATTATACATTTACTTGTTTTCTGTACTCCTTTTTATCAATTGTTTCTATATAAAAAGCCAGTGATTTTTTCACTTCAAAAAAAATACCCCGTGTGTGTTGTTATATATCTTTGACTGAATTTAATTGAAAAACGTTTGGTTTAGTATCAGTCTTGAGCTCATATAAAGAGTATTTTGCTTTGCACAAAGAAATTGAACCTTCCTAAAACAAAATCCCTTGTTGGCCTTCTACTATTACAATCACATTTGCCCAAGCCCTCAAGGGTATATTGGGTGCTACCCCTGGATTTAAGTATTTTAAGCGCAGACAATTGTCTGCTTCGGGTCACTTTTTTAAGTGGTATATCAGAATAGTGTTTAAAGATCACTTATCCTCAAACAAGAGTGTTTCCAGCCTCATCCATGTCTGAAGCTGAAACCCTATCATACACCGATGAATACATGTTGAAAATAGCTGCAGGCCCTTCGCTGCTAGGCACCCGAGGACCTATTACATCTTCACCCTTCGAAACTGATCTCAATCACTTGGAACGATTGAAAAAGAAATTAGTTCGTACTGAACTACATGCTAAGTTCCTCACTGACTGCCTAAATGCGAATATAATCCCAACGGGACTTCAGATCAAAAACATCCCTATTATCTTCATTGAAGATGAAGATTTTAAAATAGGTTTCAGCTTTGCATCCAATAAATGCTCTCGTACTTGGATGGTGCTTAGCATAGAAACGGCTATCAAACATATTAAATCACTAACTAAGGAAATAGAAAGCTTGGAGAATAAGATCAACACCGACTCCAGCATCACTAATGCGAAAGCATTACTTGATAAAATTGCCTTAACCATAAAAGACTTTGAAGAATTCAACTCACACAAAAAAACAGATAAACTACAAAAAGACATAAGGAAATACAGTAAGGAAAGAACTTATCCCTACCTAAACAAAGACTTTTATCAAACACAGGGGTCTAATCAAGGGCCTAAAAACCACCAACGCAAGAAAGTGACTTTTTCCGACACCACTTCTGATACCGATAGTGATCAGGCATCAGATAACACCCATAGACATTCTTATGATCAACAACCCTCCACATCACGACAGCCTTTTTTAGGACAGGATCGGAGAGGATCTCCTTACCCACGGAGAACACGAGCCACCAGGAGAGGATGGTTCCGGAACCAGTATACACCAGGTTATCGTCAAACCCGGAATCAATTTTACGAGTGGTAAATCCTACTCAAACAATACCCATCTTCAATTTATCTAAACACCAACTATCAGAGGTACAAAAATCAGTTCTCTCAGCAGGACTTTCTTTTGTCCCCACAAACAAAAACAATCTCTTCCAAACTAAACTAGAGCTATTTAAATTCTTTCGCTCAGTAAGACTAAAGAATTTTTTTGCTAACAAAAATATACCACGCGACTCTGACACAACTGGACTACATAATCGGTCCACCTTCTTCCCTCCTAATACAATGATAGCTAAAGAAATTGTCACCTTCGAAAATGCTATCCTCACAGAAATTGACAACCTTTTCAATACACCAGCTCGTGTTAAATACAATCTAACCAAAGATGAACATTTGGCACTTAAGAATCTCCAGGCACTGCCTGATACGATCATAAAACCGGCCGATAAAGGCGGAGGCATTGTCCTATGGGACTCTGTAGCATATAACACCGAAATAACTAAACAACTTTCGGTTGAGTCTCATTACAAAAAACTATCTAGCAACCCCACTCCTCGACTTGAGAAAACAATCGCAGAGCTAAGCAAAATGGGTCTGGAAGGAGGTTGGCTTAGTGAAAAGGAAGCAGCATTCTTGATAAACAAATCCCCCACGGTTCCGGTAATTTATATATTACCAAAGATCCACAAGAATACCTCGACACCCCCCGGTAGACCAATTGTATCGGGCTGTAACTCAATTTTAAAACCCTTAGCTCAGTATGCTGACTTCTTCATTCGACCTTTTGCCACAGAAACAAACACATATATCAGGGACACTACAGCAGTCATCAATGTAGTAGACAAACACAGCTTTGATCCTAAATGCGAGCTCTTGGTATCCATGGATATCGAGAGCTTGTATACAAACATCCCACAGATAGAGATCTTAGAGATCATTGAAGACTTACTAAACAACAGACCCAGGCCACATGCGGTACCAACTGAATTTATTGTCGAATGTATCAGAATTTCACTATGTGAAAATTTCTTTCTTTACGAGCGTACATTCTACCAACAACTTAAAGGTGTCGCGATGGGGGCAGTTTATGCCCCCGACATAGCTAACATCTATGTCTCTGATTTCGAGCGAAGACACATCTACGATCCACTCAATCCCTTTGCGGCCAACATAACCAGTTGGTTACGATATATAGATGATGTTTTTTTAATCTGGAAAGGCAGTAAACAGCTACTCACCGAATTCCATGAATGGATCAATTCTAGAAATCCAAACCTGCAATTCACACTTGATTCTAACAATCAATGTATGAATTTTCTCGACATCTCAATTAAAGTAGGGGAAGACAACACACTTTATACCACTTTATTCACTAAGCCAACGGCACGCAACACTCTTTTAAAATATGACAGTCACCACCCACAGTCATTGAAGGATGGACTCCCATTTGGACAATTTCTCCGGCTACGGAGAAACTGTTCCAAAAGAGAAGATTACTTTCTTGAGGCTAAGAAACTTAAAGAAAAACTGCACTCACGAGGGTATCCAAATAAACTACTTAAGAAATCTCTAAAGAGAGCCTGGTACAATGACCGTAATGCCCTTCTCGAAATCAAACAAAAGACACCGGACCCAATGTTAGTTTGTGTTACCACCTTCGGGACTGCCACAAACAAAATAAAAAAAATTGTAAAAAAACATTGGACGCTTTTGGCATCCTTACCTGAGTTGTCAGACCAACCA
Source organism: Triturus cristatus (assembly GCF_964204655.1). Lineage (NCBI taxonomy): Eukaryota > Metazoa > Chordata > Amphibia > Caudata > Salamandridae > Triturus > Triturus cristatus. The sequence continues at coordinate 6,792,068 of NC_140590.1, read as the reverse complement.
CTCTTTTCGTTTAAAAGAGGGCCTAATATCAAAGAACGATTGGTCCACACGTATAAAACACCACAACAACATCTTGTTGATGGTATGCAACAAATAATACCTTTAGTGGGACACCATAAATGTGGTAACTGTGCAGCATGCCCTAGTACCATCAAATTGAAATCCTTTGATCTTAATGGATATACTGTAGCACTCAAATCTTTCTCTAACTGTAACACCAGAAATGTGGTTTATTGCATCCAATGCCCATGTGGTTTTAACTACATAGGAAAGACAACCCAGATGGCCAAAACACGCATCTTACAACATCAATCTAGAATTAGATGTAAAGTTGAAAATGCCCCACTTGTTGATCACTACACACGATTTCGACATACGGAGAAAGAGATGTTGTGGTGGATCATAGAAGTGGTAAAACCCACAATCAGACAGGCTAATGTTGATCGCATATTGACGATCAAAGAGAACCAATGGATTTGCAAAACTGATAATATCAAAAAGGGTCTGAACATGGCAACTGAGTGGCATACCTTGGCGTGTCTCACTTAAATCTTCATTCTTGCAGCTGCTATACCCCATTCCTTATGATTCCTTTCTGCAAATACTATGACCTTAACTGAACCCGAATTGTGTTCTTATGTATACATGATGTGTATAATAGACCAATGTCTATCAACTCTATATTAGATGACATATAAAATCAATAAATGTTCGTTGGAATGTTTTTTCTGTATATATAGACAACATTCTTATTGACTACTTTGGATGCTTGTCCGTGAAACGCTTGAATTTGCTGCAGTATTATGTATCTTCTAATTGACATGTTGTATATCAATGTATAGTAAGTTAGATCCTCTTTTTTAAGATTTGTCAACTTGTTGGAATATAAGATGTATTATTTATAGCATCTCTATGCTCTACTTGCCATACATTGCTGTATATTAGGTTAGTAATGTTACTGTTACCATGTATTAGAATTGATATGTGCTGTGAATAATGTCTATTTTGACTTTTCTCTCTTTTTTCACTCACGATTTCTGTTGCTTTGCACTGTGTTCTAATGTAATCATGAAAACTTTAAACAAGCGCACATCTGATGATTCAGTCATCCCAAGCTATACAAATGCAGTAAATCAACCTTAAGACGTGACACGAATCACCCTTCCAAGATGTCCGCCGTTTTCGGCAATTATTCAGTCATCCCAAGCTATACAAATACATTAAATCACCTTTCCAAGATGTCCGTCTTTTTCGGCAATTACTTAACTTATCGTTTAACATTTCGCTGACACTGTCACCGTCAACTATTGTGCCTTTTACTGTAGTCCTTACATCCCATGAAGGCTTTAACCTCACGGCAATACGTAAAAATGTTTAACAGAAACACTAATCTTGTAAAAGAACATACTACAAGATGTCCGCTACATTCACGGTAGTTTTGTCTTATCCGGTTCGTGCTTTAATCACAAACAGCTGTGGCCACTTAAACGCCTTTAAATAAACGCCGATGAACTCTGCATTGTGCTCGAGTTCCTATCGACGGACGGTACCTGAATCTGCTATGGTTCTGACAAAATCGTGAGTAATAGACACAGCATTCCTCGTTTTACCACGTAGTGTTAATTTCAGTCGTGGGTTTGATTGTACAACCAATGCTGGGCGCTCTGTCCTGATAACGGGCTGTGTTTTATTAATAACACGCCACCCTCCAGCATTTAGATACTCCCTTGCTAGCATATCTTTAAATGGGGGTAGTCTAATGCACACGATGTGCCTCTGTTTCGCCATCTACCTTCGAAGCCCTTTACCATACAAGACAACCTATTATTGGTTTGCTCTCTTTAACTAACAGCATGCTGAATCTTCATTTTGTAGATTTCTCTGAATCAAGACACTTGTCAACGAAGGACCAACTGGCCTTCCTTATCACACAAGACCAGAATAATCAGAATTCCGAATTCCATTGTTGCCCATCTCGCTACAGGCATTCATATGGTATATACTTACCCAACTAAGACCGGGTATGTCTCAACTATATAAATTAACATAAACATTCGTTTTTTCATTAAAAGGCCTAACCATGACCACTCTATAATTGTTTTCTGCCTTATAGATGAAGTATAATCAATCATCAATGAGGAAGTGATAACTCCTCTATTCGAAAAACAACTCATGAGTAAGCGCAACATCTCTTTGTCAGTCTCATTGAGCTAACACTAATAACAACACACTCTTCTCACCCTTTTCACTGAAGTATACGGTAATGCCACAACGCTGCTATAATCTTCGGTATAAGGTGTCTTTTCCACAATGATTTTTTTAAACAAGATTGCTTTCTCACACACGGGCTATCCCTCTGCTTTCTCTATCTACTATGAAGAGAATTTTATGTTCCATTTTTGTAATTAATTGATACTATATTTATGCAGGAGTCTTCTTTTGAATTTTTCAACTGTCCTGAAGATGGTCTGACTGATTGACGCCCTAACAGACCGAAACGTCGACTGTATTATCCATTTCCACAGCATACATGCATAGTTGATTGTTCTCTAAATATGAGATAGATCTCTGTTTATTTCATCGGATTGGATATTTGTAATGTCATGAATTGTGGCTAATATTTAGTTGTTTTTTCCCTTCATGTCACATTATACATTTACTTGTTTTCTGTACTCCTTTTTATCAATTGTTTCTATATAAAAAGCCAGTGATTTTTTCACTTAAAAAAAAATACCCCGTGTGTGTTGTTATATATCTTTGACTGAATTTAATTGAAAAACGTTTGGTTTAGTATCAGTCTTGAGCTCATATAAAGAGTATTTTGCTTTGCACAAAGAAATTGAACCTTCCTAAAACAAAATCCCTTGTTGGCCTTCTACTATTACAATCACAGGGTGTGAGCATCACACCCAATGGGTGACACTGCACCAAGGTGAGAGGTTCCCTCCAGTGCAAGAGCCAGTGCCACAGGATATGAGCCTCAAACTCAATGGGTGACATTGCACCAAGGTGAAAGTTCCTTCCAAGACAAAGGCCAATGCCACAGGGTGTGAGCCTCACTCCCAATGAGTAACAATGGACCATGGTAAGAGGTTTCCTCAAAGGCGAATGGTCAATGCCAAAGGTTGAGAGCCTTACTCCCAATGAGTGACAATGCTAAAAGGTGAGATGTTCCCTCCAATCGAAAGGCCAATGCCACAGAGTGTGAGCCTCACTCCCAATGAGTGACACTACACCAATTTTGAATGGCTCCCTCCAGTGTAAAAGCCAGTGCCAAAGGGAGTGAGCCGCACTCCCAAAGAGTGACACTGCAACAAGGCGAGAGGTTCCCTCAGTGCAAGAGCCAATGCCACAGGGTGTGAGCCTCACTCCCAATGAGTGACACTGCACCAAAGTGGGAGGTTACCTCTAGAGCAAGAGCCAGTGCAAGAGGGTGTGAGCCTCACTCCCAATAAGTGACACTGCAATAAGTGAAGAGTTCCCTGCAGTGCAAGAGCCAATGCCACAGGGTGTGAGCCTTACTCCCAATGAGTGACACTGGATCAAGGTAAGAAGTTTCCTCAAAGACAAATAGTCAATGTCAGTGGTTGTGAGCCTTACTCCCAATGAGTGACACTGCTCCAAGGTGAGAGGTTCCCTCCAATCAAAAGGCCAATGCTACAGGGTGTGAGCCTCACTGCTAATGAGTGACACTGCACCAAACTTGAGAGGCTCACTCCACTGCAAGAGCCAGTGCCACAGGATGTGAGCATCACTCTTAATGAGTGACACTGCACCAAGGTGAGAGGTTATCTCCAATCGAAATGCCAATGCCACAGAGTGTGAGCCTTACTTCCAATGAGTTACACTACACCAAATTTGAGGCTCCCTCCAGTGCAAGAGCCAGTGCCACAGGGTGTGAGCCTCACTTCCAATGAGTGATACTGCACTAAGGTGAGCGGTTCACTCCAATCAAAATGCCAATGCCACAGGGTGTGAGCCTTACTCCCAATGAGTGACACTGCACCAAGGTGAGAGATTCCTTCAGAGACAAATGCCAATGCCACTGGATGTGAGCCTCACTCCCAATGAGTGACACTGTACCAGGGTGGGAAGTTCTCTCCATTAGGAGCCAGTGCCAATGGGTGTGAGCCACACTCCCAATGAGTGACACTGCACCAAGGTGAGAGGATTCCTCCAGTGCAAGAGCCAGTGCCAAAGGGTGTGAGCCTCACACGCAATGAGTGACCCTGCACCAAGGTGTGAGGTTCCCTCCAAGACAAAGGCCGATGCCACAGGGTGTGAGCCTCACTACCAATGAGTGACACTGCACCAAGGTGAGAGGTTCCCTCCAGTGGAAGAGCCAGTGCCACATGTTGTGAACCTCACACCCAATGGGTGACACTGCACAAAGGTGAGAGGTTCCCTCCAGTGCAAAATCCAGTGCCACAGGATATGAGCCTCACTCCCAATGAGTGACACTGCACCAAGGTAAGTAGTTTCCTCAAAGACAAATGGTGAATGTGACAGGTTGTGAGCCTTACTCCCAGTGAGAGACACTGCTCCAAGGTGAGAGGTTCCCTCCAATCGAAAGGCCAATGCCACAGAGTGTGAGCCTCTCTCCCAATGAGTGACACTACACCAAATTTGAGAGGCTCCCTCCAGTGAAAAAGCCAGTGCCACTGGGTGTGAGCCTCACACCCAATGGGTAACACTGCGCCAAGGTGAGAGGTTCCCTCCAGTGCAAGAGCCAGTGCCTCAGGATATGAGCCTCACACTCAATGGGTGACATTGCACCAAGGTGAAAGGTTCCTTCCAAGACACAGGCCAATGCCACAGGGTGTGAGCCTCAATCCCAATGAGTGACCCTGCAACAAGGTGAGAGGTTCTCTCCAGTAAGAGCCAGTGGCAATGGTTGTGAGCCACAAACCCAATGAGTGACACTGCACCAAGGTGAGAGGTTCATTCCAAGACAAATGCTAATCCCACAGGGTGTGAGCCTCACTCCCAATAAGTGAAACTGCACCAAGGTGGGAGCTTCCCACAAGTACAAGGACCAGTGCCACAGAGTTTGAGCCTCACTCCCAAAGAGTGATACTGCACCAATGTGAGTGGTTCCCTCCAGTGCAAGAGCCAGTGCCACAGGGTGTGAGCCTCACACCCAATGATTGACACTGCACCAAGGTGAGAGGTTCCCTCCAGTGGAAGAGCCAGTGCCACATGGTGTGAGCCTCACACTCAATGATGACACTGCACCAAAGTGGGAGGTTACTTCTAGTGCAAGAGCCAGTGCAAGAGGGTGTGAGCCTCACTCCCAATAAGTGACACTGCAATAAGTGAAGAGTTCCCTCCAGTGCAAGAGCCAATGCCACAGGGTGTGAGCCTGAGGAAATATGAATTTTTATGGTCAATTATGTCCCCTATCTTAGACCCCAACGGCTCCATGTACATGCTACAAGTACATGTATGTTCCCTCCACTTCAAGCTATGAAGACGCAAATACATATGTGTCCAACGTCAACACGTCCTCTTTCAGATCCGCCATGAATGGGTCGAATATTCCGTTCCTAAGTATGCCTTGCCACCGTCTTTATATGGTATACTTTTCACGTTTTCCAGCTCTGGCAAGGTACGCCCTGAATTCTGCCATCGAGCTTTTCCTGCTTCTGCCTCTGAATGCTCCAGCCTGGACCTGTATCTGTATCCATGACCTTTGTCTTACTTCCTGCGCGGCTAACGGTGCCTGGCCCGGCCTGTTGCCTGCCAAGACTGTATTCAGCCTCCAAGTTATCTGCTCCGCTCCTCGAGAAATGCATTCCTGTCTAGTAGTTTAGGTAAACATCCTTCCAGCTACAGAGCAAAGGGCCCGGACTTACTGTCTCCGTGCAAGTAATTCATGGCTTCTGTTGCCATGGTAGGCCCATGCCCCTCGCATCTCATGTAGACACGTAGACGCTTATACACGCACTAGTAGTCAGTATAGGATAGCCTCTGCCTGAGAGACCTTTCCTTCCAGATAATACAGTTCCTTAAACACAAGATATTAGATTCGATTTGGGATTAGGTTGTTCTGACATCCCAGACTTCTGTCTCCTCATGTAGGGCTAAATGTCAAGTCCTCTTTACCCTCCAGTTACACGTCAATCACACGTCATGCTACTGTGCGCGCATATTTGGCAAGTATTTCTGCTGACTTTGCAGGATTCTCTTATGGATCCACCCACTTGTGTCATCATCATAATGACGTTTCTAGTACATGCCCTCATGCACGCCTATTGTAACGCCTTTTCATTACGTATGTGTATTCTTATCTCTCTTCTCAGCTGTAACGCCTTCTGCATATGTCTTCACTGTAATGCATTTACTATATATATGACAACCTGTCAATAAAGTATTGCTTCTATCCCTTCCCGAACCTTAGTGGTGACGGAATACGATTGCCTGGTTCGAACCAATTCCTTTGTAAGGAATAAACCCATTTTAAAAACCTCAAATGCCACGGATTCTGCCTCTTATTTTTACTGAGTTATTCTTATTGAATTTTACCGCATAAATTAAGTCTAGGTAATTAAATTTACCACATAATTGGCGCCCGAACAGGGACACCTCTCACACCCCACGCGCCGGAGGTGCGTTGCAGACCCGGTCTCCTGCCACAGCCGGACGGACAACTACGCGTACCCGCAGGATTTCCTGTATCTCCCTCAGGCCAACGGGGGGCGACTGAGGCTGCGATCAACACCCAGACGAGGCGGTGAGGAGTGCGGAGAATCCCGACCAGAGCCTAGCTGAGAGAGCAAGATCCGAGGTATACAGAGGCCCACCAGATTCCGAATTTCCGAAGTATCTAAGTCACGAGTCGAGTCCAGTCCAGTTTGGTCTAGTCCAGTCCAGACTTCCGAGGCCTTCTGTTCCGTCCCGTGCTTCCCGGTGAGTACCGTTGCTGGGGACGCATCTAGACGTGCACATTGGTTTGTGCCGGTCAAGACGGGTTTGGGTACACAGACCTGGTCTGCACTGTTTCAGCAGTGTATCTGTGCTGTTTAGCAGTACATCTAGCATTATGCAGTTAACTAGTTTTATTCTAATTATTATTGTTCGTTCTAAAATGTTTTGATATGTTTTAAATGTCGTGGTATGAGTGATTGTTCGATCTTCATTACTGTGTTTATTGTATTAATTGTGTTCAAGTCCGAGTAAGAACCAAGTTGCAAGGTTCAAGATGCCGTTATTCTCGAAATTAAGACAGATAAAAACTAGAAAAGGGATACTCGAGGAAGCTGTTCCCATTCCACCTAGGGACACTCCAGGGTACTTTATGTATCATAAGCATGGCCTAGATGCCGTATTATATCTCGAATTGTGGGTAGACTACACCAAGGATTTAGCAGAGAATCAGAGATGGCCCACTACTGGGACATGGGATGCAGATTGCATCATGAGAGTAGAAGAAGCATTATGGAAAAAGAAAGCCAGACAATCACAGAAAGATGCCATTGAATTATGGCGTAAAGAATCGCATAGACGCACAGAGAAAGCGCTCAGAAAAGAAGAGAAAAGTAGGGAGGATTCAGACAAAGCCCGAGAAAATATATTAATTGAGGAAGGTATCCGAGTAAAAGCAGAACAAGTAGACAGACAACGAAACACTCTTATGAATGGTATGTATCCTCTTCTGGCCGAGGGCTTACCTAAGGCCAGCCTGGAAGTACCGAAAGATCTGCCACCTCCATTGCTTCCGACTAAAGTGCACCCCAAGACTGCAAAGGACATTTTCCTTTCTTCCTATTTAGACGATGTAGCCCCCGAATATGTTAATGCTCCGCCGCCACGTACACCACCTGCAAATGGTGCTCGACCCCGAGAAAATCTGTCCCCACTTCTGCAGCAACATACTCCTCCGTCCGTCCAAAACCTTCCGCCCGTTCCTCCACTTCTTCCTGCATCTATTCTTCCTACCTTACACCCAACGAATCCTTTTGGACCTAGCACCTCAGGAGGTGCGACAGGAAGTTTTCATACGCCGCCATCAGTGCGTCGATTGACTTATAGGGATCTAGCACACCAACGTACACCTCAAACAGCGAACTATGACATACTTAAAGAACCTCTTACAGATTGTAGATATGATCCAGTACCAGGTAAAGACGACAGAATGATGCTGTCATCAGTACGTCTACGACGAGTTGCGAACTATTTAATGATATTACCAGGAATGATTGAACATCTAGACAAAATATATCGCTTTGTCCAAACAGGGCAAGGTCCTGAAAGCATTGGCGAGGCCATGGCCTACCAGAAAGTGGACACGCAGAAACTGTTGTTACGCTTCTTTATAAACTGCCTGATAAGACACAGAGATAGGCCAGGCGTAGACACGGAAGAAATGAGAGCCCTTAACAAATGGGGCCAGAATATAGCAGACGGAAAACATGATAAACAGAATAGTATAGAAAGTATGTACAGAAGGATCAGGAAAAAAGTAGAACAAATATGTGAAAAAGAACAGCCTGAAAGAGAAACAGATGCAGATGAAACCGAGTCCTCAGGGGATGAGGAACAATTAGAAATAACAACAGGACAATTACAATTACCAGCTAGAGAAACGATAGCTTATGTAGGAAAAGGAAGATCCTTCAATACTCCAATACGTCCGATACGTCCAGAAAGTAAGAGAATCTTTCAAGCAGCTATGTCAAACCCAAGGACCCCTGAACATTTGTTTCAGGCTACTGATAAAATACTTCAAGAACGAATGGGGTACCATGTACTCGATTCTATGGATGAACAAGAATTAGCCAGGTCAGCAGTACAATGGGCTGACAGCTCTGATAAATATAGTGATGACGCGCTAGTACATACGTTTTTGAATCTCTCACCAGACGAACAGCGCTTAGCTGGTATATACATGATACAACATCTCCTTATATTATATAAAGGCCAACACTCCGATCCTGGTCCCCTACCTGATATACTGATAGAACTACTCATGAATAAATGGAGAGGTCTAGGTACCGATCTAATTAAAGTAATTCTAGAATATCGACACAGATATAGTGCCTTTTTGTGTCCAGAACATGATCCAGCTCCCTCCATGGAAAGAAAAACGTATTACATAGACAGACAGAATCCCTTACGCGAAGTACACCCAGTTAGAAATGATGACAATACTTTTAGACGCGTGTTTGTGTACACGCCTATAACTAAAATAGAACTATTGGAAATGAAAAAATTAGTGCCCAGCCATGACAGAGATCCAGCAGGTTTTCACCGTGAAATAAAAGACATGTTACTCATGGGTGATTATACCTATCCGGACATTATGAAAATATTGAAAGTATTATTGCCTGCCGGTATTTACGAGAAACTCAAAGAAAAAGAGTGGGAGGTGGGAGAACAAAAGATTGATTGGACAGCATTAGAAAACGAAGAAAATGCCCGAACTGCAGGCGTAGGGCTTGGAGACAAAACTAAAGCATTACCAGGATTATTAGTACAAGTATTGCCACGTTTATTAACTACGAAAAAGGAAGACTGGGGAGCAATCTCAGCTTGCAAACAGAAACCCGATGAAGACACTAGTGATTTTTATTCCCGGTTTGAAAAATGTTTTGGTATTAACAGCGGCCTGAAAGCAAGTAGCGATTCATATCCACATCTTTTTGTAACGAAACTAGTCGAAAATTCCTTGCCTCAGGTTAAGAACAGAGTATTGAAAGTAGAGAGCTCTTGGCAAGCTAATACCCTGTCACAAATGTTACAAATGTTACAGTATCACCAGAATAGAATTAGAGAAGAACAAGAACACGAACAAAGACGTATGAAAGACACGAAAATGAAAATGCTCGTCGCCCAGTCAGTTCCGGCTGACAGTCATAAAAAGGGTGCAACACAGTCCAGTAATTCAGCGGTTCCCGTTAAAGGGACATGCAACTATTGTAAACAGCCAGGTCATTATATAAACGATTGTGCAGTTCTGAAACATAATATCTCTACGGGTAAAACCAAGGAGAGACCACGTCCGCCTAGACAGGATCAGATCCAACAACAAGTACCTCAGAATGTACAGCCTATGCAAGCAGCACAACAGATCGTAGCAGTACCACAGTCACAGCCTATTGCCGTAACACAAAACACGACACAACAGATGTACCAGTATGCACAAAATGACTATCCAGATTATCAGCGATACACATGAAATAGCCTAGAGAGGGAAGTTGGCTTACCCCTTATTGAGGTTCCCGTAGATCAAGAGGGTCCTTATGTACATAGTCAAGTATTAGGGAAAGACAGAAAGTTTTTAATTGATACAGGGGCAAGCAGAACAACTATAAGTCACGACGAGGTTCCAGGGGCACCCCTCTCAGGCTCACAAAATGTTTCCCTTGGATTTTCAGGACAACCTATTGTTAATGAAGTATCGCAACCTCTGCCTCTTACAGTTGGTCCATTGACACGGACTACAGATCTATTGCTTACAAAATCATGCCCAGAAAACTTGTTAGGTATAAAGACACTGAAAGCTCTAGGAGCTGTAATATGTTGTTCCCCGGAGGGGGTACGACTATTCTTGCGTGACTTTAAAGGTCACTATGTATTTAGAGACATGGATCACAGGTTACAGAATGTCCCTGCACATTTATGGGCACAAGGCCCTACTGATGTAGGTTGTATGCACATTACACCATATCGAGTCACACTCAAAGCAGGAGTGGTATTACCACGAATTCGAATATACAAGTTACCTCCAGATGCTGTAGTGGCTTTGCTGCAAATCATTGACGAGCTCATTGCACAAGGAGTGGTTGTGGAAACCGACTCCAATGTGTGTAATTCTCCTATAATTCCGGTTCTTAAACGAACTGATCCAAAAGCACCCCCAGTTTATCGATTAATTATTGATCTGCGCGAATTGAATAAATGCATTGTACCACAATATCCCGTGGTTCCAGATATCTCTTCATTATTGACAGCTATTGATTCAGAAGCAACGTTCTTTACTGTAATTGACCTCAAGAACGCCTTCTTTAGCGTCCCAATCGATCCGGAAAGCCAATATTTGTTCGGATTTAGTTTAAATGGACGAAGCTTCAAATTTGCACGCGCACCTCAAGGATTTACAGAAAGCCCCAGCATCTACAGCCAAGCACTGAAAAGACAACTTGACAGTATCCACATGCCTGTTAACACTGCACTGCTTCAGTATGTCGATGATCTGCTGATCACCGCCCGAAGCGAACCCGAATGTGAAAAAGCATCACTGACGGTTTTACATTTTCTGGCCGACAAGGGGCACAAGGTGTCCCCTTCGAAGCTGCAATTCTGTGTTCAGCAAGTTGTGTACCTTGGGCACTTGCTGTCCAAGGGGGGAAGACAGCTCACACCTGATTGCATCCAGTTAATTGTAAACATGCCACCACCCAAGACACAAAAGGAGGTGCGGGCCTTCATAGGTCTCACTTCGTACTGTAGACAATGGATTCCCCAGTATGCATTTTTAGTAAAGCCACTCATTCAGTTGACAACCCAGGAGGCAGCGACTTCGACTGTCCTCCCTTGGACTCAGGCACATACACAAGCTTTTGAAGACTTAAAGAAAGCCTTATGTCAAGCACCTGTTTTAGCGACACCATGTTACAGTAAGCCTTTTACACTCTTCGTTACAGAACGCGAAGGTACTGCCTTGTCAGTACTCACTCAGGAACAAGCAGGTTCACACAAGCCGTGTGCTTACTTTTCCAGCACATTAGATCCAGTAGCTCAGGCTCTGCCTACATGCCTGAAATCAGTCGCAGCGACAGCTTTAGCAATCAGACAAAGCGATTCCATAGTATTAGGACATCAATTGACAGTGCAAGTTCCACACTCCGTGGAAGTTCTTTTAAACCGAACTCAGACTCAGCACTTGACTATAGCACGACTGACAGGTTACGAATTAACATTGTTTTAGCCACACATAGAAATCAGACGCTGCAGTACATTAAATCCTGCCACACTTTTGCCATTAAGTGGAACAGACCCACTGGCACATGATTGCATTGAAGTCATTACTATTACGACAAAACCCAGACAAGACTTGACAGATGTTCCATTATCGGATCCAGACCTGACACTTTATGTGGATGGTTCATGTATGAGAACAAGTACAGGAGAATTAGTGGCCGCTTACGCAGTCACGACAGACACCGAAGTCATTGAAACAAATTGTATTGACACATTATCAGCTCAAGCAGCAGAGCTCATCGCTCTGACACAAGCCTGTATTCAAGCCAGAAATAAAAGAGTCAACATATACACAGATTCACGTTATGCATTCGGAGTTGTACACGACTTCGGAGTCCTCTGGCGAGAGAGAGGTTATTTGACTTCTCACGGTGCCAACATTCAACACGGTCCCCTCATTCAAGCCCTGTTAGATGCAATACATCTGCCTACTTCAATATCTATCATGAAGTGCAAGGCCCATACAAAAGTCACCGATATTATTTCCCAGGGTAACGACCTGGCAGACCGAACAGCTAAGCAAACAGTACAGAATAGAACTCATGCAACTGACTTGACAAAGACAATAGTTCCGACACCGACACACTGCATGACAGTTAGGGATCCCGCCCTTGATGTAATTGACATACAGACACATGCTACACCAGAGGAAACCAAGAAATGGACTGAACTAGGAGGGATCCAAACAGATCAGGGATGGATGACGAAGGGAAAATCTACATGGTTTCTCCCCGACTCAATGGTTCAAGTTATCATTAACACAATACATAGTCCAGCACATCTAGGAGAAAAAGCTATGTTAGACAGTATTCAAAACATTTGGTTTAATAAACACTTACGAGCTGCAGCCAAACAGAAAGTCCGTACTTGTATGATTTGTTGTCAGTTCAACCCAGGTAAAGGCGTACCTGTAGAGCGAGGTGGATTTCAACCTCCTGATCACCCTGTTGAAGTCCTCCAGATGGATTATATCCAGATGGAACGATGTCGAGGATTCAAATATGTCCTCGTAGTTGTATGCGCTCTTTCCCGTTGGACAGAAGCATATCCAGTCTCAGATTACACTGCCCCGACCACTGCCAAGCAGCTGGTTCGTGAATTCTTCCCACGGTATGGTTTGCCCCGTATCGTGTACTCAGATAATGGCCAACCGTTCTCATCCGAGCTGATGAAACACATTTCACTCCTGTTAGGTTATCAATGGAAATTTCACTGTGTCCGGCATCCCGAGGCAGCAGGTCTCGTGGAACGTCATAATCAGACTCTGAAAATTCGACTTTCTAAAATCTGTAGAGAGAAAGGCGTCGACTGGATAGTAGCCTTACCAGTTGCACTCTTTTACATGAGAATGGTAGCACATTCTCGCACAGGGCTATCCCCGTACGAGGTGGTCTTCGGTAGGCCACCAAATATGTGGGGGACGCCTATACCTCGTAAAATCACTGATGTTGATTGTAATATGCTGACAGATTACCTTGCTTCCTTGATGTCTGCACTACAATCTTGCCGTTCACAGGTAGCTGCAGCCTTTCCCGACAACACCGAGGTGAAGCCCCATGAAGTGGTTCCCGGAGATTTTGTTTTTATAAGAAACTTCGACAGGAGGAGCCCGTTGGAGCCTCGCTGGCAAACGCTGAAATTAGTACTCCTGACCACGAGGACAGCAGTGAAGGTCGAGGGTCGCAAGGGTTGGCTACACTCGAGCCATATCAAGAAATTTCATGGACTACCTTCTGATTTGGACTCTCAGCCCTGCCCCCCTCCACAGACTGATTCAAAACTCCCCCTGGTCGAGAACACTGCTTCCCAAGACTATAAACTGAAACTAAGGTCTAGCAAGTCAGACAATTTGATTGTTTAAGTCCTCTCCTAGGTGAATCGATTGAATTAGTCTCTGACATGTATCCTCTAGACCGAAATCGAGAGAGAGATAGACAGAAACTGCTCAAGAAACGTGCATATTGTAAATCACTTCATAGTCACTGTATAGTGACATTGTTGATTATGTTTTTCCTAAATCTTCTGATTATTGCTGCAAGTATACTGTTGCACATGTACTATCCTATTTTCAAGCGTGCTCATTCTGCTTACAATGATACTGCCGAACATTCTTTTAGCGAATTACCTTCACATGAGTTGCCCTATAGACTTGCGCTGCGCAACAACACATTCATTAGTATGTTACATCACTCCCATCAGGCCAGCAATGCTACAAATTGTTGGATATGTGGCCAACTCCCTCCCTATCAGAAATACAAGGGAGTTCTGCCCCTCTTTCCGTATCCATTCACACATAATGGTTCCTGTGGCGCATGGTTTAGTTTGATTAATTCTTTAGATTCAAATACTGTAGTTTACCAGAGCAACTGGGTATGGGGAAACCTGAACTTAGTTTTGCTTAAAGCCTGTTACCCTAACAAGGAGGGACTTCCCAAAAGGACAGGAACTGACCTAGAAAATGAAGTATATGGATTTTTTTTTTTAAACAAATTTTATTAGTTCATTGAACAAAATGCAATCAATCCCCGTCTCCCATAATCCGCCCCCCAGCCAAATCAGGACATCTTGCAATACCCATCCCAGCACATAAGCTACATCTGTACAGCATACACCCCAATAATGTCCGTTCTACTAGGTAGTGCATCCACAGGAGTAATCCACCATGAGCGTGCGAGAGAGCCAAAATACCCCCCACCCCATCCCCCAACATCCCCCCCAACGAGCCCCTCCTCCCTACCCACCCACCCAAGCATGTCGCCAGTACCTATCAGAAGTACATGTACATCAAAATCGCAGTCATCACCCGTCGAGTCCGCCTCCCGGGAATCCCAACAGAGAGTACCTCAAGAGCAGAGGGGGGAAGCCCTGCAGAGGGCGCTCAAGGAACCGGGGCCCCGTCATCCCCCACCGGATCTCCCCCATCTCCCACAACCGAACATTTGAACAAGTCCAGGAGAGCCATCCATGCCCGGGCCCATTCATGCGATCTTTCATTGTCACTGCGTCGAGCCAAACATAATCTATAAGTCCCCTCACTTCCCGCCCATTTCTCCATTTCCCTAGCCCACCGTAAAAAATTAGGGCCCCGCCGCGCCTTCCAATGAGAAGTAATCTCCCGCTTGGCCAGGACCAGCCCTAGATCAAGAAACCTACTGGTGACCTTAGTCTTTGCTGTATGCGGAAATCCATGTAGCAAGCATACCCCCGGGCCTACCTCCAAGTGAAAATGAAGTATATGGATTAGGTAATTTTACACTCAACCTCATGATTCTGAATGTTGAATCCGAAGCTGCACTAGTCTTGCCTGCTATGTCAGTATTACCAGTCAAAGGTGAATTATGTGTAAGAAAGAATGGTTCAGTACACCTGGGTCATAGTAAATGTACTACTGTGATCGAATTCAGTGATAAAGGCAAGTCTAAATTTAGAGCTTCCCGTCATTCCTACTTCATTTGTGGTCATACCGCATATATACGCTTACCTCTATATTGGGATGGTACCTGTTACATTGCATTCCTTCTGCCACCTGTTTTCCTAGCCCCTCCTGATTATCATAGAAATACCCATCTAGTACACAATAGACCCCAGAGAGATCTCCCGATTGTTGACTACACTGAAACAGCATGGGAACAATATACAGACTTCAATAAAGGTCTCTTTCCCTACATAGGTGTTGTCTCTAATAGTAAACTGATACGTAGATTAACCAGAACCCTTGAAGCAGTAGTGAATGAAACTACCTCTGCCCTAGGCAACTTAACAGAGGAGCAGTCTGCGATGCGGATTGTTGTTCTCCAAAATCGTCTTGTCCTTGACGTCATCCTGGCCGATAGGGGCGGAGCCTGTAGAGTCATCGGATCAAGTTGTTGTGTTTTCATTCCAGAAAACGCGCCATCCGTATATAAAGCCATAACTCGTCTTCATAAGATTGCAAGCCAGATACATCAGAATCCAGGCACCTGGACATGGTCCGGTTGGTTCTGGAGCGTGTTGTCAGCCTGGGGATGGAAAGTCCTATCCTTCCTAGGTATTGGCCTTCTCATAGTATTCAGTTGCTGCCTGTGTCTACAATGTGGACCAGCGATTTGCGGCCTGTGTGCCACGTCATGTATTCCACGTTCGAGTTCTAGTTCAAAATCCCGGAAGAAGAAAGAAGAGCAAATGATGTTACATGAACAAATTGATGGATTCCTGAGGATCGATATCTCATGAAGGGTCCGTAGGGGACAAGGAGGGAATGAGGAAATATGAATTTTTATGGTCAATTATGTCCCCTATCTTAGACCCCAACGGCTCCATGTACATGCTACAAGTACATGTATGTTCCCTCCACTTCAAGCTATGAAGACGCAAATACATATGTGTCCAACGTCAACATGTCCTCTTTCAGATCCGCCATGAATGGGTCGAATATTCCGTTCCTAAGTATGCCTTGCCACCGTCTTTATATGGTATACTTTTCACGTTTTCCAGCTCTGGCAAGGTAGGCCCTGAATTCTGCCATCGAGCTTTTCCTGCTTCTGCCTCTGAATGCTCCAGCCTGGACCTGTATCTGTATCCATGACCTTTGTCTTACTTCCTGCGCGGCTAACGGTGCCTGGCCCGGCCTGTTGCCTGCCAAGACTGTATTCAGCCTCCAAGTTATCTGCTCCGCTCCTCGAGAAATGCATTCCTGTCTAGTAGTTTAGGTAAACATCCTTCCAGCTACAGAGCAAAGGGCCCGGCCTTACTGTCTCCGTGCAAGTAATTCATGGCTTCTGTTGCCATGGTAGGCCCATGCCCCTCGCATCTCATGTAGACACGTAGACGCTTATACACGCACTAGTAGTCAGTATAGGATAGCCTCTGCCTGAGAGACCTTTCCTTCCAGATAATACAGTTCCTTAAACACAAGATATTAGATACGATTTGGGATTAGGTTGTTCTGACATCCCAGACTTCTGTCTCCTCATGTAGGGCTAAATGTCAAGTCCTCTTTACCCTCCAGTTACACGTCAATCACACGTCATGCTACTGTGCGCGCATATTTGGCAAGTATTTCTGCTGACTTTGCAGGATTCTCTTATGGATCCACCCACTTGTGTCATCATCATAATGACGTTTCTAGTACATGCCCTCATGCACGCCTATTGTAACGCCTTTTCATTACGTATGTGTATTCTTATCTCTCTTCTCAGCTGTAACGCCTTCTGCATATGTCTTCACTGTAATGCATTTACTATATATATGACAACCTGTCAATAAAATATTGCTTCTATCCCTTCCCGAACCTTAGTGGTGACGGAATACGATTGCCTGGTTCGAACCAATTCCTTTGTAAGGAATAAACCCATTTTAAAAACCTCAAATGCCACGGATTCTGCCTCTTATTTTTACTGAGTTATTCTTATTGAATTTTACCGCATAAATTAAGTCTAGGTAATTAAATTTACCACAAGCCTCACTCCCAATGAGTGACACTGGATCAAGGTAAGAGGTTTCCTCAAAGACAAATAGTCAATGCCAGTGGTTGTGAGCCTTACTCCCAATGAGTGACACTGCTACAAGGTGAGAGGTTCCCTCCAATCAAAAGGCCAATGCAACAGGGCATAAGCCTCACTCCTAATGAGTGACACTGCACCAAACTTGAGAGGCTCACTCCACTGCAAGAGCCAGTGACACAGAATGTGAGCATCACTCCCAATGAGTGACACTGCACCAAGGTGAGAGGTTATCTCCAATCGAAATGCCAATGCCACAGAGTGTGAGCCTCACTTCCAATGAGTTACACTACACCAAATTTGAGGCTCCCTCCAGTGCAAGAGCCAGTGCCACAGGGTGTGAGCCTCACTTCCAATGAGTGATAGTGCACCAAGGTGAGCGGTTCACTCCAATCAAAATGCCAATGCCACAGGGTGTGAGCCTTACTCCCAATGAGTGACACTGCACCAAGGTGAGAGATTCCTTCAGAGACAAATGCCAATGCCACTGGATGTGAGCCTCACTCCCAATGAGTGAAAATGTACCAGGGTGGGAAGTTCTCTCCAGTATGAGCCAGTGCCAATGGGTGTGAGCCACACTCCCAATGAGTGACACTGCACCAAGGTGAGAGGATTCCTCCAGTGCAAGAGCCAGTGCCAAAGGGTGTGAGCCTCACATGCAATGAGTGACCCTGCACCAAGGTGTGAGGTTCCCTCCAAGACAAAGGCCAATGCCACAGGGTGTGAGCCTCACTACCAATGAGTGACACTGCACCAAGGTGAGAGGTTCCCTCCAGTGGAAGAGCCAGTGCCACATGTTGTGAACCTCACACCCAATGGGTGACACTGCACAAAGGTGAGATGTTCCCTCCAGTGCAAGAGCCAGTGCCACAGGATATGAGCCTCACACTCAATGGGTGACATTGCACCAAGGTGAAAGGTTCCTTCCAAGACAAAGGCCAATGCCACAGGGTGTGAGCCACACTCCCAATGAGTGACACTGCACCAAGGTGAGAGGATTCCTCCAGTGCAAGAGCCAGTGCCAAAGGGTGTGAGCCTCACATGCAATGAGTGACCCTGCACCAAGGTGTGAGGTTCCCTCCAAGACAAAGGCCAATGCCACAGGGTGTGAGCCTCACTACCAATGAGTGACACTGCACCAAGGTGAGAGGTTCCCTCCAGTGGAAGAGCCAGTGCCACATGTTGTGAACCTCACACCCAATGGGTGACACTGCACAAAGGTGAGATGTTCCCTCCAGTGCAAGAGCCAGTGCCACAGGATATGAGCCTCACACTCAATGGGTGACATTGCACCAAGGTGAAAGGTTCCTTCCAAGACAAAGGCCAATGCCACAGGGTGTGAGCCTCGCTCCCAATGAGTGACACTGGATCAAGGTAAGTAGTTTCCTCAAAGACAAATGGTCAATGCCACAGGTTGTGAGCCTTACTCCCAGTGAGAGACACTGCTCCAAGGTGAGAGGTTCCCTCCAATCGAAAGGCCAATGCCACAGAGTGTGAGCCTCTCTCCCAATGAGTGACACTAACCAAATTTGAGAGGCTCCCTCCAGTGCAAAAGCCAGTGCCACTGGGTGTGAGCCTCACACCCAATGGGTAACACTGCGCCAAGGTGAGAGGTTCCCTCCAGTGCAAGAGCCAGTGCCACAGGATATGAGCCTCACACTCAATGGGTGACATTGCACCAAGGTGAAAGGTTCCTTCCAAGACACAGGCCAATGCCACAGGGTGTGAGCCTCAATCCCAATGAGTGACCCTGCAACAAGGTGAGAGGTTCTCTCCAGTAAGAGCCAGTGGCAATGGTTGTGAGCCACAATCCCAATGAGTGACACTGCACCAAGGTAAGAGGTTCGTTCCAAGACAAATGCCAATCCCACAGGGTGTGAGCCTCACTCCCAATGAGTGACACTGCACCAAGGTGGGAGCTTCCCACAAGTACAAGGACCAGTGCCACAGAGTTTGAGCCTCACTCCCAATGAGTTATACTGCACCAATGTGAGAGGTTCCCTCCAGTGCATGAGCCAGTGCCACAGGGTGTGAGCCTCACACCCAATGATTGACACTGCACCAAGGTGAGAGGTTCCCTCCAGTGGAAGAGCCAGTGCCACATGGTGTGAGCCTCACACCCAATGGGTGACAATGCACCAAGGTGAGAGGTTCCCTCCAGTGCAAGAACCAGTGCCACAGGGTGTGAGCCTCACACTCAATGGGTGACATTGCAGCAAGGTGAAAGGTTCCTTCCAAGACAAAGGCCATGCCACAGGGTGTGAGCCTCACTCCCAATGAGTGACACTGTACCAAGGTAATAGTTTTCCTCATAGACAAATGGTCAATGCCATAGATTGTGAGCCTTACTCCCAATGAGTGACACTGCTTCAAGGTGAGAGGTTCCACCACTGCCACAGGGTGTGAACCTGACTCCCAATGAATGACACTACACCATATTTGAGAGGCTCCCTCCAGTGCAAGAGCCAGTGCCACAGGGTGTAAGCCTCACTTCCAATGAGTGATACTGCACCAAGGTGAGCGGTTCACTCCAATCAAAATGCCAATGCCACAGGGTGTGAGCCTCACTCCCAATGAGTGACACCTCACCAAGGTGAGAGGTTCCTTCCAAGACAAATGCCAATGCCACTGGATGTGAGCCTCACTCCCAATGAGTGACACTGTACCAGGGTGGGAAGTTCCCTCCAGTAGGAGCCAGTGCCAATGGGTGTGAGCCACACTCCCATTGAGTGACACTGTACCAAGGTGAGAGGATTCCTCCAATGCAAGAGCCAGAGCCACAGGGTGTGAGCCTCACACCCAATGGGTGACCCTGCACTAAGGTGAGAGGTTCCTTACAAGACAAAAGCCAATACCACAGGGTGTGAGCCTGACTCCCAATAAGTGTCACTGCACCAAGGTGAGAGGTTCCTTCCAAGACAAATGCCAATGCCACAGGGTGTTAGCCTCACTCCCAATGAGTGACACTGCGCCAAGGTGGGAGGTTCCCTCCAGTAGGAGCCAGTGCCACTGGGTGTGAGCCACACTCCCAATGAAGGACACTGCACCAATGTGAGAGGTTCACTCCAGTGAAAGTTCCAGTGTCACAGGGATTGAGCCTCACTACCAATGATTGACAATGCACCAAGGTGAGAGGTCCCCTCCAAGACAAAGGCCAATGCCACGGGGTGTGAGCCTCACTCCCAATAAGTGACACTGCACCAAGGTGAGAGGTTCCTTCCGAGACAAATGCCAATGCCAATGGATGTGAGCCACACTCCCAATGGGTGACACTGCACCAAGGTGAGAGGTTCACTCCAGTGAAAGAGTCAGTGCCATCGGGTGTGAGCCTCACTACCAATGAGTGACCCTGCACCAAGGTGAGAGGTTCCCTCCAATCGAAATGCCAATGCCACAGGGAGTGAGCCTCACTTCCAATGAGTGACACTGCACCAATGTGAGAGGTTCCCTCCAGTGAGAGAGCCAATGTCACAGGGTGTGAGCCTCACTCCCAATGAGTGACACTGCACAAAGGTGGGAGGTTCCATCTAGTGCAAGAGCGAGTGAAAGAGGGTCTGAGCCTCACTCACAATAAGTGTCACTGAAACAAGTTAATCGGTTCCCTCTAAGACAGACGCCAATTCCAGAGGGTGTGAGCCTCACTCCCAATGAGTGACACTGCACCAAGGTGGGAGGTCCCCACAAGTATAAAAGCCAGTGAAAACAGGGTGTGAGCCTCACTCCCAATGAGTGACACTGCATCAATGTGAGAAGTTCCCTCCAGTGCAAGAGCCAATGCCACAGGGTGTGAGCCTCACACCCAATGAGTGACACTGCACCAAGGTGAGAGGTTCCCTTCAGTGCAAGAGCCAGTGCCACAGGATATGAGCCTCACACTCAATGGGTTACATTGCACCAAGGTGAAAGGTTCCTTCCAAGACAAAGGCC
Source organism: Triturus cristatus (assembly GCF_964204655.1). Lineage (NCBI taxonomy): Eukaryota > Metazoa > Chordata > Amphibia > Caudata > Salamandridae > Triturus > Triturus cristatus. The sequence goes on along the minus strand of NC_140590.1, from coordinate 6,770,679 downwards.
AATGCCACAGGGTGTGAGACTCAATATCAATGAGTGACACTGCACCAAGGTGAGAGGTTCCCTCCAATGGAAGAGCCAGTGCCACATGTTGTGAACCTCACACCCAATGAGTGACACTGAACCAAGGTGGGAGGTTCCATCCAGTGCAAGAGCGAGTGAAAGAGGGTGTGAGCCTCACTCACAATAAGTGTCACTGAAACAAGTTAATCGGTTCCCTCTAAGACAGACGCCAATTCCAGAGGGTGTGAGCCTCACTCCCAATGAGTGACACTGCACCAAGGTGGGAGGTCCCCACAAGTATAAAAGCCAGTGAAAACAGGGTGTGAGCCTCACTCCCAATGAGTGACACTGCATCAATGTGAGAAGTTCCCTCCAGTGCAAGAGCCAGTGCCACAGGGTGTGAGCCTCACACCCAATGAGTGACACTGAACCAAGGTGAGAGGTTCCCTTCAGTGCAAGAGCCAGTGTCACAGGATATGAGCCTCACACTCAATGGGTTACATTGCACCAAGGTGAAAGGTTCCTTCCAAGACAAAGGTCAATGCCACAGGGTGTGAGACTCAATATAAATGAGTGACACTGCACCAAGGTGAGAGGTTCCCTCCAGTGGAAGAGCCAGTGCCACATGTTGTGAACCTCACACCCAATGGGTGACACTGCACCAAGGTGAGAGGTTCCCTCCAGTGCAAGAGCCAGTGCCACAGGATATGAGCCTCGCTCCCAATGAGTGACACTGGATCAAGGTGAGAGGTTTCCTCCAATCAAAAGACCAATGCCACAGGGTGTGAGCCTCAATACCAATGAGCAACACTACACCAAATTTGAAAGGCTCCCTCCAGTGCAAGAGCTAGTGCCACAGGGTGTGAGCCTCACTCACAATGAGCAACTCTGCACCAAGGTGAGAGTTTCCCTCCAATCGAAATGCCAATACCACAGGGTGTGAGCCTCACTCCCAATGTGTGACACTGCACCAAGGTGGGAGGTTCGCTCCAGTGCAAGAGCCAGTGCCAGAGGGTGTGAGCTTCCCTCCCAATAAGTGACACTGCAACAAGTTGAGAGGTTTCCTCCAAGTCAAATGCCAATTCCAAGGGTGTGAGCCTCACTCCCAATGAGTGACACTGCACCAAGGTGGGAGGTTCCCACAAGTACAAGAGCCAGTGCCAAAGGGTGTGAGCCTCACTCCCAATGAGTTACTCAGCACCAATGTGAGAGGTTTCCTACAGTGGAAGAGCCAGTGCCACAGGGTGTGAGCCTCACACCCAATGGGTGACACTGCATCAAGCTGATAGGTTCCCTCCAGGGCAAGGTCCGGTGTCACAGGATATGAGCATCACACTCAATGGGTGACAGTGCACCAAGGTGAAAGGTTCCTTCCAAGACGAAGGACAATGCCACAGGGTGTGAGCCTCTCTCCCAATGAGTGACACTGAACCAAGGTAATAGGATTCTTCAGAGACAAATGGACAATGCCACAGGTTGTGAGCCTTACTCGCAATGAATGACAATGCTCCAAGGTGAGAGATTCCCTCCAATAGAAAGGCCAATGCCACAGAGTGTGAGCCTCACTCCCAATGAGTGACACTACACCAAATTTGAGAGGCTCCCTCCAGTGAAAAAGCCATTGCCACAGGGTGTGAGCCTCACTCGCAAAGAGTGACACTGCACCAAGGTGAGAGGTTTCCTCCACTCGAAATGCCAATGCCACCGGGTGTGAGCCTCACTCCCAATGAGTGACACTGTACCAAGCTGGGTGGTTTCCACAAGTACAAGAGCAGTGCACAGGGTGTTAGCCTCACTCCCAATGAGTGACACTGCACCAAGGTGGGAGGTTCCCTCCAGTGCATGAGCCAGAGCCAGAGGGTGTGAGCCTCACTCCCAATAAGTGACACTGCAACAATTTGAGAAGTTCCCTCCCAGACAAATGCCAATTCCACAGGATGTGAGCCTCACTCCCAATGAGTGACACTGCACCAAGGTTGGATGTTCCCACAAGTACAAGAGCCAGTGCCACAGGGTGTGAGCCTCACTCCCAATGAGTGACACTGCACCAAGGTGAGAGGTTCCCTCCAGTGCAAGAGCCAGTGCTACAGGATATGAGCTTCACACTCAATGGGTGACATTGCACCAAGGTGAAAGATTCCTTCCAAGACAAAGGCCAATGCCACAGGGTGTGAGCCTCACTCCCAATGAGTGACACTTCACCAAGGTGAGAGGTTCCCTTCAGTGGAAGAGCCAGTGCCCCAGGGTGGTAGCCTCACACCCAATGGGTGACACTGCACCAAGGTGGGAGGTCCCCACAAGTATAAAAGCCAGTGAAAACAGGGTGTGAGCCTCACTCCCAATGAGTGACACTGCATCAATGTGAGAAGTTCCCTCCAGTGCAAATGCCAGTGCCACAGGGTGTGAGCCTCACACCCAATGAGTGACACTGAACCAAGGTGAGAGGTTCCCTTCAGTGCAAGAGCCAGTGCCACAGGATATGAGCCTCACATTCAATGGGTTACATTGCACCAAGGTGAAAGGTTCCTTCCAAGACAAAGGCCAATGCCACAGGGTGTGAGACTCAATATAAATGAGTGACACTGCACCAAGGTGAGAGGTTCCCTCCAGTGGAAGAGCCAGTGCCACATGTTGTGAACCTCACACCCAATGGGTGACACTGCACCAAGGTGAGAGGTTCCCTCCAGTGCAAGAGCCAGTGCCGCAGGATATGAGCCTCACACTCAATGAGTGACACTGAACCAAGGTGAGAGGTTCCCTTCAGTGCAAGAGCCAGTGCCACAGGATATGAGCCTCACATTCAATGGGTTACATTGCACCAAGGTGAAAGGTTCCTTCCAAGACAAAGGCCAATGCCACAGGGTGTGAGACTCAATATAAATGAGTGACACTGCACCAAGGTGAGAGGTTCCCTCCAGTGGAAGAGCCAGTGCCACATGTTGTGAACCTCACACCCAATGGGTGACACTGCACCAAGGTGAGAGGTTCCCTCCAGTGCAAGAGCCAGTGCCGCAGGATATGAGCCTCACACTCAATGAGTGACATTACACCAAGGTGAAAGGTTCCTTCCAAGACAAAGGCCAATGCCACAGGGTGTGAGCCTCACTCCCAATGAGTGACACTGGATCAAGGTGAGAGGTTTCCTCCAATCGAAAGACCAATGCCACAGGGTGTGAGCCTCAATACCAATGAGCAACACTACACCAAGGTGAGAGTTTCCCTCCAATCGAAATGCCAATACCACAGGGTGTGAGCCTCACTCCCAATGAGTGACACTGCACGAAGGTGGGAGGTTCACTCCAGTGCAAGAGCCAGTGCCAGAGGGTGTGAGCCTACCTCCCAATAAGTGACACTGCAACAAGTTGAGAGGTTTCCTCCAAGTCAAATGCCAATTCCAAGGGTGTGAGCCTCACTCCCAATGAGTGACACTGCACCAAGGTGGGAGGTTCCCACAAGTACAAGAGCCAGTGCCAGAGGGTGTGACCCTCACTCCCAATGAGTTACTCAGCACCAATGTGAGAGGTTTCCTACAGTGGAAGAGCCAGTGCCACAGGGTGTGAGCCTCACACCCAATGGGTGACACTGCATCAAGCTGATAGGTTCCCTCCAGGGCAAGGTCCGGTGTCACAGGATATGAGCATCACACTCAATGGGTGACAGCGCACCAAGGTGAAAGGTTCCTTCCAAGACGATGGACAATGCCACAGGGTGTGAGCCTCTCTCCCAATGAGTGACACTGTACCAAGGTGAGAGGTTCCCTCCAGTGGAAGAGCCATGCCACAGGGTGTGAGCCTCACAACCAATGGGTGACACTCCACCAAGGTGAGCGGGTCCCTCCAGTGCAAGAGCCAGTGCCACAGGATATGAGCCTCACACTCAATGGGTGACATCGCACCACGGTGAAATATTCCTTCCATGACAAAGGCGAATGCCACAGGGTGTGAGCCTCACTCCCAATGAGTGACACTGAACCAAGGTAATAGGATTCTTCAGAGACAAATGGACAATGCCACAGGTTGTGAGCCTTACTCGCAATGAGTGACAATGCTCCAAGGTGAGAGATTCCCTCCAATAGAAAGGCCAATGCCACAGAGTGTGAGCCTCACTCCCAATGAGTGACACTACACCAAATTTGAGAGGCTTCCTCCAGTGAAAAAGCCATTGCCACAGGGTGTGAGCCTCACTCGCAAAGAGTGACACTGCACCAAGGTGAGAGGTTTCCTCCAATCAAAATGCCAATGCCACAGGGTGTGAGCCTCACTCCCAATGAGTGCCACTGTACCAAGCTGGGTGGTTTCCACAAGTACAAGAGCCAGTGCACAGGGTGTTAGCCTCACTCCCAATGAGTGACACTGCACCAAGGTGGGAGGTTCCCTCCAGTGCATGAGCCAGTGCCAGAGGGTGTGAGCCTCACTCCCAATAAGTGACACTGCAACAATTTGAGAAGTTCCCTCCCAGACAAATGCCAATTCCACAGGATGTGAGCCTCACTCCCAATGAGTGACACTGCACCAAGGTTGGATGTTCCCACAAGTACAAGAGCCAGTGCCACAGGGTGTGAGCCTCACTCCCAATGAGTGACACTGCACCAAGGTGAGAGGTTCCCTCCAGTGCAAGAGCCAGTGCTACAGGATATGAGCTTCACACTCAATGGGTGACATTGCACCAAGGTGAAAGGTTCCTTCCAAGACAAAGGTCAATTCCACAGGGTGTGAGCCTCACTCCCAATGAGTGACACTGCACCAAGGTGAGAGGTTCCCTTCAGTGGAAGAGCCAGTGCCCCAGGGTGGTAGCCTCACACCCAATGGGTGACACTGCACCAAGGTGAGATGTTCCCTCTAGTGCCAGAGCCAGTGCCTCATAATATGAGCATCACACTCAATGGGTGACATTGCACCAAGGTGAAAGGTTCCTTCCAAGAGAAAGGCCAATGCCACAGGGTGTGAGCCTCACTTCCAGTGAGTGACACTGGCTGAAGGTAAGAGGTTTCCTCAAAGACAAATGGTCAATGCCAAAGGTTGTGAGCCTTACTCCCAATGAGTAATACTGCTCCAAGGTGAGAGGTTTAATCCATTCGAAAGGCCAGTGCCACAGGGTGTGAACCTCACTCCCAATGAGTGACAGTACACAACATTTGAGAGGCTCTCTCCAGTGCAAGAGCCAGTCCCACAGGGAGTGAGCATCATTCCCAATGAGTGACACTGCACCAAGGTGAGAGGTTCCCTCCAATCGAAATGCCAATGCCACAGGGTGTAAGCCTCACTCCCTATGAGTGGCACTGCACCAAGGTGGGTGGTTCCCTCCAGTGCAAGAGCCAGTGCCAGAGGGTGAGAGCCTCACTCCCAATAAGTGACTGTGAGAAGTTGGCCTGGCATATGCTGGTCAATAGTTATAGTGGCCACCTTGCACCAGTCCAATTAGACTCTTATGATAGATAGGTTTAAGACAACCTTTTAAAGAAAGCTATCCTAGTGGTAGCTGTGGAGAGCAGCCTTCAGGCTAAGTCTCAGAGGAATGTAAAGCAGCTTGTTTTATCTTATAATCTCTTGAATTACCAAATGAAAGGACACCACACAGGTATATGTATCAAATATATTTGTATTTATTACTAGACACACTCTACTAATCTCTTTATGAGATTAGAAGCCAGGTACACATTCAAATGTCAACGTTTCACAATAAATTAAGCACAAATATGGCTGGTGCCATAGGGCCGTAACAGACCATATACAAAAAAAATGAGTCAACAAAGTCGAGTTGCAATATGACAAGGCCTAGGGCCTGGGGAATTGCTGGGGCTTTACTACCGCAGTGTTAGCAGGTGAGTAACAGGCCCACGGAAGACGCGTGCAGTGTGTGAACACAGCCGCGGGTTCCCTATTGATTATAATGGTGCAAGTCGCGGTTTGATTTTTAAAGTTTTAGGGTATTTCGAGGAAGTCTACAAGCAAGCCACTTACAAGGTAAGTACTTCGAGGGCCAACACACACTGGGGCACCGGAGTGCATGAGTTACCTCACTCAGGGAAGCCGGGTGCATAGGTGTCTTTTGGTGTCGGGTCGCGTCGCTGTTTTCTATGGAGACTAAAGAAGACATGCTGCTTGCGGCGAGTGAAGAAGTGTCCGGTGGAATCCAAGGGTGGATTCAAGATGCAGAAGACCTGAAAATTGAAGGGACAGTATTCAAGGTCACTTGCCAGTGACCGGTGGCCAGCAAGATGGATGACCACAGATGTCGCGTGATTTCAGGTCGTCGATGGTGTTTTGACTCTTTGCTCATGAGGTCCAGGAAGGATCGACGATGACCAGCAGCTGGATTCGCAGTGTTCCATATCGTCTGCGGCTGATGACGGTGTCGGCAACCGGATTGGAGCCAACAAGCCTTCACAACTGCAAGTCTCGTATAGACTGAAGAAAGTTGATGGTGCAGACCAGCAAGGTCTGATGGACTCACCAAGCAAGGGTAAGTGAGGGCAGGCCGTTAGCAACCAGGGGAGCCCTATGAGTTGTTAAGAAAGTCATCGGGGGACCCACTAGCCAACGGGCAAGTGATCGCAAAGACGCCTCTTCAGAAAATGCTTCACAGGAGCCCACGGTCACTCGGGATGGGGTAGGCCGCTGATTTTTGGTGCAAGACCTGCTGGAGTCTTGGGCAACAGATGGTCTAATGCACAAGTTCACATTCGACAATAGTTCACGGACCCTGGGTATTTCTGTTCCTCGTCAGTCGTGGGGTTCACTCGCCACAGCTCTGTTGGGGACTCACAATGGCTGCCGAGAAGTCAGGAAATCTTCTTCCGGGGCAGCAGGGACTTCGAACTCCGGCTGGAGCGGGAAAGTTTGCAAACTTTGATTAAGGTTTTTGCTGCCTGCCAAGCAGGGGAGTCACTCCTTGATTCCAAGGGAGATTCTTCTGTCTTCCAAAGGTAGTGGAACGTCGAAGGGCCAGGATTGTTCTTCGTAGAGCGTTGTCCAGGCTTATCTGCTTTGCAATGGCAATGCTGGCTATCTTATAGTGAAGACAGGGGAGGGACTAGCTCTATGACCACTCCTCTAGGAGGGTCGGGGTAGGGGGTGGTTACACCCACTTCCCTTTGTCCAGTTTCGTGCCAGAGCAGGGGCAGGTAGCCCCTGAACCGGTTTGAGCTGGCATATGCACAGAGGAGCCTACTGCTCCCCCAGTGCAAGACTTCAAAGCACTCTAAGAGTGCACCCACCCAGCTCCAATACACTAAATTCTGTCTGGAGGTGGTGACACCTCCCTGTGACAGGATGCCTTTTGTTGGGCTTCCTCCACTGCGAGTTTCAGTCAGCAGCAGGAGGGCAGCCCAGTGTCTGTGCTGGTGGCATCCATTTTGTGATGCCAGGGCTCTATAACATTTTTGTCGTTTAGTACAGTGGGTACATGTCATCTTCCCTAGAAATGGGATCATACTCCCACACCAGTTACTGGTGTGGGGGTATGATTCCAAGTTGTTTGACACCAAACACGACATGTTTTGATGCAGTCATTCCAAAGTTAGCATTTACCGCGAGGATATAATGCACTTAACAGTATATGGTTTAACCGCATCCACAAACAACCACAGAGAATAGACTCTGCCAGCAGCAGAGGGGTCCTGCTCATACAGAAGCACCCCCTCACATAGTAAACCAAGCACCCTGCCCTCAGGACTGATAGGGCCTGCTATAGGGGTGGCTGATAGGTTTATATGTGTGTATGGTGACATATAGGAACCTATACCTCAGTGAGGAGTGCTAACACTACCTCACACAGGCTGCAGTAGCAGGCCTGTGGTGTCAGATTGAGAATGCTTCCCAGGGGTGGCATAATACATGCTGCAGCCTCTGGTAGGCCTGTGAAGTGCCAATGCCCTAGGTACCTAAGGTACCATATACTGGGGGCTCATAAGGTACCACGGTATCCACTCACTAGTGCATCTAATATGCACACCAAGTTGTTTAGGGAGAACATAAAGACTGGGGTCCTGATTAGCAGGGACCCAGCCAGACTATAGCCAGAAACCAGTGTATACATCAGAAAAAAAGTGGGGGCAACATAAATGCAGATCCAACTCTCCTACAGTGACACTGCAACAAGTTGAGAGGTTCCCTCCAAGACAAACGCCAATGTCGCAGGGTGTGAGCCTCACTGCCAATGAGTGACACTGCACCAAGGTGCGAGGTTTCCTCCAGTGCAAGAGACAGTGCTACATGGTGTGTGCCTCACTCCCAAATAGTGACACTACACCAAGGTGAGAGGTTCCCTCCAGTAGAGCCAGTGCCACTGTATGTGAGACACACTCCCAATGAGTGACACTGCACCAAGGTGAGAGGTTGACTCCAGTGAAAGAGACAGTGCCATAGGGTGTGAGCCTCACTACCATTGAGTGACAATGCACCAATGTGAGAGGTCCCCTACAACACAAAGGCCAATGCCACAGGAAGTGAGCCTCACACCCAATGATTGACACTGCACCAAGGTGAGAGGTTCCCTCCAGTGGAAGAGCCAGTGCCACAGGGTGGAGCCTCACACCCAATGATTGACACTGCACCAAGGTGAGAGGTTCCCTCCAGTGGAAGAGCCAGTGCCACATGGTGTGAGCCTCACACCCAATGGGTGACAATGCACCAAGGTGAGAGGTTCCCTCCAGTGCAAGAGCCAGTGCCACAGGGTGTGAGCCTCACACTCAATGATGACACTGCACCAAAGTGGGAGGTTACCTCTAGTGCAAGAGCCAGTGCAAGAGGGTGTGAGCCTCACTCCCAATAAGTGACACTGCAATAAGTGAAGAGTTCCCTCCAGTGCAAGAGCCAATGCCACAGGGTGTGAGCCTCACTCCCAATGAGTGACACTGGATCAAGGTAAGAGGTTTCCTCAAAGACAAATAGTCAATGCCAGTGGTTGTGAGCCTTACTCCCAATGAGTGACACTGCTACAAGGTGAGAGGTTCCCTCCAATCAAAAGGCCAATGCAACAGGGCGTGAGCCTCACTCCTAATGAGTGACACTGCACCAAACTTGAGAGGCTCACTCCACTGCAAGAGCCAGTGACACAGGATGTGAGCCTCACTTCCAATGAGTGATACTGCACCAAGGTGAGCGGTTCACTCCAATCAAAATGCCAATGCCCCAGGGTGTGAGCCTTACTCCCTATGAGTGACACTGCACCAAGGTGAGAGATTCCTTCAGAGACAAATGCCAATGCCAATGGGTGTGAGCCACACTCCCAATGAGTGACACTGCACCAAGGTGAGAGGATTCCTCCAGTGCAAGAGCCAGTGCCAAAGGGTGTGAGCCTCACATGCAATGAGTGACCCTGCACCAAGGTGTGAGGTTCCCTCCAAGACAAAGGCCGATGCCACAGGGTGTGAGCCTCGCTCCCAATGAGTGACACTGGATCAAGGTAAGTAGTTTCCTCAAAGACAAATGGTCAATGCCACAGGTTGTGAGCCTTACTCCCAGTGAGAGACACTGCTCCAAGGTGAGAGGTTCCCTCCAATCGAAAGGCCAATGCCACAGAGTGTGAGCCTCTCTCCCAATGAGTGACACTACACCAAATTTGAGAGGCTCCCTCCAGTGCAAAAGCCAGTGCCACTGGGTGTGAGCCTCACACCCAATGGGTAACACTGCGCCAAGGTGAGAGGTTCCCTCCAGTAGGAGCCAGTGCCACAGGATATGAGCCTCACACTCAATGGGTGACATTGCACCAAGGTGAAAGGTTCCTTCCAAGACACAGGCCAATGCCACAGGGTGTGAGCCTCAATCCCAATGAGTGACCCTGCAACGAGGTGAGAGGTTCTCTCCAGTAAGAGCCAGTGGCAATGGTTGTGAGCCACAATCCCAATGAGTGACACTGCACCAAGGTAAGAGGTTCGTTCCAAGACAAATGCCAATCCCACAGGGTGTGAGCCTCACTCCCAATGAGTGACACTGCACCAAGGTGGGAGCTTCCCACAAGTACAAGGACCAGTGCCACAGAGTTTGAGCCTCACTCCCAATGAGTGATACTGCACCAATGTGAGAGGTTCCCTCCAGTGCATGAGCCAGTGCCACAGGGTGTGAGCCTCACACCCAATGATTGACACTGCACCAAGGTGAGAGGTTCCCTCTAGTGGAAGAGCCAGTGCTACATGGTGTGAGCCTCACACCCAATGGGTGACAATGCACCAAGGTGAGAGGTTCCCTCCAGTGCAAGAGCCAGTGCCACAGGGTGTGAGCCTCACACTCAATGGGTGACATTGCAGCAAGGTGAAAGGTTCCTTCCAAGACAAAGGCCATGCCACAGGGTGTGAGCCTCACTCCCAATGAGTGACACTGTACCAAGGTAAGAGTTTTCCTCATAGACAAATGGTCAATGCCATAGATTGTGAGCCTTACTCCCAATGAGTGACACTGCTTCAAGGTTAGAGGTTCCACCAATGCCACAGGGTGTGAACCTGACTCCCAATGAGTGACACTACACCATATTTGAGAGGCTCCCTCCAGTGCAAGAGCCAGTGCCACAGGGTGTGAGCCTCACTTCCAATGAGTGATACTGCACCAAGGTGAGCGGTTCACTCCAATCAAAATGCCAATGCCACAGGGTGTGAGCCTCACTCCCAATGAGTGACACCTCACCAAGGTGAGAGGTTCCTTCCGAGACAAATGCCAATGCCACTGGATGTGAGCCTCACTCCCAATGAGTGACACTGTACCAGGGTGGGAAGTTCCCTCCAGTAGGAGCCAGTGCCAATGGGTGTGAGCCACACTCCCATTGAGTGACACTGCACCAAGGTGAGAGGATTCCTCCAGTGCAAGAGCCAGTGCCAAAGGCTGTGACCCTCACACGCAATGAGTGACCCTGCACCAAGGTGAGAGGTTCCCTCCAAGAAAAAGGCAGATGCCACAGGGTGTGAGCCTCATTCCCAACGAGTGATGCTACGCCAAGGTGAGATGTTCCCTCCAATGCAAGAGCCAGAGCAACAGGGTGTGAGCCTCACACCCAATGGGTGACACTGCACCAAGGTGAGAGGTTCCTTCCAGTACAAGAGACAGTGCCACAGGGTGTGAGCTACACACCCAATGGGTGACCCTGCACTAAGGTGAGAGGTTCCTTACAAGACAAAAGCCAATACCACAGGGTGTGAGCCTGACTCCCAATAAGTGTCACTGCACCAAGGTGAGAGGTTCCTTCCAAGACAAATGCCAATGCCACAGGGTGTTAGCCTCACTCCCAATGAGTGACACTGCGCCAAGGTGGGAGGTTCCCTCCAGTAGGAGCCAGTGCCACTGGGTGTGAGCCACACTCCCAATGAGTGACACTGCACCAATGTGAGAGGTTCACTCCAGTGAAAGTGCCAGTGTCACAGGGATTGAGCCTCACTACCAATGATTGACAATGCATCAAGGTGAGAGGTCCCCTCCAAGACAAAGGCCAATGCCACGGGGTGTGAGCCTCACTCCCAATGAGTGACACTGCACCAAGGTGAGAGGTTCCTTCCGAGACAAATGCCAATGCCAATGGATGTGAGCCACACTCCCAATGGGTGACACTGCACCAAGGTGAGAGGTTCACTCCAGTGAAAGAGTCAGTGCCATCGGGTGTGAGCCTCACTACCAATGAGTGACACTTCACCAAGGTGAGAGGTTCCCTCCAATCGAAAGGCCAATGCCACAGGGTGTGAGCCTCACTCCCAATGAGTGACACTGCACCAATGTGAGAGGTTCCCTCCAGTGAGAGAGCCAATGTCACAGGGTGTGAGCCTCACTCCCAATGAGTGACACTGCACCAAGGTGGGAGGTTCCATCCAGTGCAAGAGCGAGTGAAAGAGGGTGTGAGCCTCACTAACAATAAGTGTCACTGAAACAAGTTAATCGGTTCCCTCTAAGACAAACGCCAATTCCAGAGGGTGTGAGCCTCACTCCCAATGAGTGACACTGCACCAAGGTGGGGGGTCCCCACAAGTATAAAAGCCAGTGAAAACAGGGTGTGAGCCTCACTCCCAATGAGTGACACTGCATCAATGTGAGAAGTTCCCTCCAGTGCAAGAGCCAGTGCCACAGGGTGTGAGCCTCACACCCAATGAGTGACACTGCACCAAGGTGAGAGGTTCCCTTCAGTGCAAGAGCCAGTGCCACAGGATATGAGCCTCACACTCAATGGGTTACATTGCACCAAGGTGAAAGGTTCCTTCCAAGACAAAGGCCAATGCCACAGGGTGTGAGACTCAATATCAATGAGTGACACTGCACCAAGGTGAGAGGTTCCCTCCAGTGGAAGAGCCAGTGCCACATGTTGTGAACCTCACACCCAATGAGTGACACTGCACCAAGGTGGGAGGTTCCATCCAGTGCAAGAGCGAGTGAAAGAGGGTGTGAGCCTCACTCACAATAGGTGTCACTGAAACAAGTTAATCGGTTCCCTCTAAGACAGACGCCAATTCCAGAGGGTGTGAGCCTCACTCCTAATGAGTGACACTGCACCAAGGTGGGAGGTCCCCACAAGTATAAAAGCCAGTGAAAACAGGGTGTGAGCCTCACTCCCAATGAGTGACACTGCATCAATGTGAGAAGTTCCCTCCAGTGCAAGAGCCAGTGCCACAGGGTGTGAGCCTCACACCCAATGAGTGACACTGAACCAAGGTGAGAGGTTCCCTTCAGTGCAAGAGCCAGTGTCACAGGATATGAGCCTCACACTCAATGGGTTACATTGCACCAAGGTGAAAGGTTCCTTCCAAGACAAAGGCCAATGCCACAGGGTGTGAGACTCAATATAAATGAGTGACACTGCACCAAGGTGAGAGGTTCCCTCCAGTGGAAGAGCCAGTGCCACATGTTGTGAACCTCACACCCAATGGGTGACACTGCACCAAGGCGAGAGGTTCCCTCCAGTGCAAGAGCTAGTGCCACAGGATATGAGCCTCACACTCAATGAGTGACATTGCACCAAGGTGAAAGGTTCCTTCCAAGACAAAGGCCAATGCCACAGGGTGTGAGCCTCACTCACAATGAGCAACTCTGCACCAAGGTGAGAGTTTCCCTCCAATCGAAATGCCAATACCACAGGGTGTGAGCCTCACTCCCAATGAGTGACACTGCACCAAGGTGGGAAGTTCGCTCCAGTGCAAGAGCCAGTGCCAGAGGGTGTGAGCCTCCCTCCCAATAAGTGACACTGCAACAAGTTGAGAGGTTTCCTCCAAGTCAAATGCCAATTCCAAGGGTGTGAGCCTCACTCCCAATGAGTGAAACTGCACAAGGTGGGAGGTTCCCACAAGTACAAGAGCCAGTGCCAAAGGGTGTGAGCCTCAGTCCCAATGAGTTACTCAGCACCAATGTGAGAGGTTTCCTACAGTGGAAGAGCCAGTGCCACAGGGTGTGAGCCTCACACCCAATGGGTGACACTGCATCAAGCTGATAGGTTCCCTCCAGGGCAAGGTCCGGTGTCACAGGATATGAGCATCACACTCAATGGGTGACAGTGTACCAAGGTTAAAGGTTCCTTCCAAGACAAAGGACAATGCCACAGGGTGTGAGCCTCTCTCCCAATGAGTGACACTGTACCAAGGTGAGAGGTTCCCTCCAGTGGAAGAGCCATGCCAAAGGGTGTGAGCCTCACAACCAATGGGTGACACTCCACCAAGGTGAGCGGTTCCCTCCAGTGCAAGAGCCAGTGCCACAGGATATGAGCCTCACACTCAATGGGTGACATTGCACCACGGTGAAATGTTCCTTCCATGACAAAGGCGAATGCCACAGGGGTTGAGCCTCACTCCCAATGAGTGACACTGAACCAAGGTAATTGGATTCTTCAGAGACAAATGGACAATGCCACAGGTTGTGAGCCTTACTCGCAATGAGTGACAATGCTCCAAGGTGAGAGATTCCCTCCAATAGAAAAGGCCAATGCCACAGAGTGTGAGCCTCACTCCCAATGAGTGACACTACACCAAATTTGAGAGGCTCCCTCCAGTGAAAAAGCCATTGCCACAGGATGTGAGCCTCACTCGCAAAGAGTGACACTGCACCAAGGTGAGAGGTTTCCTCCACTCGAAATGCCAATGCCACCGGGTGTGAGCCTCACTCCCAATGAGTGACACTGTACCAAGCTGGGTGGTTTCCACAAGTACAAGAGCAGTGCACAGGGTGTTAGCCTCACTCCCAATGAGTGACACTGCACCAAGGTGGGAGGATCCCTCCAGTGCATGAGCCAGTGCCAGAGGGTGTGAGCCTCACTCCCAATAAGTGACACTGCAACAATTTGAGAAGTTCCCTCCCAGACAAATGCCAATTCCACAGGATGTGAGCCTCACTCCCATTGAGTGACACTGCACCAAGGTTGGATGTTCCCACAAGTACAAGAGCCAGTGCCACAGGGTGTGAGCCTCACTCCCAATGAGTGACACTGCACCAAGGTGAGAGGTTCCCTCCAGTGCAAGAGCCAGTGCTACAGGATTTGAGCGTCACACTCAATGGGTGACATTGCACCAAGGTGAAAGGTTCCTTCAAAGACAAAGGCCAATGCCACAGGGTTTGAGCCTCACTCCCAATGAGTGACACTTCACCAAGGTGAGAGGTTCCCTTCAGTGGAAGAGCCAATGCCCCAGGGTGGTAGCCTCACACCCAATGGGTGACACTGCACCAAGGTGGGAGGTCCCCACAAGTATAAAAGCCAGTGAAAACAGGGTGTGAGCCTCACTCCCAATGAGTGACACTGCACCAAGGTGAGAGGTTCCCTCTAGTGGAAGAGCCAGTGCCACATGGTGTGAGCCTCACACCCAATGGGTGACAATGCACCAAGGTGAGAGGTTCCCTCCAGTGCAAGAGCCAGTGCCACAGGGTGTGAGCCTCACACTCAATGGGTGACATTGCAGCAAGGTGAAAGGTTCCTTCCAAGACAAAGGCCATGCCACAGGGTGTGAGCCTCACTCCCAATGAGTGACACTGTACCAAGGTAAGAGTTTTCCTCATAGACAAATGGTCAATGCCATAGATTGTGAGCCTTACTCCCAATGAGTGACACTGCTTCAAGGTGAGAGGTTCCACCAATGCCACAGGGTGTGAACCTGACTCCCAATGAGTGACACTACACCATATTTGAGAGGCTCCCTCCAGTGCAAGAGCCAGTGCCACAGGGTGTGAGCCTCACTTCCAATGAGTGATACTGCACCAAGGTGAGCGGTTCACTCCAATCAAAATGCCAATGCCACAGGGTGTGAGCCTCACTCCCAATGAGTGACACCTCACCAAGGTGAGAGGTTCCTTCCGAGACAAATGCCAATGCCACTGGATGTGAGCCTCACTCCCAATGAGTGACACTGTACCAGGGTGGGAAGTTCCCTCCAGTAGGAGCCAGTGCCAATGGGTGTGAGCCACACTCCCATTGAGTGACACTGCACCAAGGTGAGAGGATTCCTCCAGTGCAAGAGCCAGTGCCAAAGGCTGTGACCCTCACACGCAATGAGTGACCCTGCACCAAGGTGAGAGGTTCCCTCCAAGAAAAAGGCAGATGCCACAGGGTGTGAGCCTCATTCCCAACGAGTGATGCTACGCCAAGGTGAGATGTTCCCTCCAATGCAAGAGCCAGAGCAACAGGGTGTGAGCCTCACACCCAATGGGTGACACTGCACCAAGGTGAGAGGTTCCTTCCAGTACAAGAGACAGTGCCACAGGGTGTGAGCTACACACCCAATGGGTGACCCTGCACTAAGGTGAGAGGTTCCTTACAAGACAAAAGCCAATACCACAGGGTGTGAGCCTGACTCCCAATAAGTGTCACTGCACCAAGGTGAGAGGTTCCTTCCAAGACAAATGCCAATGCCACAGGGTGTTAGCCTCACTCCCAATGAGTGACACTGCGCCAAGGTGGGAGGTTCCCTCCAGTAGGAGCCAGTGCCACTGGGTGTGAGCCACACTCCCAATGAGTGACACTGCACCAATGTGAGAGGTTCACTCCAGTGAAAGTGCCAGTGTCACAGGGATTGAGCCTCACTACCAATGATTGACAATGCATCAAGGTGAGAGGTCCCCTCCAAGACAAAGGCCAATGCCACGGGGTGTGAGCCTCACTCCCAATGAGTGACACTGCACCAAGGTGAGAGGTTCCTTCCGAGACAAATGCCAATGCCAATGGATGTGAGCCACACTCCCAATGGGTGACACTGCACCAAGGTGAGAGGTTCACTCCAGTGAAAGAGTCAGTGCCATCGGGTGTGAGCCTCACTACCAATGAGTGACACTTCACCAAGGTGAGAGGTTCCCTCCAATCGAAAGGCCAATGCCACAGGGTGTGAGCCTCACTCCCAATGAGTGACACTGCACCAATGTGAGAGGTTCCCTCCAGTGAGAGAGCCAATGTCACAGGGTGTGAGCCTCACTCCCAATGAGTGACACTGCACCAAGGTGGGAGGTTCCATCCAGTGCAAGAGCGAGTGAAAGAGGGTGTGAGCCTCACTAACAATAAGTGTCACTGAAACAAGTTAATCGGTTCCCTCTAAGACAAACGCCAATTCCAGAGGGTGTGAGCCTCACTCCCAATGAGTGACACTGCACCAAGGTGGGAGGTCCCCACAAGTATAAAAGCCAGTGAAAACAGGGTGTGAGCCTCACTCCCAATGAGTGACACTGCATCAATGTGAGAAGTTCCCTCCAGTGCAAGAGCCAGTGCCACAGGGTGTGAGCCTCACACCCAATGAGTGACACTGCACCAAGGTGAGAGGTTCCCTTCAGTGCAAGAGCCAGTGCCACAGGATATGAGCCTCACACTCAATGGGTTACATTGCACCAAGGTGAAAGGTTCCTTCCAAGACAAAGGCCAATGCCACAGGGTGTGAGACTCAATATCAATGAGTGACACTGCACCAAGGTGAGAGGTTCCCTCCAGTGGAAGAGCCAGTGCCACATGTTGTGAACCTCACACCCAATGAGTGACACTGCACCAAGGTGGGAGGTTCCATCCAGTGCAAGAGCGAGTGAAAGAGGGTGTGAGCCTCACTCACAATAGGTGTCACTGAAACAAGTTAATCGGTTCCCTCTAAGACAGACGCCAATTCCAGAGGGTGTGAGCCTCACTCCTAATGAGTGACACTGCACCAAGGTGGGAGGTCCCCACAAGTATAAAAGCCAGTGAAAACAGGGTGTGAGCCTCACTCCCAATGAGTGACACTGCATCAATGTGAGAAGTTCCCTCCAGTGCAAGAGCCAGTGCCACAGGGTGTGAGCCTCACACCCAATGAGTGACACTGAACCAAGGTGAGAGGTTCCCTTCAGTGCAAGAGCCAGTGTCACAGGATATGAGCCTCACACTCAATGGGTTACATTGCACCAAGGTGAAAGGTTCCTTCCAAGACAAAGGCCAATGCCACAGGGTGTGAGACTCAATATAAATGAGTGACACTGCACCAAGGTGAGAGGTTCCCTCCAGTGGAAGAGCCAGTGCCACATGTTGTGAACCTCACACCCAATGGGTGACACTGCACCAAGGCGAGAGGTTCCCTCCAGTGCAAGAGCTAGTGCCACAGGATATGAGCCTCACACTCAATGAGTGACATTGCACCAAGGTGAAAGGTTCCTTCCAAGACAAAGGCCAATGCCACAGGGTGTGAGCCTCACTCACAATGAGCAACTCTGCACCAAGGTGAGAGTTTCCCTCCAATCGAAATGCCAATACCACAGGGTGTGAGCCTCACTCCCAATGAGTGACACTGCACCAAGGTGGGAAGTTCGCTCCAGTGCAAGAGCCAGTGCCAGAGGGTGTGAGCCTCCCTCCCAATAAGTGACACTGCAACAAGTTGAGAGGTTTCCTCCAAGTCAAATGCCAATTCCAAGGGTGTGAGCCTCACTCCCAATGAGTGAAACTGCACCAAGGTGGGAGGTTCCCACAAGTACAAGAGCCAGTGCCAAAGGGTGTGAGCCTCAGTCCCAATGAGTTACTCAGCACCAATGTGAGAGGTTTCCTACAGTGGAAGAGCCAGTGCCACAGGGTGTGAGCCTCACACCCAATGGGTGACACTGCATCAAGCTGATAGGTTCCCTCCAGGGCAAGGTCCGGTGTCACAGGATATGAGCATCACACTCAATGGGTGACAGTGCACCAAGGTAAAGGTTCCTTCCAAGACAAAGGACAATGCCACAGGGTGTGAGCCTCTCTCCCAATGAGTGACACTGTACCAAGGTGAGAGGTTCCCTCCAGTGGAAGAGCCATGCCAAAGGGTGTGAGCCTCACAACCAATGGGTGACACTCCACCAAGGTGAGCGGTTCCCTCCAGTGCAAGAGCCAGTGCCACAGGATATGAGCCTCACACTCAATGGGTGACATTGCACCACGGTGAAATGTTCCTTCCATGACAAAGGCGAATGCCACAGGGGTTGAGCCTCACTCCCAATGAGTGACACTGAACCAAGGTAATTGGATTCTTCAGAGACAAATGGACAATGCCACAGGTTGTGAGCCTTACTCGCAATGAGTGACAATGCTCCAAGCTGAGAGATTCCCTCCAATAGAAAAGGCCAATGCCACAGAGTGTGAGCCTCACTCCCAATGAGTGACACTACACCAAATTTGAGAGGCTCCCTCCAGTGAAAAAGCCATTGCCACAGGATGTGAGCCTCACTCGCAAAGAGTGACACTGCACCAAGGTGAGAGGTTTCCTCCACTCGAAATGCCAATGCCACCGGGTGTGAGCCTCACTCCCAATGAGTGACACTGTACCAAGCTGGGTGGTTTCCACAAGTACAAGAGCAGTGCACAGGGTGTTAGCCTCACTCCCAATGAGTGACACTGCACCAAGGTGGGAGGATCCCTCCAGTGCATGAGCCAGTGCCAGAGGGTGTGAGCCTCACTCCCAATAAGTGACACTGCAACAATTTGAGAAGTTCCCTCCCAGACAAATGCCAATTCCACAGGATGTGAGCCTCACTCCCATTGAGTGACACTGCACCAAGGTTGGATGTTCCCACAAGTACAAGAGCCAGTGCCACAGGGTGTGAGCCTCACTCCCAATGAGTGACACTGCACCAAGGTGAGAGGTTCCCTCCAGTGCAAGAGCCAGTGCTACAGGATTTGAGCGTCACACTCAATGGGTGACATTGCACCAAGGTGAAAGGTTCCTTCAAAGACAAAGGCCAATGCCACAGGGTTTGAGCCTCACTCCCAATGAGTGACACTTCACCAAGGTGAGAGGTTCCCTTCAGTGGAAGAGCCAATGCCCCAGGGTGGTAGCCTCACACCCAATGGGTGACACTGCACCAAGGTGGGAGGTCCCCACAAGTATAAAAGCCAGTGAAAACAGGGTGTGAGCCTCACTCCCAATGAGTGACACTGCATCAATGTGAGAAGTTCCCTCCCGTGCAAGAGCCAGTGCCACAGGGTGTGAGCCTCACACCCAATGAGTGACACTGAACTAAGGTGAGAGGTTCCCTTCAGTGCAAGAGCCAGTGCCACAGGATATGAGCCTCACACTCAATGGGTTACATTGCACCAATGTTAAAGGTTCCTTCCAATCAAAGGCCAATGCCACAGGGTGTGAGACTCAATATAAATGAGTGACACTGCACCAAGGTGAGAGGTTCCCTCCAGTGGAAGAGCCAGTGCCACATGTTGTGAACCTCACACCCAATGGGTGACACTGCACCAAGGTGAGAGGTTCCCTCCAGTGCAAGAGCCTGTGCCGCAGGATATGAGCCTCACACTCAATGAGTGACATTGCACCAAGGTGAAAGGTTCCTTCCAAGACAAAGGCCAATGCCACAGGGTGTGAGCCTCGCTCCCAATGAGTGACACTGGATCAAGGTGAGAGGTTTCCTCCAATCGAAAGACCAATGCCACAGGGTGTGAGCCTCAATACCAATGAGCAGCACTACACCAAGGTGAGAGTTTCCCTCCAATCGAAATGCCAATACCACAGGGTGTGAGCCTCACTCCCAATGAGTGACACTGCACCAAGGTGGGAGGTTCGCTCCAGTGCAAGAGCCAGTGCCAGAGGGTGTGAGCCTCACTTCCAATGAGTTACTCAGCACCAATGTGAGAGGTTTCCTACAGTGGAAGAGCCAGTGCCACAGGGTGTGAGCTTCCCTCCCAAAAAGTGACACTGCAACAAGTTGAGAGGTTTCCTCCAAGTCAAATGCCAATTCCAAGGGTGTGAGCCTCACTCCCAATGAGTGACACTGCACCAAGGTGGGAGGTTCCCACAAGTACAAGAGCCAGTGCCAGAGGGTGTGAGCCTCACTCCCAATGAGTTACTCAGCACCAATGTGAGAGGTTTCCTACAGTGGAAGAGCCAGTGCCACAGGGTGTGAGCCTCAAACCCAACGGGTGACACTGCATCAAGCTGATAGGTTCCCTCCAGGGCAAGGTCCGGTGTCACAGGATATGAGCATCACACTCAATGGGTGACAGCGCACCAAGGTGAAAGGTTCCTTCCAAGACGAAGGACAATGCCACAGGGTGTGAGCCTCTCTCCCAATGAGTGACACTGTACCAAGGTGGGTGGTTCCCTCCAGTGGAAGAGCCATGCCACAGGGTGTGAGCCTCACAACCAATGGGTGACACTCCACCAAGGTGAGCGGTTCCCTCCAGTGCAAGAGCCAGTGCCACAGGATATGAGCCTCACACTCAATGGGTGACATCGCACCACGGTGAAATGTTCCTTCCATGACAAAGGCAAATGCCACAGGGTGTGAGCCTCACTCCCAATGAGTGACACTTAACCAAGGTAATAGGATTCTTCAGAGACAAATGGACAATGCCACAGGTTGTGAGCCTTACTCGCAATGAGTGACAATGCTCCAAGGTGAGAGATTCCCTCCAATAGAAAGGCCAATGCCACAGAGTGTGAGCCTCACTCCCAATGAGTGACACTACACCAAATTTGAGAGGCTCCCTCCAGTGAAAAATCCATTGCCACAGGGTGTGAGCCTCACTCGCAAAGAGTGATCCTGCACCAAGGTGAGAGGTTTCCTCCAATCGAAATGCCAATGCCACAGGGTGTGAGCCTCACTCCCAATGAGTGACACTGTACCAAGCTGGGTGGTTTCCACAAGTACAAGAGCCAGTGCACAGGGTGTTAGCCTCACTCCCAATGAGTGACACTGCACCAAGGTGGGAGGTTTCCTCCAGTGCATGAGCCAGTGCCAGAGGGTGTGAGCCTCACTCCCAATAAGTGACACTGCAACAATTTGAGAAGTTCCCTCCCAGACAAATGCCAATTCCACAGGATGTGAGCCTCACTCCCAATGAGTAACACTGCACCAAGGTTGGATGTTCCCACAAGTACAAGAGCCAGTGCCACAGGGTGTGAGCCTCACTCCCAATGAGTGACACTGCACCAAGGTGAGAGGTTCCCTCCAGTGCAAGAGCCAGTGCTACAGGATATGAGCTTCACACACTCAATGGGTGACATTGCACCAAGGTGAAAGGTTCCTTCCAAGACAAAGGCCAATGCCACAGGGTGTGAGCCTCACTCCCAATGAGTGACACTGCACCAAGGTGAGAGGTTCCCTTCAGTGCAAGAGCCAGTGCCCCAGGGTGGTAGCCTCACACCCAATGGGTGACACTGCACGAAGGTGAGATGTTCCCTCCAGTGCCAGAGCCAGTGCCACATAATATGAGCATCTCACTCAATGGGTGACATTGCACCAAGGTGAAAGGTTCCTTCCAAGAGAAAGGCCAATGCCACAGGGTGTGAGCCTCACTTCCAGTGAGTGACACTGGCTGAAGGTAAGAGGTTTCCTCAAAGACAAATGGTCAATGCCAAAGGTTGTGAGCCTTACTCCCAATGAGTAATACTGCTCCAAGGTGAGAGGTTCAATCCATTCGAAAGGCCAGTGCCACAGGGTGTGAACCTCACTCCCAATGAGTGACAGTACACAACATTTGAGAGGCTCTCTCCAGTGCAAGAGCCAGTCCCACAGGGAGTGAGCATCATTCCCAATGAGTGACACTGCACCAAGGTGAGAGGTTCCCTCCAATCGAAATGCCAATGCCACAGGGTGTGAGCCTCACTCCCTATGAGTGGCACTGCACCAAGGTGGGTGGTTCCCTCCAGTGCAAGAGCCAGTGCCAGAGGGTGAGAGCCTCACTCCCAATAAGTGACTGTGAGAAGTTGGCCTGGCATATGCTGGTCACTAGTTATAGTGGCCACAATGAGTCAACAAAGTCCACTTGCAATATGACAAGGCCTAGGGCCCGGGGAGTCGCTGGGGCTTCACTACCGCAGTGTTAGCAGTAGGCCTGGGTGGTAAATTCCGTTCCGCTTGCGGAATTTGCGGAATTTGGGTAATTTCGCTTTCCGCGGAGAACGCAAAATTGCCCAAAAATCTGCTTTCCGCGACTTCGTGAAATTTTTTGCTTGTTCGCGTTCTCAATATGCGTGTTCGCGAGATATTTCACCCCGAGCACGCAAACAGCGATCGTGAACAGGAAAAAGTATCGCGAACAAGCAATTCCGCGTGCTCGCGGAATTTCTGCGTGTTCGCGGAGATTTTTTACCGTTTCGCGGAGATTTGCGTAACGCGGTTGCGCAAATTCCGCCCACCCCTAGTTAGCAGGTGAGTAACAGGCCCACGGGAGACGCGTGCAGTGTGTGAACACAGCCGCGGGTTCCCTATTGATTATAATGGTGCAAGTCGCGGTTTGATTTTTAAAGTTTTAGGGTATTTCGAGGAAGTCTACAAGCAAGCCACTTACAAGGTAAGTACTTCGAGGGCCAACACACACTAGGGCACCGGAGGGCATGAGTTACCTCACTCAGGGAAGCCGGGTGCATAGGTGTCTTTTGGTGTCGGGTCGCGTCGCTGTTTTCTATGGAGACTAAAGAAGACTTGCTGCTTGCGGCGAGTGAAGAAGTGTCCGGTGGAATCCAAGGGTGGATTCAAGATGCAGAAGACCTGAAAATTGAAGGGACAGTGTTCAAGGTCACTTGCCAGTGACCGGTGGCCAGCAAGATGGATGACCACAGATGTCGCGTGATTTCAGGTCGTCGATCGTGTTTTGACTCTTTGCTCATGAGGTCCAGGAAGGATCGACGATGACCAGCAGCTGGATTCGCAGTGTTCCATATCGTCTGCGGCTGATGACGGTGTCGGCAACCGGATTGGAGCCAACAAGCCTTCACAACTGCAAGTCTCGTGTAGACTGAAGAAAGTTGATGGTGCAGACCAGCAAGGTATGATGGACTCACCAAGCAAGGGTAAGTGAGGGCAGGCCGTTAGCAACCAGGGGAGCCCTTTGAGTTGTTAAGAAAGTCATCGTGGGACCCACTAGCCAACGGGCAAGTGATCGCAAAGACGCCTCTTCAGAAAATGCTTCACAGGAGCCCACGGTCACTCGGGATGGGGTAGGCCGCTGATTTTTGGTGCAAGACCTGCTGGAGTCTTGGGCAACAGATGGTCTAATGCACAAGTTCACATTCGACAATAGTTCACGGACCCTGGGTATTTCTCTTCCTCGTCACTCGTGGGGTTCACTCGCCACATCTCTGTTGGGGACTCACAATGGCTGCCGAGAAATCAGGAAATCTTCTTCCGGGGCAGCAGGGACTTCGAACTCCGGCTGGAGCGGGAAAGTTTGCAAACTTTGATTAAGGTTCTTGCTGCCTGCCAAGCAGGGGAGTCACTCCTTGATTCCAAGGGAGATTCTTCTGTCTTCCAAAGGTAGTGGAACGTCGAAGGGCCAGGATTGTTCTTCGTAGAGCGTTGTCCAGGCTTATCTGCTTTGCAATGGCAATGCTTGCTATCTTATAGTGAAGACAGGGGAGGGACTAGCTCTATGACCACTCCTCTAGGAGGGTCGGGGTAGGGGGTGGTTACACCCACTTCCCTTTGTCCAGTTTCGTGCCAGAGCAGGGGCAGGTAGCCCCTGAACCGGTTTGAGCTGGCATATGCACAGAGGAGCCTACTGCTCCCCCAGTGCAAGACTTCAAAGCACTCTAAGAGTGCACCCACCCAGCTCCAATACACTAAATTCTGTCTGGAGGTGGTGACACCTCCCTGTGACAGGATGCCTTTTGTTGGGCTTCCTCCACTGCGAGTTTCAGTCAGCAGCAGGAGGGCAGCCCAGTGTCTGTGCTGGTGGCATCCATTTTGTGATGCCAGGGCTCTATAACATTTTTGTCATTTAGTACAGTGGGTACATGTCATCTTCCCTAGAAGGGTGGGATCATACTCCCACACCAGTTACTGGTGTGGGGGTATGATTCCAAGTTGTTTGACACCAAACACGACATGTTTTGATGCAGTCATTCCAAAGTTAGCATTTACCGCGAGGATATAATGCACTTAACAGTGTATGGTTTAACCGCATCCACAAACAGCCACAGAGAATAGACTCTGCCAGCTGCAGAGGGGTCCTGCTCATACAGAAGCACCCCCTCACATAGTAAACCAAGCACCCTGCCCTCAGGACTGATAGGGCCTGCTATAGGGGTGGCTGATAGGTTTATATGTGTGTATGGTGACATATAGGAACCTATACCTCAGTGAGGAGTGCTAGCACTACCTCACACAGGCTGCAGTAGCAGGCCTGTGGTGTCAGATTGAGAATGCTTCCCAGGGGTGGCATAATACATGCTGCAGCCTCTGGTAGGCCTGTGAAGTGCCTATGCCCTAGGTACCTAAGGTACCATATATTGGGGCTCATAAGGTACCACGGTATCCACTCACTAGTGCATCTAATATGCACACCAAGTTGTTTAGGGAGAACATAAAGACTGGGGTCCTGATTAGCAGGGACCCAGCCAGACTATAGCCAGAAACCAGTGTATACATCAGAAAAAAAGTGGGGGCAACATAAATGCAGATCCTACTTTCCTACAGTGACACTGCAACAAGTTGAGAGGTTCCCTCCAAGACAAACGCCAATGTCACAGGGTGTGAGCCTCACTCCCAATGAGTGACACTGCACCAAGGTGAGAGGTTCCCTCCAGTAGAGCCAGTGCCACTGTATGTAAGCCACACTCCCAATGAGTGACACTGCACCAAGGTGAGAGGTTGACTCCAGTGAAAGAGACAGTGCCATAGGGTGTGAGCCTCACTACCATTGAGTGACAATGCACCAATGTGAGAGGTCCCCTACAACACAATGGCCAATGCCACAGGAAGTGAGCCTCACACCCAATGAGTGACACTGCTACAAGGTGAGGAATTCATTCCAAGACAAATGCCAATTCCAGAGGGTGTGACCATGACTTCCAATAAGTGACACTGCACCAAGGTGAGGGGATCCCTCCAGTGCAATGGGTGACACTGCACTAAGGAGAAAGGTTCCTTCCAAGACAAAGGTCAATGCCCCAGGATGTGAGCCTCAATACAAATGAGTGACACTGCACCAAGGGGAGTGATCCCCTCCAAGACAACAGCCAGTGCCACAGGGTGTGAGCCTCACTCCCAATGAGTGACACTGCACCAAGGTGAGAGGTTCCCTCCAGAAAGAGCCAGTGCCACTGGATGGGAGCCACACTCCCAATGAGTGACACTGCACCAAGGTGAGAGGTTCCCTCCAATACAAAGGCCAATGCCACAGGGTTTGAGCCTCACTCCCTATGAGTGATGCTGCACCAAGGTAAGAGCTTCCCTCCAGTGCAAGAGCCAGTTCCACAGGGTGTGAGCCTCACACCCAATGGGTGACACTGCACTAAGGAGAGAGGTATCTTCCAAGACAAAGGTCAATGCCACAGGATGTGAGCCTCATTCCCAATGAGTGACACTGCACCAAGATGAGAGGTTCCTTCCGAAACAAATGCCAAAGCCACAGGTTGTTAGCCTCACTTCCAATGAGTGACACTGCACCAATGTGAGAGGTTCCCTCCAGAAAGAGTTAGTGCCACTGGATCTGAGCCACACTCACAATGAGTGACACTGCACCAAGGTGAGAGGTTCACTCCATTGAAAGAGCCAGTGCCATAGGGTGTGAGCCTCAATACAAATGAGTGACACTGCACCAAGGGGAGTGGTCCCCTCCAAGACGAAATCCAGTTCCACAGGGTGAGAGCCTCACTCCCAATGAGTGACACTGCACCAAGGTGAGAGGTTCCTTCCAAGACAAATGCCAATGCCACATGTTGTTTGCCTCACTCCCAATGAGTAACACTGCACCAGGGAGGGAAGTTCCCTCCAGTAGGAGCCAGTGCCAATGGGTGTGAGCCACCTTCCCAATGAGTGACAATGCACCAATGTGAGATGTCCACTCCAGTGAAAGAGCCAGTGCAACAGGGTATGAGCCTCACTGCCAATGAGCGACACTGCACCAAGATGAGAGATTCCTTCCAAGACCAATGCCAATTCCAAAGAGTGTGACCCTCACTCCCAATGAGTAGCACTGCACCTAGGTGGGAGTTTCCCACAAGTACAAGAGCCAGTGCCACAGGGTGTGAGCCTCACTCCCAATGAGTGACACTGCACCAAGGTGAGAGGATCCCTCCAGTGCAAGAGCCAGTGCCAAAGGGTGTGAGCCTCACACGCAATGAGTGACACTGCACCAAAGTGAGAGGTTCCCTTCAAGACAAAGGCCAATGACACAGGGTGTGAGCCTCACTCCCAATGAGTGATGCTGCACCAAGGTGAGATAATTCCTCCAGGGCAAGAGCCAGTGCCATAGGGTGTGAGCCTCACACCCGATGGGTGACACTGCACCAAGGTGAGAGGTTCCCCCCAGTGCAAGAGCCAGTGCCACAGGGTGTGAGCCTCACACCCAATGAGTGACCCTGCACTAAGGTGAGAGGTTAATTCCAAGACAAAGGCCAATGCCACAGGGTATGAGTCTCACTCCCAATAAGTGACACTGCACCAAGGCGAGAGGTTCCTTCCAAGACAAATGCCAATGCCACAAGGTGTTAGCCTCACTCCCAATGAGTGACAGTGCACCAAGGTGGGGGGTTCCCTCCAGTAGGTGCCAGTACCACTGGGTGTGAGCCACACTCCCAATTAGGGACACTGCACCAAGGTGAGAGGTTCACTCCAGTGAAAGTACCAGTGTCACAGGGTTTGAGCCTCACTACCAATGATTGACAATGCACCAAGGTGAGAGGTCCCCTCCAAGACAAAGGCCAATGCCACTGGGTGTGAGCCTCACTTCCAATGAGTGACACTGCACCAAGGTGGGTGTTTCCCACATGTACAAGAGCCAGTGCCACAGGGTATGAGCCTAACTCCCAATGAGTGAAACGGCACCAAGGTGAGAGGTTCCCTCCAGTGGAGGCGCTAGTGCCACAGGGTGTGAGCCTCAAATCCAATGGATAACACTGCACCAAGGTGAGAGGTTCCCTCCATTGCAAGAGCCAGTGCCACAGGGTGTGAGCCTCATACCTAATGGGTGACACTGCACCAAGGTGAAAGGATCCATCCAAGACAAAGGCCAATGCCACAGGGTGTGAGCCTCACTCCCAATGAGTGACACTGCAACAACTTGAGAGGTTCCCTCCAAGATAAATGCCAATGCCGCAGGGTGTGATCCTCACTCCCATTGAGTGACCCTGCAACAAGGTGAGAGGTTCCTTCCAGTGCAAGAGACACCTTCCAGTGCAAGAGACAGTGCTACAGTTTGTTTCCCTCACACCCAAAGAGTGAAGCTACACCAAGGTGAGAGGTTCCCGCCAGTGCAGAGCCAGTGCAGAGGGCTTGAGCCTCACACCCAATGAGGGACACTGCACCAAGTTTTGACGTTCCTTCCAATACAAAGGTCAATGCCACAGGATTTGAGCCTCATTCCCAATGAGTGACACTGAACCAAGATGAGAGGTTCCTTCTGGGACAAATGCCAATGCCACAGGTTGTTAGCCTCACTCCCAATGAGTGACACTGCATCAAGGTGAGAGGTCCCTCCAGAAAGAGCCAGTGACACTGGATGTGAGCCACACTCCCAATGAGTGACACTGCACCAAGGTGAGAGGTTCACTCCATTGAAAGAGCCAGTGCCATAGGGTGTGAGCCTCACTACAAATGAGGGACACTGCACCAAGGGGAGTGGTCCTCTCCAAGACAAAAGCCAGTACCACAGGGTGTGAGCCTCACTCCCAATGAGTGAAACTGCACAAAGGTGAGAGGTTCCTTCCATTACAAATGCCAATGCCACATGTTGTTAGCCTCACTCCCAATGAGTGACACTGCACCAGGGAGGAAAGTTCCCTCCAGTAGGAGCCAGTGCCAATGGGTGTGAGCCACACTCCCAATGAGTGACACTGCACCAATGGGAGATGTTCACTCCAGTGAAAGAGCCAGTGCAACAGGGTATGAGCCTCACTACCAATGATTGACAATGCACCAAGGTGAGAGGTCCCCTCCAAGACAAAGGCCAATGCCACAGGGTGAGAGCCTCACTCCCAATGAGCGATACTGCACCAAGATGAGAGATTCCTTCCAAGACAAATGCCAATTCCAAAGGGTGTGACCCTCACTCCCAATGAGTAGCACTGCACCTAGGTGGGAGTTTCCTACCTATACAAGAGCCAGTGCCACAGAGTGTGAGCCTCCCTCCCAATGAGTGACACTGCACCAAGGTGAGAGGATCCCTCCAGTGCAAGAGCCAGTGCCAAAGGGTGTGAGCCTCACACGCAATGAGTGACACTGCACCAAAGTGAGAGGTTCCCTTCAAGAAAAAGGCCAATGGCGCAGGGTGTGAGCCTCACTCCCAATGAGTGATGCTGCACCAAGGTGAGATGTTTCCTCCAGTGCCAGAGCCAGTGCCACAGGGTGTGAGCCTCACACACGATGGGTGACCCTGCACTAAGGTGAGAGGTTCCTTCCAAGACAAAGGCCAATGCCACAGGGTATGAGTCTCACTCCCAATAAGTGGCACTGCACCAAGGTGAGAGGTTCCTTCCAAGACAAATGCCAATGCCACAGAGTGTTAGCCTCACTCCCAATGAGTGACAGTGCACCAAGGTGGGAGGTTCCCTCCAGTAGGTTCCAGTGCCACTGGGTGTGAGCCACACTCCCAATTAGGGACACTGCACCAAGGTGAGAGGTTCACTCCAGTGAAAGTGCCAGTGTCACAGGGTTTGAGCCTCACTACCAATGATTGACAATGAACAAAGGTGAGAGGTCCCCTCCAAGACAAAGGCCAATGCCACTGGGTGTGAGCCTCACTCCCAATGAGTGACACTGCACCAAGGTGGGAGTTTCCCACATGTACAAGAGCCAGTGCCACAGGTTGTGAGCCTAACTCCCAATGAGTGAAACTGCACCAAGGTGAGAGGTTCCCTCCAGTGGAGGCGCTAGTGCCAACGGTGTGAGCCTCAAATCCAATGGATAACACTGCACCAAGGTGAGATGTTCCCTCCATTGCAAGAGCCAGTGCCACAGGGTGTGAGCCTCATTACTAATGGGTGACACTGCACCAAGGTGAAAGGATCCTTCCAAGACAAAGGCCAATGCCACTGGGTGTGAGCCTCACTCCCAATGAGTGACACTGCACCAAGGTGGGAGTTTCCCACATGTACAAGAGCCAGTGCCACAGGTTGTGAGCCTAACTCCCAATGAGTGAAACTGCACCAAGGTGAGAGGTTCCATCCAGTGGAGGCGCTAGTGCCAACGGTGTGAGCCTCAAATCCAATGGATAACACTGCACCAAGGTGAGATGTTCCCTCCATTGCAAGAGCCAGTGCCACAGGGTGTGAGCCTCATACCTAATGGGTGACACTGCACCAAGGTGAAAGGATCCTTCCAAGACAAAGGCCAATGTCGCAGGGTGTGATCCTCACACCCAAAGAGTGACGCTACACCAAGGTGAGAGGTTCCCGCCAGTGCAAGAGCCAGTGCAGAGGGCTTGAGCCTCACACCCAATGAGGGACACTGCACCAAGTTTTGAGGTTCCTTCCAAGACAAAGGTCAATGCCACAGGATGTGAGCCTCATTCCCAATGAGTGACACTGCACCAAGATGAGAGGTTCCTTCCGAGACAAATGCCAATGCCACAGGTTGTTAGCCTCACTCCCAATGATTGACAATGCACCAAGGTGAGAGGTCCCCTCCAAGACAAAGGCCAATGCCACAGGGTGAGAGCCTCACTCCCAATGAGCGACACTGCACCAAGATGAGAGATTCCTTCCAAGACAAATGCCAATTCCAAAGGGTGTGACCCTCACTCCCAATGAGTAGCACTGCACCTAGGTGGGAGTTTCCCCCCTATACAAGAGCCAGTGCCACAGAGTGTGAGCCTCTCTCCCAATGAGTGACACTGCACCAAGGTGAGAGGTCCCCACCAAGACAAAGGCCAATGACACTGGGTGTGAGCCTCACTCCCAATGAGTGACACTGCACCAAGGTGGGAGTTTCCCACATGTACAAGGGCCAGTGCCACAGGGTGTGAGCCTATCTCCCAATGAGTGAAACTGCACCAAGGTGAGAGGTTTCCTCCATTGGAGGCGCTAGTGCCACAGGGTGTGAGCCTCAAATCTAATTGATAACACTGCACCAAGGTGAGAGGTTCCCTTCATTGCAAGAGCCAGTGTCACAGGGTGTGAGCCTCATACCTAATGGGTGACACTGCACCAAGGTGAGAGGATCCTTCCAAGACAAAGGCCAATGCCACAGGGTGTGAGCCTCACTCCCAATGAGTGACATTGCAACAACTTGAGAGGTTCCCTCCAAGATAAATGCCAATGCCGCAGGGAGTGATCCTCACTCCCAATGAGTGACCCTGCAACAAGGTGAGAGGTTCCTTCCAGTGCAAGAGCCAGTGCTACAGTTTGTGTCCCTCACACCCAAAGAGTGACGCTACACCAAGGTGAGAGGTTCCCGCCAGTGCAAGAGCCAGTGCAGAGGGCTTGACCCTCACACCCAATGAGGGACACTGCACCAAGTTTTGAGGTTCCTTCCGAGACAAATGCCAATGCCACAGGTTGTTAGCCTCACTCCCAATGAGCGACACTGCACCAAGGTGAGAGGTTCCCTCCAGAAAGAGCCAATGCCACTGGATGTGAGCCACACTCCCAAGAGTGACACTGCACCAAGGTGAGAGGTTCACTCCATTGAAAGAGCCAGTGCCTTAGGGTGTGAGCCTCACTACAAATGAGTGACACTGCACCAAGGGGAGTTGTCCTCTCCAAGACAAAAGCCAGTGCCACAGGGTGTGAGCCTCACTCCCAATGAGTGACACTGCACCAAGGTGAGAGGTTCCTTCCATGACAAATGCCAATGCCACATGTTGTTAGCCTCACTCCCAATGAGTGACACTGCACCAGGGAGGGAAGTTCCCTCCAGTAGGAGCCAGTGCCAATGGGTGTGAGCCACACTCTCAATGAGTGACACTGCACCAATGTGAGACGTTCACTCAAGTGAAAGAGCCAGTGCAACAGGGTATGAGCCTCGCTACCAATGATTGACAATGCACAAAGGTGAGAGGTCCCCTCCAAGACAAAGGCCAATGGCACTGTGTTTGAGCCTCACTCCCAATGAGTGACACTGCACCAAGGTGGGAGTTTCCCACATGTACAAGAGCCAGTGCCACAGGTTGTGAGCCTAACTCCCAATGAGTGAAACTGCACCAAGGTGAGAGGTTCCCTCCAGTGGAGGCGCTAGTGCAAAAGGGTGTGAGCCTCAAATCCAATGGATAACACTGCACCAAGGTGAGATGTTCCCTCCATTGCAAGAGCCAGTGCCACAGGGTGTGAGCCTCATACCTAATGGGTGACACTGCACCAAGGTGAAAGGATCCTTCCAAGACAAAGGCCAATGCCGCAAGGTGTGATCCTCACTCCCAATGAGTGACCCTGCAACAAGGTGAGAGGTTCCTTCCAGTGCAAGAGCCAGTGCTACAGTTTGTGTCCCTCACACCCAAAGAGTGACGCTACACCAAGGTGAGAGGTTCCCGCCAGTGCAAGAGCCAGTGCAGAGGGCTTGAGCCTCACACCCAATGAGGGACACTGCACCAAGTTTTGAGGTTCCTTCCAAGACAAAGGTCAATGCCACAGGATGTGAGCCTCATTCCCAATGAGTGACACTGCACCAAGATGAGAGGTTCCTTCCGAGACAAATGCCAATGCCACAGGTTGTTAGCCTCACTCCCAAGGATTGACAATGCACCAAGGTGAGAGGTCCCCTCCAAGACAAAGGCCAATGCCACAGGGTGAGAGCCTCACTCCCAATGAGCGACACTGCACCAAGATGAGAGATTCCTTCCAAGACAAATGCCAATGCCACAGGGTGTTAGCCTCACTCCCAATGAGTGACACTGCACCAGGGAGGGAAGTTCCCTCCAGTAGGAGCCAGTGCCAATGGGTGTGAGCCACACTCTCAATGAGTGACACTGCACCTATATGAGACGTTCACTCAAGTGAAAGAGCCAGTGCAACAGGGTATGAGCCTCGCTACCAATGATTGACAATGCACCAAGGTGAGAGGTCCCCTCCAATACAAAGGCCAATGCCACAGGGTGAGAGCCTCACTCCCAATGAGCGACACTGCACCAAGATGAGAGATTCCTTCCAAGACAAATGCCAATTCCAAAGGGTGTGACCCTCACTCCCAATGAGTAGCACTGCACCTAGGTGGGATTTTCCCACCTATACAAGAGCCAGTGCCACAGGGTGTGAGCCTCACTGCCAATGAGTGACACTGAACCAAGGTGAGAGGATCCCTCCAGTGCAAGAGCCAGTGCCACAGGGTGTGAGCCTCACACCCAATGAGTGACCCTGCACTAAGGTGAGAGGTTCCTTCCAAGACAAAGGCCAATGCCACAGGGTATGAGTCTCACTCCCAATAAGTGACACTGCACCAAGTTGAGAGGTCCCTTCCAAGACAAATGCCAATGCCACAGAGTGTTAGCCTCACTCCCAATGAGTGACAGTGCACCAAGGTGGGAGGTTCCCTCCAGTAGGTACCATTGCCGCTGGGTGTGAGCCACACTCCCAATTAGGGACACTGCACCAAGGTGAGAGGTTCACTCCAGTGAAAGTGCCAGTGTCACAGGGTTTGAGCCTCACTACCAATGATTGACAATGCACCAAGGTGAGAGGTCCCCTCCAAGACAAAGGCCAATGCCACTGGGTGTGAGCCTCACTCCCGAAGAGTGACACTGAACCAAGGTGGGAGTTTCCCACATGTACAAGAGCCAGTGCCACAGGGTGTGAGCCTAACTCCCAATGAGTGAAACTGCACCAAGGTGAGAGGTTCCCTCCAGTGGAGGCGCTAGTGCCACAGGGTGTGAGCCTCAAATCCAATGGATAACACTGCACCAAGGTGAGATGTTCCCTCTATTGCAAGAGCCAGTGCCACAGGGTGTGAGCCTTATACCTAATGGGTGACACTGCACCAAAGTGAAATGATCCTTCCAAGACAAAGGCCAATGCCACAGGGTGTGAGCCTCACTCCCAATGAGTGACACTGCAACAACTTGAGAGGTTCCCTCCAAGATAAATGCCAATGCCGCAGGGTGTGATCCTCACTCCCAATGAGTGACCCTGCAACAAGGTGAGAGGTTCCTTCCAGTGCAAGAGCCAGTGCTACAGTTTGTGTCCCTCACACCCAAAGAGTGACGCTACACCAAGGTGAGAGGTTCCCACCAGTGCAAGAGCCAGTGCAGAGGGCTTGAGCCTCACACCCAATGAGGGACACTGCACCAAGTTTTGAGGTTCCTTCCAAGACAAAGGTCAATGCCACAGGATGTGAGCCTCATTCCCAATGAGTGACACTGCACCAAGATGAGAGGTTCCTTCCGAGACAAATGCTAATGCCACAGGTTGTTAGCCTCACTCCCAATGATTGACAATGCACCAAGGTGAGAGGTCCCCTCCAAGACAAAGGCCAATGCCACAGGGTGAGAGCCTCACTCCCAATGAGCGACACTGCACCAAGATGAGAGATTCCTTCCAAGAGAAATGCCAATTCCAAAGGGTGTGACCCTCAATCCCAATGAGTAGCACTGCACCTAGGTGGGAGTTTCCCACCTATACAAGAGCCAGTGCCACAGGGTGTGAGCCTCCCTCCCAATGAGTGACACTGCACCAAGGTGAGAGGTCCCCACCAAGACAAAGGCCAATGACACTGGGTGTGAGCCTCACTCCCAATGAGTGACACTGCACCAAGGTGGGAGTTTCCCACATGTACAAGGGCCAGTGCCACAGGGTGTGAGCCTATCTCCCAATGAGTGAAACTGCACCAAGGTGAGAGGTTTCCTCCATTGGAGGCGCTAGTGCCACAGGGTGTGAGCCTCAAATCCAATTGATAACACTGCACCAAGGTGAGAGGTTCCCTTCATTGCAAGAGCCAGTGTCACAGGGTGTGAGCCTCATACCTAATGGGTGACACTGCACCAAGGTGAGAGGATCCTTGCAAGACAAAGGCCAATGCCACAGGGTGTGAGCCTCACTCCCAATGAGTGACATTGCAACAACTTGAGAGGTTCCCTCCAAGATAAATGCCAATGCCGCAGGGAGTGATCCTCACTCCCAATGAGTGACCCTGCAACAAGGTGAGAGGTTCCTTCCAGTGCAAGAGCCAGTGCTACAGTTTGTGTCCCTCACACCCAAAGAGTGACGCTACACCAAGGTGAGAGGTTCCCGCCAGTGCAAGAGCCAGTGCAGAGGGCTTGACCCTCACACCCAATGAGGGACACTGCACCAAGTTTTGAGGTTCCTTCCGAGACAAATGCCAATGCCACAGGTTGTTAGCCTCACTCCAAATGAGCGACACTGCACCAAGGTGAGAGGCTCCCTCCAGAAAGAGCCAATGCCACTGGATGTGAGCCACACTCCCAAGAGTGACACTGCACCAAGGTGAGAGGTTCACTCCATTGAAAGAGCCAGTGCCTTAGGGTGTGAGCCTCACTACAAATGAGTGACACTGCACCAAGGGGAGTTGTCCGCTCCAAGACAAAAGCCAGTGCCACAGGGTGTGAGCCTCACTCCCAATGAGTGACACTGCACCAAGGTGAGAGGTTCCTTCCATGACAAATGCCAATGCCACATGTTGTTAGCCTCACTCCCAATGAGTGACACTGCACCAGGGAGGGAAGTTCCCTCCAGTAGGAGCCAGTGCCAATGGGTGTGAGCCACACTCTCAATGAGTGACACTGCACCAATGTGAGACGTTCACTCAAGTGAAAGAGCCAGTGCAACAGGGTATGAGCCTCGCTACCAATGATTGACAATGCACAAAGGTGAGAGGTCCCCTCCAAGACAAAGGCCAATGGCACTGTGTGTGAGCCTCACTCCCAATGAGTGACACTGCACCAAGGTGGGAGTTTCCCACATGTACAAGAGCCAGTGCCACAGGTTGTGAGCCTAACTCCCAATGAGTGAAACTGCACCAAGGTGAGAGGTTCCCTCCAGTGGAGGCGCTAGTGCAACAGGGTGTGAGCCTCAAATCCAATGGATAACACTGCACCAAGGTGAGATGTTCCCTCCATTGCAAGAGCCAGTGCCACAGGGTGTGAGCCTCATACCTAATGGGTGACACTGCACCAAGGTGAAAGGATCCTTCCAAGACAAAGGCCAATGCCGCAAGGTGTGATCCTCACTCCCAATGAGTGACCCTGCAACAAGGTGAGAGGTTCCTTCCAGTGCAAGAGCCAGTGCTACAGTTTGTGTCCCTCACACCCAAAGAGTGACGCTACACCAAGGTGAGAGGTTCCCGCCAGTGCAAGAGCCAGTGCAGAGGGCTTGAGCCTCACACCCAATGAGGGACACTGCACCAAGTTTTGAGGTTCCTTCCAAGACAAAGGCCAATGCCACAGGATGTGAGCCTCATTCCCAATGAGTGACACTGCACCAAGATGAGAGGTTCCTTCCGAGACAAATGCCAATGCCACAGGTTGTTAGCCTCACTCCCAAGGATTGACAATGCACCAAGGTGAGAGGTCCCCTCCAAGACAAAGGCCAATGCCACAGGGTGAGAGCCTCACTCCCAATGAGCGACACTGCACCAAGATGAGAGATTCCTTCCAAGACAAATGCCAATGCCACAGGGTGTTAGCCTCACTCCCAATGAGTGACACTGCACCAGGGAGGGAAGTTCCCTCCAGTAGGAGCCAGTGCCAATGGGTGTGAGCCACACTCTCAATGAGTGACACTGCACCTATGTGAGACGTTCACTCAAGTGAAAGAGCCAGTGCAACAGGGTATGAGCCTCGCTACCAATGATTGACAATGCACCAAGGTGAGAGGTCCCCTCCAATACAAAGGCCAATGCCACAGGGTGAGAGCCTCACTCCCAATGAGCGACACTGCACCAAGATGAGAGATTCCTTCCAAGACAAATGCCAATGCCACAGGGTGTTAGCCTCACTCCCAATGAGTGACACTGCACCAGGGAGGGAAGTTCCCTCCAGTAGGAGCCAGTGCCAATGGGTGTGAGCCACACTCTCAATGAGTGACACTGCACCTATGTGAGACGTTCACTCAAGTGAAAGAGCCAGTGCAACAGGGTATGAGCCTCGCTACCAATGATTGACAATGCACCAAGGTGAGAGGTCCCCTCCAATACAAAGGCCAATGCCACAGGGTGAGAGCCTCACTCCCAATGAGCGACACTGCACCAAGATGAGAGATTCCTTCCAAGACAAATGCCAATTCCAAAGGGTGTGACCCTCACTCCCAATGAGTAGCACTGCACCTAGGTGGGATTTTCCCACCTATGCAAGAGCCAGTGCCACAGGGTGTGAGCCTCACTGCCAATGAGTGACACTGAACCAAGGTGAGAGGATCACTCCAGTGCAAGAGCCAGTGCCACAGGGTGTGAGCCTCACACCCAATGAGTGACCCTGCACTAAGGTGAGAGGTTCCTTCCAAGACAAAGGCCAATGCCACAGGGTATGAGTCTCACTCCCAATAAGTGACACTGCACCAAGTTGAGAGGTTCCTTCCAAGACAAATGCCAATGCCACAGAGTGTTAGCCTCACTCCCAATGAGTGACAGTGCACCAAGGTGGGAGGTTCCCTCCAGTAGGTACCATTGCCGCTGGGTGTGAGCCACACTCCCAATTAGGGACACTGCACCAAGGTGAGAGGTTCACTCCAGTGAAAGTGCCAGTGTCACAGGGTTTGAGCCTCACTACCAATGATTGACAATGCACCAAGGTGAGAGGTCCCCTCCAAGACAAAGGCCAATGCCACTGGGTGTGAGCCTCACTCCCAATGAGTGACACTGAACCAAGGTGGGAGTTTCCCACATGTACAAGAGCCAGTGCCACAGGGTGTGAGCCTAACTCCCAATGAGTGAAACTGCACCAAGGTGAGAGGTTCCCTCTAGTGGAGGCGCTAGTGCCACAGGGTGTGAGCCTCAAATCCAATGGATAACACTGCACCAAGGTGAGATGTTCCCTCTATTGCAAGAGCCAGTGCCACAGGGTGTGAGCCTTATACCTAATGGGTGACACTGCACCAAAGTGAAATGATCCTTCCAAGACAAAGGCCAATGCCACAGGGTGTGAGCCTCACTCCCAATGAGTGACACTGCAACAACTTGAGAGGTTCCCTCCAAGATAAATGCCAATGCCGCAGGGTGTGATCCTCACTCCCAATGAGTGACCCTGCAACAAGGTGAGAGGTTCCTTCCAGTGCAAGAGCCAGTGCTACAGTTTGTGTCCCTCACACCCAAAGAGTGACGCTACACCAAGGTGAGAGGTTCCCGCCAGTGCAAGAGCCAGTGCAGAGGGCTTGAGTCTCACACCCAATGAGGGACACTGCACCAAGTTTTGAGGTTCCTTCCAAGACAAAGGTCAATGCCACAGGATGTGAGCCTCATTCCCAATGAGTGACACTGCACCAAGATGAGAGGTTCCTTCCGAGACAAATGCTAATGCCACAGGTTGTTAGCCTCACTCCCAATGATTGACAATGCACCAAGGTGAGAGGTCCCCTCCAAGACAAAGGCCAATGCCACAGGGTGAGAGCCTCACTCCCAATGAGCGACACTGCACCAAGATGAGAGATTCCTTCCAAGAGAAATGCCAATTCCAAAGGGTGTGACCCTCAATCCCAATGAGTAGCACTGCACCTAGGTGGGAGTTTCCCACCTATACAAGAGCCAGTGCCACAGGGTGTGAGCCTCCCTCCCAATGAGTGACACTGCACCAAGGGGAGTTGTCCGCTCCAAGACAAAAGCCAGTGCCACAGGGTGTGAGCCTCACTCCCAATGAG
Organism: Triturus cristatus; assembly: GCF_964204655.1. Taxonomy (NCBI): domain Eukaryota; kingdom Metazoa; phylum Chordata; class Amphibia; order Caudata; family Salamandridae; genus Triturus; species Triturus cristatus. The sequence goes on along the minus strand of NC_140590.1, from coordinate 6,732,635 downwards.
TGACACTGCACCAAGGTGAGAGGTTCCTTCCATGACAAATGCCAATGCCACATGTTGTTAGCCTCACTCCCAATGAGTGACACTGCACCAGGGAGGGAAGTTCCCTCCAGTAGGAGCCAGTGCCAATGGGTGTGAGCCACACTCTCAATGAGTGACACTGCACCAATGTGAGACGTTCACTCAAGTGAAAGAGCCAGTTCAACAGGGTATGAGCCTCGCTACCAATGATTGACAATGCACAAAGGTGAGAGGTCCCCTCCAAGACAAAGGCCAATGGCACTGTGTGTGAGCCTCACTCCCAATGAGTGACACTGCACCAAGGTGGGAGTTTCCCACATGTACAAGAGCCAGTGCCACAGGTTGTGAGCCTAACTCCCAATGAGTGAAACTGCACCAAGGTGAGAGGTTCCCTCCAGTGGAGGCGCTAGTGCAACAGGGTGTGAGCCTCAAATCCAATGGATAACACTGCACCAAGGTGAGATGTTCCCTCCATTGCAAGAGCCAATGCCACAGGGTGTGAGCCTCATACCTAATGGGTGACACTGCACCAAGGTGAAAGGATCCTTCCAAGACAAAGGCCAATGCCGCAAGGTGTGATCCTCACTCCCAATGAGTGACCCTGCAACAAGGTGAGAGGTTCCTTCCAGTGCAAGAGCCAGTGCTACAGTTTGTGTCCCTCACACCCAAAGAGTGACGCTACACCAAGGTGAGAGGTTCCCGCCAGTGCAAGAGCCAGTGCAGAGGGCTTGAGCCTCACACCCAATGAGGGACACTGCACCAAGTTTTGAGGTTCCTTCCAAGACAAAGGCCAATGCCACAGGATGTGAGCCTCATTCCCAATGAGTGACACTGCACCAAGATGAGAGGTTCCTTCCGAGACAAATGCCAATGCCACAGGTTGTTAGCCTCACTCCCAAGGATTGACAATGCACCAAGGTGAGATGTCCCCTCCAAGACAAAGGCCAATGCCACAGGGTGAGAGCCTCACTCCCAATGAGCGACACTGCACCAAGATGAGAGATTCCTTCCAAGACAAATGCCAATGCCACAGGGTGTTAGCCTCACTCCCAATGAGTGACACTGCACCAGGGAGGGAAGTTCCCTCCAGTAGGAGCCAGTGCCAATGGGTGTGAGCCACACTCTCAATGAGTGACACTGCACCTATGTGAGACGTTCACTCAAGTGAAAGAGCCAGTGCAACAGGGTATGAGCCTCGCTACCAATGATTGACAATGCACCAAGGTGAGAGGTCCCCTCCAATACAAAGGCCAATGCCACAGGGTGAGAGCCTCACTCCCAATGAGCGACACTGCACCAAGATGAGAGATTCCTTCCAAGACAAATGCCAATGCCACAGGGTGTTAGCCTCACTCCCAATGAGTAACACTGCACCAGGGAGGGAAGTTCCCTCCAGTAGGAGCCAGTGCCAATGGGTGTGAGCCACACTCTCAATGAGTGACACTGCACCTATGTGAGACGTTCACTCAAGTGAAAGAGCCAGTGCAACAGGGTATGAGCCTCGCTACCAATGATTGACAATGCACCAAGGTGAGAGGTCCCCTCCAATACAAAGGCCAATGCCACAGGGTGAGAGCCTCACTCCCAATGAGCGACACTGCACCAAGATGAGAGATTCCTTCCAAGACAAATGCCAATTCCAAAGGGTGTGACCCTCACTCCCAATGAGTAGCACTGCACCTCGGTGGGATTTTCCCACCTATGCAAGAGCCAGTGCCACAGGGTGTGAGCCTCACTGCCAATGAGTGACACTGAACCAAGGTGAGAGGATCACTCCAGTGCAAGAGCCAGTGCCACAGGGTGTGAGCCTCACACCCAATGAGTGACCCTGCACTAAGGTGAGAGGTTCCTTCCAAGACAAAGGCCAATGCCACAGGGTATGAGTCTCACTCCCAATAAGTGACACTGCACCAAGTTGAGAGGTTCCTTCCAAGACAAATGCCAATGCCACAGAGTGTTAGCCTCACTCCCAATGAGTGACAGTGCACCAAGGTGGGAGGTTCCCTCCAGTAGGTACCATTGCCGCTGGGTGTGAGCCACACTCCCAATTAGGGACACTGCACCAAGGTGAGAGGTTCACTCCAGTGAAAGTGCCAGTGTCACAGGGTTTGAGCCTCACTACCAATGATTGACAATGCACCAAGGTGAGAGGTCCCCTCCAAGACAAAGGCCAATGCCACTGGGTGTGAGCCTCACTCCCAATGAGTGACACTGAACCAAGGTGGAAGTTTCCCACATGTACAAGAGCCAGTGCCACAGGGTGTGAGCCTAACTCCCAATGAGTGAAACTGCACCAAGGTGAGAGGTTCCCTCTAGTGGAGGCGCTAGTGCCACAGGGTGTGAGCCTCAAATCCAATGGATAACACTGCACCAAGGTGAGATGTTCCCTCTATTGCAAGAGCCAGTGCCACAGGGTGTGAGCCTTATACCTAATGGGTGACACTGCACCAAAGTGAAATGATCCTTCCAAGACAAAGGCCAATGCCACAGGGTGTGAGCCTCACTCCCAATGAGTGACACTGCAACAACTTGAGAGGTTCCCTCCAAGATAAATGCCAATGCCGCAGGGTGTGATCCTCACTCCCAATGAGTGACCCTGCAACAAGGTGAGAGGTTCCTTCCAGTGCAAGAGCCAGTGCTACAGTTTGTGTCCCTCACACCCAAAGAGTGACGCTACACCAAGGTGAGAGGTTCCCGCCAGTGCAAGAGCCAGTGCAGAGGGCTTGAGTCTCACACCCAATGAGGGACACTGCACCAAGTTTTGAGGTTCCTTCCAAGACAAAGGTCAATGCCACAGGATGTGAGCCTCATTCCCAATGAGTGACACTGCACCAAGATGAGAGGTTCCTTCCGAGACAAATGCTAATGCCACAGGTTGTTAGCCTCACTCCCAATGATTGACAATGCACCAAGGTGAGAGGTCCCCTCCAAGACAAAGGCCAATGCCACAGGGTGAGAGCCTCACTCCCAATGAGCGACACTGCACCAAGATGAGAGATTCCTTCCAAGAGAAATGCCAATTCCAAAGGGTGTGACCCTCAATCCCAATGAGTAGCACTGCACCTAGGTGGGAGTTTCCCACCTATACAAGAGCCAGTGCCACAGGGTGTGAGCCTCCCTCCCAATGAGTGACACTGCACCAAGGTGAGAGGTCCCCACCAAGACAAAGGCCAATGACACTGGGTGTGAGCCTCACTCCCAATGAGTGACACTGCACCAAGGTGGGAGTTTCCCACATGTACAAGGGCCAGTGCCACAGGGTGTGAGCCTAACTCCCAATGAGTGAAACTGCACCAAGGTGAGAGGTTACCTCCAGTGGAGGCGCTAGTGCCACAGGGTGTGAGCCTCAAATCCAATTGATAACACTGCACCAAGGTGAGAGGTTCCCTCCATTGCAAGAGCCAGTGCCACATGCTGTGAGCCTCATACCTAATGGGTGAAACTGCACCAAGGTGAGAGGATCCTTCCAAGACAAAGGCCAATGCCACAGGGTGTGAGCCTCACTCCCAATGAGTGACACTGCAACAACTCGAGAGGTTCCCTCCAAGATAAAAGCCAATGCCGCAGGGTGTGATCCTCACTCCCAATGAGTGACCCTGCAACAAGGTGAGAGGTTCCTTCCAGTGCAAGAGCCAGTGCTACAGTTTGTGTCCCTCACACCCAAAGAGTGATGCTACACCAAGGTGAGAGGTTCCCGCCAGTGCAAGAGCCAGTGCAGAGGGCTTGAGCCTCACACCCAATGAGGGACACTGCACCATGTAACAGGATGTGAGCCTCATTCCCAATGAGTGACACTGCACCAAGATGAGAGGTTCCTTCCGAGACAAATACCAAAGCCACAGGTTGTTAGCCTCACTCCCAATGAATGACACTGCACCAATGTGAGAGGTTCCCTCCAGAAAGAGCCAGTGCCACTGGATGTGGCCACACTCCCAATGAGTGAGACTGCACCAAGGTGAGAGGGTCACTCAATTGAAAGAGCCAGTGCCATAGGGTGTGAGCCTCACTACAAATGAGTAACACTGCACCAAGGGGAGTGGTCCTCTCCAAGACAAAAGCCAGTGCCACAGGGTGTGAGCCTCACTCCCAGTGAGTGACACTGCACCAAGGTGAGAGGTTCCTTCCATGACAAATGCCAATGCCACATGTTGTTAGCCTCACTCCAAATGAGTGACACTGCACCAGGGAGGGAAGTTCCCTCCAGTAGGAGCCAGTGCCAATGGGTGTGAGCCACACTCCCATTGAGTGACACTGCAGCAATGTGAGACGTTCACTCCAGTGAAAGAGCCAGTGCAACAGGGTATGAGCCTCACTACCAATGATTGACAATGCACCAAGGTGAGAGGTCCTGTTGGAGGGAGGCCCACCGGGTAGTCGGGGAGACTTTTCCGGGGCACCTTCCTACCGCAAAGTTATAGCCGAGCGCCGCTGAGAAGCCCCCTCGGGGAGGTCTTTCTCCTATGATCGTACTAGGCCCAGTAACACCACCACACAGGACTCAATATCAGTTGCGTGACTTGGTTCTTTATCAGCAGTAATACGTTCAATATTTACAGTGGGATCGAGGGATCCTATAAGAGTCTCAATGTTTGTTAGAAGGATAGGGTAGCGAGACAGTCTTAGTACCAACCAGGTACAGGAGGGCTCTGCGCCAGACCTCGAGTGCTGGTCTCAGAGCGGCTCGGACATGGGGAGCCGCGACGGCGTCTGCAGGGCTCCGGTGGTAGGTCCGCTTAGGTCGAGCCGCGACACAGTCAGCAGGGCTCCGGTGGTAGGTCCGCTTCGGTCGAGCCGCGACGAGGTCAGCTGGGCTCTGATGGTAATGTTCAACAAGGTCGGGCCGCGACAGCGTCAGCAGGGCCCCAAAGGTACGTGAAGGTCTTTAAGCACGGTGGAGCCGCGACGTCGTCAGCAGGGCTCAAGTGGTGGGTTCAGGGTGAGTCTTCTTCCGTAGGGTCAGCCGCGATCCGATCAGCAGGGCTCTTGACTCCAGGATACAACTACCGTCCTGTTGTCGGGTCGCCCCAGATATAGGACGGGAGCCCTTTGATGTCCGGACCCTTGCGCCCGGAGGCGGCGGAGAGGCCGGGTAGGGAGCGGCCAGACGCCCAGCAGGAGAGGCGCCAGGCCCCAGAGAGCTGTGGGGCGATCGCACCTAGGTGTGGAAGGACGGTTGGGGGTCCCATCGATACTGCCCTCCGCCGGGAGTGGGAAGGGCTCACGTGGTGTCCCCCGGGCCAGGGGTTGGCGTCTCGATGTCGGGCCTCGCTGGGACCGAGGCCGGTTAGAGCAGGGTCACGCAGGTGGTCACGTGGAGTGACGCATAATCCAAAATGGAGGAGCCCCGATGTGCATGGGACCTCGTGCGGCTTAGCGCGGGGAAACAGGACCACGGCACGAGGCCGGCTCCCACAGGTCTCCTCCAAGACAAAGGCCAATGCCACAGGGTGAGAGCCTCTCTCCCAATGAGCGACACTGCACCAAGATGAGAGATTCCTTCCAAGACAAATGCCAATTCCAATGGGTGTGACCCTCACTCCCAATGAATAGCACTGCACCTAGGTGGGAGTTTCCCACCTATACAAGAGCCAGTGCCACAGGGTGTGAGCCTCACTCCCAATGAGTGACACTGAACCAAGGTGAGAGGATCCCTCCAGTGCATGAGCCAGTGCCATAGGGTGTGAGCCTCACACCCAATGAGTGACCCTGCACTAAGGTGAGAGGTTCCTTCCAAGACAAAGGCAAATACCACAGGGTATGAGTCTCACTCCCAATAAGTGACACTGCACCAAGGTGAGAGGTTCCTTCCAAGACAAATGCCAATGCCACAAGGTGTTAGCCTCACTCCCACTGAGTGACAGTGCACCAAGGTGGGAGGTTCCCTCCAGTAGGTGCCAGTGCCACTGGGTGTGAGCCACACTCCCAATTAGGGAGACTGCACCAAGGTGAGAGGTTCACTCCAGTGAAAGTGCCAGTGTCACAGGGTTTGAGCCTCACTACCAATGATTGACAATGCACCAAGGTGAGAGGTCCCCTCCAAGACAGAGGCCAATGCCACTGGGTGTGAGCCTCACTCCCAATGAGTGACACTGTAACAACTTGAGAGGTTCCCTCCAAGATAAATGCCAATGCCGCAGGGTGTGATCCTCACTCCCAATGAGTGACCCTGCAACAAGGTGAAAGGTTCCTTCCAGTGCAAGAGCCAGTTCTACAGTTTGTGTCCCTCACACCCAAAGTTTGACGCTACACCAAGGTGAGAGGTTCCCGCCAGTGCAAGAGCCAGTGCAGAGGGCTTGAGCCTCACACCCAATGAGGGACACTGCACCAAGTTTTGAGGTTCCTTCCAAGACAAAGGCCAATGCCACAGGGTGTGAGCCTCACTCCCAATGAGTGACACTGCACCAAGGTAAGGGGTTCCCTCCAGTGCAAGAGCCAGTGCCACAGGGTGTGAGCCTCACTCCCAATAAGTGACGCTGCACCAAGGTGAGAGGTCCCCTCCAAGACAAAGGCAAATGCCACAGGACGTGAGCCTCACTCCCAATGAATGACACTGATCCAAGGTGAGAGGTTCCTTCCAAGACAAATGCCTGTGCAATAGGGTTTTGTGAGAAGTTGGCTGGCATATGATGGTCACTAGTTCTAGTGGCCACCTTGCACCATTCCAATTCGACTCTTATGGTAGATAGGTTTAAGACAACCTTTTAAAGAAAGCTATCCTAGTGGTAGCTGTGGAGAGCAGCCTTCAGGCTAAGTCTCTGAGGAATGTAAAGCAGCTTGTTTTACCTTATAATCTCTTGAATTACCAAATGAAAGGACACCACACAGGTATATATATCAAATATATATGTATTTATTTCTAGACACACTCTACTAATCTCTTTATGAGATTAGAAGCCAGGGACACATTCAAATGTCAACGTTTCACAATAAATTAAGCACAAATATGGCTGGTGCCCTAGGGGCGTACCAGGCCATTTACTAAAAAAATGGGTTAACAAGTCGACTTGCAATATGACAAGGCCTAGGGCCCGGGGAATCGCTGGGGCTTCACTACTGCAGTGTTAGCAGGTAAGTAACAAGCCCACGGGAGACGCGTGCAGTGTGTGAACACAGCCGCGGGTTCCCTATTGGTTTCAATAGAGCAAGTCGCGGTTTGAATTTTAAAGTTCAAGGGCACTTCGAGGAAGTTAACAAACAAGCCACTTACAAGGTAAGTACTTCGAGGGCCAACAGACACTTGGGCACTGGAGTGCACGAGTTACCTCACCCAGGGAAGCCGGGTGCATAGGTGTCTTTTGGTGTCGGGTCGCGTCGCTGTTTTCTATGGAGACCAAAGAAGACTTGCTGCTTGTGACGACTGGAGAAGTGTCCGGTGGAATCCGAAAGTGGATTGAAGATGAAGAAGACCTGAAAATTGAAGGGACAGTGTTCAAGTTCGCTTGCGAGTGACCGGTGGCCAGCAAGATGGATGACCACAGATGTCGCGTTGATTCAGGTCATCGGTGGTGTTTTGACTCTTTGCTCACGAGGTCCAGGAGGGATCGACAATGACCAGCAGCTGGATTCCGAGTGTACCACAATGTCTGCAGCTGATGACGGTATCGGCAACCGGATTGGAGCCAACAAGCCTTGGCAACTGCAAGTCTTGTGTAGACTGGAGAAAGTCGATGATGCAGACCAGCAAGGTCTGATGGACTCACCCAGCAAGGGTAAGTGAGGGCAGGGTTCAGTGACTAAATATCGAGGGACAAAATATCGACTATACAAAAAATCGACACTAAAATATCGAGTGACAGAATATCGACTCCCTTTCTACAAACAGGTAAGTACTAAAATATCGATTCCAAAATATAGACTGTCAAAATATAGTTAGCCAAAATATCGAATTTTTTAAATGTATTAAAAATAATATAAAATTATTTAAATATTAAAAACAATTAAATAAAACATACATAATATAATATAAAATAGCTTAAAATGTAAACATAATATAAGTAATTTTAAAAAGTCGAGGTTTTGTTGGAAACTGAGAGCGTAAAAATTACTATTCCCACTCCAGTGAGTGCAACAGTAGGGAAAGCGTTGGATAGCGTAGGGGTAAAAATTACTATTCCCACTCCAGTGAGTGCAACAGTAGGGAAAACGTTGGATAGCGTAGGGGTACAAATTACTATTCCCACTCCAGAGAGTGCAACAGTAGGGAAAGCGTTGGATAGCGTATAGGTAAAAATTACTATTCCCACTCCAGTGAGTGCAACAGTAGGGAAAACGTTGGATAGCGTAGGGGTAAAAATTACTATTCCCACTCCAGAGACTGCAACAGTAGGGAAAACGTTGGATAGCGTAGGGATAAAAATTACTATTCCCACTCCAGAGAGTGCAACAGTAGGGAAAGCGTTGGATAGCGTAGAGGTAAAAATTACTATTCCCACTCCAGTGAGTGCAACAGTAGGGAAAACGTTGGATAGCGTAGGGGTAAAAATTGCTATTCCCGCTCCAGAGAGTGCAACAGTAGGGAAAGCGTTGGATGGCGTAGAGGTAAAAATTACTAGTCCCACTCCAGTGAGTGCAACAGTAGGGAAAACGTGGGATAGCGTAGGGGTTAAAATTACTATTCCAACTCCAAACAGTGCAACAGTAGGGAAAGCGTTGGATAGCGTAGAGGTAAAAATTACTATTCCCACTCCAGAGAGTGCAAAAGTAGGGAAAGTAATGATTTAAATTAAATATAAGATGACATTAATTATCAATACTGATAAAAAGTTAATTAAAAATAATTACCAATTAATAACAATTAATTACCATTTAAAATATTAATTATCAATTGATAAAAATTTAATACCAATTAAAAATAATTAATTACCAATTACAAATTAATTATCAATTATCAATACACAGAAATAAAAAAAATTATATTTACTTTATTACAATTAATTTACTTCTCACCCAATTCCCCTACAAACCCACAACCCGCTCCTATTAATAACAAATACAATTAACATAATTATCAATTAATCAATTAATATAAATTAATTACCAATTAATAAAAATAAATTACCAATTAATAATTAATTATCAATTAATTAATTATCAAAACATATAAATATAATTAACATTTAATTAACCATAATTAAATTACTTCCCACCCTATTCCCCTATAAACCCACAACCCGCTACGGAATTAAATTACGCAATAATTAAATTACATAACATTCATTTGTTTAAATAAATTAAACATACATTACAACAATAATACATCATTTTAACACATATACTACCATACATAACACAATTTTTTTTTCGATATTATGGTAATCTATATTTTAAAATTCGATATTATGGTATTCGATATTTTTAAGGTCTATATTTTGGTAATCGATATTTTTAAGGTCTATATTTTGGTAATCGATATTTTGTACCCCAATTTCGATATTCTGACCTATCTATATTTTGTAGAGTCGATATTCTGTCCACTCTATATTTTAACTTCGATATTCTGGGCAGTCGATATTTTGGAATCGATATTTTGGGTGTTTACCTGAGGGCAGGCCTGGAGCAACCAGGAGAGTTGATGAGAAAGTCTTCAGGGGACCAACTAGCCAACGGGCAAGTGATCGCAAATACACCGCCTCAGGAAATGCTTCACAGGAGCCCACGGTCACTCGGGACAGGGTAGGCAGCTGATTTTTGGTGCAAGACCTGCTGGAGGCTGGGCCACAAATGGTCCAATGCACAAGTTTGTAGATTGTTGTTTAGGGTTTGCACTCGACAATAGTGCAAGGTCCACGGGTATTGCTGTTCCTCGTCACTCGTGGGGTCCACTCACCACAGCTTCACTGGGGACTCACAGGGGTCATCGAGAAGTTAGGAAATCTACTTCCGGGGCAGCAGGGACTTCAAACTCCGCCGGGAGCGGGAAAGTTTGCAACCGTCGATTAAGAGTTTTTGTGCCTGCCAAGCAGGGAGTCACTCCTTGACTCCAAGGGAGATTCTTCTGTCTTCCAAAGGTAGTGGGACATCGAAGGGCCAGGATTCTTCTTTGTAGAGCGTCGTCCAGGGATATCTGTTTTGCAATGGCAATGCTTGCTATCTTATAGTAAGGATAGGGGAGGGACTAGCTCTATGACCGCTCCTCTAGGAGGGTCAGGGTAGTGGGTGGTTACACCCACTTCCCTTTGTCCAGTTTCGCGCCAGAGCAGGGGCAGGTATCCCCTGAACCGGTTTGAGCTGGCATATGCACAGAGGAGCCTACTGCTCCCCCAGTGCAGGACTTCACAGCACTCTAAGAGTGCACCCACCCAGCTCCAATACCCTAAATCCTGTCTGGAAGGTGGTGACACCTCCCTGTGACAGGATGCCTTTTGTTGGGCTTCCTCCAATGCGAGTTTCGGTCAGCAGCAGGAGGGCAGCCCAGTGTCTGTGCTGGTGGCATCCATTTTGTGATGCCAGGGCTCTATGGGATTCTTGTTGTTTAGTACAGTGGGTACATGTCATCCCCTCTAGAAGGGTGGGATCATACACCCACACCAGTTACTGGTGTGGGGGTATGATCCCAAGTTGTTTGATACCAAACACGACATGTTTTGATGCAGTCATTCCAAAGTTAGCATTTACCGCGAGGTTATAATGCACTTAAGAGTATATGGTTTAACCGCATTCACAAACAGCAACAGAGAATAGACTCTGCCAGCTGCAGAGGGGTCCTGCTCATGCAGAAGCACCCCCTCACATAGTAAACCAAGCACCCTGCCCTCAGGATTGATAGGGCCTGCTAAGAGGGGGTTGCTGATAGGTTTATATATGTGTGTATGGTGAGATATAGGAACCTATACCTCTGTGAGGAGTGCTAACACTACCTCACACAGGCTGCAGTAGCAGGCCTGTGGTGTCAGATTGAAAATGCTTCCCAGAGGTGGAATAATACATGCTGCAGCTGCTGGTATGCCTGTGAAGTACCAATGCCCTAGGTACCTAAGATACCATATACTAGGGGCTCATAAGGTACCACAGTATCCAATCACTAGTGCATCTAATATGCACACCAAACGGTTTAGAGAGAACAGAGAGACTGGGACCCTGATTAGCAGGGACCCAGCCAGGCTATAGCCAGAAACCAGTGTATACATCAGAAAAAAAGTGGAGGCAGCATAAGTGCAGATCCTACTCTCCTACAGGTGTGAGCATCACTCCCAATGAGTGACAATGCACCAAAGTGGGAGGTTCCGTCCAGTAAGAGCCAGTGCCACTGGGTGTGAGCCACACTCCCAATGAGTGACACTGCACCAAGGTGAGAGGTTCACTCCAGTGCAAAAGCAAGTGCCACATTGTGTGAGCCTCACTACCAATGAGTGACAATGCACCAAGGTGAGAGGTCCCCTCCAAGACACAGGCCGGTGCCACAGGGTGTGAGCCTCACTCCCAATGAGTGACTCTGCACCAAGATGAGAAATTACTTGTAAGACAAATGCCAATTCCACAGGGTTTGACCCTCACTCCCAATGAGTGTCACTGCACCAAGGTGAGAGCTTCCCTCCAGTGCAAGAGCCAGTGCCACAGGGTGTGAGCCTGACATCCAATGAGTGACACTGCACCAAGTTGAGAGGTTCCCTCCAAGACAAAGGCCAATGCCACAGGGTGTGAGCCTCACTACCAATTAGTGACACTTCACCAAGGTGAGAGGTTCCCTCCAGTACAAGAGCCAGTGCTAAGGGTGTGTGCCTCACACCCAAAGAGTGACACTACACCAACGTGAGAGGTTCCCTCCAGTGCAAGAGCCAGGGCCCGAGGGTGTGAGCCTCACACCCAATGAGTGACACTGCACCAAGATTTGAGGTTCCTTCCATGACAAAGGCCAATGCCACAGGGTGTGAGTCTCACTCCCAATGAGTGACACTGCACCAAGTTGAGAGGTTCCCTCCAGTATGAGCCAGTGCCATTGGGTGTGAGCCACACTCCCAATGAGTGACACTGCACCAAGGTGAGAGGTTCACTCCAGTGAAAGAGCCAGTGCCACAGGGTGTGAGCCTCACTACCAATGAGTGGCACTGCACCAAGGTGGGAGTCTCACACCAGATGATAGAGACAGCTCCAGGGTATGCGCTTCACTCCAAATAAGTGACACTGCACCAAGGTCGGAGTCTCACGTCAAATGACAGAGACTGCTCCAGGGTTTGTGCTTCACTCCAAATGAGTGACACTGCACCAAGGTGTGAGTCTCACATCAAATGACAGCGACTGCCCAAGGTATGAGACTCATTTTCAGTGAGTGACACTGCACCAAGGTGTGAGTGTCACATCGAATGATAGAGACCGCCCAGGGTGTGTGCTTCACTCCCAATGAGTGACACTGCACCAAGGTGTGAGTCTCACATCAAATGAGATAGACTGCCCAGGGTATGAGACTCATTTTAAATGAGGGACACTGCACCAAGGTGTGAGCCTCACACCAAATGATAGAGGGTGCTCTAGGGTGTGAGCCTCATTTTCAATGAGTGACACTGCACCAAGGTGTGAGTCTCTGTTAGACCTGGCACCTTGGCGTGAGTCTCCCTTCCAATTTTTGCTGATGTGCCTCATGTGTTTTGTTGGTGTTAGCTGCTCAGGGCACTGTGCCACTGCCAACCAGTGCCACAGTGCAAGTGCTCCCTCTGAAAAGTGTATACATTGATTGGTTTCCATGTTTGGCTTATTTGGTTTACTATCAGCCCTTAGGAAAGTGCCCCAGTAGTGCCAGGGCTTGTAAATACAAATACTGCTGGTGGGTTTGCAGCACTGGTTGTGCCACCCACAGAAGCGGCCTAGTAAAACGTGTCTAAGGTCTGCCATTGCAAAACCTGCGTGCAGTCTGGTACTGTCATGCTGACTGCGCAAGTGCACCTACTTGCCAGTCACTAAACCTTCCCTTAACTACATATTAGTCACCCCTATGGTAAGCCCAATGGCAGGGTGCATTGTAAGCATAAGGTAGGACATGCCCTAATGTGTGTGTCATGTCCTAATAGTGAATTACAGCCATTTTCGTTTTTCACTATTGAAAGGCTACCTGCTCTCCATAGGCCAGAATGGGCTGCTGGAATTATTACACTCTATAATCCCAGCGGACCCAGAGAGCATGGTAGAAAGTCAAGTTTAGTATGCCTGAACTCAGAATAATAAAATACTTATTTTAGTAAAGTTTATGTTAGTATTTACTTGCCTGGCCATTTCATTCCGCCTCTGCTGTGTGTGTGTGTGCTGTCTAGTTTCAGTGAGGGCCAGGGCTGGGGAATTCCAGGAGACAGGCTGGCTGCCAGGTGCTGGGTAGATAGATTACACCAGGATGGGTGGGAGGAGTACACCTTGACTCTGAATAGGGCTGTGCTCTGCCACCACAATGCTGGCTCCGCCTCCTGTGGAGCGTCTGATGTCTCTGCCCTCTGCACTGAAAGGAAAGAGCAGAGTCACCACAACAAAGTGCTCCAAAACCGGACTGAGCCAGGCACAGGCCCCCTGGCCACAAAGAACAAAAGAAACTGTGTATAAAAGAAGGAGCCCTGCTCCTAAGAAATCAGATCCTATTGACGCCAAGAAGAAACTCTGCCTGAAGAGAAGGACCTGGAAAAGCTACATGGAGGAGTACTGTCTCTAGCCTGAGAGACTGGCCTGTGGTGGGTGCCTTGCTGCAAGAAGGAGAGAGGAAGAAAAAGACTGAAAGACCTTTTGTTCACTTGTGCTTCTAAAACAATCTCCAAGGGCTTGCTTGTGAACTTGCCTCCTGAACGGCGTCCCAGGAACAGTGGGCACTACCTCTCCCTGGAAGGAGGAAGCTGTGGCTGGAGGATACCCCCTTCAGCGCTAATTCCAGAGACCCGAGTGCGACTGGGAACCTGTCCCGCACTCTGAGAACCTGTGTGCCCTCATCCCGCCGAGCAACGTGACCCCTGGACGGCTGTGCTTCAGTGAGCACCGTGACGGCCTGCCCCGCCTGGCCTGAGCATCGCAAACTGCTGCCCCCTCGAGCCGGAGCTCGCAACGCAAGAAAGGACCGTCCGGTCCAAGCAACGAGGCTCTGTGGTCCCCGAGCCGTAGAGCCCACCGCAAAGATCGCCCGCACTTGAGTTCGCCTCTCCTGGACGATACCCTGTTGGCAGCGCCTCGCCACTGAATTCACCCCAGCCGCCGCCCCGCCTTCCTCAGCATCACGACGGATGCCGGAGTCAAGAGGCGCCCCACCACGCATCACTGCTCGCTACGAAGCCGGACCACACCGCGCCGTGGGACGCCCCCTCTACGACTACTGAAGTCGCCTCGAATTCCCCCCAAGAAATAAGGTACTGTGCGCTGTTGAAAACCCCAGCCTACAGCTGGAGCATAGTCGAAATTGTAAGCTCCGAAAGCCTCAGCGTACCTGCCGCGTACAGCTGCAGCTTAGAGACTCGTGCGCATTCTGACCCCCAGCGTACAGGCAGTGTACGGCTGCAACCCAGAGAACTGTACGCGTCCTCGCAGGCCAACCATACGGCCCGTCCTGCCTGCAAGATCGTCGGCCCATACACTTGCTCACGCGGGAAGCGTGAGATGTAGTAGGGAGCGTCCCGAAGAGCGGTAGGACGCGTACTGAAGAACCAGAACCTTATGGGCCTGGCGACGCAGGGTACGCCTTAATCTCTGGGGTTCGCCTGCTTAGCTACACAGAGACACGGGACACTCTGTCAGGCGTAAAAGATCGGATTTATTAGCTGCAGCTAGCACAGTTATTCCAGAAGTACACAAGATAGGTTCTCAGGAGACTGCCACTTCACTCCGTGGTGCACAATCTTATATAGTACATAGGTGACATATACATTAACCAAGAACACACCTAAAACATACAAAAAGAACCAATACGAGAAGTTGGAAAACAGAACAGGACCAATAGGAAAAGCTTAAAAACAAGGTATCGAGTAACTCGAAGAAGCCTCACCTCCAACTGTGTTTGCCATCCCTCCCCACAAGTTAATTAATTAACGGGTTTGTAACTGACTTGCAGGTGGCGAGACACATTTGTATGTTTTGGAGGACAGTTGTAAAACAAGAGAATACGAGCAGAGGACAGCGAAGGCCAGACGATAAGATAAAGTCAGAAGAGAATAGTGTGAACCAACAGATAGTTGAGACAGGGATTAGGAAAACCAGACGGGGATTAGTGTACTCGGCCAGTCCTAACACCAGCTTTGTAAATAGAAGCAGAAGGCTTATTTCGACACGATGCTGCAGGAAAAGCAGAAAAGACTTCGTTTGCCGTGCTGCCTGAGTGAGGGCAACACAAAATGGCTGTGGAGCACAAAATGGCGGGTCGATACGATCGTGATCGAAAATCGAATTTCCTCCGACCCTCCTTTTGCCAGAACTCAGGCAAGGTACACAGACTCACGTTAATCTGAGTCAATGTCGATGGCCATGAGGTCATCGAGTTGTTGCTGTACCATCATTTTAATATTCTCCGTTCTTTGTGACTTGAGTTTAGGGATGCATATAGTAGCACAAAGGTCGCAGATGGCAGGGCCACAGTGCAGACAAAGGCAACAAGAGAAAATGATGGCTTAAATTATTCCAAGGAATGTCAATACCTTCCAACCCCATTTGGACAGTAGTCCCCAAAACCACTCCAATAATGACCAATCTCCTTCGTCCTGATGAATCGACTCGGAGATTATATGTAATTTAGAGATGCCTTGGTATACTGTCGGAGCGTCATTAGGTATGAAAATACAGCAACTCGACCCGATCAATTTACACACTCCACCACGGTCTGCAAGAACAAAGTCTAAGACAACTTGGTTCTGTAATGTCATAAGACGATCCGCCTGTAGTTCTGCTGTGATATTACTCAAAGCTCCTACAGTGATGTCTATAGTGGTTTCTACGACACAAACCAGTTGTCTTATATTTCTGCTATTGGCCATAGGACCCCAAAAAGGAAGAAATCCTTTGAGGAAATCTCCTCCCTCTTGTCCTGCTGTGTCTTTGGAATCAATAATCCCTCTACCATATATGTTTTTATGATGGTTTGCAGAAGCAGTGTATGTACAGAAAAACCAGTCGGCAACCAAGTGTAAGCTCTATCGTGACAGATTAAATATGTGCCTTGAGATGGTACTAACGGCGGCGAATTCTGAGAGGAGTAGACGTATGTGTGGGAACAGCTATTTCTTTGTCCGGTGTCAGCAGACTGACCATTTATTTGTAGGCAAAAATTTCCCTGATGAGGTATAGTCCAAATCGGTGGAGATTTTCCCTGTTTAACCTTATCACTAAGGCTAGTGATATAATTGGTGACGTTCCAGTTGGTATACGTTTTTCTTTCATCAACGGAAATCCTACTATTTTCCATGATTTTAGCCATAGCTACCATTACCTTTTTCAACGAACTATGGCTAAAATCTGGACCAACAATATATGAACCAACGGGACGCCTGAATTTGCTTTGATAGGCGTTGGAGAAAATAACAAAATAAGCCCAAGCGGAACCTTCATAGGAGAATGGAAGAACTAAATATGGCATCCCTTTTTTTGTGGTATGTGGCATAAGTTCACATACCCAACAGTCGGTTGTATTAATTGGTATTGATGTAATAACTGAACAAATGAATTATTGTAATACTCAGTTCGTCTAATGAGTTCATGTTGAGGAAGTGTATGAAATAGATGTGGAGAGATTGTAGAAGACAAAGAGATAGAAGGAGGGATAACTTTTCGCTGCAAAACATAAACAATCCAACTTATACACGCCAATAGAATACACTATAATATAATAATACATAAAGTTATACCAAAACGACTGTACATTATTCTACAGGATTCTTTTCTCATTTTATCCTTTTTCTCTCTTTTCCCTAATGTAGTCTCCATCTTTCTTTGGATGCTCACGGCAATCTTCCTCAATCACTTGGTCACAATTGTCTGCTGTCCTATGACACTGCAAGTCCTGCAGGCCGATTGCCACTACTCAGGTCACAACCAAGACTCCTACCGTGACCCTGCAACCGGGATAGAAAACTACAAAGGAGAGAGGATCTTAAGTGTTCTTTTTCAGTCTAGGTCTCAAATTATAGTTATTTTTATCTGGTACAGTTTGTTCTTGAAACAATGTTCGTGGATTTGTCGTATTCAAGTGACGATGTGGTGGTATTGCTTCCTGGAGAATGTCATCATCCTCTTTCTCCGACAATGTTCCATTCAGGCGTGCATCACTAAAAGGTACAAATCGTGGAACCTTTTCGCTTTCAGAGTCTCTAATACCCTTTCGGACCCACTGATCAAAGGGTAGCGGCAAAGGCACTTTCTTGCAATGCACGCCGTGAATCCAGTTTTTCTTTCCTTTGACTTTCGCTGCTGTTCTCGTGGTTAGGAGGACCAACCGAGGTTCTTTCCACCGTAAGTCCCAAACAAGAGTGTACTGCTGTTCTGGTGGATAGAAGAGCCAATGGTAGAGCATCGGGCCAATTAAGTCCTGTACTAGCTTGCACCTTTGCGAGTTTAAGCTTAAGTGTACCATTATAACATTCTACTAAACCCGCTGACTCTGGATGGTTTGCCGCATGGAACTTCTGCTTTATACCAAGACCCGCACAAACTTTTTGCATGACTTGACCCACAAATTCACTCCCATTGTCACTCCAGACAATGCGCGGCAAATCAAACCTGGGGAAAAATTCTTTTAGTAGAACTTTGGCAGTAGATAAAGCTGTGTTGTCTTTCAGGGGGTAAGCCTCTATCCATCTAGAAAAGGCACACACTACCACCAGAACATATTTGAGGTTGTTGCATCGTTCCATGTGAATGTAATCGATTTGCAACACCTCAAATGGATATGTCGGAGGAGCAAAATGACCTGCTGGAGTTGGGGTTCCCTTTCCCGGATTGTACATCAGACAAACAATACAATGTTTCACTACATTGTCTGCACACTTTGGAATTCCTTCGTTTTGCCACACTGGAGCCAGAAGCTTGCATATACCTTTCACACTTAAATGGGCTGGACCATGCACCATAGTAACTACTGGTAGTACATAGGCGTCTGGTAACAGCCAACTTTGGTGCTCTGACAATTCCACCCAACATCCCTTCTCGTCTAACATTCCTGTACTTTCTTTCCACTTCCTCAATTCTTTCTCTGTAGCCTCTTCCTGAATCGATTTTACACTTTCTACTGTATCTTCATACATTCCTCTCTCTTTAACCCAATTCGCAGGACCCGCAACATACATGTGACTTGTAGCTTCTCTCGCTGTCCTTTTCGCTACTTCATCCGCAAATGCATTTCCTCGACCAACATCATCGGTAACTTTCTTATGCGCACTACACTTCACAATCGCTATCTGGGCAGGCAAAGACCATGCTGTATTTTAGTGCCATGTGAAGTAAGGAATCCCCTTTCTTTCCATAGACGCCCAAAATTGAACGCCACACCAAATGCGTACTGGCTGTCTGTATACACATTCAGTCTCTTTCCTTTCGACAACACACACGTTCTGGTCAAAGCTATCAGTTCTGCTGCTTGAGCTGAATTGTGTCTGATGCGTGCTGTTTCCACAACTGTATGCAAAGTAGTAACAGCATAGGCTGAAACTGTATCTCCATTAGGAAGCTTAAAACAAGAACCATCCACCCATAGAATTCCATCCGGATTTTCTAGCGGCGTATCTTTTAAGTCAATTCTTCCTTTTGTCTCTTCCTCAGTACGGAGGAAACAATCATGTTGCTCTTGAACATTTTATCTTCTGGAAGAGGCAACAAGGTATCTGGATTCAAAGTGTTACATCGTTTGACGTGCACGTGACTAGCCAAGAGCGTCAGCTCATATCCAGACAAACGAGCACTTGTAAGATGTTGCCTTTTTGTCCTGTTTAGTAAGGTATCCACTGCATGTGGCACCATAACAATAAGAGTGTTATCTAGTACCACTCCAGCAGACTGTCGAATAGAAATTGCTGCTGCTGCTGTCGCTTTAAGACAACTAGGCAATGCTTTAGCTACTGGATCTAACGTAGGCGAAAAATAGGCACATGGCTGCTGTTTGTCTCCAAATCGCTGCGTTAAAACTGACAACGCACAACCTTCCCTCTCATGGACATAAAGCGTGAAAGGTTTACTGTAATCGGGAGTACTCAACACAGGAGCAGAGCACAGAGCAGCACGTTAGTCAGAAAAACTCTTCTGACATTCGTCAGTCCACGGAAGGGGCTGAGGTGTATCTTTCAAAGTAAGTGCCAACAGAGGTTTGGCCAATAAAGAAAAGTTCGGAATCCACTGCCTACAATAAGAAGTAATGCCCAGAAAGGCACGTACCTCTCTTTGTGTGGATGGCACAGACATTTGCGCAATCGCCTGAATTCGTTCTGGGGTTAATCGTCGTCCCTCCTTTGACAAGAGATGACCCAAATAGGTAACCTCTCGACAAATATATTGTAATTTGGAAGGTGAAACCTTATGATTCAGATTAAACAAGTGTCGTAACAATGCAACAGTCACATTCTTGCAAATATCCTCTGAATCAGCGGCGATCAATAAGTCATTCATGTATTGAATAAGGGTAGCAGCAGACGGTTAAGAAAAAGCATCTAGATGACATTTTAGAGCTTGACTGTAAATAGAGGGACTTTCACAATAGCCCTGAGGTGCGCGCTTGAACCGGAAGCTTCGGCCTCCAAGAGAGAAGCCACAAATGTCCCTACTCTCTTCTGCAATGGGAATACTAAAGAAAGCATTCTTTAGATCGATAACAGAAAACTAAGTCGCTGTGGAAGGTATCATCGTCAACAAAGCAGTGATATCTGGGACTACAGGGAATTGTGGTACAACAATTTTGTTTACCTCTCGAAGATCAATTAAGAAACGATAAACAGGAGGTTGAGAAGGATCAGTGTGTTTAAGAACAGGAAGAATAGGCCTATTGCATATGTTTCCTCTCGTTTCCTCAACTACACCCTTCTGAATCAAATCATGAATGATTTCCAAAAGCGCTTTTTCACCTTCAGTGGAAATTCTGTATTGGGGAATGCGTGGCAATTCAGCATTAGGCTTGAGAGTAACAACATAAGGTGGGATCTCAAGACAACCAACGTCGTTCAGACCCGTAGCCCAAAGCGTTGCAGGAAGAGAGAGCAATTCAGGTGGAAATTGGTCTTTAGACAAATACATTGGAGAAGTCAGTTTCTGTCCTAAAGTAAGATATACACCAGAAGGAGAGCAATGTATCGTAGCATGCATTCTTTTCAATAAGTCCAAGTCCAACAGATTCTCACCGCAACCATTCGTCAAGAGAAGCGGAGCTTCCAAATCGTAAGGGCCAATGAAATAGGCAAAGGGCAAGAAACCGGATTAAGAACAGGGGCGCCAGAAAATCCTACAGGTACATTCGTTAAGCCAGACAAAGGTGCCCCAGGGAGTTTAGAATGAATGATAGAACTTCTCATCGCACCAGTATCTAGAAGAAATGGCTCTGAAACACCCATTGTAGTGACATTAACATAAGGTCCATTCTGATCTACTGGAATCGACACAACTCCCTTACTTTGTCCATGGCTGTCCTAGTTAGCATGAATACTTTCATTTTCACCTTCAATATAATGATCTTCATTGTAATACTGTGTAGATCTAACATTTTGCTGATCAAAGTAGTTCACGGGATTAGGAGGAGGAAGGCAACGCTGTTCTTGAGTCAACACACCTCTACCTCTATTTGCTGACTGGAGGCCACCACGACCTCGTGGAGAAGATAGTGCTCCATTGCGCTGCAATAAAACCGGACAACTATTCTTAAAATAACCTTCCTCTCTACAATAGGCACATTGATTAGGACCTAACAAAGGTCGCGGAATATATGACTCAGGCCTTTGATACATCCTCTGAAACTGCGGAGGCTGTTGAAACTGAGGCTGAACATAACTAGGAGGATAAGCTTGTTGCAAGAGAACCTTCGTTTTTAATTCTTTTGTCTTTTTCTCTTGCTTTTCTTTTTCTTGTTTATCCCTGTTTTCATAATATTGAGCAGTAGCCAATATCTGGGCAGAAGAAGAAACAGCCCATGAACTTTCAGAATCGTTCAACTTGTGTGACAGCTCGAGAAGCAAATTAAATACAAACTTGTCTACAAATAATCGCTGTCCACCTTCTGTAGTCATATCTTGACCACTGTGATCGATAAATGTCTCCTCAAAACGAGTGAAGAAATCAGAGACACTTTCATCTTTCTTTTGTTTACACGCCGCTAGTTTATCCCAATTAACTTTCAAGGCAGGCATCATCGTTTTCATTAATGTAATAATCCTACCAGGGAGTTCTGAGATCAAAACTTCAGGCTTAGCACCACCTACTTGAGCTGCATCCATGGCAGTTATAGCAGCCCAATCACCACCTAATGCTTGAACATGATCCTGTCTACGAATCCTAGCCCATAACACTTGCGGAACTACATTTCCCATTAACATATCGATATCACCTAAATTCATGATGCAAGCATCAACAGTCTGTGATAATTCTTTATAATCACCCGCAGGGTTTTTACGAGGATCCGGTAGAGTCTGTTTAAGTGCTATAAATACAGATCTCTTCCAGGGGACATGTACCCACATACGTTGGAAGTGAGCAGGAATAGTTGGATTATTACCTTGAGCTACAACCTCTTCCTTCCATACTGGAGGAACCTCTCTCATAGGATAATTCTTCAGTGTCAGCCTAACCGAAGGATCGGAGTCAAGGAAAGTTTGAGAGAACAATAAGGTTCTGAAGGTAATAAGTGTCCTTACAGCGTTCTCAACCTTAGAACCCACAACAAGTTCTTTATCGAAGTCAGCCTGAACATCTAACAAACCCTGTGGAACTGAATTCGAATTCATATCCTCCCATTCTTTAACGAGAGTATCGCACATAACGTTAAAAACATATCTCTGCGTAGGCGCATTCCATTGTGAGAAGGTAGACATAATATCGGGCACGCTATACTGGGGACCCCTCTCGATCCATTTGCGTGCGAGAGAGTCCAACCTTTCTCGTTCTTCGGAAGCTGGGAACTGACTACGAGATTGTGTTTGAGCAAAAGCCGGAGACACATTTAAAGCTTCAAAGAAAGGAGATAAAATACCAGTGACAGTGTCCGTGAGTCTCTTACGCACAGACGGAGAATTGGACATAAGGATAGGGGACAAGCTATTAGGCGAGCTAACTGAAGGAGAACTAGTAATTGCAGGAGGAGCAGAAGGCATAGGAGATCGAAGTTCAGGAGATGAGGGCAAAGAAATTGAAGGCAAAGCTGGTAGAGGCAATACTGGAAGGGGCAAATGCGGAAGAGCCGGAGCAGGCGGAGGTACTGCTGGCGGCTGAACAGGCTGTAACAACGGGGGTGCATTAGCACCTTGTGCCTAGGGTGGTGGCAATCTCAATAAGTGAGACATTAAGAGATCTTCCTCTAAATCTTTCTTTTTATCAGGAGGGGAAACAGGCAACACCGGATAGCATTTATCTATCGCCATACGATGCTGTCTCTCTGAAATTTCCATTGCATTATTAATTTCGTCATCTTTGAATTGCTGGTCAGCCTGTATAATCGTCATGCCTTGTGCTTTCCTATCTCGTTTTGCTTGCTTAATTTTTCTCTGTTTGGCTTCCTTACGCCAAAGGCGGAAAGAGTCAAACATTGCCGGCCGGGCTTTTCTTTTAAATAAAATTGCTTCCAAATTATCTAACACGTCAGGCTCGAAACAACCATTTTCTGGCAATTTTAAAACACCATCTTTCTTCGTGTATCGGGTCCATGCCTTGTTAAAGGCAATGGGGCCAACACCATGTTTAGAATAGAGCTCATAAGTGGGAGTTCCTCAAGCCGGGAATCCCTATTACAACCAAAGCAACAAATTCTTCCAAACTTAGTCAGACCAGGCATCTCGTGATTTCACCGGACTGTTCACAAACATCAAGGGGGAAAATTCAATTTTACACAGCACAAATGCACTTACCCCTCGGCTTCGGCTATTGCAATAGTCGAATCTAAGGACCAAAGGAACAAAGAAACAAAGAACCAAAATTGTGGGCGCGACCCACCAAATACTTAACTAAGGATGTCTTCTTACGCCAACATAGGCCCGTCTATCATCTCGCCTTACCATTCATCAGCAAAGGAAGGACCAATGCAGGGCGGCAGTCAGTGCAGCAGTCGTCAGTAGCCGTCAGGAAGGAGTAACAACGCTGCAAAAGACTTTTGGACCACTTCGACATACAGGGGTCGCTTGACGTGGTTCGCGATTCCTCCAGAATTCCTTATTGGTTCACTATGGAATTATTGGTTCAGTGGTAGTGGTTCTGCCTGAAGGTCGGGAGGAACCTCGCAAGAAAATTCTGGAGGAATCGCAAACCACGTCAAGCGACCCCTGTATGTCGAAGTGGTCCGAAGGTCTTTTGCAGCGTGGTTACTCCTTCCTGACGGCTACTGACGACTGCTGCCCTGACTGTCGCCCTGCCTTGGCCCTCTTTTGGTGATGTATGGTAAGGTGAGACGATAGACGGGCCTCTGTTGGCGTATGAAGACATCCTTAGCTAAGTATTTGGTGGGTAGCTCCCACAATTTTGTTTGGTTCTTTGGTTCTTTGGGTCTTTGATTCGGCTATTGCAAAAGCCGAAGCCGAAGCCGAGGGGTGAGTACATTTGTGCCGCGATAATTGATTTAACCCCCTTGATGTTTGTGAACAGTCCAGTGAAATAACAATGCCTGGTCTGACTAAGTTTGGAAAACTTTGTTGTTTTGGTTGTGATAGGGATTCACGGCTGGAGGACTCTTGTCCAATTCCTTCGGTTGGAACTCCCACATATGAGCTCTATTCTAAACATGGTGTTGGCCCCATTGCCCTTAACGAGGCATGGACCCGATACACGAAGAAAGATGGAGTTTTAAAGTGGCCAGAAAATGGTAGTTTTGAGCCTGATATACTAGATAATTTGGAAGCAGTTTTATTTAAAAGAAAAGCCCGGCCGGCAATGTTTGACTCTTTCCGCCTTTGGCGTAAGGAAGCCAAACAGAGAGAAATTAAGCAAGCAAAACAAGATAGGAAAGCACAGGGTATGACGATTATACAGGCTGCTCAACAGTTTAAAAATGATGAAGTCGATAATGCAAAGGAAATTCCAGAAAGACAGCATCGTATGGCGATAGATAAATGTTATCCGGTGTTGCCTGCTTCCCCTCAGGATAAAAGAAAGGACTTAAAGGAAGATCCCTTGATGTCTCACCTATTGAGATTGCCTCCGCCCTATGTACAAGGTGCTAATGCACCCCCGTTGTTACAGCCTGTTCAGCCGCCAGTTGTGCCTCCGCCTGCTCCGGCTCTTCCACATTTGCCCCTTCAAGTATTGCCCCTACCAGCTTTGCCTTCGACTTCTTTGCCCTCATCTCCTGAACTTCGATCTCCTTTGCCTTCTCCTCCTCCTGTAATTACTGGTTCCCCTTCTGTTAGTTCGCCTAATACCTTGTCCCCTATCCTTATGTCCAATTCTCCGTCTGTACGTAAGCGACTCACAGATACTGTCTCTGGTCTTTTATCTCCTTTCTTTGAGGCTTTAAATGTGTCTCCGGCTTTTTCTCGAAGACAGTCTTGTAGTCAGTTCCCAGCTTCCGAAGAACAAGAAAGGTTGGACTCTCTCGCACGCAAATGGATCGAGAGGGGTCCCCAATATAATGTGCCCGATATTATGTCCACCTTTTCACAATGGAGTGCGCCCACGCAGAGATATGTTTTCAATGTTATGTGTGACACCCTCGTTAAAGAATGGGAGGACATGGATTTGGGTTCGGTTCCTCAGGGTCTGTTAGATGTTCAGGCTGATTCCGATAAAGGACTCATTGTGGGTTCTAAGGTTGAGGACGCTGTAAGGACACTTGTTTCCTTTAGATCCTTATTTTCCTCGCAGACTTTTCTTGAATCCGAACCTTCGGTTAGGCTGACACTGAAAAATTACCCAATGAGAGAGGTTCCTCCAGTGTGGAGAGAAGCGGTTGCAGCCCAGGGTCCTAATCCAGCTGTTCCTGCTCACTTCCAGCGTATATGGGTACATATCTCCTGGAAGAGATCTGAAGTTTTAGCGCTTAAACAGTCTCTACCGGATCCTCGTAAGAATCCTGCGGGTTATTATAAAGAATTGTCACAGACTGTTGATGCTTGTATTATGAATCTAGCCGATATTTATATGTTGATGGGAAATGTAGTCCCACAAGCGTTATGGGCTAGGATTCGTAGGGAAGATCACGCTCAAGAATTGGGTGGTACTTGGGCTGCTATAATTGCCGTGGATACGGCTCAAGTGGGTGGTGCCAAGCCTGATGCTTTGATATCAGAAATCCCTGGTAGGATTATTACATTAATGAAAACGATGATGCCTGCCTTGAGAGTCAATTGGGATAAACTAGCTGCGTGTAAACAAAAGAAGGATGAGAGTGCCTCCGATTTCTTCACTCGTTTCGAGGAGACATTTATCGATCACAGTGGTCAAGATATGACTACAGAGGGTGGACAGCGATTATTTGTAGATAAATTTGTATTTAATTTGCTTCCCGAGCTGTCACACAAGTTGAAAGACTACGAGAGTTCATGGGCTGTTTCTTCTTCTGCCCAGATATTGGCTACTGCTCAATATTATGAGAACAGGGATAAAGAAGAGAAAGAAAAGCAAGAGAAAAAGACTAAAGAATTGAAAACTAAGTTTCTCTAGCAACAAGCTTATCCCCCTCGCTATGCTCAGCCCCAGTTTCAACAGCCTTCGCAGTTTCAGAGGGTGTATCAAAAGCCTAAGCCGTATATTCCGTGACCTTTGTTAGGTCCTAATCAATGTGCCTATTGTAGGGAGGAAGGTCATTTCAAGAATAGTTGTCGGGTTTTATTGCAGCGCAATGGAGCACTATCTGCTCCACGAGGTCGTGGTGGCCTCCAGTCAGCAAACAGAGGTAGAGGTCGAGGTGTGTTGACCCAAGAACAGCATTCCCTTCCTCCTCCAAACTCCGTGAACTACTTTGATCAGCAAAACGTTCGATCTACACAGTATTACAATGATGACCACTATGTTGAAGGCGAGAATGAAAGTCTTCATACTAACTAGGACAGCCATGGACAAAGTAAGGGAGTTGTGTCGATTCCAGTAGATCAGAATGAACCTTATGTTAATGTCACTACAATGGGGTTTCAGAACCATTTCTTTTAGATACTGGTGCGATGAGAAGTTCTATCATTCATTCTAAACTCCCTGGGGCACCTTTGTCCGGCTTAACAAATGTATCTGTAGGATTTTCTGGCGCCCCAGTTCGTAATCCGGTTTCTTGCCCTTTGCCTATTTCATTGGCCCTTATGATTTGGAAGCTCCGCTTCTCTTGACGAATGGTTGCGGTGAGAATCTATTGGGCTTGGATTTATTGAAAAGAATGCATGCCACGATATATTGTTCTCCTTCTGGTGTACATCTTACTTTAGGACAAAAATTGACTTCTCCAATGTATTTGTCTAAAGATAAATTTCCACCTGAATTGCTCTCTCTTCCTGCAACGCTTTGGGCTACGGGTCCAAATGATGTTGGTTGTCTTAAGATCCCACCTTATGTTGTTACTCTTAAGCCCAATGCTGAATTGCCACGCATTCCCCAATACAGAATTTCCACTGAAGGTGAAAAAGCGCTGTTGGAAATCATTCATGATTTGATTCAGAAGGGTGTGGTTGAGTAAACAAGAGGAAACATATGCAATAGCCCTATTCTTCCTGTTCTTAAACGCACTGATCCTTCCCAACCTCCTGTTTATCGCTTTGTAATTGATCTTCGGGAGGTAAACAAAGTTGTTGTACCACAGTTTCCTGTTGTCCCAGATATCACTGCTCTGTTGACAATGATACCTTCCACAGCGGCTTGGTTTTCCGTTATCGATCTGAAGAATGCTTTCTTTAGTATTCCCATTGCCGAAGAGAGTAGGGATATTTTTGGCTTCTCTCTTGGAGGCCGGAGCTTCCGGTTCAAGCGCGCACCCCAAGGCTATTGTGAGAGCCCCTTAATTTATAGTCAAGCTCTGAAATGTCAGCTTGATGCTTTTCCTTTGCCCCCAGGTGCTACTCTTGTTCAATACATGGACGACTTGTTAATCGCTGCTAACTCAGAGGATATATGCTAAAATGTGACTGTTGCATTGTTGCGTCACTTGTCTGATCTTAATCATAAGGTTTCACCTTCTAAGCTACAATATGTTCGTCGAGAGGTTACCTACTTGGGTCATCTCTTGTCAAAGGAGGGAAGGCGATTAACCCCAGAACGTATTCAAGCGATTGCGCGAATGTCTGTGCCATCCACACAAAGAGAGGTGCGTGCCTTTCTGGGCATTACTTCTTATTGTAGGCAGTGGATTCCGAACTTTTCTTTGTTAGCTAAACCTCTGTTGGCACTCACTTTGAAAGATACACCTCAGCCCCTTCCGTGGACTGACGAATGTCAGAGGAGTTTTACTGACTTACGTACTGCTCTGTGCTCTGCTCCTGTGTTGGGTACTCCTGATTACAGTAAGCCCTTCACGCACTATGTCCATGAGAGAGAAGGTTGTGCGCTGTCATTCTTAACGCAACGATTTGGAGATAAACAGCGACCATGTGCCTCTTTTTCGGCTACGTTAGACCCGGTAGCCAAGGCATTGCCTAGTTGTCTTAAAGCGACAGCAGCAGCTGCAATTTCTATTCGTCAGTATGCTGGAGTGGTGCTAGATAATACTCTTGTTGTTATGGTACAACATGCAGTGGATACTTTGCTAAATAGGGCGAAAACGCAGCATCTTACGAGTGCTCGTTTATCTGGATACGAACTGACGCTCTTGGCTAGTCACGTGCACATTAAACGATATAACACTTTGAATCCAGCTACTTTGTTGCCTCTTCCGGAGGAGAAAGGTGTTCAAGAACAACATGATTGTTTCCTCCGTACTGAGGAAGAGACAAAAGGTAGAATTGACTTGACAGATACGCCACTAGTGAATCCGGATGGGACGCTTTGGGTGGATGGTACTTATTTTAAGCTTCCTAATGGAGAGAAAACTTCAGCCTATGCTGTTACTACCTTGCATACGATTGTGGAGACAGCACGCATCAGACATAATTCAGCTCAAGCAGCAGAACTGATAGCTTTGACCAGAGCGTGTGTGTTAGCCAAAGGAAAGAGAGTGAATGTATATACCGACAGCCAGTATGCGTTTGGTGTGGCGTTCAATATTGGGCGTCTGTGGAAGGAAAGGGGATTTCTTACCTCCCACGGTACTAAGATACAGCATGGACAGTTGGTGACTGACCTTCTGGAGTCACTTGCTTTGCCTACCCAGATAGCCATTGTGAAGTGTGGTGCGCATAAGAAGATTACTGACGATGTTGGTCGCGGGAATGCATTTGCGGATGAGGTAGCGAAAAGGACAGCCATAGATGCAACAAGTCGCATGTATGTTGCGGGCCCTGCAAATTGGGTCAGAGAAAGAGGAATGTATGAGGACACAGTAGAAAGTGTAAAATAGATTCAAGAAGAGGCTACAGAGAAAGAATTGAGGAAGTGGAAAGAAAGTACAGGAATGTTAGATGAGATGGTATGTTGGGTAGAATTGTCTGAATACCAACGTTGGCTGTTACCGGACGTCTATGTACTGCCTGTAGTTACTATGGCGCATGGTCCAGCCCACCTAAGTGCAAAAGGAATATGCAAGCTTTTGGCTCCAGTGTGGCAGAATGAAGGAATCCCCAAGTGTGCAGATAATGTAGTGAAACATTGCATTATTTGCTTGATGTACAATCCGGGAAAGGGAACCCCAACTCCGGCAGGTCACTTTGCTCCCCCGACTTATCTATTTGAGGTGTTGCAAATCGATTACATTCACATGGAACGATGCAACAATCTCAAATATGTTCTAGTGGTGGTATGTGCCTTTTCTAGATGGATAGAGGCTTACCCCCTGAAAGACAACACTGCTTTATCTACTGCCAGAGTACTTCTAAAAGAGTTTTTCCCTAGATTTGGTTTGCCGCGCATTGGAGTGACAATGGGAGTGAATTTGTGGGCCAAGTCATGCAAAAGGTTTGTGCAGGTCTTGGTATAAATCAGAAGTTCCATGCGGCAAACCATCCACAGTCAGCGAGTCTAGTGGAATGCTACAACGGTACTTTAAAGCTCAAGCTTGCTAAAGTACAAGCCAGTACAGGTCTTAATTGGCCCGATGCTTTACCTTTGGCTCTTCTATCCACCAGAACAGCTGTGCATTCCCGTTTGGGACTTAGCCCATACGAGATTGTCTTTGGCCGCCCAGCTAATATATGGGGAGTCCCTCGCCCTAGAAAATATTCTGACATACCATACCCAATGTTGATTGATTATTTGCATGACCTTACAACTAAATTGCGTGTTCTCCATCAACAGGTTCAGAACGCTTTGCCAGAGGCCTCCACAGACCCAGGTCATTCCATCCAGCCAGGTGACTGGGTTTGTGTGAAGAATTTCCAAAGGACGAAGAATTTGGAGCCTCGCTGGAAAGAGCCTCGGCAAGTTCTGTTAACTACCCGTACAGCAGTGAAGGTCGAAGGAAAGAAAAAGTGGATACACGGCGTGCACTGCAAGAAGGTACCTTTGCCCTTTGATCAGTGGGTCCGTAAGGGTATAAGTGACTCTGAAAGTGAAAAGATCCCTCGATTCGTACATTTTAGTGATGCACACCTGAATGGAACACTGTCGGAAAAAGAAGACGATG
The DNA here is from genome assembly GCF_964204655.1 of Triturus cristatus. Lineage (NCBI taxonomy): Eukaryota > Metazoa > Chordata > Amphibia > Caudata > Salamandridae > Triturus > Triturus cristatus. The sequence continues at coordinate 6,702,868 of NC_140590.1, read as the reverse complement.
ACATTCTTCAACAAGCTGTACCACCGCATCTTCGCTTAGATACTACGAATCCACAAACATTGTTTCAGGATCAGACTATACCTAACAAAGTTCATTACGATTTGAGACCTAGACTGAAGAAGAAAACTTGAGATTCTCTCTTCCATGTAGTTTCTATCCTGTTTGCACGGTAGGAGTCTTGGTTGTGACCTGAGTAGTGGCAATAGGCCTGCAGGACTTGCAGTGTCATAGGACGGCAGATAATCGTAAGTAAGTGATTGAGGAAGATTGCCGTGAGCATCCACTTAGAAGATGGAAACTACATTAGGAGAAAGAGAGAAAAAGGACAAAATGAGAGAAAAGTATTGTAAATTAATGTACAGTCGTTGTGGTGTAACGTTATGTGTTTTTATATTATTGTGTATTTTATTGGCGTGTATAGGTTGGATTGTTCATGCTATGTAGCAAAAAGTTGTCCCTGCTTCTATCCCTTTGCCTTCTTATTCTACTATCTCTCCACATCTATTTCATACACTTCCTCAGCATGAACTCATCAGAAGAACTGAATATTACAATAATACATTTGTCCAGTTATTGCACCAGCACCAATTAGTGATCAATACAACCGACTGTTGGGTGTGTGGACTTATGCCTCACACCACAGATAAAGGGATGCCATATTTAGTTCTTCCGTTCTCATATGAAGGTTCCGCTTGGGCTTATTTTGTAATATTCTCTAACGCATATCAGAGCCGATTTAAACGTCCTGTCAGTTCCTATATTGGTGGTCCAGATTTTAGTCATAGTTCGTTGATAAAGGGAATGGTAGCTATGGCTAAAATCATGGAAAATAGTAACATTTCTGTTGATGAAAGGAAAGCATATACTGATTGGAACGTCACTCATTACATCACTAGCCGTAGTGATAAGATTAAAAAGGGAAAATCTCCACCAATATGGACTGTACCTCATCAAGGCAATTTCTGTTTACAAATAAATGGCCAGACTGCTGACACCGAACAAAGAAAAAGCTTTTGTTCCCATACGTACATCCACTCATCTCAGAATTCGCTGCCGTTAGTACCATCTCAGGGCACGTATTTTATCTGCCACGATAGAGCCTATATGTGGTTGCCGACTGGTTTCTCTGGAACATGTTATATAGCTTTCCTTCTTCCCCCTACATACACTGCTTCTTCAAATCATCATAGAAACAGATATGGCAGAGGAATTATGGATTCCAAAGACACAGCAGGACAAGAGGGAGGAGATTTCCTCAAAGGATTTCTTCCTTTTTGGGGTCCAATGGTCAACAGCAGAAATATAAGACAATTGGTTCGTGTCGTAGAGACTACTATAGACATCACTGTAGGAGCCTTAAGTAATATCACGGCAGAACTACAGGCGGATCGTCTTATGACATTACAGAACCGATTTGCCTTAGACGTTGTTCTTGCGGACCGGGGTGGAGTCTGTAAATTGATCAGATCTAGTTGCTGTATTTATATACCTGACAATGCTCCGACGGTATACCAAGCCATCTCTAAATTACATGTAATCTCCAAGTCGATTCATCAGGACAAAGGAAATTGGTCGTTATTGGGGTGGTTTTGGGGACTGCTGTCCAAATGGGGATGGAAGGTATTAACATTCCTTGGAATGGTTTTGGCCATCATTTTCTCTTGTTGTCTCTGTATGCACTGTGGCCCCGCCATCTGCGGCCTTTGTGCTACTGTATGCATCCCAAGACCTAAGTCACAGAGAACAGAGAACATTAAAATGATGTTGCAGCAACAGCTCGATGACCTCATGGCCATCGACATCGACTCAGATTAACGTGAGTCTGTGTACTTTGCCTGAGTTCTGGAGGGTCTGAGGAAATTCGATTTTCGATCTCGATCGTTTTGAGACGCCATTTTGTGTTCCGCCGCCATTTTGTGTGGCCCTCATTCAGGCAGCACGGCGAACAAAGTCTTTTCTGCTTTTCCTGCAGTATTGTGTCAAAATAGCCTTCTGCCTCTGTTTACAAACTGGTGTCAGCGACTGGCCGATAAACACTAATCCCTGTCTGGTTTGACTAATCTCTGTCTCATCTATCTGTTGGTTCACACTATTCTCCTCTGACTTTATCTTATCTACTGGCCTCTGCTGTTCTCTGCTCGTATTCTCTCGTTTCACAACTGTCCTCCAAAGCACACAAATGTATCCTGCCACCTGCAAGTCAGTTGCAGACACGTTAATGAATTAACCTGTGGGGAGGGTTGACAAATACAGTTGGAGGAGAGGCTTCTTTGGGTTACTCAATATCTTGTTTTTAAACTCTTTTCATTGGACATGTCTTGTTTTCGAACTTTCCTTATTGGTTCACTATGTATGTATTGGGTGTGTTTCTGGTTAATCTGTATGTCATCTATGTACTATAAAAGATTGCGCGCCACGGAGTGAAGTGGCAGTCTTCTGAGAACATACTGTGTGTACTTCTGGGACAACTGTACTAGCTGCAGCTAATAAATCTGATCTTATACGCCTGACAGAGTGTCCCGTGTCCTTGTTAGTTAAAGCAGGTGAACCCAGGAGATTAAGGCGTACCCTGTGCCGCCAGGCCCATAAGGTTCTGGTTCTTCAGTGGGACCCCGTTCAGATGACCCTAGTCTCACTAGGAGACAGTGAAATGGTCCCTGAAACCTACTTGCCCTCTAACAATAAGAAATATGGGCAAGTGGTGACCGTCAATGGGAGGAAGGTAGAGGCTCTTCGAGACACAGGCGCCAGTGTGACTGCAGTCCGGCAGCACCTGGTATCTCAAGAGCAGGTTGTACCTCATGCCTATTGTCGGGTTGTCAATGCTGACAACACAGAGAGTCGTTGTCCAATGGCTCAAGTTCCGTTTGAGTGGGGGGGGGGGTCTCTGGTACTCTGCAAGTCGCTGTGAGAACTGCCATGCTTGTAGACTGTCTCCTAGGGAATGATTTGGAGAGCTCCCCTTGGGAAAAGGTGGAGAAGACAGCTCACCTGCGGATGGTGGGTTTACCCGATTGGGCGTGCATGACCACCCGGTCAATTGCAGTCAGTATGGGTGTTCAAGAGATCCTGGAGCCTGAGTGAGAGGCCCAGGAACCGGCCTTAGGGAGAGGGCGCAGGAGGCGCGGGAAACCGGCCCCTAAAGTTCCCACGGCCCAGGAGGAAGCATACCTTGAGGGGGATGCCCTGGAGCCTACAGGGGAACAGATAGCCAAACTGGGGGACCTGCCTGAGCTGACCCATTGGCAGCAAGAAGGAGGCCCCTCCAGGGAGGAATTCTGCAGGGAGCAGAGAGAATGCCCCTCTCTCGTGGGTATGCGGCAGCAGGCTGCAGCCCAGGCCAATGGTGATCAGTCCGGTACACATTTCATTTACTGGGAGAATGACCTCCTGTTTTCAGAGCCTAAGGTTTCTGAACCTGGGTCAGCCCGTGCGCTGGTGGGTGGTACCCCAGCGCTTCAGAGCCTTCCTACTGGGGCTGGCTCACGATGTGCCATTAGCAGGGCATTTGGGGCAGGACAAGACATATGAGAGGCTTGTCGCCCACTTTTATTGGCCTCAAATGCACAGGAGCTCAGATGCTCATTGTAGGACCTGCCAGACTTGCCAGGCAAGTGGTAAGAGTGGAAGGAAGCAAAAGGCTCCACTCCAAACTTTCCCTGTGGTCAGTACCCCATTCCAGTGAGTGGGGATTGACATTGTGGGGCCACTGGACCCCAAGACAGCCATGGGCAACAGGTTCATCCTGGTCTTGGTGGACCATGCCACCCGGTACCCTGAAGCCATCCCTCTGAGGACAGTGACGGCCCAAGTGGTGAGACGGGCACTGATGGGAATTTTCTCCCGAGTGGGATTCCCTCTAGAGGTGGTGTCTGACAGGGGCACTAATTTCATTTTGAAATATATGAAATCCCTTTGGCAAGAGTGAGGTGTAACCTACAAGTTCACCACCCCTTACCACCCCCAAGGAAACGGGTTGGTTGAGAGATTCAACCGAACCCTAAAAGGCATGATTATGGGTCTTGAGGAACCCATGAGGTGTAAGTGGGACGTCCTCTTACCATACCTTCTCTTTGCGTACCGTGAGGTGCCACAGAAGTCTCTAGGGTTCAGTCCCTTTGAGCTTCTGTATGGCCACCCAGTGCGAGGACCTCTCAGTCTGGTCAAGGTAGGCTGGGAGCAATCTCCCAGGAAACCTCCCCAGAATGCATACAGTTACATGCTGACCTTCAGGAACCAGACTAGGCATTTCAGGCAACTTGCTGAGGCAAAGCCAGCCAAGAGGAAATGAAGCGGTGGTGTCGTACTTTACTCTTCGGAACCGCGTAGGGGACCAGGCCCTACCCCTGTCTATCTTGGTATTAGCGAACCGCAAATGGTAAATGCGGCATGTACGAGTGCTTTACTCGTCGTTCTAGCCCTGAATGCACTGCGTACACGTTATCTTGCTGCACTACACGGGTTCCATTTTGGAAGCAGTGGCCATCTTGTCATTGCCCTCACATAGGCTATAATGGAGCAAATACGGGCCTCTCAGTACATGTGCTTTCCCGTGACTTCTCGGTGACCTGGGCAGCTGGCTCCGCTGCCCCGGGTCGAACTGGTCTCACGAGCTCCCCTTCCTCCGTCCACCTGTGATTAGCATCAGGGCTCGACCCATCATAAAACCCTTCTCATCCTACACAAACCCCCGGCTAATCTCTTCCACACCTGCTTGTTCCTGCTTTATGACTTGTTTCCCAAAACAGGAGATGCTCATGTTTATTGGGGGGTCTACTGACATCTAACGTGGGATCGCAACCTTATTGTGTAAATCATTGTGAGTTGGCCGAACTGGAATGTGGGATGGTCATCATGACTCTGCCTTTTCTTTGTAATGTACACTGTTATATTGCCGTTTCATAACACTCAGGAATGTATGCTTGAGGCCGAAAAAGGCCTATTTAAGATGAAGTCCGTTCCTATGATTTTCAGCAGTCTCCTGAGAACATACACGCTGTTGTACTTCTAGGATACCTGTCATTGGTCTGCAGCCAATAAACGATTCTTTGACTTCACCCAGAAGACTCTGTGTTTCTGTAGGTCCGGAACAGGGTGAAACCCCGAAGTCATAGGGTGTGTGCCCCTGCACCGCTGGGTCTAAAATACCCAGTACTTCAGTTTGGCGCACAACTCGGGCCGATTTCAGCGGTACCAGTCCAAGCCAGAGGTTCGTGAGGAGCTTCGTGTGGAAATTCCGGAGGAAGGCCGCCACTTCATCGACCCCTGCATGTCGACGTGGTCCGAAAGTCTTTTCTGCGAGGTTCTCCGCGTCCCGACGGCTACGAAGGACTGCTGCCCTGATTAATAGACCTGTTTTGGACCCTTGACGAGTTTGAGAGAGCGAAACAATCGAGAGAGTCTTCTGGTGACGTCATCGATCAGCAATATTCAGTTAAGTATAAGTGGAGCGTCTCCCATTTGTTTTGGTATCCCTCGGGATCGTTTGGTTTGATTTGGTAATTGGTGATTTGGTGTTTGCAAACCCCAAAGCCAGAGGATTCGTGTATTCACGAGACTATCGTAATCGATAATCCTTTGACGTTTGGATCTAGACTAGTGAGCGAAGATGCCTGGTTCTAGAATATTTGGTAGATTATTCTGTTTGGGTTGTGGAAAAGATTTCCAGCTGGAAGAATCATGTCCGGTTCCTCAGGTTGGAACTCCAACTTATGAGCTCTATGTAAAACATGGCGTAGGCCCCATTGCATATAACGAAGTGTGGATCCACTACACCAGGAAGGACGGTGTTTTAAAATGGCCCCAAAATGGTAGTTTCGATACCGATATTCTAGATAATTTGGAAATTAAATTGTTTAAGAAGAAAGCCCGGCCGGCGATGTTTGACTCTTTCCGCTTATGGCGGAAGGAAGCCAAACAGAAGGAAATTAAGCTAGCGAAAAAGAATAAAAGAGAGAAAGGTATGTCAGTAATGCAAGCAGCTGTACAATTTAGAGACAATGAGGAGGAGCAGATGAGCGAGCAATTGCACAGGCAGCGTAAGTTAGGGATTGACAAATGTTACCCGGCTTTACCGCACTCTAAGCAAAATGAGTCCGAAGACAAGGAGAAAGATCCCCTAATTTCACACTTGTTGAGTTCGCCACCCCCATATGCGCAAAATGCTACGGCGCCTCCTCAGCTTGTGAATATGCCACCTCCAGTTAATGTATTGCAGGCTTTGCCGCAACCACCAGCTGCCGCACAACCGGCTCTTATTAATGTAACGCAGCCCCCTCAAGGGCCGCCAGTTGTGCTTCCAACTGCCCCCGCGCTTCCTGTAATCTTGCCTAATTCACCAGCGGCCTCTCCCAACGCTTTTCCTTGCACCACTTCAGTACCTGTTTCTACGTCCTCTTTTCTTCCCTCTGTTTTCCCCCCTGTTTCTGCCTCAGCTTCTCCTTCAGCGCGACAGCGCTTAGCTAATGTGGTTACTACATTAATGTCTCCTCTCTTTGGGTCATCTGGTGCGACTCCTGGTTTACAGCGTAAGCAGTTGCGCAGCCAATTGCCTAACCCCGATGAGAAAAAGGTAATAGATCACATGGCGCGTAGATGGATCGTTTTTCCTTCACTGTATGATGTGGAATCAGTTGTCAACACTTTCCATCAATGGGATGCCCCGAAACAGAGATATGTGTTTGAGAAAATGTGCGAAATTCTCTGTGAAGAATTGGAGGATAGTGGTAGAAATCCGAACCCGCAGGAGTTGTGTAGAGTGAGGTTCGATTTTGGAACTGGTATAATTGTGGACCGCGAAGTAGATAAAGCAGTTGCGGTTGTATTGTCCTTTAGGAATGACGATTGCCAACAGTCATTGTTTGAACAAGAGGTCCTTGTGGGGAAAAAGGCAAAAGCGCGACAATACCCTATGAGAGAAGTTCCCCCGGTATGGAAGGAAGCGGTTGCAGCTGTCGGTGCTAACCCCGCTGTGGCAGCACATTTCCAGCGTGTCTGGGTGCATGTTCCATGGAAGCGTTCTGAGGTGTTAGCGCTTAAACAGTCCTTACCTGATCCCCGTAAAAATCCGGCAGGTTATTATAAAGAATTGTCACAAACGGCAGGATCATGTATTATGAATTTGGCCGACATAGACATGTTGTTTGGTAATGTTGTTCCACAGCCCCTATGGGGGTCAATCCGTAATGCGGATCATGACCAAGAGCTGGGGGATACATGGGCTAACATTATTGCTGCCGATGCAAGACAAACTGGTGGCGCGAAACCTGAGCCTTTAGTGGCTGAACTCCCTGGTAGAATCATCACGTATATGAAGACACTAATGCCAGCAATGCGCGTAAATTGGGACAAGTTATCTGCATGCAAGCAGAAAAAGGATGAGACAGTGTCAGACTTCTTTACTAGGTTTGAGGAAACGTTCATTGATCACAGTGGGCAAGATATGAGTACTGAGGGTGGCCAACGGTTGTTTGTGGATAAGTTTGTGCAGAATTTACTCCCTGACCTGTGTAAAAAGTTGAAAGATTCAGAGAGTTCTTGGGCTGTTTCCTCTTCAGCGCAAATACTGGCTACCGCACAGTATTATGAAAACAGAGATAAAGACGAGAAAGATAGAACAGAGAAGAAAACGAAGGAATTAAAGACAAAGGTCCTTTTGCAGCAGGCCTATCCGCCACGTGGAGGTCAAAATAATTATAGGCAACCCCAAGGTGTCTATCACCAACCCCAACAATTTCAGAACAATCAGCAAATGAATGGGTATTATCAACCACGTGTCCCGGTAGGTCCCAACCAATGTTCATACTGCAAAGAGGAAGGTCATTTTAAATATAGTTGCCCTAAATTAATGCAGCGGAATGGTAATATGTATGGCGCAAGAGGTAGAGGTGGTCAGCAAGCTCCTAGAGGTAGAGGGCGTGGAAGTGTTCCCCAAAATGCGCGTCCTCTGCCGCCTCAGAATACCATTAATAGCTTTGATCAGCAAGCTAACGCGATTGGTAATACGGCACAGTATTATAATAATGATTATTATGCAGAAGATGGTGATGCAGAAAATAATGATTACTAGGACAGCCGTAGACAGAGAGAGGGAGTTGTTTCAGTGCCAGTGGATCAGAGTGGACCGTATGTTGAGGTGACTACAGCAAATGTAACGGAGCCTTTCCTGCTAGACACTGGTGCTGCAAAGAGTTCAATTATGCATTCCAAACTCCCTGGCGCACCTTTGTCTGACGACATAAATGTTTCAGTAGGTTTCTCTGGCGCCCCTGTTAGGAACCCAATTTCTAGTCCCGTGTCACTTTCTGTTGGACCTTGCGAGCTGAAAGCAACTCTGATTCTGACGACAGGTTGTGGTGAGAATTTGCTGGGACTGGATTTGTTGAAAAGATTGCATGCCACGTTGTATTGTTCTCCTTCGGGAGTACAACTTACATTAGGCAAGAAAGTAATTTCCCCAATGTACTTGTCCAAAAATACAATGCCGCCTGAACTGTCATCCCTTCCGGATGCCCTTTGGGCTACTGGTCCCAATGATGTGGGCCTCTTGGAGATACCGCCATACGTGGTGACTTTAAAGGCTAATGTAAGACTGCCACGTATTCCCCAGTACAAGATCTCTAATGAAGGCCAGAAAGCATTGTTAGACATTGTCCACGACTTCATTGATAAGGGTGTGATTGAAGAAACAAGAGGCAACGTTTGCAATAGCCCGATTTTACCTGTCTTAAAACGAACGGACCTTTCACAGCCTCCTGTTTACAGATTTGTGATTGATCTTAGAGAGGTTAATAAGATTGTTGTGCCACAGTTTCCAGTTGTCCCTGATATAACTGCTTTGTTAACGATGATTCCAGCCTCTGCTGAATGGTTTTCAGTGATCGATTTAAAGAATGCTTTCTTTAGCATTCCAATTGCAGAAGAGAGTAGAGACATTTTCGGGTTTAGTCTGGGAGGCCGAAGCTTCCGCTTCAAACGCGCTCCCCAGGGCTACTGTGAGAGTCCATCTATATACAGTCAGGCTCTGAAAGCACAGCTTGATGCACTTGTTTTACCTAGTGGCGCTATCCTGATTCAGTATGTGGACGATTTACTAATCGCCGCGGATACTGAGGAGATCTGTAAAGAAGCCACATTATCATTGTTGCACCATTTATCCGTTTTTCATCACAAGGTGTCCTTATCTAAGCTGCAATATTGTCGACAAGAAGTGACCTACTTAGGTCATCTCTTATCGAAGGAGGGAAGGAGACTGACCCCAGAAAGAATTCGAGCCATTGCACAGTTGAGTGTGCCAAAGACACAGAGAGAAGTACGTGCTTTCTTGGGCATCACTTCATACTGTAGGCATTGGATCCCTAGTTTTTCCTTGCTGGCAAAACCTTTGTTAGCCTTAACATGCAAAGACACACCGAATCCTATCCCATGGTCTGAAGAGTGCCAGAAAAGTTTCGTGGAACTGCGTAATGCATTGTGTTCGGCCCCTGTGTTAGGTACTCCTGACTACAGTAAACCTTTTACATTGTATGTGCACGAGAAAGATGGATGTGCGTTGTCAGTGTTAACACAGCCTTTTGGCGACAGACCGCGCCCATGCGCGTATTTCTCATCCACTTTGGACCCTGTAGCGAGGGCATTGCCAAGCTGTCTGAGAGCGACAGCTGCTGCAGCGATGTCTATCCGACAATCTGCTGGTCTGGTAATGGACAACACATTGATCGTTATGGTTCCACATGCTGTAGACACATTATTGAATAGAACCAAGACACAACACTTGACTAGTGCACGCCTATCGGGTTACGAACTTACACTGTTAGCGAATCACATACACATAAAACGATGCAATACACTGAATCCAGCTACGTTGTTGCCGATTCCAGCAGACTCAGGTGAGATTGAGCAACATGACTGTCTGTTCAGAACGGAGGAAGAAACGAAAGGGAGAGTGGATCTGAAAGATACTCCCCTGACTGAGTGTGATGGTACTTTGTGGGTAGATGGTTCATGCTTTAAGCTCCCTAATGGTGACACGACTGCTGCATATGCTATCACGACTTTACATACGGTCGTGGAAACTGCACGAGTGCCACATAATTCGGCCCAAGCAGCAGAATTAATCGCCCTCACGAGAGCATGTGTGTTGTCTGAAGGAATGAGAGTGAATATATATACAGATAGCCAGTACGCCTTTGGCGTGGCTCATAATTTTGGACGACTGTGGAAGGAGCGTGGGTTCCTGACGTCGCATGGAGCTAAAATTCAGAATGGCAAGTTGGTGAATGATCTCCTTGAGTCACTGACCCTACCGTTGCAAGTTGCGATCATGAAATGCAGTGCGCACAGGAAAGTTACAGATGATGTTGGTCGTGGGAATGCGTTTGCTGATGAGACCGCGAGAGAAACCGCACAGAATGTGAAGACTAGAATGTATGTTGCAGGCCCCGCAAGATGGGTTAATGATGTAGGAATGTGTGAGAACACAATAGAGAGTGTGAAGTCGCTTCAAGCTGAAGCCACAGAGGAAGAGTTAAGTAAGTGGAGAGAGAGTATGGGTAAGTTGGATGAGAATGGTTGCTGGACTGATCTGACAGAACATAGGCGATGGTTGTTGCCTGACGCGTATGTGCTTCCAGTAGTTACTATGGCGCATGGAATGGCACACATCAGTACGAAAGGTATATGCAAGTTGTTGGTTCCAGTATGGCAGAATGCTGGGATTCCCAAGTGTGCAGAGAATGTGGTCAAGAATTGTATGGTATGTTTGAAGTACAACCCTGGTAGGGGAACCCCAACTCCAGCCGGTCACTTTGCGCCCCCATCATGTCCATTCGAAGTTTTGCAGCTGGACTTTATTCACATGGAAAGATGCAACAACCTGAAATATGTACTAGTGGTTGTTTGTGCTTTCTCAAAATGGTTAGAGGCTTATCCTCTAAAAGATAACACTGCCCTGTCCACAGCCAAAGTCCTTGTGAAAGAGTTCTTCCCCAGGTTTGGAATGCCGAGAGTGGTATGGTGTGATAATGGGAGTGAGTTCGTGGGTAAAGTGATGAAGAATGTATGTGAAGGTTTAGGCATCCAGCAGAAGTTCCACGCTGCAAATCACCCCCAATCAGCTGGATTGGTAGAGCGCTATAATGGAGCCTTAAAGCTCAAGTAGGCTAAAATTCAGGCGAGCACTGGTCTTAAATGGCCTGATGCCCTGCCTCTAGCACTCCTGTCCACCAGAATGACAATACACTCACGAGTGGGACTTAGTCCTTACGAGGTGGTCTTTGGCCGCCCGGCTAATGTATGGGGTGTGCCAAGGCCCACGAAATTCAGTGAGATAGAGCATCCAGTGCTGCTCGATTACCTGTATGATTTGACTGTTAAACTACGTGTTTTGCACCAACAGGTACATGATACTCTTCCCCAAGCTTCCGAAACTCCTGGACACCCTATCAACCCTGGTACGTGGGTGCTAGTGCGGAACTTCCAGCGCAAGAGCAACGACGAGCCCCGCTGGCTTGGCCCTCATCTTGTTCTGCTATCGACAAGGTCAGCGGTGCGAGTGAAAGGGAAGAAGCACTGGGTTCATGGTACCCACTGCAAGGTAGTCCCCTTGCCTTTGCCATATGACCGGTGGGTCAAAGAGGGTATCACCGACTCTGAGACAGACACTGTACTCCGTTTCACACCATTCAGTGATGCACGCCTAAGAGACACAGTTTCAGACCAAGAGAGTGACAATATTCTGCAGGAAGCTGTGCCACCATCGAATCGATTGGACACCACTGAGCCTGAACTTTTGTTTCGAGACCAAACGGCACCTGGCCGTCTACGTTATAATTTGAGACCTAGGCCCATGGACAAATAAAGATTTCCTCACTATTTCCTTTTTGACATTTTTTACTCTCCCATCTGAAAGACTTTCTTGATTTTTTGTTTTTCGAACCACCATCCGGGTTCTGCCGCAGGGTCGCGGTGTCAAGACTTTGGGGTACAGGCCGAAGACGCTAGGTCGACGGTTCTGGTTGGTCTAGGGCGTTTCCCTGGACTGGCAGGCGTACTCCTCAGCAGAAGAAACTCACCCGCCGCGAGCGGCCCGAGTAGAGGATGGAGTTTTTTAAGATGGAGAGACCGATCGAGGAAATGAGCTCTAAAACCAGGATGTGTAGAATTGTAAAAAGTAAATGTTTTGTCTTTTTGTGCCTTTTTATACTGTGTAGTATTATGATGTCTATTGTAGGACTTGTGTTTTTCTCCGCTCAAAAGCCTATTGCACCCACTCAACAGCCTACCCCTCTTTCTACTGCCTCCTCTCACTCTTTTCACCCCCTGCCTGAGCACGAACAGACCAGACGATCGGAGTTCGTAAATAACTCGTTTATCCAGCTCTTGCACCAGCACCAGCTAGTAGTGAATACGACCAATTGCTGGGTCTGTGGGTTAATGCCACATACCATTAACAAGGGTATTCCCTACCTGGTGTTGCCGTATAGTTCAAATGGATCATCATGGGCATTCCAGACCATGTTTCTCTATGCTCTGGAGACGTACTCCCCTCGCCAACCGCGTTCCATCAGACCCATCACCAATAATAAGGCTTTGATGAAAGGAGTTGCCGATATGAGTAGGGATATTGACGCATACTCGTCCATTCCCAAAGAAGAATTGAGACCTTATGTAGGGTGGAACGCGACGGGGTATAGTATTAGTCTGGGTGAAAGACAGCGACAAATCTCATCTCCAATCTGGGTCGTACCCCACATGGGTCGGTTCTGCTTACAGGGTAATGGTCAGAACCCTAGGGCTCAACTGGGTAGAAGTGACTGTACCGAAACGTACACTTTCCCGTCACAGTTTTCCCCGGCGTTTCTAGCTGCCAAGGGTACCTATTTCATCTGTAATGACCGAGCATATACATGGTTGCCCCCTGATTTCTCGGGCACATGTTATATTGCGAATCTGCTACCGCCTACCTTCACTGCTGCCTCTGATTATCACAAGACGAGAGTCGTGAGAGGTGTAATTAGTAAGGAGGACACTGCCGGTCAGGAAGCAGGAGACTTCTTCTTGGGTTTCCTGCCGTTTTGGGGACCTATGGTCAATAGTAGGAACCTGAGACAGCTGACACGTGTGGTTGAATCCACTATCAATGTAACGGCTGGTGCCCTTAGTAATCTGACAGCTGAGCTCCAAGCGGACCGCCTTATGACTTTACAGAACCGCATGGTCCTAGACGTTATTCTTGCAGACCGAGGTGGGGTATGCAAGGTCATCCAATCCAGTTGCTGCATTTTCATACCAGACAATGCTCCAACGGTGTATCAAGCCATCTCCAAACTCCACAAAATATCTGAATCCATACACGTGGATAAGGGAGATTGGTCATTGATGGGATGTTCTGGAAACTGATATCTGCCTGGGGTTGGAAAGTCCTGATGGTCATTGGAATGATTTTAGCCATTCTTTTCCTGTTCTGTCTGTGCATACAGTGTGCTCCTGCGATATGTGGCCTCTGTGCTACCTTATGTGTAAGGAAACCTGTATCAAGAGACGGGCTAAGTAATAGGATGATGCTACAGCAACATCTCCATGACTTTGCGGACATTGACCTAGACTCGGATTAAGATGAGTATAGTGATTGCCTATGTAAGGGCAAAAGGAGGGTCTGTCGTACTTTACTCTTCGGAACCGCGTAGGGGACCAGGCCCTACCCCTGTCTATCTTGGTATTAGCGAACCGCAAATGGTAAATGCGGCATGTACGAGTGCTTTACTCGTCGTTCTAGCCCTGAATGCACTGCGTACACGTTATCTTGCTGCACTACACGGGTTCCATTTTGGAAGCAGTGGCCATCTTGTCATTGCCCTCACATAGGCTATAATGGAGCAAATACGGGCCTCTCAGTACATGTGCTTTCCCGTGACTTCTCGGTGACCTGGGCAGCTGGCTCCGCTGCCCCGGGTCGAACTGGTCTCACGAGCTCCCCTTCCTCCGTCCACCTGTGATTAGCATCAGGGCTCGACCCATCATAAAACCCTTCTCATCCTACACAAACCCCCGGCTAATCTCTTCCACACCTGCTTGTTCCTGCTTTATGACTTGTTTCCCAAAACAGGAGATGCTCATGTTTATTGGGGGGTCTACTGACATCTAACGTGGGATCGCAACCTTATTGTGTAAATCATTGTGAGTTGGCCGAACTGGAATGTGGGATGGTCATCATGACTCTGCCTTTTCTTTGTAATGTACACTGTTATATTGCCGTTTCATAAAACTCAGGAATGTATGCTTGAGGCCGAAAAAGGCCTATTTAAGATGAAGTCCGTTCCTATGATTTTCAGCAGTCTCCTGAGAACATACACGCTGTTGTACTTCTAGGATACCTGTCATTGGTCTGCAGCCAATAAACGATTCTTTGACTTCACCCAGAAGACTCTGTGTTTCTGTAGGTCCGGAACAGGGTGAAACCCCGAAGTCATAGGGTGTGTGCCCCTGCACCGCTGGGTCTAAAATACCCAGTACTTCAGTGGTACGACCAGAATGCCACTCTGGTTGAGCTTCAACCTGGACAAAAGGTGTGGGTCCTGGCCCCTGTGGAGCCTTATGCAGTCCAAGACAAGTGGACCGGACCCTTTGAGATTGTAGAGCGCAAGAGTCCTGTCACTTATTTGGTGATCTTGCAGTCTCCCAGGAACCCCTTGAGGGTCCTACATGTCAATTGACTAAAGCCCCACTTGGAGAGGTCCGAAGTGGGCATGCTCTTGGCCACAGATGATGGGGCGGAAGAGGAGTCCGAGCCTCTTCCTGACCTCCTGGTAGCCTCAGAGCAAGACGGGTCAGTGGATGGAGTTAACCTCTCACCCACCCTGACCCCTGAGCAACAGAATGACTGCCGCCAGCTGCTGGGGCAGTTTCCTGACCTGTTCTCCCTGGTTCCTGGTGTCACAGATTGGTGCGTCCATGATGTGGACACAGGAGACAGCATGCCTGTGAAGCACAAAGCTTACAGAGTGACTGACAGGGTCAGAGCCTGCATCAAAGAAGAGGTCTCAAAGATGCTTGCTCTAGGGGTGGTTGAGTCCTCCAGCAGTCCTTGGGCCAGCCCAGTGGTCTTGGTCCCAAAGGCTGCAGCGCCGGGTACCACACCCGAACTCCAGTTCTGTGTGGACTACAGAGGACTCAATTCAGTCACGAAGACTGACGCGCACCCCATCCCCAGAGCTGATGAGCTCATCGATCGGTTAGGGGCTGCACGGTACCTCAGCACGTTTGATTTGACGTCGGGGTACTGGCAGATCGCCTTGACTGATGGGGCCAAAGAGAGGTCAGCATTCTCCACACCAGATGGGCATTTCCAGCTCCGGGTTATGCCGTTTGGGATGAAGAATGCCCCTGCCACCTTCCAGAGGTTGGTCAACCAGGTGTTGGCGGGGCTGACCGAGTTCAGCGCCGGCTACCTGGATGACATCGCAGTGTTCAGTGGCACATGGGAAGAACACCTGCACCACCTCCGGGAAGTGTTGATGGCGCTGCGCAAGGCAGGCCTCACGATCAAGGCAAGCAAGTGTCAGATCGGGCAGGGTTCTGTGGTGTACTTGGGACACCAAGTGGGGAGCGGCCAGGTGGCGCCCCTCCAACCCAAGATTGAAACCATCCTGGCTTGGGAGCCCCCAAAGACCCAGACAGAGGTGATGGCCTTTTTAGGACTCACAGGGTACTACAGGAGGTTTGTCAAGGGGTATGGCAGCATTGTTGCTCCCTTGACAGAGCTGACTTCTAAGAAGCAGCCCAGGAAAGTGATCTGGACTGACACCTGTCAGAAAGCTTTTGACACCCTGAAGACTGCCATGTGCACGGCGCCCGTGCTCTTGGCTCCTGACTTCTCCAAAGAATTCCTAGTGCAGACAGATGCATCAGAGCATGGTGTAGGGGCTGTTCTCTCACAGATGACTGAGGAGGGCTGGGACCAACCTGTAGCCTTCAATAGTAGGAGGTTACTTCCACGGGAACAAAGGTGGAGTGCAATCAAGCGAGAAGCATTTGCTGTGGTCTGGGCGCTGAAGAAGCTAAGACCCTAATTGTTTGGGTCTCACTTCCGGGTTCAGACGGACCACAGGCCCCTCAGATGGTTGATGCAAATGAGGGGTGAGAACCCAAAACTGTTGTGGTGGTCCATCTCCCTACAGGGTATGGACTTTACGGTGGAACATCGCCCTTCCACAGATCACGCCAATGCTGACGGTCTGTCCAGGTTTTTCCG
This sequence comes from Triturus cristatus, assembly GCF_964204655.1. NCBI lineage: Eukaryota > Metazoa > Chordata > Amphibia > Caudata > Salamandridae > Triturus > Triturus cristatus. The sequence continues at coordinate 6,686,619 of NC_140590.1, read as the reverse complement.
CCTTAGTGAAGAGGAACTCCCTGGGGTAAGGTAGTTCCCCCTACCTTTCAGCTGGAGGGGACACGTGTTAGACCTGGCACCTTGGCGTGAGTCTCCCTTCCACTTTTTGCTGATGTGCCTCATGTGTTTTGTTGGTGTTAGCTGCTCAGGGCACTGTGCCACTGCCAACCAGTGCCACAGTGCAAGTGCTCCCTTTGAAAAGTGTATACATTGATTGGTGTCCATGATTGGTTCATTTGGTTTACTGTCAGCCCCTAGTAAAGTGCACCAGGAGTGCCAGGGCTTGTAAATACAAATGCTGCTGGTGGGCTTGCAGCACTGGTTGTGCCACCCACAGAAGCGGCCTAGTAAAATGTGTCTAAGGTCTGCCATTGCAGAACCTGCGTGCAGTCTGGTACTGTCATGCTGACTGCGCAAGTGTACCTACTTGCCAGTCCCTAAACCTTCCCTTAACTACATATTAGTCACCCCTATGGTAGGCCCAAGGGCAGGGTGCATTGTAAGCATAAAGTAGGACATGCCCTGATGTGTGTGGCATGTCCTAATAGTGAATTACAGCCATTTTCGTTTTTCACTATTGAAAGGCTACCTGCTCTCCATAGGCCAGAATGGGCTGCTGGAATTATTACACTCTATAATCCCAGTGGACTCATAGAGCATGGTAGGAAGTCAAGTTTAGTATGCCTGAACTCAGAATAATAAAATACTTATTTTAGTAAAGTTTATGTTAACATCCTGTGTTTGTAAATACTACTTTTAGAAAGTTAGTATTTACTTGCCTGGCCATTTCAGTCCGCCTCTGCTGTGTGTGTGTGTGTGTGCTGTCTAGTTTCAGTGAGGGGCAGGGCTGGGGAATTCCAGGAGACAGGCTGGCTGCCAGGTGGTGGGTAGAGAGATTACACCAGGATAGGTGGGAGGAGTACACCTTGACTCTTGAATAGACCTGTGCTCTGCCACCACAATGCTGGCTCCGCCCCCTGTGGAGCGTCTGATGTCTCTGCCCTGCTGCTGAAAGGAAAGAGCAGAGTCACCACAACAAAAAACGCTCCAAAACCGGACTGAGCCAGGCACAGGCCCCCTGGCCACAAAGAACAAAAGAAACTGTGTATAAAAGAAGGAGCCCTGCTCCTAAGAAATCAGATTCTGTTTGCGCCAAGAAGAAACTCTGCCTGAAGAGAAGGACCTGGAAAAGCTACATGGAGGAGTACTGTCTCTAGCCTGAGAGAATGGCCTGTGGTGGGTGCCTTGCTGCAAGAAGGAGAGAAGAAGAAAAGACAGAAAGACTTTCTGTTCACTTGTGCATCTGAAACAATCTCCAAGGGCTTGCTTGTGAACTTGCCTCCTGAACTGCGCCCCAGGAACAGTGGGCGCTACCTCTCCCTGGAAGGAGGAAGCTGTGGCTGGTGGATCCCCCCTTCAGCGCTAATTCCAGAGACCCGAGTGCGACTGGGAACCTTTCCCGCACTCTGAGAACCTGTGTGCCCTCATCCCGCCGAGCAACGTGACCCCTGGACAACTGTGCCGCAGTGAGCACCGTAACGGCCTGCCCCGCCTGGCCTGAGCATCGCAAACTGTTGCCCCCTCGAGCCGGAGCTCGCAGCGAAACAAAGGACAGTCCAGTCCAAGTAACGAGGCTCTGTGGTCCCCGAGCCGTAGAGCCCACCGCAAAGATCGCCCGCACCTGAGTTCGCCTCTCCTGGACGATACCCTGTTGGCAGCGCCTCGCTGCTGAATTCACGCCAGCCGCTACCCCGCCTTCCTCAGCATCGCGACGGATGCCGGAGTCAAGAGGCGCCCCACCACGCATCGCTGCCCGCTACGAAGCCGGACTGCACCGCGCCGTGGGACGCCCCCTCTACGACTGCTGAAGTCGCCTCGAATTCCCCCCAAGAAATAAGGTACTGTGCGATGTTGAAAACCCCAGCCTACAGCTGGAGTATAGTTGAAATTGTGCGCTCCGAAAGCCTCAGCGTACCTGCCGCATACGGCTGCAGTTTAGAGACTCGTGCGTGTTCTGACCCCCAGCGTACAGGCAGCGTACGGCTGCAACCCAGAGAACTGTACACGTTCTCGCAGGCCAACCGTAAGGCCCGTACTGCCTGCAAGATCGTCTGCCCCGTACGCTTGCTCATGCAGGAAGCGTGAGACGTAGTAGGGATCGTCCCGAAGAGCAGTACGATGCATACGAAGAGCGCTGCGACGTGCACAGACCCCCAAAAGAGGTGAAGTCAGCACCCCGCCTTGAACTAAGAAGAACTGTGGCATCTTAAAGTACCAACAAGTAACTGGATCCGTGTTTAAAGCCTAAAGACTGTATTTAAAAGCCTGCTTGAGAAATTTCTATAAAGAGCTATATATTTTTACAAATACCGTCTCGTGCCTCTGTGTGGTGGGTTGGTGGTTATTGTGGGACACTGCAAGTGCTTAACCATATGTGCTCTAGAGATTAGCCTGACTGCTCGCGCCACACTACCTAGAGGGTGAGCAGCGGTTGTCTGCTGAGAGCAATCCTTTGCCCTGACTTGGAGGAGAGGGTCCCTGCTTGTCGCAAGTGCATACCTGCGCCAACCAGAGACCCCCCATTCTAACAATCTCACATCAAATGAGATAGACTGCCCAGGGTGTGAGACTCATTTTCAATGAGTGACACTGCACCAAGATGTGAGTCTGATGCGAAATTACAGAGAAAGCTCCAGTGTGTTCGCTTCACTCCAAATGAGTGACACTGCACCAAGGTGTTAATCTCACACTAAATGGCAGAGACTGCCCAGGGTGTGAGCTTCACTCCCAATGAGTTATACTGCCCCAAGGTGTGAGTCTCACACCAAATGAAAGAGACAGCTCCAGGGTGTGCGTTTCACTCCAAATGAGTGACACTGCACCAACGTGTGAGTCTCACACCACATGACAGAGACAGCTCGAGGGTGTGCGCTTCACTCCAAATGAGTGACACTGCACCAACGTGTGAGTCTCACACCAAATGACAGAGACTGCCCAGGATGCGAGACGCATTTTCAGTGAGTGACACTGCACCAAGGTGTGAGTCTCCAGATAAATGAGAAAGGCTGCTCCAGGGTGGGCGCCTCATTTTCAATGAGGGACACTGCACCAAGGTGTGAGTCTCCTGCCAAATGACAGAGGCTGCCTAGGGTGTGTGGGCCTCACTCCCAGTGAGTGATACTGCACCAATGTGTGTCTCACACCAAGTGGCAGAGACTGCCCAATGTGTGAGACTCATTTTCAGTGAGTGACACTGCACCGAGGTGTGAATCTCACGCCAAGTGGCAGAGACTGCTCCAGGGTGTGAGCTTCACTCCCAATGAGTGACACTGCACCAAGGTGTGAGTCTCACACAAAAGGTCCGAGATTGCCCAAGGTGTGAGCTTCACTCCCATTGAGTGACACTGCACCAAGGTGAGAGCGTCACAACAAAGGAAAGACTGTCTAGGGTGTGTGCGCATCGGGCCAAACTGTGAGGTCGTGCTCCGAGGTGTGTCAAAGCCCCAGTGAGTGATACTCAGTGAGTGACAGACCCCCAGCCTGGTTATCACTCTCAGGTTCTGGATTGAGTCCTTCATCTCACGTCCAATGCATGACATTGTCTGCCCCCGAGTGTACTGAGGGGGTGATAGTGGGCTCCCCCCCCCCCCCCCCCGCCCCAGTCCTGTTATCTCGGGTTCTGAACAGAATCTTTGTTCAAATAATGCTCCGGACGCAGCAGAGGGACAGAGTGAAATGTGGAGGAAACAAACAAATCCCCCCTTACCAGCCCCTCCCACCCCCGACAGCCCCTCCCTCCATGTGTACTCAGAGGGGTCAGGACGGGTATATCAGGCTCCTCGCCTTCAGCCTCAGCAAAGACTCCTCTTCTTCACTCCTGAGGTGAGCAGAGGCCCCGGGCTGGGGTGGACGGGGGCCGAGGCTGGGGCAGGACATCTCCAGGGGCCGAGGCTGGGGCAGGACATCTCCTGGGGCCGAGACAGAGGCAGGACATCTACTGGGGCCGAGAGAGAGGCAGGACATCTCCAGGGACCGAGACAGGGGCAGGACATCTCCAGGGACCGAGACAGGGGCAGGACATCTCCTGGGGCCGAGACAGGGGCAGGACATCTCCTGGGGCCGAGACAGGGGCAGGACATCTCCTGGGGCCGAGACAGAGGCAGGACACCTCCAGGGACCGAGACAGGGGCAGGACATCTCCAGGGGCCGAGACAGAGGCAGGACATCTCCCGGGGCCGAGACAGGGGCAGGACATCTGCTGGGGCCGAGACAGAGGCGCAGGACATCTCCTGGGGCCGAGGCTGGGGCAGGACATATCCAGGGGCCGAGGCTGGGGCAGGACATCTTCTGGGGCCGAGGCTGGGGATGGACATCTCCTGGGGCCGAGGCTGGGGCAGGACATCTCCAGGGGCCGAGACAGAGGCAGGACATCTCCTGGGGCCGAGGCTGGGGCAGGATATCTCCAGGGGCCGAGGCTGGGGCAGGACATCTCCTGGGGCCGAGACAGAGGCAGGACATCTCCTGGGGCCGAGACAGAGGCAGGACATCTCCAGGGGCCGAGACAGGGGCAGGATATCTCCTGGGGCCGAGGCTGGGACAGGACATCTCCTGGGGCCGAGACAGAGGCAGGACATCTCCTGGGGCCGAGACAGAGGCAGGACATCTCCTGGGGCCGAGGCTGGGCCAGAATATCTCCTGGGGCTGAGGCAGGATATCACCTAGGACCAAGGCTGGGGTAGTATATCTCCTGGGGCTATAGCTGGGGCAGGACATCTCCTGGGGTCGAGGCTGGGGCAGGACATCTCCTGGGGCCGAGGCTGGGACAGGTTATCTCCTGGGGCCGAGGTTGGGGCAGGATATCTCTCGGGGCTATAGCTGGGGCAGGACATCTCCTGGGGTTATGGCTGGGGCAGGATATCTCCTGGGGCTATGGCTGGGGCAGGATAACTCATGGGTTGATCGCTAGGGCAGGATATCTCCTGGGGCTATGCCTGGGGTAGGACATCTCCTTGGGCCATGGCTGGGGCAGGATATATCCAGGGGCTATAGCTGGGGCAGGATATCTACTGGGGCTATGCCTGGGGCAGGATATCTCCTGTGGCTAAGGCTGGGCAGGATATCTCCTGGGGAAGAGGCTGGGGCAAGATATTTCCTGTGTCTGGGGCAGGATATCTCCTGGGCTTATGACTGGGGCAGTATATCTATTGGGGCTATGGCTGGCAGAGAATATTTGCTAGGTCTATGGCTGGGGTAGGATATCCCCTAGGGCCAGCGATGGGGAAGGATATCTTCTGGGGCTATGACTGAGGCAGCATATCTCCTGTGGCTATTTCTGGGGTTGGATATCTAATGGGGCTATAGCTGGGGCAAAAAACCTTCTGGGGTTGGGGCAGGATATCTTCTGGGGCCGAGGCAGGATATATCCTGAGTCTCAGGCTGGGGCAGGATATCTCCTGGGGCCAGGGCTGGGACAGGATGTCTCCTGGGGCCATGGCTGCAGCGAGATATCTCCTGGGGCCGAGGCTGGGGCAGGATATCTCCTGGGTCTATGGCTAGGGCAGGGTTTATCCTGGCCCTGGGACAGGATATCTCCTGGGTCAATGACTGAGGCAGGATATCTCCTGGGCCTGTAGATGGGGCAAGACATCTCTTGGGACTATGGCTAGGGCAGGATATCTCCTAGGGCTAAGGCTGGGGCAGGATATCTCCTGGGGCTAGGGCAAGATATCTTCTGGGGCTGAGGCTGGGGCAAGATATCTCCTGGGGATATGGCTGGGGCAGGATATCTCCTGAGGCAATGACTGAGACAGGATATCTCATGTGACTATAGCTGGGGCAGGACATCTCCTGGTGCTACGGCTGGGGCAGGATAGCTCTTGGGGCTATGGCTAGGGCAAGACATCTCCAGGGGCTATGGCTGGGGCAGTGGTAGGGTACCTCTTGGGGCTACGACTGGGGTAGGATAACTCCTGGGGCTGAGACAGAGGCAGGACATCTCCTGGGGCCGAGGCTGGGGCAGGACATCTCCAGGGGCCGAGACAGGGGCAGGACATCTCCTGGGGCCGAGACAGGGGCAGGACATCTCCTGGGGTCGAGGCTGGGGCAGGACATCTCCAGGGGCCGAGACAGGGGCAGGAGATCTCCTGGGGCCGAGACAGGGGCAGGACCTCTCCTGGTGCCGAGACAGAGGCAGGACATCTCCTGGGGCCGAGGCTGGGGCAGGATATCTCCTGGGGCCGAGGCTGGGGCAGGACATCTCCTGGAGTCGAGGCTGGGGCAGGACATCTCCTGGGGCGGAGACAGGGGCAGGAAATCTCCAGGGGCCGAGGCTGGGGCAGGACATCTCCTGGGGCCGAGACAGGGGCAGGACATCTCCTGGGCCGAGGCTGGGGCAGTATATCTCCTGGGGCCGAGGTTGTGGCAGGATAACTCCTGGGACTGAGGCTGGAGATCTCCTGTGGCCGAGACAGGGGCAGGACATCTCCCGGGGCCGAGGCTGGATATCTCCTGAGGCTGAGGCTGGGGCAGGATATCTCCCGGGGCTATAGTTGGGGCAGGACATCTCCTGGGGTCATGGCTGGGGCAGGATAACTCATGGGTTGATCGCTGGAGCAGGATATCTCCTGGGGTTATGGCTGGGGTAGGATATCTCCTGGGGCAATGACTGAGACAGGTTATCTCCTGGGGCTCAAGCTGGGGCAGGACATCTCCTGGGGCCGAGGCCGGATATCACCTAGGACCAAGGCTGGGGCAGGACATCTCCTGGGGTTATGGCTGGGGCAGGACATCTCCTGGGGCTTGCGCAGGATATCTCAATGGGCCGAGGCCGGGGCAGGATATATTCTGGGGATATGGCTGGATCAAGATATCTCCTGAGGAAATGACTGAGGCAGGATATCTACTGGGGCTATTGCTGGGGCAGGACATATCCTTGGGCTATGGCTAGGCCAGGATATCTCCTGGGGCTATGTCTAGGGCAGGACATCTCTAGGGCTAAGGCTGGTGCAGGATAACTCCTGGAGCTGGGGCAGGATATCTCCTGGGGCGGAGGCTGGGGCAGGATATCTCCCGGGGATATGGCTGGGGTAGGATATCTCCAGGGCTTATGGCTGGGGCAGTATATCTATTGGGGCTATGGCTGGTAGAGAATATTTGCTAGGTCTATGGCTGGGGTAGGATATCCCCTAGGGCCGACGATGGGGAAGGATATCTTCTGGGGCTATGACTGAGGCAGGATATCTCCTGTGGCTATTGCTGGGGCAGGATATCTCATGGGACCGAGGCTGGGGCAGGCTATCTCCTGGGGCTATGGCTGGGGCAGGGTATATCCTGGGGCTGGGGCAGGATATCTCCTGGGGCGACGACTGAGGCAGGATATCTCCTGGGGCTATAGCTGGGGCAAGACGTCTCCTGGGGCTATTGCTAGGGCATGACATCTCCTGGGGTTATGGCTGGGGCAGGCTATCTCCTGGTGCTATGGCTGGGGCAGGATATCTCCTGGGGCTATGTCTAGGGCAGGACATCTCCTAGGGCAAAGGTTGGGGCAGGATAACTCCTGGGGCAAAATATCTTCTGGGGCTGAGGCTGGGGCAGGATATCTCCTGGGGATATGGCTGTGGCAGGATATCTCCTGAGGCAATGACTGAGTCAGGATATCTCCTGGGGCTATAGCTGGGGCAGGACATCTCCTGGTGCTATGGGTGGGGCAGGATAGCTCCTGGGACTATGGCTAGGGCAGGATATCTCCTGGGTCTATGGCTGGGGCAGGGTATATCCTGCGGCTGGGGCAGGATATCTCCTCGGTCGATGACTGAGGCAGGATATCTCCTGAGGCTATAGCTGGTGCAAGACATTTTTTGGGACTATGGCTGGGGCACGATATCTCCTGGGGCTCTGTCTAGTTCAGGACATTTCCTAGGGCTAAGGCTGGTGCAGGATATCTCCCGGGGATATGGCTGGGGTAGGATATCTCCAGGGCTTATGGCTGGGGCAGTATATCTATTGGGGATATGGCTGGTAGAGAATATTTGCTAGGTCTATGGCTGGGGTAGGATATCCCCTAGGGCCGACGATGGGGAAGGATATCTTCTGGGGCTATGACTGAGGCAGGATATCTCCTGTGGCTATTGCTGGGGCTGGATATCTAATGAGGCTAAGGTTGGGGAAGTATATCTCCTGGGACCGAGGCTGGGGCAGGCTATCTCCTGGGACTATGGCTGGGGCAGGGTATATCCTGGGGCTGGGGCAGGATATCTCCTGGGGCAACGACTGAGGCAGGATATCTCCTGGGGCTATAGCTGGGGCAAGACATCTCCTGGGGCTATTGCTAGGGCATGACATCTCCTGGTGCTATGGCTGGGGCAGGATATCTCCTGGGGCTATGTCTAGGGCAGGACATCTCCTAGGGCAAAGGCTGGGGCAGGATAACTCCTGGGGCTGGGGCAAATATCTTCTGGGGCTGAGGCTGGGGCAGGATATCTCCTGGGGATATGGCTGTGGCAGGATATCTCCTGAGGCAATGACTGAGACAGGATATCTCCGGGGGCTATGGGTGGGGCAGGATAGCTCCTGGGACTATGGCTAGGACAGGATATCTCCTGGGTCTATGGCTGGGGCAGGGTATATCCTGCGGCTGGGGCAGGATATCTCCTCGGTCAATGACTGAGGCAGGATATCTCCTGAGGCTATAGCTGGGGCAAGACATCTCTTGGGACTCTGGCTAGGGCAGGACATCTCCTGGTTATATGGCTGGGGCAGGATATCTCCTGGTGCTATGGCTGGGGCAGGATATCTCCTGGGGCTCTGTCTAGTTCAGGACATTTCCTAGGGCTAAGGCTGGGGCAGGATATCTCCTGGGGCAAGATATCTTCTGGGGCTGAGGCTGGGGCAGGATATCTCCTGGTGCTATGGCTGGGGCAGGATATCTCCTGGGGCTCTGTCTAGTTCAGGACATTTCCTAGGGCTAAGGCTGGGGCAGGATATCTCCTGGGGCAAGATATCTTCTGGGGCTGAGGCTGGGGCAGGATATCTCCTAGGGCTAAGGCTGGGGCAGGATATCTCCTGGGGCAAGATATCTTCTGGGGCTAAAGCTGGGGCAGGACATCTCCTGGTTATATGGCTGGGGCAGGATAGCTCTTGGGGCAATGCCTAGGGCAGGACATCTCCTGGGGCTATGGCTGGGGCAGTATATCTCCTCTGGCTGAGGCTGGGGTAGGGTACCTCTTGGTGCTATGACTGGGGCAGGATAACTCCTGGGGCCGACTTTAGGGCAAAATAACTCCTGGGACTGAGGCTGGATATCTCCTGTGGCTGAGGCTGGGGCAGGATATCTCCTGGGGCCAAGGCTGGGGCAAGATACCTTCTGAAACTGAGGCTGGGGCAGGATATCTCCCAGGGCTATAGCTGGGGCAGGACATCTCCTGAGGCTATGGCTAGGGCAGGATATCTCCTGGGGCTATGGCTGGGGCAGGACATCTCCTGGGGTTATAGCTTGGGCAGAATATCTCCTGGGGCTTGGGCAGGATATCTCCTGGGGCCGAGGCCGCGGCAGGATATATCCTGGGGATATGGCTTGGGCAGGATAACTCCGGGGGAATTGACTGAGGCAGGATATCTCCTAGTGCTATATCTGGGGCAGGACATCACCTGGTGCTACAGCAGGGGCAGGATATCTCCTGGATATCTGGCTGGGGCAGGATAACTCCTGGGGCTACGGCTGGGGCAGGAAATCTCCTGCTGCCGAGGCTGGGGCAGGATATCTCCTGTGGATATGGTTGGGTCAAGATATTTCTTGTGTTTGGGGCAGGATATGTCCTGGGGTTATCGCTGGGCAGTATATCCATTGGGGCTATGGCTGGCAGAGAATATTTCCTAGGTCTGTGGATGGGGTAGGATATCCCCTAGGGCCGACGATGGGGAAGGATAGCTTCTGGGGCTATGACTGAGGCAGGATAACTCCTGTGGCTATTGCTGGGGCTAGATATCAAATGAGGCTATAGCTGGGGCAGGATATCTTCTGGGGCCGAGGCAGGATATCTCCTGAGGCTAAGGTTGAGGCAGGATATCTACTGGGGCTATAGCTGGGGCAGGACATCTCCTTGGGCTATGGCTAGGCCAGGATATCTCCTAGGGCTATGTATAGGGCAGGACATCTCTAGAGCTAAGGCTGGGGCAGGATATCTCCTGGAACTGGGGCTTGGGCAGGATATCTCCTAGGGATATTGCTGGGGCAGGATATCTCCTGAGGCAATGACTGAGGCAGGATATCTCCTGGGGCTATAGCTGGGGCAGGACATCTCCTGGTGCTATGGCTGTGGCAGGATATCTCCTGGTGCAATGGCTGTGGCAGGATATCTCCTGGGGCTATGGCTAGGGCAGGACATCTCCTGGGGCTATGACTGAGGCAGGATATCTCCTGTGGCTATTGCTGGGGCTGGATATCTAATGGGGCTATAGCTGGGGCAGAAATATCTCCTGGAGCCGAGGCTGGGGCAGGATATCTCCTGGGTCTGTGGCTGGGGCAGGGTATATCCTGGGGCTGTGTCAGGATATCTCCTGGGGCAATGCCTGAGGCAGGATATCTCCTAGTGCTATAGCTGGGGCAAGACATCTCCTGGGGCTATGGATAGGGCAGGACATCTCCTGGGGTTATGGCTGGGCAGGATATCGCCTGGTGCTATGGCTGGGGCAGGATATCTCCTGGGGCTATGTCTACGGCAAGATATCTCCTAGGGCTAAGGCTGGGGCAGGATATCTCCTGAGGCTGTGGCAAGATATCGTCTGAGGTTGAGGCTGGGGCAGGATATCTCCTGGGGATATGGCTGGGGCAGGACATCTCCAGGTGCTATGGCTGGGGCAGGATAGCTCCTGGGGCTATTGCTAGGAGGATATCTCCTGGGTCTATGACTGGGGCAGGGTATATCCTGGGGCTGGGGCAGGATATCTCATGGGTCAATGACTGAGGCAGGATATCTACTGGGGCTATAGCTGGGGCAAGACATCTCTTGGGGCAATGGCTAGGGCAGGACATCTCCTGGGGTTATGGCTGGGGAAGGATATCTCCAGGTGCTATGGCTGGGACGGGATATCTCCTGGGGCTATGTCTAGAGCAGGACATCTCCTAGGGCTAAGGCTGGGGCAGGAAATCTCCTGGGGCTGTGGCAAGATGTATTCTGGGGCTGAGGCTGGGGCAGGACATCTCCTGGTGCTATGGCTGGGGCAGGGTAGCTCCTAGGGCTATAGCTAGGGCAGGACATCTCCTGGGGCTATGGCTGGGGCAGTATATCTCTTCTGGCCCGAGGCTGGGGTAGGGTACCTCTTGGGGCTTTGACTGGGGCAGAATATCTCCTGGGCCATGGCTGCAGCAAGATATCTCCTGGGGCCGAGGCTGGGGCAGGATATCTCCTGGGTCTGTGGCTGGGTCAGGATATCTCCCGGGGCAATGACTGAAGCAGGATATCTCCTGGGGCTATGGCTGGGGTGTGAGAAGTTGGCCTGGCATATGCTGTCCTCTAGTTATAGGGGACACCTTGCACCAGTCCAATTCGACTCTTATCGTGATAGGTTTAAAAGACGACCTTTAAAGAAAGCTATCCTAGTGGTAGTCGTGGAGAGCAGCCTTCAGGCTAAGTCTTGAAGGAGTGTTAAGCTTATTGTTTTACCATAGATAATCTCTTGAATCACCAAATGAAAGAGTAGTCCACACAGGTATATATATAAAATATATGTATTTATTCTAGACAGAATCCCACAAGTCTCTTTATGAGGCTAGAGGTAAAGTTAAAATTCAGACAAGCATTTATAGATACAATAAATAGCACTGGAATCACACGGTCCCAGGGGGGACCAAACCATATATTAAAAAAGTGGTATAAGAACCACGACAATTCTACAGACAATGCCTAGGGCATTTAGGATCGCTGGCCCCTTAATAATCCACTCCAAGTTATGAGGAAGTGGACCCACGGGAGGCGCGTGCAGTGCAAGTAGCTGCTATCGGGATCTCTATTATAGCCTATGGAGAATGTCGCGGTTTGATTTTAAAAGATTAAAGACACTTCTAGCAGGAGTTCAAAGTCAAGGGCTTAGAGTTAAGCTTTTGAGGAGCCCACTACCACGAGAGTACCGAGGTACCACTGTTACCTGCCCCAGGGAAGCCGGGTGCATATGTCGTTTTCGATGTCGGGTCGCGGGCTGATTTTCAATGGAAAAACGTGAATGTCGGGTGCTTCCAGGTGGAAGATGGGTAGCTTGGATCAGCAGCCACGGGCTCCAGGAGGCTTCCAGGAAGGCCAGCTTCTAGAGGGCGACTGTTCCACAAAGGATGAGGGTCGCTGCGGTGTTAGTGTCCGGATTGGATCCACAAAGCCTTGGCAACCGCAACCCACGCAAGATGAACAAATCAGCTACTGGTGCGGACCCACGAGGTCTGTGAGAGGTCTCCTTTGGAGAGATGGTAGAGCAGGCCTGGAGAAACCAGGGGAACTCTTAAATGTCGAGATTGACCTCCGCTAGGGCCCACCAGTCGAAAGACAAGGGTACCGCGGGAGGCAGCAATTTGGAGTGTGTAAAAGGGGAACCCCCGGGCCACCGGTGGGGTCTAGGGCACTGATCTTTGGCACAATTGCTACTGAGAGTTTGGCTCAATAATGGGCCAAAGCACAACTTCCCCACTGGTCAGGGTCGTGTGCTATGCAAGAGGTGGCCGGTGTCCTGGGGTATTGAGAATCTCGGCACCCACGCGGTCCACGGTGCTCAGACTCGCTGAGCACACTCACTGGCCTCTGGGATGCTTGGGAAACCCACCTCAAGGTTGCTGGAAGTCGTCGAAGTCCATGAGAGCAGCGAAGTTCCAACTGGGTCACTTGCAGTGTTTCAGGTGCCTGCCAAGCAGGGGGGTAACTCCTTTACCCCAAGGGAGATTTCTTCAGTCAGCTGGCCAGCAGCTCATCGAAGGTCAAGTCTGTGAAGTCTAAGATTAATCTGAGGCTCTGGGGCCACGTTATTCACCTTTATCTCCGAGATTAGGGGAATGTCCAGAGTAGTGTCCACCAATGAGAGGTGAGGCGGGAAAGGGTGGCTACACCCTCTCCCCTTTGTGTGTTTCCCACCTGGGCGAGTGGCAGGATGCCCCTGAACCGGTTGCAGGCGGTGTATGCAGAATGTAGGCGCTGTAGCAGCCTACGTGCAACTCTGAAAGGCCACATATGGTGCACCCACCCAGTTCCAATCCACACATCCTGTCTGGGGAGGTGCTGGCACCTCCCTGCCACAGGAGCCCTATTGTCCAGCTGTCGAGGCTGGGATTTTCCCCAGCAACAGGCAGCCAGAGTCGGGTGGGTGGCGGGTAGCATCCATTTTGTACTGCGTGTGCACTTTTAAATTGGTGTCTAAATTCTGCAGCTTTTCCCATATCGCCCCTCTAGCAGGGGGGAATCGTATCCTCATGCCCATGGCTGGACAGGGGGTATGATTCCTACATGTTTGACACCAAACACGATATGGTTCTGTGTAGCCATTCTCAAGTTATCACGCTATCGCGATATGTTTATAATGCGGTTAAGAATATATGGTATGGCTACACTACAAACAACCCAGCAATGATTTTACGAAGGTTGCAGAGGGGCCCTACTCAGGTAGGGGTCCCCCCTCACACATACCTCAGCACCCTGCCTTGTAGGATTACCAAGGCCTGCTATAGGGGTGACCTACGAGAGTATATGTGTTGTACATAGGTGGGATACAGGGTACCTGTATCCCTGTAAGGGGTGCTAGCACCACCTTACCCTGACTACAGTAGTGGTCTGGTGGTGTCAGTTGGTATGGCTGTCCCAGGGTGGCACAATAAGTGCTGCAGCCCTGGTAGGCCTCTGTGGGACCCATGCCCTGGGTACCTAGGGTACCATCTACAAGGGGCTGACAGGGTATCCTCAGTATCTAATTGGGTTGTACCTAGGGTACTCACATCGTTTAAGAGAGGAAGCAGATAGGCTGGGGTCCTGGATAGCAGGGCCACAGCCTGGCTAGAGTCATAAAACAGTCAAAACATCAGCAAAAAGTTGGGGGCAACTATGCAGTCGATGCCACTCTCCTACATGGGGCAAGACATCTCCTGGGGCTATGAATAGGGCAGGATATCTCCTTGGGATATGGCTGGGGCAGGATATCTCCTGGGGCTATGGCTAGGGCAGGATATCTCCTGGGTCTATGGCTGGGGCAGGGTATATCCTAGGGCTGGGTCAGGATATCTCCTAGGGCAATGACTGAGGCAGGATATCTCCTGGGGCTATAGCTGGGGCAAGACATCTCCTGGGGCTATGAATAGGGTAGGACATCTCCTGGGGTTATGGCTGGGGCAGGATATCTCCTGGCATTATGGCTGGGGCAATATATCTATTGGGGCTATGGCTGGCAGATAATATCTCCTGGGGCTATGTCTAGGGTAGAATAGCTCCTGGAGCCGAGGATGGGGGATGATATCACCTGGGGCTATGGCTGATATCTCCTAGGGCTGGGGCTTAGGCTGGCTGTGGATATCAAATGGGGCTATAGCTGGGCCAGGAAATCTTGTGGGGTTGGGACAGGATGTCTTCTGCGGCAGAGGCAGGATATCTCCTGAGGCTAAGGCTGGGGCAGGATATCTCCTGGGGCTATGGCTAGGGCAGGATATCTCCTGGGGCTATGGCTGGGAGAGGATATCTCATGTGGCTATTGCTGGGGCAGGATAGCTCATGTTTAGGAAGAGGTGTGGTGCAGCGGCCAGAGCACCTGACTTCAGACCATGGGGGCACATGGTTCGATCCCCGGAACCAGCGATAGGTAAGCCCAGCACCATGTGACTGTGGGCAATAGCTCGCTTAATCTTCCCGACGGCCCCCAGCGCCTTAACACCCTCGGTTAATTGTTCGTGCTTTACAAATTCTGGATACTGGACACTGGCTATGGCTAGGGCAGGATATCTCCTAGGGCTGTAACTGGGGAAGACTATCTCCTGGGACTATGGATGAGGCAGGATTTCTCCCGGGCTATGGCTAGGGCAGGATATCTCCTGGGGCTATGGCTAGGGCAGGATAGCTCCTGGGGCTACGGCTAGGGCAGGATATCTCTTGGGGCTATGGGTGAGGCAGGATATCTCCTGGAACTGGGGCAGGATAGCTCCTGGGGCTGAGGACTGGGCAGGATATCTCCTGGGCTATGGCTGGGACAGGATATCTTCTGGGACAGGATATCTCCTGTGGCTATGACTGTGGGCAAGATATCTCTATGCTGTTCTTTGCCCTAGGTTTGCAGCAGGGTAATTCCTCGTCTCCTTGGGCAGGACATCTCCTTGACGGTGTGCTAGTCACTCTTTTTTTCTCTTTCGGAAATAATTTCAATTTTTTAATGTGTTATAGTAAGGTATGTAATGCTTGTAATATTTGGAGTCAAGTGTAGCAAAAAACAGCCAACACGTGTTTCGCCCCCTTACAAAGGCCTTCTCGCCATGGGGCTTCCTCAGGGTGTAGTAATAAATATCGAATTCTAAGTGTTGCTGCAAAAGAAAAATGTTGTGCTGTCAGTCGCTGACATCGAATTCAAATCCACTCGGTCGATGCTGGTGCTGGGGGTGACATCTGCTGCGGGTGGACGCATGCAGCGGGAGATGTCACCGGAGAGCATCCTCTGGGGCTGGCCTTCTGATGGACCTGAGGATTTGCAGTTCTGGGCATATCTGGGGGCTGGGGCATGACATCTTCTGGTTCATGTGTGACAGATCCTTTTCATGGCAGGAAATCATCTGAGGTCGGCAGTCTGCTAGGACAGGGCGCTTCCATGGAGGGACATCTGTTAGTCAGGAGTCCTCTTTGATGGACATCTCCAGGGACTTAGGAGGAAATGTGCTGTAACGCTTCAGCACCACAATACCCTCACGGGTGATATAGCGCTTTACAAAATGAAAAGAAAGTTTTAACACCTTTACAAGCTGGTTTTAGGGCCAAAAATTTCAACAATTGACCAGATTTTCAGATTGGAAAACTGTAATTTTGGAGGGTGGAAGCCTGTATCTAACCTTCGTGGACCTTAAACCCACCTTCGATACAGTGCAGCGCGACCAGCTATGGGACCTACTCCATGACAGGGGAGTACCAACTTATTTATGCCACCAGCTGAAGCGCTTACACCAGGATACTTACGAGAGAGTAAGATATGGCAAGAAAGGGGAATTGACAGCTCCTTTCCCTGTAGAGAAAGGGGTGAGACAGGGATGTGTCTTAGCCCCGACCCTGTTCTCCCTCTTTTTAAATGGTCTAATTGAAACCTTATTGGCAGTGAAAGATATAGACTCACCGAGGTTAGGGAACCGCAAAATACCAGCTTTAATGTTTGCGGGCGATACGCTGCTACTGTCTAAGACTCCAATGGGTATGCAGCGGGTACTGGAGGAGGTCTGCACATTTTGCAGGAATAGGAAACTGAAGATAAACCTCCAGAAATCAAAGTATATGGTTTTCCACGCTAACACTAGCAATTGCCCAAATCCTCAAATGGGTGGCAGGCCCCGAGAAAGGGTGTCGTTTTTTGACTACTTGGGCCTCACTCTTAATGATAAGATGGATTGGGGAACCCAAGTAAAAAAAGCTAATCCAAATACACAAAGAGTAAAAAGAAATTTGGTAAACCCAATAGACCCTTGGAGGCTTGGGACATGTAACATTTAATAGGTAAGAGTGCCTACGAAGGATTTATTTCAAAATAACTAAACAAACATCAGTAACATGAATAAATCTATTGTCAAGCCCTCAAGTGGTGGCTGACTAATGAACAATTAAAATCAAACTTGACCCATTTAGATCATGATGAATCTTCAAATGAACATTTTAAACACGGGTGAGTATATTTCAACAAATCAAGTTATTTAATAAAAGCAAATAGAAAGGGTACAAAACAATGTAACTACACACAAGAACCGAGGTAAATCAATGTTATATAAAAAGTTGTGACCTCAGGGTCAAGTATGTAAACATCTATTCCAAAATGTTGCTGTATTGGAAAACAGATCTGAAACAACAGAAAACATTTTCCAAGGAACCCAAATAACAGTATAAATAGATGAGCTGGTCGACGTTTCGGTCTCTGTCGCTTAAAAGTCCGTTAGACCATCTTCAGGACGATGAAAAAGATAATAATTGACCCTTATGTCTGATCAAAGAAAAAGTTTGTTGAACCAGCCCAGTCTCAACTTATTTAGATTTCCAGGTAGCTAACGCAGGAATAGTGATTAATACTTCAAGCCTGATGGCATACTTCTATCACAGCAGTCCGTAGGATTTGCTACCAATATCACTCGCTGTTCGTCGGGCACTTTCAGACGTCGTAGCTGTGAGAAGGTGGCCTGATATATGCTGTCCACTAGTTCTAGTGGGCACCTTGTATCAGTCCAAACAACCCCTTATGGTGAATGGTTAAAGACAACCTTATATGAAAGCTATCCTAGTGGTGGCTATGGAGAGCAGCCTTCAGGCTAAGTCTTGAAGGAATGTAAAACAGCTTGTTTTACCAGTCTATAATCTCTTGAATGATCAAATGAAATGACAACCACACCAGGTATATATTCAAAACATATGTATTTAAGGTTCAACACACCCCTCTAGTCTCTTTATGAGACTGGAGTTCGAAGTACTTAGTTTACAAGTGAGCAAGCATCAGTAAAAGCACTAATACACGTTTGGGCCCTAGGGGCGTACCAAACCATATACCAAAAAGTGGTATAAGAACCACGACTGGAATAGACACAAGGCCTAGAGCCTGTAGAATTACTGGGACCCCAAGGAACCACCCAAGGTAGTGACACAGGGGACCCAAGGGGACTGTATGCAGTGTGTAAACACAACCGCGGATTCCCGTTGTCTTCTATGGGCAATGTCGCGGTTGGAAATGTAAAGATTAGGGACACTTCTAATCGAGTCAGGACCAAACGCTTTTGGACATAAGAAGTTCTAGGGATAGCACCTACGGGAGCACTGGAGTACTCGAGTTACCTCATCCAGGGAAGCCGGGTGCATAGATGTCTTTTGGTGTCGGGTCGCTTCGTCGATTTCAATAGAAGCCTGCAAAGAACCACTGCTGCCGTGAAGAGGAGAAGTGTCCGAAGAGATCCAAACCTGGATCTAGGATGGAAGGATTCTGAAAGCAGAGGGGACAGAGTCTGGGTCACTAGCCAGTGACCAAGGGCAGGGTGAACCTATGCTCACAGATGTCGGGCGCTTCAGTTGAGTTGTTGGGTGTCTTGACTCTTCAGCCACGAGGTCCAGGAGGCGTTGACGAAGTCCACGAGCCAGATTCTAGCTGTCCCATGAAGTTTGTCGAGTGCTGATGTGTCAGCGACCAGATTGGTCCCAACAAGCCTTGGCAATGGCAAGTCACTGGAATTCAGAGAAAGGACTGCGGTGCAGACCAGCAAGGTCTGAGGGACTCACCCAGAAAGCCCAAGTAGAAGAGGAGTTGCCTTCATCGGGACCTGCCAGCCAATGGGCTAGTGATCGCGAAGGAGTCTCGAGCAGTCGCACTTGGAGCTGGCCCACGGGTCACTCGTGGAGTGGAGGTCAACAATCTTCGGTGCAGGAGGTGCTCAAGGCTGGGGCTACTAGGAGCCCAAAGGACAACTTCGAGGATATCCAGGAAGATAGTGTTGCTGCAAAAGTTCACCTTGTCCAGGGGTCACGGTTCTACGTCACCCACGATAGCCATGGGCCTCAGCTTTGCTGGGGACTCAGGGTAGCCTCGATGAAGTCTGGAAATCCACCCCTGGTGATGCAAAGACTTTGGCGTCCGGCGGGAGCTTCAGCGATGCAGACCGGTCAGTTGCTTCTTTGGTGCCTGCCAAGCAGAGGAGTCACTACTTGACCCCAAGGGAGATTTCTTCCGTCTTCTAGTCAAGATAGAAAGTCGAAGGTTCAGGATATATGATGCAGAGTTTCGTCCAGGGTAATCTAAAGTCCTAGGGACTGGATTCCTATAATTATACCAAGTTTAGGGTATGAACTAACTCTAAGGCCCCACCTATGGGTGGACTTGGAAAGAGGGGTGGTTACACCCATTTCCTTTGTCCAGTTTCGCATCAGAGCAGGGGTAGGTAGCCCCTGCAACCGTGCCCCCAGTGCATGACTTCAAAGCACCAGAGAGTGCTCCCGCCCAGCCCCAAAACACATCTGCCTGTCTGGGGAGGGGGTTACACCTCCCTTCGACAGGAAACCTATTTTCCAGGCCTTCCCTGCCAGAGTTTTGGTCAGCAGTAGGAGGCCAGATCCGTGTCTGTGCCAGAGGCATCCATTGTGTGATGCCAGGGCTCAGGAAATTCCTACCGGGTTTGACCAGTGTGAACATGTTTCTCCCTCTAAAAGGGTGGAATGCTACCTCTGTCGCCAGAGCTGGCGGGGGGGGGGGGGGGTGGGGGGGGGTAGTATTCCAAATCGTTTGACACCAAACACGACATGTTTTGATGCAGCCATCCCAAAGTTAGCATTTACCGCGAGGTTATAATGCACTTAAGAGTATATGGTATGTCTGTATCTCAGAACAGCCATAAGGAAGTATTTCCGAAAGCTGCAGAGGGGCTCAGCTCATGCTTGGGCACCCTCTCACATAAAACCAAGCACTCTGCCTTCAGGATTGTCAAGGCCTGCCATAGGAGTGGCTTATAGGTTTATGTGTCTGTATATATATGTGGATATAGGTAGCCTATACCACTGTAAAGGGTGCATGCACACCCTTACCCAGGCTGCAGTAGCAGACCTGTGGTGCCATTTTGGAGTGCTTCCCAGGGGTGGCATAATACATGCTTCAGCCCCTGGTAGGCCTCTGAGGTACCTATGCCCTAGGTACATAGTATACCATATTCTAGGGGCTTCTAAGGCACTCCAGAATCCAATCAGATATGTACCGAATGTACATGCAAACAAATTTAGAGAGGATGCAGCTAGGCTGTGGTCCTGATTAGCAGGGCCACAGCCAGACTAAGGTCGAAAAACAGTGAAACACCAGCAAAAAGTGGGGGTACCCATGTGAAGCAGATCCTACTCTCCTACATGAATGTGTCCTCAGTGTGAGATTCTGAGGGGTACTGATGTGCTCCCAGACACTGGTCTCTGAGTGACTGTCACTGTGGGACGTGACTGTGCCCTCAGTGTGACGCTCTGAGGGGTCCTGATGTACACTGCTAGACACTGGACTCTGAGTGACCGTCACTGTGGGATGTGACTCTGTCCTCAGTGTGAGGTTCTGAGCGGTCCTGATGTATACTGCTAGACACTGGACTCTGAGTGACCGTCACTGGGATGTGAGGTTCTGAGGGTCCTTTACTGATGCTCCTAGACTCTGGACTCTGAGTGACCGTCACTGTGGGATGTGAGTGTTCCATTAGTGTGAGGTTCTGAGGGGTCCTGATGTGTGGTCCTAGACTCTGGACGCTGAGTTACTGTCACTGTGGGATGTGAGGTTCTGAGGGTCCTTTACTGATGCTTCTAGGCACTGGACTCTGAGTGACCGTCACTGTGGGATGTGAGTGTGTCCTCAGTGTGTGGTTTTGAGGGGTCCTGATGTGTGCTCCTAGACTCTGGACTCTGAGTGACCGTCACTGTGGGATGTGAGGTTCTGAGGGATCCTGACCTGTGCTTCCAGACAGTGGGCTCTCCGTGACCGTCACTGTGGGATGTGAGTGTGTCCTCAGTGTGAGGTTCTGAGGGGTCCTGATGTGTGCTCCCAGACCGTGGACTCTGCGTGACCTTCACTGTGGAATGTGAGTGTGCCCTCAGTGTGAGGTTCTGAGGGGTCCTGATGTGTGCTCCTAGACTCTGGACGCTGAGTTACTGTCACTGTGGGATGTGAGTGTACCCTCAGTGTGAGATTCTGAGGGGTCCTGATGTGTGTTCCTAGACTCTAGACTCTGAGTGACTGTTACTGTGGGATGTGAGTGGGCCCTTAGCGTGATGGTCTGTCTGAGGGGCCCTGATGTATACTGCTAGATAATGGACTCTGAGTGACCGTCACTGTGGGATGTGAGGTTCTGAGGGACCTTTACTAATGCTTCTAGGCACTGGACTCTGAGTGACCGTCACTATGGGATATGTGGTTTAGGGGGGTTCTGACGTGTGCTCTTAGACTCGGGACTCTGAGTGACTTTCAGTGTGATACGAGTGTGTGCGTAGGAATGGCACTGAGTGGTCTCTGACACCACAATAATCTGGAGTACCTGGGACCTGAGATTGTAGTTCCGGAGGACTTTTTTTTTACCATAACCCTGGGGTAGGGTTCTTAGGAGACCGTATGATGTCAACCCTCATGCAATCCCTGAGTCTGATGATTTGAGCATCCCTGAGAGTGGGGTTCTCAGTGTGTGCCCTTAGCATGCGGGTTGTGAGACGTCACTGACACTACATCTATATGCACCCCCCAGGCTAAGCTTCCCTGATGACGTGGGCTCTCGGTGTGACCTTCGGATAAGGCTCTGAGGGGTCCCCACATGCATTCGCTGAGGGTGGGGTCTCTCGGTCCAACACACACTGATGGTCACTCAAAGTCCAGTGTCTAGGAGCACACGTCAGAAGCCCTCAGAACCTCACACTAAGAGCACACTCACATCCCACGCCCTGATGGTGAGGGCCTTCCCATGGCTGAGGGTCTTCTCGTGGCTGAGGGTCTTCCCCCAGCTGTGGGTCTTCCTATGGCTGGTCTTGCCGTTACTTTGATACTTCATGTGGTTCAGGGTCTTCCCATGGCTGAGGGTCGTTGCTGAGGGTCTTCCTGTGGCTGAGGGTCTTCCCATGGCTGAGGGTCGTTGCTGAGGGTCTTCCCACAGCTGAGGGTCTTCACATGGCTGAAAGTCTTCCTGGGGCTGAGGGTCTTTCCGCAGCTGAGAATGTTCCCATCGCTGAGGGACTTCCTGTGGCTGAGGGTCTTTCCACGACTAAGGATCTTCCCATGGCTGAGGGACTTCCTGTGGCTGAGGGTCTTCCCATGGTAGAGGGTCATTGCTGAGGGACTTCCCGTGGCTGAGGGTCTTCCCACGGCTAGGGTCTTCCTGTGGCTGAGGGTCTTCTGATTCCTGAGGGTCTTCCTGTGGCTGTGTGTCGTTGCTGAGGGTCTTCCCACAGCTGAGGGTCTTAGTATGGATGAGAGTCTTCCTGGGGCTGAGGGTCTTTCTGCGGCTGAGATTCTTCCCATGGCTGAGGGACTTCCTGTGGCTGAGGGTCTTACCACGGCTCAGGGTCTTCCCAATTCTGAGGGTCGTTGCTGAGGGTCTTTCTGTGGATGAGGGTCTTTCCGCGGCTGAGGATCTTCCCATGGCTGAGGGACTTCCTGTGGCTAAGGGTCTTTCCATGTCTGAGGGTTGTTGCTGAGGGACTTCCCGCAGCTGAGGGTCTTCCCACGGCTAAGGGTCTTCCCAAGGCTGTGGGTCTTCCTGTGGCTGAGGGTCTTCCACTGGCTAAGAATGTTTCTGTGGCTGAGGGTCTTCCTGCTACTGAGGGTCTTCCCATGTTTGAGGGTCTTCCTGTGGCTGAGGGTCTTCCCATGGCTAAGAATGTTCCTCTGGCTGAGGGTCTTCCTGCTTCTGAGGGTCTTTCCACTGCTGAGATTCTTCCAATAGCTGAGGGTCTTCCCGTGGCTAAGGGTCTTCCTGTGGCTACGGGTCTTCCTGTGGCTGAGGGTCTTCCCATGGTTGAGGGTCTTCCCGTGGCTAAGGATTTTCCTGTGGCTGAAGGTCTTCCTGTGACTGAGGGTCTTCCTGCTGCTGAGGACCTTTCTATGGCTGGTATTGCTGTTACTCAGATACTTCCAGTGGCTGAAGGTCTTCCCATGGCTGAGGGTCTTCCTTCCGCAGCTGAGAATCGTCCTGTGGCTGAGGGTCTTCCCATGCCTTCCACAGCTGAGATTCTTCCTATAGCTGGGGATCCTCCTGTGGCTAAGGATTTTCCTGCGGCTGAGGGCCTTCCTGTGGCTTAGCGTCTTCCCATGGCTGAGGGACTTCTTATGGCTGAGGTCCCATGGCTGAGGGTCTTCTTGCTTCTGAGGGTCTTTCCGCTGCTGAGATTCTTCCTATAGCTGAGGGTCTTCCCGTGGCTATGGATGTTCCTATGGCTGAGGATTCTCCTGTGGCTGAAGGCCTTCCTGTGGCTGAGGGTCGTCACATGGCTGAGGGCGGGGGGCTGTCTCAGGGTCAGTGCCAAGGCTCTGTCTCGGGCTCAGGGTCGAAGACTGTCTTAGGCTGTGGGTTGCAGGGTTGTGTGTGGGGCTTTTGGATGATGGTCATGTGTGGGGCTGTTGGTATCAGCACTGTGTGTGAGGATGTGGGTTTCAGGACCGTGTGCAGGGCAGTGGGTTTCGGGGCTGATGGATCAGGGTAATGTGTGGGACTGTGGTTTCAGGGTCGTATGTGGGGCTGCGAGTTTCAGGGTCGTGTGTAGGACTGTATTTTTTATGGCCATGTGAGGATGTGTGTTTCAGGGCCATGTGTGGGTCTGTGGGTGTCAGAAAACTGTGGATTTCAGGGCCATAGGTGGGGCTGTGGGTTACAGGGCCATGTGTGGGGATGTGGGTTCAGGGTCGTGTGGGGCTGTGAGTTTAAAGGGAGTATGTGGGGCTGTGTGTTCAGGGCAGTGTGTGGGGCTGTGGGTTTCAGGGCGGTGTGTGGGGCTGTGGGTTTCAGGGCAGTGTGTGGGGGTGTGGGTTTCAGGGAGCTGTGGGTTCTGGGCCATGTGTGGGGATGTGGGTTCAGGGCCGTGAGTGAGGATCATGGGGGTTTTGATGCTGTGGGTACAGGGCCGTGTGAGGCTCTCGGAGTCCTCCTAAGTTAAGGGTTTGCACAGCTTTAGTCTTTACTTTTCTTTTGCAGAGATTGACTTAATCAGAGTTCACCATGAAGCTGCTCCTGCCCTTGGCTGTGCTTCTTGTGACACTAGCAGTGATGACTGGTAAGGCGCTTTATCTGCCAACTGTTGGCACTTCTCAGTGCTATACCTCATTCCTCTGAGCCAGCTGATACTCAAACTGCTGAGCCATCTTGTAAGGAAACCCAGAGCCAGCTTCTACCCTTACCACTTGTGCAAGAGACAGCTTCTACCCAGACCACTTGTGCAAGAGACAGCATCTACCCTTACCACTTGTGCGAGACACAGCTTGTACCCAGACCACTTGTGCAAAAAACTGCATCTACCCTTACCACTTGTGCAAGAGACAGCTTCTACCCAGACCACTTGTGCAAGAGACAACATCCTTACCACTTGTCCAAGAGACAGCTTCTACCAAGATCACATGTGCAAGAGACAGCATCTACCCTTACCACTTGTGCAAGAGACAGCTTCTACCCAGACCACTTGTGCAAGAGACAGCTTCTACCCAGACCACTTGTGCAAGAGACACCATCTATCCTTACCACTTGTGCGAGAGACAGCTTCTACCCAGACCACTTGTACAAGAGACAGCTTCTACCCAGACCACTTGTATGAGACAGCTTCTACCCTTGCCACTTGAACGAGAGACAGTTTTCACCCTTACCACTTGTGCGAGAGACAGCTCCTACCCAGACCACTTGTGTGAGAGACAGCGTCTACACTTACCACTTCTGCGAGAGACAGCTTCTACCCAGACCACTTGTGCGAGAGCCAGCATCTACCTAGACCACTTATACAAGAGCCAGCTTCCAACTTTACCACTTGTAAGAGAGAAAACTTCTACACAGACCACTTGTACTAGCGACAGCTTCTACCCTTACCACATGTACAAGGGACAGCTTGTACCCTTACCACTTGTGCGAGAGACAGCGTCAACCCTTAACACCTGTACAAGAGAGAGTTTCTACCCTTACCACTTGTGAAAGAGACAGCATCTACCCTTAATACTTGTCCCTGACACAGCTTCTACCCAGACCACTTGTGCAAGAGACTAGGGGTGGGCGGAATTTGCGTAATCGCGTTACGCAAATCTCCGCGAAACGGTAAAAAATATCCGCGAACACGCAGAAATTCCGCGAACACGCGGAATTGCTTGTTCGCGATACTTTTTTCCTGTTCGCGATCGCTGTTTGCGTGCTCGGGGTGAAATATCTCGCGAACACGCATATTGAGAACGCGAACAAGCAAAAAATTTCGCGAAGTCGCGGAACGCAGAATTTTGGACAATTTTGCGTTCTCCGCGGAACGCGAAATTACCCAAATTCCGCAAATTCCGCGAACGGAACGGAATTTACCACCCAGGCCTACAAGAGACAGCATTTACCCTTACGACTTGTTCGAGAGACAGCTTCTACCCAGACCACTTGTATAAGAGACAGCTTCTACCCTTACCACTTGAACAAGAGACAGTTTCTACCCTTACCACATGTACAAGCGACAGCTTGTACCCTTACCACTTGTGCGAGAGACAGCGTCAACCCTTAACACTTGTACAATAGACAGTTTCTACCCAGACCACTTGTGCAAGAGACAACATCCTTACCACTTGTCCAAGAGACAGCTTCTACCCAGATCACGTGTGCAAGAGACAGCATTTACCCTTACCACTTGTGCAAGAGACAGCTTCTACCCAGACCACTTGTACAAGAGACAGCTTCTATCCTTACCACTTGTGCAAGAGACAGCTTCTACCCAGACCACTTGTGCAAGAGACACCATCTATCCTTACCACTTGTGCGAGAGACAGCTTCTACCCAGACCACTTGTACAAGAGACAGCTTCTACCCAGACCACTTGTATGACACAGCTTCTACCCTTACCACTTGTATGAGAGACAGTTTTCACCCTTTCCACTTGTGCGCGAGACAGCTCCTACCCAGACAACTTGTGTGAGAGATAGCGTCTACACTTACCACTTCTGCGAGAGACAGCTTCTACCCAGACCACTTGTGCGAGAGCCAGCATCTACCTAGACAACTTATACAAGAGCCAGCTTCCAATTTTACCACTTGTAAGAGAGAAAACTTCTACACAGACCACTTATACTAGCGACAGCTTCTACCCTTACCACATGTACAAGGGACAGCTTGTACCCTTACCACTTGTGCGAGAGACAGCGTCAACCCTTAACACTTGTACAAGAGAGAGTTTCTACACTTACCACTTGTGAAAGAGACAGCATCTACCCCTACTACTTGTCCCTGACACAGCTTCTACCCAGACCACTTGTGCAAGAGACAGCATCTACCCTTACCACTTGTTTGAGAGACAGCTTCTACCCAGATCGCTTGTACAAGAGACAGCTTATACCCAGATCACTTGTACAAGCGACAGCTTCTACCCTTACCACTTGTACGAGAGACAGCGTCTACCCTTACTACTTGTACAAGTGACAGCTTCTACCCAGACCACTTGTATAAGAGACAGCTTCTACCCTTACCACTTGAACAAGAGACAGTTTCTACCCTTACCACATGTACAAGGGACAGCTTGTACTCTTACCACTTGTGCGAGAGACAGCATCAACCCTTAACACTTGTACAAGAGACAGTTTCTACCCTTACCACTTGTGCAAGAGACAGCATCTACCCTTACCACCTGTCCCTGACTCAGCTTCTACCCAGACCACTTGTGCAAGAGACAGCATCTACCCTTACCACTTATGCGAGAGACAGCTTCTACCCAGACCACTTGTACAAGCAACAGCTTCTACCCTTACCACTTGTACGTGAGACAGTTTCTACCCTTACCACTTCCACAAGAGACAGCTTCTGCACAGACCACTTGTAGAAGAGACAGCTTCTACCCGTAGCACTAGCACAAGAGTGTTATCCATACCGCTTGTACAAGAGACAGCGTCAACCCTTACCACATGTACAAGAGACAGCTTCTACCCTTACCAATTGCACAAGATACAGCTCCTGCCTAGACCACTTGTACAACAGACAGCTTCTACCCGTACCACTAGCACAAGAGACAGATTCTACCCGTATCACTTGTACAAGAGACAGCATCAACCCTTACCACATGTACAAGAGACAGCTTCTACCCTTACCAATTGCACAAGAGACAGCTTCTACCCAGATCACTTGTGCAAAAGTCAGCTTCTACTCGTACCATATGTATATGAGCCAGCTTCTACCTAAACCACTTGTGTAAGAGATAGCTTATACCCTTACCACTTGTACAAGAGACAGCTTCTACCCTTACCACCACTTGCACAAGAGACAGCTTCTACCCTTACCACCTCTTGCACAACAGACAGCTTCTACCCGTACCACTAGCACAAGAGACAGATTCTACCCATATCACTTGTACAAGAGACAGCATCAACCCTTACCAAATGTACAAGAGACAGCTTCTACCCTTACCAATTGCACAAGAGACAGCTTCTACCCAGACCACTTGTGCAAAGGTCAGCTTCTACTCGTACCATTTGTGCAAGAGCCAGCTTCTACCTAAACCACTTGTGTAAGAGATAGCTTCTACCCTTACCACTTGTACAAGAGATAGCTTCTACCCTTACCACTTGTACAAGAGAGCTTCTACCCGTACCACTCGTACAAGAGACAGCATCCACCCTTACCACTTGTACAGGAGATGGTATCTACCCATACCACTTGTAGCAGTTGTACATATAACTAAGAAACCTTCTACTCACAGAACTGAACTACCTTTAGCCCACAGCATTCAGCCACCTTCTACCCACAGCACTCAGCCACCTTCTACCCACAGCACTCAGCCACCTTCTACCCACAGCACTCAGCCACCTTCTACCCACAGCACTCAGCCACCTTCTACCCACACCATCACTCGTCCTATTTGACCTATTGGCTCAGTATTGACTGTAGTGTTACATGAAAGTTTGGTGTAACACTACAGTCAGCACTGAGGGGAGCGTAAATTGTGAACTGCATGTACCATAATGCAAAGGAGCAAACCTTTCTGGAATGTGATGCAGTGTCTGGCCACACCCGTTTCCCTTTCCAAACTGATTTTCGTGACCTGCTCTACCATTTTTCACACATTCCTAATGTTCCTTTTTGTAAAAATTCTGGACCATTGATTACACTTCATCTAGCCCAAGCCAGAGAGTAGGGCCGGAGCCAGAGAGTACAGCCCGAGCCGGAGATTCCGGAGAGTACAGCTGAGCCAGAGAGTACAGCCCGAGCCGGAGATTCCAGAGAGTGCAGCCCGAGCCAGAGAGTAGGGCCAGAGCCAGAGAGTACATCCCGAGCCGGAGATTCCGGAGAGTACAGCTGAGCCAGAGAATAATGCCCAAGTCAGAGATTCTGGAGAGTACAGCCCGAGCCAGAGAGTAGGGCTGGAGCCAGAGAGTACAGCCCGAGCCGGAGATTCCAGAGAGTGCAGCCCGAGCCAGAGAGTAGGGCCGGAGCCAGAGAGTACAGCCCGAGCCGGAGATTCTGGAGAGTACAGCCCGAGCCAGAGAGTAATGCCCGAGCTGGAGATTCCAGAGAGTACAGCCCAAGTCAGAGAGTATGGCCCGAGCTGAAGATTCCAGAGAGTACAGCCCGAGCCAGAGAGTAGAGTCTGAGCCAGAGAGTAGGGCTGGAGCCAGAGAGTATGGCCCGAGTCAGAGATTCCAAACAGTACAGCCCAAGCCAGAGAGTAGGGCCGGAGCCAGAGAGTACAGTCCGAGCCGGAGATTCCGGAGAGTACAGCTGAGCCAGAGAGTAATGCCCGAGCCAGAGATTCCGGAGAGTGCAGCCCGAGCCAGAGAGTAGGGTCAGAGCCAGAGAGTACAGCCTGAGCCGGAGATTCCAGAGAGTACAGCCAGAGCCAGAGAGTAGGGCCGGAGCCAGAGAGTAATGCCCGAGCTGGAGATTCCAGAGAGTACAGCCCAAGCCAGAGAGAATGGCCCGAGCTGGCGATTCCGGAGAGTACAGCCCGAGCCAGAGAGTAGGGCCGGAGCCAGAGAGTAGGGCCGGAGCCAGAGAGTATGGCCCGAGCCAGAGATTCCGAAGAGTACAGCCCGGACCAGAGAGTAGGGCCGGAGCCAGAGAGTACAGTCCGAGCCGTAGATTCCGGAGAGTACAGCTGAGCCAGAGAGTAATGCCCGAGCCGGAGATTCCGGAGAGTACAGCCCGAGCCAGAGAGTAAGGTCAGAGCCAGAGAGTACAGCCCGAGCCAGAGATTCCAAAGAGTACAGCCCGAGCCAGAGAGTAGGGCCGGAGCCAGAGAGTGCAGTCCGAGCCGGAGATTCCGGAGAGTACAGCTGAGCTAGAGAGTAATGCCCAAGCCAGAGGTTCCGTAGAGTACAGCCCGAGCCAGAGAGTAGGGTCGGAGCCAGAGAGTACAGCCCAAGGCGGAGATTCCGGAGAGTACAGCCCGAGCCAGAGAGTAGGGCCGGAGCCAGAGAGTAATGCCCGAGCTGGAGATTCCAGAGAGTACAGCCCAAGCCAGAGAGTAGTGCCAGAGCCAGAGATTCCAGAGAGCACAGGCCAAGCCAGAGAGTATGGCCCGAGCTTGAGATTCCAGAGAGTACAGCCCAAGCCAGAAAGTAATCCCCGAGCTGGAGATTCCAGAGAGTACAGCCCGAGCCAGAGAGTAGGGCCCGAGCTGGAGATTCCAGAGAGTACAGCCCAAGCCAGAGAGTAATCCCCGAGCTTGAGATTCCAGAGAGTACAACCCAAGCCAGAGAGTATGGTCCGAGTCAGAGATTCCAGAGAGTACAGCCCAAGCCAGAGAGTATGGTCCGAGCCAGAGATTCCAGAGAGTACAGCCCGAGCCAGAAAGTAATCCCCGAGCTGGAGATTCCAGAGAGTACAGCCCGAGCCAGAGAGTAGGGCCCGAGCTGGAGATTCCAGAAAGATACAACTCGTAAATGACCTCTGTGAATATTAAAAGTCGTAAAGTTAGACTTTTGTCTCAGATTGTTTTTGGGAATCAGACCACAATCTTTCCAATCACAACCTGACTCTAGGCTTCTCTGCTCGCTTCTTGTGCCTGCTTCTCAGCTCTACAGTGCCTGTTAATGAAGTGTTTATCCCCTCTCCCCCTCAGACGTCACCAAGGCCGACGCCTCCGCCGACGCCTCCCCCAGCATTGGCGAAAACCTGAAGGAATTCAAAGACAAGGTTGTAGAAGTGGCCTCCAATGTCGGTGAAAAAACCAAGGAGGTGTTTCGCAAAATCCACAACAGTGAACCTGTATCAACTGTGAGGTAAAGTCCATCTGTGAAGCTCTACTGCCCTTGTGGTCACGGGAGGGCGAGCGGACTGTGGGACCAGTCACCTGCCCATCACCATGTCTGCCATGTGGGGTGAGGGCAGCGTCAGGCAAGGACGTTCCTGCACCATCACTGGCCCATGGGGCGAGTGCAGCGTCCAGTACTGAGGAGCTGAGAGAAGAGACAAACACAAGTATGAAAGACCTAGAACTGGGAAGCAATAGAGACACTACTATGAAAGGGTTACACGGTTATATGGATGGATGGAGGAGCCCAGGGAAGAGTTAGACATTGATATGGTCTGATAGAAGAGAGTGGGAGAAGAGCTAGAAACAAGGATAGACAGAAGGTATACAGGAAGGAGTGCGGGGAGCAGTAAAGAAGGGATTCAGGTAGGAGTGCAGGGATCAGTGCAGGGAGGGATACAGGAAGGAGTTCAGGGAGCAGTAAGGGAGGGATACAGGAAGGAGCGCAGGGAGCAGTGCAGGGAGGGATACAGGTAGGAGTGCCTGGAGC
Source organism: Triturus cristatus (assembly GCF_964204655.1). NCBI lineage: Eukaryota > Metazoa > Chordata > Amphibia > Caudata > Salamandridae > Triturus > Triturus cristatus. The sequence goes on along the minus strand of NC_140590.1, from coordinate 6,655,989 downwards.
AGGAAGGGAGGGATACAGGAAGGAGTGCAGGGAGCAGTAAGGGAGGGATACAGGAAGGAGTGCCTGGAGCAGGAAGGGAGGGATACAGGAAGGAGTGCAGGGGCAGGAAGGGAGGGATACAGGAAGGAGCGCAGGGAGCAGTAAGGGAGGGATACAGGTAGGAGTGCAGGGAGCAGTAAGGAAGGGATACAGGAAGGAGTGCCTGGAGCAGTAAAGAAGGGATACAGGAAGGAGTGCCTGGAGAAATAAGGAAGGGATACAGGAAGGAGTGCCTGGAATATTAAGGAAGGGATACAGGAAGGAGTGCCTGGAGCAGGAAGGGAGGGATACAGGAAGGAGTGCAGGGGCAGGAAGGGAGGGATACAAGAAGGAGCGCAGGGAGCAGTAAAGAAGGGATACAGGAAGGAGTGCCTGGAATATTAAGGAAGGGATACAGGAAGGAGTGCCTGGAATATTAAGGAAGGGATACAGGAAGGAGTGCCTGGAATATTAAGGAAGGGATACAGGAAGGAGTGCCTGGAGCAGGAAGGGAGGGATACAGGAAGGAGCGCAGGGAGCAGTAAGGGAGGGATACAGGTAGGAGTGCAGGGAGCAGTAAGGAAGGGATACAGGAAGCAGTGCCTGGAGCAGTAAAGAAGGGATACAGGAAGGAGTGCCTGGAGAAATAAGGAAGGGATACAGGAAGGAGTGCCTGGAATATTAAGGAAGGGATACAGGAAGGAGTGCAGGGAGCAGGAAGGGAGGGATACAGGAAGGAGTGCAGGGGCAGAAAGGGAGGGATACAGGAAGGAGCGCAGGGAGCAGTGCAGGGAGGGATACATGAAGGAGTGCCGGGAGCAGGAAGGGAGGGATACAGGAAGGAGTGCCTGGAGCAGTAAAGAAGGGATACAGGAAGGAGTGCAGGGGGCAGTAAAGAAGGGATACAGGAAGGAGTGCCTGGAATATTAAGGAAGGGATACAGGAAGGAGTGCCTGGAATATTAAGGAAGGGATACATGAAGGAGTGCCTGGAGCAGGAAGGGAGGGATACAGGAAGGAGTGCCTGGAGCAGTAAGGAAGGGATAGAGGAAGGAGTGCAGGGAGCAGTAAGGGAGGGATACATGAAGGAGTGCCTGGAGCAGGAAGGGAGGGATACAGGAAGGAGTGCCTGGAGCAGTAAGGAAGGGATAGAGGAAGGAGTGCCTGGAGCAGGAAGGGAGGGATACAGGAAGGAGTGCAGGGAGCAGTGAAGGGAGGGATATAGGAAGGAGTGCCTGGAGCAGTAAATGTCAAAAATGAATTCGTGAACAGTATTTAATGTATGTGTTGTTGTTATTTTCAGTTGCCCCTGACTAAGGGCCCAAGAGGCATTGGGTTTTTAAATAAACTGCTTTCATTGAACTCAGCGCTTGTACCTCTTTTAAATAAGAGGCTCGGACGGCCCATTTTCAACATGAGAAACCCAGGAAAATGCTTACCTTACATGTAGATTTGAACAGTGTTACGAGTTTAAAGAGAGAAGAAATATAAAAGGAATAAACTGGACTAATTCAGAAAGCAATGGAAAAATTAAGTGCAAATGCAGTTTGGGCTGTGCCATTGGAGCTGAGGTGAAAGGTCGCCCCAACAAGATGTTGTGTATCACAGAACAGCCATAAGGAAGTATTTCCGAAAGCTGCAGAGGGGCTCAGCTCATGCTTGGGCACCCTCTCACATAAAACCAAGCACTCTGCCTTCAGGATTGTCAAGGCCTGCCATAGGAGTGGCTTATAGGTTCATATGTGTCTGGATAGGGTAGTGATATAGGTAGCCTATACCACAGTAAGTGGTGCAAGCACACCCTTACCCAGGCTGCAGTAGCAGACCTGTGGTGTCATTTTGAAGTGCTTCCCAGGGGTGGCATAATACACGCTGCAGCCCCTAGTAAGCCTCTAAGGTACCTATGCCCTAGGTACATAGTATCCCATATACTAGGGGCTTATAAGGCACTCCAGAATCCAATTAGAATTAGAGATGTACCTAATGTACATGGAAACCATTTTAGAGAGGAAGCAGCTAGGCTGTGGTCCTGATTAGCAGGGCCACAGCCAGACTAAGGTCGAAAAACAGTGAAAAACCAGCAAAAAGTGGGGGTACCCATGTGAAGCAGGTCCTACTTTCCTATACAGGCTCTGGTCTTTTCCTTGATTCATGGGCACCTGACGGCTGCAGCTCGAGGTGTCACCATTCAGGGCCACAGATGCAGGCTCTGGTCTTTTCCTGGATTTGTGGTACCTGAAGGCTACAGGTCATGGTGTCACCATGCAGGGCCACAGATGCGGAGTCTGGGACAGCACTTCCGGTATCTGTCACTAACTCCTGCATGAAATTAGGGACACAAGAGCTCCCACCCCTCCTGAAAGAATTAGGCTTTCTCATCAATGCTCGTTCCCTGGTCAAAAATAATTTAGCCTTCAGAGACTTTGTATGTCAAAGGAAACCCTCCTGGGTCTTTGTAACAGAAACTTGGGGCTCGGACTCAGCAGGCCCTGATCTGCTCAACGCTCTTCCTGACGGCATGGCCGAAATCTCCACCTCCGCCTCCGGGCCGGAAGCCCCACCTCCGGGCCGGAAGCCCCACCTCCGGGCCGGAAGCTCCGCCTCCGGGCCGGAATTTCCGGCCCGAGTGCGGACGTAAAGTTAGTAGTTGTAAATCCATTCTGTGAATACCAAAAGTAGTAAGTGCATTCTGTGAATACCACAAAGTAGTAAGTTTAGGATTTAGTCTTAAGTTAATTCTGTGAATCGGGCCCTACATGTTTACGCACCACTTGCAGATTTTCAAAAAACATAAATAAAATGTATCATCATTTACAATATCAATAGCTCAAACGCCGTGATTCTGTGCCCGTTTTTCTTTCTGTGACCCCCGTGATCTGTGCCCGGTTTTCCTTTTGTGCCTCCGTGCCTCTTTGCCCATTTTTTCCTTCTGTGACCCCCGTGATCTGTGCCCGGTTTTCCTTATGTGCCCCCGTGATTCTGTGCTGTTTTTTTTCCTTCTGTGACCCCCGTCATCTGTGACCGGTATTCCTTCCGTGCCCCTGTGATTCTGTGCCCATTTTTCCTTCTGTGACCTCCGTGATCTGTGCCCAGTTTTCCTTTTGTGCCCCCGTGATTCTGTGCCCTTGCCTTCCATGCCGTTCACCTCTCCCATTCTCGACGATGAGTCCCCTTTGGCCCCGTCCCCCTGACTGCCCATTCCCTGCCCCTACCTCCTGCCTCCCACCTCCCAGCTGCTCCTCCCTCCCATCTCCCCATATATGACGGACGCTGCTCGGCCGCGCAGTGGGTGCGCCGCCAGCGTCTGCACCCATCCGCGCCTGGACCGCGCTCAGCACCAGGACCCCTGGCCCCCGCGAACGCCACAACGCCCACCTCGGCAACAACTCTAGCACCATCCATGCACTCAACGCCGGACGATCACGCACCTGCTGCCTGGCCAACCTGAAGCGCACCCAAGGATCCTTCTCCTGCTGGAACTGCAGCTTCACCAGCATCCGGCCCACCAACCCACCTACCAAAGAACCCAACCACCTCAGATGCATCCTTCTCAACACCCGCTCCGCATGCAAACACGCTGTGGAACTCTGGGACCGACTGGACTCCAACACCCCAGACGTTGCCTTCCTGACGGAGACCTAGCTAAACCCCTTCTCTGCACCCGACTTTGCCATAGCCATCTTGGAAGGCTACAAGATGACCCGCAGGGACCGCACCAATGGAGCAGGAGGAGGAATCGCCATTGTCCACAGGAACACTCTCAAAGTCTCAACCAACACCGATGACACCCTCAGCACTGCCGAACACCTGCACTTCCAGATCCACACCGATCCCAATACCACCCTCAGAGGAACCCTCATCTACAGACCCCCGGACCACGAGCACAGTTCAGCGACTCCATCACCGACCTCGTCAGCACACACGCCCTCGCCTCCACGGACTACATCCTCCTCGGGGACCTGAACTTCCACCTCGAGAACAACAACGACACCAACTCCTCCACCCTGATCGACAACCTCGCCAACCTCGGACTCAGACAACTCGTCACTACAGCCACCCACTCTGACGGCCACACGCTTGACCCCATCTTCTCCGCAAGCTCCCACGTCTCCTTCAACCACACCACCGAACTCCACTGGACCGATCACCGCTGCATCCACTTCACCTTCCGGAAACCCACCATGCACCACCGCACCCAACAGATGCTGCACCGCTGCTGGAGCAAAGTCACCGAAAACCAGCTTGCCACCACCCTCGCCCGGAGCGCACCCGCAGATCCGACCAACCCCGACACCGCCGCTCGCAACCTCAAACAGTGGATCAACGACTGAGCCAACACCCTCGCTCCACTCAAGAAGCCCTCCAATACCCACACTAGCAAGAAAGCCAGCTGGTTCACCGAAGACCTCCAGGCCTCCAAGCAAACCTGCCGAAAACTAAAAAAAAACTGGATCCGTGAACAAACACCGGAAAGCTACCCAGCCCACAAGAACACCACCCGCAGACACCACCACCTCATCAGATCAGCCAAATGGACTTTCTTCAAAGACCGCCTAGACAACAACGCACACAACAGCAAAGAGCTCTTCAACATCGTGAAGGAACTCTCCAAACCCAGCTCCAACACCAATGACATCTCACCTTCGCAAGACCTGTGCGACTCGCTTGCCACCTTCTTCCATCGCAAGATCGCAGACATCCATGACAGCTTCAACGCCGTCACCACCCCGGCAACCACTGAGACCCCCGCTCCCACGACCACCACCCACACCAGCCGCCTGATCACCTGGACCAACATCAACGACACCATCAAGATCATGAACACCGTCCACTGCGGATCCCCGGAAGACCCCTGTCCACACCACATCTTCAATAAAGCCACCAGCAGCACAATCACACCCCATCTCCGGAAAACCATCAACATCTCCTTCAAGACAGCGACCTTCCCAGAGAGCTGGAAGCACGCAGAGATCAACGCCTTACTCAAGAATCCCAAGGCGGACCCCAAGGTCTTCAAGAACTTCTGACCCATCTCCCTGCTCCCGTTCCCGGCAAAGATCATTGAAAAGGCCTTCAACAAACAACTGACCAGCTTCCTTGAGGAGAACAGCATCCTGGACCCGTCCCAGTCCGGGTTCCACAGCAACCACAGCACCAAAACTGCCCTCATCGTCACCACCGATGATATCAGGACCCTGCTAGACAATGGAGAAACCACGGCCCTCATGCTCCTTGACCTGTCAGCCGCCTTCGACACGGTCTTCCACCGCACACTACGAATGCGCCTCTATGACGCCGGAATCCAAGAGAAGGCCCTGGACTGGACCTCCTCCTTTCTCTCCGGCAGAACACAGAGCGTCCGCCTCCCCCCCTTCCACTCCGAAGCCACCAAGATCATCTGCGGCGTAACCCAAGGCTCATCCCTCAGCCCAATGTTGTTCAACGTCTACATGGCACCATTTGCCCACATCGCACGACGTCACGACCTCAACATCATCTCTTATGCCAACGACAGCCAGCTGATCCTCTCACTCACCAAGGACCCCCACACTGCCAAAACCAACCTCCATGAAGGAATGAAGGCCATCGCCTATGATGAACAGCAGACTGAAGCTGAACTGGGACAAGACTGAGGTCCTCATCCTCGGATCCACCCCCTCGGCCTGGGATGACTCCTGGTGGCTGACTGCACTAGGAACATCCCCAACACCCACCGACCACGCACACAACCTAGGGGTCATCCTCGACTCTACCCTCTCCATGATGAGGCAGGTCAACGCCGTCTCCTCCTCCTGCTTCAACACCCTCCGCATGCTTCGCAGGATCTTCAAGTGGATCCCACCGAAACAAGAAGGACGGTCACCCAGGCCCTCGTCAGCAGTAGACTGTTCTACGGAACGCCTCCGCACGCCTGATCCTCAGCACCCCTCACCACAACCACATCACACCCCACCTGAGAGACTTGCACTGGCTCCCTGTCAACAAGAGGATAACCTTCAAACCCCTCACCCACACACACAAGGCACTCCACAACACCAGACCAACGTACCTCAACAGCCGACTCAGGCTCTACACCCCCACCCGCTAGCTCCGCTCCGTAGACTGCGCCCTCGCCACTGTCCCCTGCATCTGAAAAGTGACCGCCACCGGCAGATCATTCTCCCACCTCGCCGCCAAGACATGGAACACCCTCCCCATCCGCCTATGGCAGACAGAAGACCTTCTGACCTTCAGAAGACTTCTCAAGACCTGACTCTTCGAACAGTAGCAGCTTTTCCCCCCCAGCGCCTTGAGACCCTCCCGGGTAAGTAGTGTGCTGTACAAATGCCATGATTGATTGATTTATTGATTACAAATGCGAGACCTATCGCATAGCAGATACTTCTTGTATATTGGCGTCTCCGTCATCAATGTGAGGGACGCAGATTTGTGATTGTTGACTGTTCTCTCTGGAATCCTGATTGATATATTGGTATTATGTTCAATGCGGCCCATTCTTCAAGGTCCTTAAGTAGGCCTGATGCAAAGATCTCCGCCTCCACATCGGTTAGACCTCTGCCTCAACATCGGTTAGACCTCCGTCCCCACAACTGTTAGACCTTCGCATCCACGTCTGTTAGAACTTCGCCTCCACATCGGTTAGACCTCCACCTCCACCTCCACATCAGATAGACCTCTGCCTCCACGTCGGTTAGACCTTCGCCTCCACGTCGGTTAGACCTTTGACTCCATATTGGTTAGACCTCATCCTCCACATCGGTTAGACCTTCACCTCCAAATCGGTTAAACCTTCGCCTCCACACTGGTTAGACCTCTGCCTCCGCATCGGTTAGACCATATCAGTTAGACCTCTGCCTCCACATCAGTTAGACCTTCCCCTTCACATCGGTTAGACCTCTGCTTCCACATCGGTTAGACCTTCGCCTCCACATCGGTTAGACCTTCGCCTCCACATCAGTTAGACCTTCGGTTAGACCTTCGCCTCCACCTCGGTTAGACCCCTGCCTCCACATCAGATAGATCTTTGCCTCCACATCGTTTAGACCTCCGCCTCCACATTGGTTAGACCTCCGCCTCCACATCGATTAGACTTCCGCCTCCACATCGGTTAGACCTTCGCATCCACGTCAGTTAGACTTTCACCTCCACATCCGTTAGACCTCTGCCTCCACATTGGATAGACCTTTGCCTCCACGTCGGATAGACCTTCGCCTCCACGTTGGTTAGACCTTTGACTCCACATCGGTTAGACCTCTGCCTCCTCATCGGTTAGACCTTCGCCTCCAAATCGGTTAAAGCTTCGCCTCCACACTGGTTAGACATCTGCCTCAGCATCGGTTAGACCTCCGCCTCCACATCAGTTAGACCTTCGCCTTCACATCTGTTAGACCTCTGCTTCCACATCGGTTAGACCTTCGCCTCCACATCGGTTAGACCTTCGCCTCCACATCAGTTAGACCTTCGGTTAGACCTTCGCCTCCACATCGGTTAGATCTCTGCCTCCACATCAGTTAGACCTTTGCCTCCACATCGTTTAGACCTCCGCCTCCACATTGGTTAGACCTCTGCCTCCACATCGGTTAGACCTTCGCCTCCTCATTGGTTAGACCTTCGCCTCCACATCGGTTAGACTTTCGCCTCCACATCAGTTAGACCTGCGCCTCCCATCGGTTAGACCTCCGCCTCCACATCGGTTAGACCATCGCCTCCACATCGGTTAGACTTTCGCCTACACATAGGTTAGATCTCCGCCTCCACATCGGTTAGACCTTCCCCTCCACGTCGGTTAGACCTTCACCTCCACATCGGTTAGACATTCCCCTCCCCATCGGTTAGACCTTCGCCTTCTCGTCGGTCAGACCTTCAACTCCACGTCGGTTAGACCTTCGCCTCCACATCGGTTAGACCTCTGCCTCCACATCAGTTAGACCTCACCCTCCAGATCGGTTAGACCTGCACCTTCACATTGGTTAGACCTTCGCCACCACATCAGTTAGACCTTCGCCTCCACATCGGTTAGACCATCGCCTCCACATCGGTTAGACCTTTGCATCCACATCGGTTAGACCTCTGCCTCCATATTGGTTAGACCTTCACCTCCACATCGGTTAGACCTTCGCCTCCACATCGGTTAGACCTACGCCTCCACATAGGTTAGACCTTCGCCTCCAAATCGGTTAAACCTTCGCCTCCAAACTGGTTAGACCTCTGCCTCCGCATCGGTTAGACCATATCGGTTAGACCTCCGTCTCCACATCAGTTAGACCTTCGCCTTCACATCGGTTAGACCTCTGCTTCCACATCGGTTAGACCTTCGCCTCCACATCGGTTAGACCTTCGATTAGACCTTCGCCTCCACATCGGTTAGACCTCTGCCTTCACATCAGTTAGACCCTTGCCTCCACATTGTTTAGACCTCCGCCTCCACATTGGTTAGACCTCTGCCTCCACATCGGTTAGACCTCCACATCGGTTAGACCTTCACCTCCACATCGGTTAGACCTACGCCTCCACATCGGTTAGACCTTCGCCTCCAAATCGGTTAAACCTTCGCCTCCACACTGGTTAGACGTCTGCCTCCGCATCGGTTAGACCACATCGGTTAGACCTTCGCTTCCACATCAGTTAGACCTCCGCCTCCCCATCGGTTAGACCTCCGCCTCCACATCGGTTAGACCTTCACCGCCACATCGGTTAGACTTTCCCCTACACATCGGTTAGATCACCGCCTCCACAACGGTTAGACCTTCCCCTCCACGTCAGATAGACATTCCCCTCCATATCGGTTAGACCTTCCCCTCCACATCGGTTAGACCTTCGCCTTCTCGTCGGTGAGACCTTCAACTCCACGCTGGTTAGACCTTCGCCGCCACATCGGTTAGACCTCTGCCTCCACATTGGTTAGACCTGCACATTCACATTGGTTAGACCTTCCCCTCCACATAGGTTAGACCTCCGCCTCCACATCTGTTAGACCTTTGCCTCCACATCGTTAGACCTTTGCCTCCACATTGGTTAGACCTCCGCCTCCACATTGGTTAGACCTCTGCCTCCACATCGGTTAGACCGCTGCCTCCACATTGGTTAGACCTCCGCGTCCACATCGGTTAGACCATTGCCTCCACATCGGTTAGACTTTCGCCTACACATAGGTTAGATCTCCTCCTCCACATCGGTTAGACCTTCCCCTCCACGTCGGTTAGACCTTCCCCTCCACATCGGTTAGACATTCCCCTCCACATCGGTTAGACCTTCGCCTTCTCGTCGGTCAGACCTTCAACTCCACGTCGGTTAGACCTTCGCCTCCACATCGGTTAGACCTCTGCCTCCACATCAGTTAGACCTCAGCCTCCAGATCGGTTAGACCTGCACCTTCACATTGGTTAGACCTTCGCCACCACATCAGTTAGACCTTCGCCTCCACATCGGTTAGACCATCGCCTCCACATCGGTTAGACCTTTGCATCCACATCGGTTAGACCTCTGCCTCCACATTGGTTAGACCTTCACCTCCACATCGGTTAGACCTTCGCCTCCACATGGGTTAGACCTACGCCTCCACATAGGTTAGACCTTCACCTCCAAATCGGTTAAAGCTTCGCCTCCACACTGGTTAGACCTCTGCCTCCGCATCGGTTAGACCATATCGGTTAGACCTCCGCCTCCACAGCAGTTAGACCTTCGCCTTCACATCGGTTACACCTCTGCTTCCACATCGGTTAGACCTTCGCCTCCACATCGGTTAGACCTTCGGTTAGACCTTCGCCTCCACATCGGTTAGACCTCTGCCTTCACATCAGTTAGACCTTTGCCTCCACATTGTTTAGACCTCCGCCTCCACATTGGTTAGACCTCTTCCTCCACATCGGTTAGACCTCCACATCGGTTAGACCTTAACCTCCATATCGGTTAGACCTTCACCTCCACATCAGTTAGACCTCCGCCTCCCCATCGGTTAGACCTCCGCCTCCACATTGGTTAGACCTTCGCCTCCACATCGGTTAGACTTTCCCCTACACATCGGTTAGATCTCCGCCTCCACATCGGTTAGACCTTCCCCTCCACGTTGGTTAGACATTCCCCTCCATATCGGTTAGACCTTCCCCTCCGCATCGGTTAGACCTTCGCCTTCTCGTCGGTCAGACTTTCGACTCCACATCGGTTAGACCTTCGCCTCCACATCGGTTAGACCTCTGCCTCCACATCGGTTAGACCTGCACCTTCACATTGGTTAGACCTTCCCCTCCACATCGGTTAGACCTCCGCCTCCACATCTGTTAGACCTTCGCCTCCAAATTGGTTAAACCTTCGCCTCCACACTGGTTAGACCTCTGCCTCCACATCGGTTAGACCATATCGGTTAGACCTTCGCCTTCAAATCGGTTAGACCTCTGCTTCCACATTGGTTAGACCTTCGCCTCCACATCGGTTAGAACTTCGCCTCCACATCAGTTAGACCTTCGGTTAGACCTTAGCCTCCACATCGGTTAGACCTCTGCCTCCACATCAGTTAGACCTTTGCCTCCACATCATTTAGACCTCCGCCTCCACATTGGTTAGACCTCCTCCTCCACATCGGTTAGACCTTCGCCTCCTCATCGGTTAGATCTTCGCCTCCACATTGGTTAGACCTTCACCTCCACAACAGTTAGACCTGCGCCTCCCCATCGGTTAGACCTCCGCCTCCACATCAGTTAGACCATCACCTCCACATCGGTTAGACTTTCGCCTACACATAGGTTAGATCTCCGCCTCCACATCGGTTAGACCTTCCCCTCCACATCGGTTAGACCTTCGCCTCCACATCGGTTAGACCTATGCCTCCACATCGGTTAGACCTTCGCCTCCAAATCGGTTAAACCTTCGCCTCCACACTGGTTAGACCTCTGCCTCCGCATCGGTTAGACCATATCGGTTAGACCTCCGCCTCCACATCAGTTAGACCTTCGCCTTCACATCGGTTAGACCTCTGCTTCCACATCGGTTAGACCTTCGCCTCCACATCGGTTAGACCTTCGGTTAGACCTTCGCCTCCACATCGGATAGACCTCTGCCTTCACATCAGTTAGACCTTTGCCTCCACATTGTTTAGACCTCCGCCTCCACATTGGTTAGACCTCTGCCTCCACATCGGTTAGACCTCCATATCGGTTAGACCTTCACCTCCACATCGGTTAGACCTACGCCTCCACATCGGTTAGACCTTCGCCTCCAAATCGGTTAAACCTTCGCCTCCACACTGGTTAGACCTCTGCCTCCGCATCGGTTAGACCACATCGGTTAGACCTTCGCTTCCACATCAGTTAGACCTCCGCCTCCCCATCGGTTAGACCTCTGCCTCCACATCAGTTAGACCTTCACCTCCACATCGGTTAGACTTTCCCCTACACATCGGTTAGATCTCCGCCTCCACATCGGTTAGACCTTCCCCTCCACGTCGGTTAGACATTCCCCTCCATATCGGTTAGACCTTCCCCTCCACATCGGTTAGACCTTTGCCTTCTCGTCGGTCAGACCTTTGACTCCACGTTGGTTAGACCTTCGCCTACACATCGGTTAGACCTCTGCCTCCACATTGGTTAGACCTGCACCTTCACATTGGTTAGACCATCCACTCCACATAGGTTAGACCTCCGCCTCCACATCTGTTAGACCTTTGCCTCCACATCGTTAGACCTTTGCCTCCACATTGGTTAGACCTTCACCTCCACATTGGTTAGACCTCCGCCCCCACATTGGTTAGACCTCTGCCTCCACATCGGTTAGACCGCTGCCTCCACATCGGTTAGACCTTTGCCTCCACATCGGTTAGACATTCCCCTCCACATCGGTTAGACCTACGCCTCCACATAGGTTAGACCTTCGCCTCCAAATCCGTTAAACATTCGCCTCCACACTGGGTAGACCTCTGCCTCCGCATCGGTTAGACCATATCGGTTAGACCTCCGCCTCCACATCAGTTAGACCTTCGCCTTCTCGTCGGTCAGACCTTCAACTCCACGTCGGTTAGACCTTCACCTCCACATCGGTTAGACCTTTGCCTTCTCGTCGGTCAGACCTTTGACTCCACGTTGGTTAGACCTTCGCCTACACATCGGTTAGACCTCTGCCTCCACATTGGTTAGACCTGCACCTTCACATTGGTTAGACCATCCACTCCACATAGGTTAGACCTCCGCCTCCACATCTGTTAGACCTTTGCCTCCACATCGTTAGACCTTCGCCTCCACATCAGTTAGACCTCCGCCTCCCCATCGGTTAGACCTCCGCCTCCACATCGGTTAGACCTTCACCGCCACATCGGTTAGACTTTCCCCTACACATCGGTTAGATCACCGCCTCCACAACGGTTAGACCTTCCCCTCCACGTCAGATAGACATTCCCCTCCATATCGGTTAGACCTTCCCCTCCACATCGGTTAGACCTTCGCCTTCTCGTCGGTGAGACCTTCAACTCCACGCTGGTTAGACCTTCGCCGCCACATCGGTTAGACCTCTGCCTCCACATTGGTTAGACCTGCACATTCACATTGGTTAGACCTTCCCCTCCACATAGGTTAGACCTCCGCCTCCACATCTGTTAGACCTTTGCCTCCACATCGTTAGACCTTTGCCTCCACATTGGTTAGACCTCCGCCTCCACATTGGTTAGACCTCTGCCTCCACATCGGTTAGACCGCTGCCTCCACATCGGTTAGACCTCCGCGTCCACATCGGTTAGACCATTGCCTCCACATCGGTTAGACTTTCGCCTACACATAGGTTAGATCTCCTCCTCCACATTGGTTAGACCTTCCCCTCCACGTCGGTTAGACCTTCCCCTCCACATCGGTTAGACATTCCCCTCCACATCGGTTAGACCTTCGCCTTCTCATCGGTCAGACCTTCAACTCCACGTCGGTTAGACCTTCGCCTCCACATCGGTTAGACCTCTGCCTCCACATCAGTTAGACCTCAGCCTCCAGATCGGTTAGACCTGCACCTTCACATTGGTTAAACCTTCGCCACCACATCAGTTAGAGCTTCGCCTCCGCATCGGTTAGACCATCGCCTCCACATCGGTTAGACCTTTGCATCCACATCGGTTAGACCTCTGCCTCCACATTGGTTAGACCTTCACCTCCACATCGGTTAGACCTTCGCCTCCACATCGGTTAGACCTACGCCTCCACATAGGTTAGACCTTCACCTCCAAATCGGTTAAAGCTTCGCCTCCACACTGGTTAGACCTCTGCCTCCGCATCGGTTAGACCATATCGGTTAGACCTCCGCCTCCACAGCAGTTAGACCTTCGCCTTCACATCGGTTACACCTCTGCTTCCACATCGGTTAGACCTTCGCCTCCACATCGGTTAGACCTTCGGTTAGACCTTCGCCTCCACATCGGTTAGACCTCTGCCTTCACATCAGTTAGACCTTTGCCTCCACATTGTTTAGACCTCCGCCTCCACATTGGTTAGACCTCTGCCTCCACATCGGTTAGACCTCCACATCGGTTAGACCTTAACCTCCATATCGGTTAGACCTTCACCTCCACATCAGTTAGACCTCCGCCTCCCCATCGGTTAGACCTCCGCCTCCACATTGGTTAGACCTTCGCCTCCACATCGGTTAGACTTTCCCCTACACATCGGCTAGATCTCCGCCTCCACATCGGTTAGACCTTCCCCTCCACGTTGGTTAGACATTCCCCTCCATATCGGTTAGACCTTCCCCTCCGCATCGGTTAGACCTTCGCCTTCTCGTCGGTCAGACTTTCGACTCCACATCGGTTAGACCTTCGCCTCCACATCGGTTAGACCTCTGCCTCCACATCGGTTAGACCTGCACCTTCACATTGGTTAGACCTTCCCCTCCACATCGGTTAGACCTCCGCCTCCACATCTGTTAGACCTTCGCCTCCAAATTGGTTAAACCTTCGCCTCCACACTGGTTAGACCTCTGCCTCCACATCGGTTAGACCATATCGGTTAGACCTTCGCCTTTAAATCGGTTAGACCTCTGCTTCCACATTGGTTAGACCTTCGCTTCCACATCGGTTAGAACTTCACCTCCACATCAGTTAGACCTTCGGTTAGACCTTAGCCTCCACATCGGTTAGACCTCTGCCTCCACATCAGTTAGACCTTTGCCGCCACATCATTTAGACCTCCGCCTCCACATTGGTTAGACCTCCTCCTCCACATCGGTTAGACCTTCGCCTCCTCATCGGTTAGATCTTCGCCTCCACATTGGTTAGACCTTCACCTCCACAACAGTTAGACCTGCGCCTCCCCATCGGTTAGACCTCCGCCTCCACATCAGTTAGACCATCACCTCCACATCGGTTAGACTTTCGCCTACACATAGGTTAGATCTCCGCCTCCACATCGGTTAGACCTTCCCCTCCACATCGGTTAGACCTTCGCCTCCACATCGGTTAGACCTATGCCTCCACATCGGTTAGACCTTCGCCTCCAAATCGGTTAAACCTTCGCCTCCACACTGGTTAGACCTCTGCCTCCGCATCGGTTAGACCATATCGGTTAGACCTCCGCCTCCACATCAGTTAGACCTTCGCCTTCACATCGGTTAGACCTCTGCTTCCACATCGGTTAGACCTTCGCCTCCACATCGGTTAGACCTTCGGTTAGACCTTCGCCTCCACATCGGATAGACCTCTGCCTTCACATCAGTTAGACCTTTGCCTCCACATTGTTTAGACCTCCGCCTCCACATTGGTTAGACCTCTGCCTCCACATCGGTTAGACCTCCACATCGGTTAGACCTTCACCTCCACATCGGTTAAACCTACGCCTCCACATCGGTTAGACCTTCGCCTCTAAATCGGTTAAACCTTCGCCTCCACACTGGTTAGACCTCTGCCTCCGCATCGGTTAGACCACATCGGTTAGACCTTCGCTTCCACATCAGTTAGACCTCCGCCTCCCCATCGGTTAGACCTCTGCCTCCACATCAGTTAGACCTTCACCTCCACATCGGTTAGACTTTCCCCTACACATCGGTTAGATCTCCGCCTCCACATCGGTTAGACCTTCCCCTCCACGTCGGTTAGACATTCCCCTCCATATCGGTTAGACCTTCCCCTCCACATCGGTTAGACCTTTGCCTTCTCGTCGGTCAGACCTTTGACTCCACGTTGGTTAGACCTTCGCCTACACATCGGTTAGACCTCTGCCTCCACATTGGTTAGACCTGCACCTTCACATTGGTTAGACCATCCACTCCACATAGGTTAGACCTCCGCCTCCACATCTGTTAGACCTTTGCCTCCACATCGTTAGACCTTTGCCTCCACATTGGTTAGACCTTCACCTCCACATTGGTTAGACCTCCGCCCCCACATTGGTTAGACCTCTGCCTCCACATCGGTTAGACCGCTGCCTCCACATCGGTTAGACCTTTGCCTCCACATCGGTTAGACATTCCCCTCCACATCGGTTAGACCTACGCCTCCACATAGGTTAGACCTTCGCCTCCAAATCGGTTAAACATTCGCCTCCACACTGGGTAGACCTCTGCCTCCGTATCGGTTAGACCATATCGGTTAGACCTCCGCCTCCACATCAGTTAGACCTTCGCCTTCTCGTCGGTCAGACCTTCAACTCCACGTCGGTTAGACCTTCACCTCCACATCGGTTAGACCTTCGCCTCCACATCGGTTAGACCTACGCCTCCACATAGGTTAGACCTTCGCCTCCAAATCGGTTAAACCTTCGCCTCCACACTGTTTAGACCTCTGCCTCCACATCGGTTAGACCATATAGATTTGACCTCCGCCTCCACATCAGTTAGACCTTCGCCTTCACATCGGTTAGACCTCTGCTTCCACATTGGTTAGACCTTCACCTCCAAATCGGTTAGACCTTCAGTTAGATTTTCGCCTCCACATCGGTTAGACCTCTGCCTTCACATCAGTTAGACCTTTGCCTCCACATTGTTTAGACCTCCGCCTCCACATTGGTTTGACCTCTGCCTCCACATCGGTTAGACCTCCACATCGGTTAGACCTCACCTCCACATCGGTTAGACCTTCGCCTCCACATCAGTTAGACCTCCACCTCCCCATCGGTTAGACCTCCGCCTCCACATCGGTTAGACCTTCGCCTCCACATCGGTTAGACTTTCCCCTACACATCGGTTAGATCTCCGCCTCCACATCGGTTAGACCTTCCCCTCCACGTCGGTTAGACATTCCCCTCCATATCGGTTAGACCTTCCACTCCACATCGGTTAGACCTTCGTCTTCTCGTCGGTCAGACTTTCGACTCCACATCGGTTAGACCTTCGCCTCCACATCGGTTAGACCGCTGCCTCCACATCGGTTAGACCTGCACCTTCACATTGGTTAGACCTTCCCCTCCACATCGGTTAGACCTCCGCCTCCACATCTGTTAGACCTTCGCCTCCAAATTGGTTAAACCTTCGCCTCCACACTGGTTAGACCTCTGCCTCCGCATCGGTTAGACCATATCGGTTAGACCTCCGCCTCCATATCAGTTAGACCTTCGCCTTCACATCGGTTAGACCTCTGCTTCCACATCGGTTAGACCTTTGCCTCCACATCGGTTAGACCTTCGCCTCCACATCAGTTAGACCTTCGGTTAGACCTTCGCCTCCACATCAGTTAGACCTCTGCCTCCACATCAGTTAGACCTTTGCCTCCGCATCGTTTAGACCTCCGCCTCCACATTGGTTAGACCTGCGCCTCCACATCGGTTAGACCTCCCGCCTCCTCATCGGTTAGATCTTCGCCTCCACATCAGTTAGACCTTCGCCTCCACATCAGTTAGACCTGCGCCTTCCCATCGGTTAGACCCCCGCCTCCACATCGGTTAGACCATTGCCTCCACATCAGTTAGCCTTTCGCCTACATATAGGTTAAATCTCCGCCTCCACATCGGTTAGACCTTCCCCTCCACATCGGTTAGACCTTCCCCTCCACATCGGTTAGACATTCCCCTCCACATCGGTTAGACCTTCGCCTTCTCGACGGTCAGACCTTCGCCTCCACGTCGGTTAGACCTTCGCCTCCACATCGGTTAGACCTCCGCCTCCAGATCGCTTAGACCTGCACCTTCACATTGGTTAGACCTTCGCCACCACATCAGTTAGACCTTCGCCTCCACATCGGTTAGACCATCGCCTCCACATCGGTTAGACCTTTGCATCCACATCGGTTAGACCTCTGCCTTCACATTGGTTAGACCTTCACCTCCACATCGGTTAGACCTTCGCCTCCACATCAGTTAGACCTACGCCTCCACATAGGTTAGACCTTCACCTCCAAATCGGTTAAACCTTCGCCTCCACACTGGTTAGACCTCTGCCTCCGCATCGGTTAGACCATATCGGTTAGACCTCCGCCTCCACATCAGTTAGACCTTCGCCTTCACATCGGTTAGACCTTTGCTTCCACATCGGTTAGACCTTCGCCTCCACATCGGTTAGACCTTCGGTTAGACCTTCGCCTCCACATCGGTTAGACCTCTGCCTTCACATCAGTTAGACCTTTGCCTCCACATTGTTTAGACCTCCGCCTCCACATCGGTTAGACATTCCCCTCCATATCGGTTAGACCTTCCACTCCACATCGGTTAGACCTTCGCCTTCTCGTCGGTCAGACCTTCGACTCCACGTCGGTTAGACCTTCGCCTCCACATCGGTTAGGCCTCCGCATTGGTTAGACCTGCACCTTCACATTGGTTAGACCTTCCCCTCCACATAGGTTAGACCTCTGCCTCCACATCTGTTAGACCTTTGCCTCCACATCGTTAGACCTTTGCCTCCACATTGGTTAGACCTTCACCTCCACATTGGTTAGATCTCCGCCTCCATATTGGTTAGACCTCTGCCTCCACATCGGTTAGACCGCTGCCTCCACATCGGTTAGACCTTTGCCTCCACATCGGTTAGACATTCCCCTCCA
This sequence comes from Triturus cristatus, assembly GCF_964204655.1. Classification (NCBI taxonomy): domain Eukaryota; kingdom Metazoa; phylum Chordata; class Amphibia; order Caudata; family Salamandridae; genus Triturus; species Triturus cristatus. The sequence goes on along the minus strand of NC_140590.1, from coordinate 6,638,043 downwards.
CATTGGTTAGACCTTCGCCTTCTCGTCGGTCAGACCTTCAACTCCACGTCGGTTAGACCTTCGCCTCCACATCGGGTAGACCTCTGCCTCCACATCAGTTAGACCTCCACCTCCAGATTGGTTAGACCTGCACCTTTACATTGGTTAGACATTCGCCACCACATCAGTTAGACCTTCGTCTCCACATTGGTTAGACCATCGCCTCCACATCGGTTAGACCTTTGCATCCACATCGGTTAGACCTCTGCCTCCACATTGGTTAGACCTTCACCTCCACATCGGTTAGACCTTCGCCTCCACATCGGTTAGACCTACGCCTCCACATCGGTTAGACCTTCGCCTCCAAATCGGTTAAACCTTCGCCTCCACACTGGTTAGACCTCTGCCTCCGCATTGGTTAGACCTGCACCTTCACATTGGTTAGACCTTCCCCTCCACATAGGTTAGACCTCCGCCTCCACATCTGTTAGACCTTTGCCTCCACATCATTAGACATTTGCCTCCACATTGGTTAGACCTTCACCTCCACATCAGTTAGACCTTCGCCTCCACATTGGTTAGACCTCTGCCTCCACATCGGTTAGACCTCCACATCGGTTAGACCTTCACCTCCACATCGGTTAGACCTTCGCCTCCACATCGGTTAGACCTTTGCCTCCACATCAGTTACACCTTTGCCTCCCCATCGGTTAGACCTCCGCCTCCACATCGGTTAGACCTTCGCCTCCACATCGGTTAGACTTTCCCCTACACATCGGTTAGATCTCCGCCTCCACATCGGTTAGACCTTCCCCTCCACATCGGTTAGACATTCCCCTCCATATCGGTTAGACCTTCCCCTCCACATCGGTTACACCTTCGCCTTCTCGTCGGTCAGACCTTCGACTCCACGTCGGTTAGACCTTCGCCTCCACATCGGTTAGATCTCTGCCTCCACATCGGTTAGACCTGCACCTTCACATTGGTTAGACCTTTCCCTCCACATCGGTTAGACCTCCGCCTTCACATCTGTTAGTCCTTCGCCTCCAAATCGGTTAAACCTTCGCCTCCACACTGGTTAGACCTCTGCCTCCGCATCGGTTAGACCATATCGGTTAGACCTCCGCCTCCACATCAGTTAGACCTTCGCCTTCACATCGGTTAGACCTCTGCTTCCACATCGGTTGGACCTTCGCCTCCACATCGGTTAGACCTTCGCCTCCACATCAGTTAGACCTTTGGTTAGACCTTCGCCTCCACATCGGTTAGACCTCTGCCTCCACATCAGTTAGACCTTTGCCTCCACATCGTTTAGACCTCTGCATCCACATTGGTTAGACCTCCACCTCCACATCGGTTAGACCTTCGCCTCCTCATTGGTTAGACCTTCACCTCCACATCGGTTAGACCTTCGCCTCCACATCAGTTAGACCTGCGCCTCCCCATCGGTTAGACCTCCGCCTCCACATCGGTTAGACCATCGCCTCCACATCGGTTAGACTTTCGCCTACACATAGGTTAGATCTCCGCCTCCACATCGGTTAGACCTTCCCCTCCACATCGGTTAGACCTTCCCCTCCACATCGGTTAGACCTTCCCCTCCACATCGGTTAGACCTTCGCCTTCTTGTCGGTCAGACCTTCAACTCCACGTCGGTTAGACCTTCACCTCCACATCGGTTAGACCTTCGCCTCCACATCGGTTAGACCTACGCCTCCACATAGGTTAGACCTTTGCCTCCAAATCGGTTAAACCTTCGCCTCCACACTGGTTAGACCTCTGCCTCCGCATCGGTTAGACCATATAGATTGGACCTCCGCCTCCACATCAGTTAGACCTTCGCCTTCACATCGGTTAGACCTCTGCTTCCACATTGGTTAGACCTTCACCTCCACATCGGTTAGACCTTCAGTTAGACCTTCGCCTCCACATCGGTTAGACCTCTGCCTTCACATCAGTTAGACCTTTGCCTCCACATTGTTTAGACCTCCGCCTCCACATTGGTTTGACCTCTGCCTCCACATCGGATAGACCTCCACATCGGTTAGACCTTCACCTCCACATCGGTTAGACCTTCGCCTCCACATCAGTTAGACCTATGCCTCCCCATCGGTTAGACCTCCGCCTCCACATCGGTTAGACCTTCGCCTCCACATCGGTTAGACTTTCTCCTACACATCGGTTAGATCACCGCCTCCACAGCGGTTAGACCTTCCCCTCCACGTCGGTTAGACATTCCCCTCCATATCGGTTAGACCTTCCCCTCCACATCGGTTAGACCTTCGTCTTCTCGTCGGTCAGACTTTCGACTCCACATCGGTTAGACCTTCGCCTCCACATCGGTTAGACCTCTGCCTCCACATCGGTTAGACCTGCACCTTCACATTGGTTAGACCTTCCCCTCCACATCGGTTAGACCTCCGCCTCCACATCTGTTAGACCTTCACCTCCAAATTGGTTAAACCTTCGCCTCCACACTGGTTAGACCTCTGCCTCCGCATCGGTTAGACCATATCGGTTAGACCTCCGCCTCCATATCAGTTAGACCTTCGCCTTCACATCGGTTAGACCTCTGCTTCCACATCGGTTAGACCTTCGCCTCCACATCGGTTAGACCTTCGCCTCCACATCAGTTAGACCTTCGGTTAGACCTTCGCCTCCACATCAGTTAGACCTCTGCCTCCACATCAGTTAGACCTTTGCCTCCGCATCGTTTAGACCTCCGCCTCCACATTGGTTAGACCTGCGCCTCCACATCGGTTAGACCTTCGCCTCCTCATCGGTTAGATCTTCGCCTCCACATCGGTTAGACCTTTGCATCCACATCGGTTAGACCTTCGCCTTCTCGACGGTCAGACCTTCGACTCCACGTCGGTTAGACCTTCGCCTCCACATCGGTTAGACCTCCGCCTCCAGATCGGTTAGACCTGCACCTTCACATTGGTTAGACCTTCGCCACCACATCAGTTAGACCTTCGCCTCCACATCGGTTAGACCATCGCCTCCATATCGGTTAGACCTTTGCATCCACATCGGTTAGACCTCTGCCTCCACATTGGTTAGACCTTCACCTCCACATCGGTTAGACCTTCGCCTCCACATCGGTTAGACCTACGCCTCCACATAGGTTAGACCTTCACCTCCAAATCGGTTAAACCTTCGCCTCCACACTGGTTATACCTCTGCCTCCGCATCGGTTAGACCATATCGGTTAGACCTCTGCTTCCACATCGGTTAGACCTTCGCCTCCACATCGGTTAGACCTTCGGTTAGACCTTCGCGTCCACATCGGTTAGACCTCTGCCTTCACATCAGTTAGACCTTTGCCTCCACATTGTTTAGACCTCCGCCTCCACATCGGTTAGACATTCCATTCGATATCAGTTAGACCTTCCACTCCACATCGGTTAGACCTTCGCCTTCTCGTCGGTCAGACTTTCGACTCCACATCGGTTAGACCTTCGCCTCCACATCGGTTAGACCTCTGCCTCCACATCGGTTAGACCTGCACCTTCACATTGGTTAGACCTTCCCCTCCACATCGGTTAGACCTCCGCCTCCACATCTGTTAGACCTTCGCCTCCAAATTGGTTAAACCTTCACCTCCACACTGGTTAGACCTCTGCCTCCGCATCGGTTAGACCAAATCGGTTAGACCTCCGCCTCCATAGCAGTTAGACTTTCGCCTTCACATCGGTTAGACCTCTGCTTCCACATTGGTTAAACCTTCGCCTCCACATTGGTTAGACCTTCGCATCCACATCAGTTAGACTTTCGGTTAGACCATCGCCTCCACATCAGTTAGACCTCTGCCTCCACATCAGTTAGACCTTTAACTCCACATCGTTTAGACCTCCGCCTCCACATTGGTTAGACCTCCGCCTCCACATCGGTTAGACCTTCCCCTCCACATCGGTTAGACCTTCCCCTCCACATCGGTTAGACATTCCCCTCCACATCGGTTAGACCTTCGCCTTCTCGACGGTCAGACCTTCGAGTCCACGTCGGTTAGACCTTTGCCTCCACATCGGTTAGACCTTCGCCTCCAGATCGGTTAGACCTGCACCTTCACATTGGTTAGACCTTCGCCACCACATCAGTTAGACCTTCGCTTCCACATCGGTCAGACCATCGCCTCCACATAGGTTAGACCTTTGCATCCACATCGTTTAGACCTCTGCCTCCACATTGGTTAGACCTTCACCTCCACATCGGTTAGACCTTCGCCTCCACATCGGTTAGACCTTCGCCTCCACATCAGTTAGACCTTCGGTTAAACCTTCACCTCCACATCAGTTAGACCTCTGCCTCCACATCAGTTAGACCTTTGCCTCTGCATCGTTTAGACGTCCGCCTCCACATTGGTTAGACCTGCGCCTCCACATCGGTTAGACCTTCGCCTCCTCATCGGTTAGATCTTCGCCTCCACATCGGTTAGACCTTCGCCTCCACATCAGTTAGACCTGCGCCTCCCCATCGGTTAGACCTCCGCCTCCACATCGGTTAGACCATCGCCTCCACATCAGTTAGACTTTCGCCTACACATAGGTTAGATCTCCGCCTCCACATCGGTTAGACCTTCCCCTCCACATCGGTTAGACCTTCCCCTCCACATCGGTTAGACATTCCCCTCCACATCGGTTAGACCTTCGCCTTCTCGACGGTCAGACCTTCGACTCCACGTCGGTTAGACCTTCGCCTCCACATGGGTTAGACCTCCGCCTCCAGATCGGTTAGACCTGCACCTTCACATTGGTTAGACCTTCGCCACCACATCAGTTAGACCTTCGCCTCCACATCGGTTAGACCATCGCCTCCACATCGGTTAGACCTTTGCATCCACATCGGTTAGACCTCTGCCTCCACATTGGTTAGACCTTCACCTCCACATCGGTTAGACCTTCGCCTCCACATCGGTTAGACCTACGCCTCCACATAGGTTAGACCTTCACCTCCAAATCGGTTAAACCTTCGCCTCCACACTGGTTAGACCTCTGCCTCCGCATCGGTTAGACCATATCGGTTAGACCTCTGCTTCCACATCGGTTAGACCTTCGCCTCCACATCGGTTAGACCTTCGGTTAGACCTTCGCGTTCACATCGGTTAGACCTCTGCCTTCACATCAGTTAGACCTTTGCCTCCACATTGTTTAGACCTCCGCCTCCACATCGGTTAGACATTCCATTCGATATCAGTTAGACCTTCCACTCCACATCGGTTAGACCTTCGCCTTCTCGTCGGTCAGACTTTCGACTCCACATCGGTTAGACCTTCGCCTCCACATCGGTTAGACCTCTGCCTCCACATCGGTTAGACCTGCACCTTCACATTGGTTAGACCTTCCCCTCCACATCGGTTAGACCTCCGCCTCCACATCTGTTAGACCTTCGCCTCCAAATTGGTTAAACCTTCGCCTCCACACTGGTTAGACCTCTGCCTCCGCATCGGTTAGACCAAATCGGTTAGACCTCCGCCTCCATAGCAGTTAGACTTTCGCCTTCACATCGGTTAGACCTCTGCTTCCACATTGGTTAAACCTTCGCCTCCACATCGGTTAGACCTTCGCATCCACATCAGTTAGACTTTCGGTTAGACCATCGCCTCCACATCGGTTAGACCTTTGCCTCCACATCGGTTAGACCTTCGCCTCCACATCGGTTAGACCTTCGCCTCCACATCGGTTAGACCTCTACCTCCACATCGGTTAGACCTTCGCCTCCACATCGGTTAGACCTTCGCCTCCACATTGGTTAGACCTCTGCCTCCACATTGGTTAGACCTCTGCCTCCACATCGGTTAGACCTCTGCCTCCACATCGGATAGACCTTCGCCTCCACATTGGTTAAGCCTCCCCTTCCACATCGGTTAGACCTCTGCCTTCACATCGGTTAGATTATTGCCTCCACATCGGTTAGACCTCTGCCTCCGCATCGGTTAGACCTCTGCCTCCACATCCGTTAGACCTCTGCCTCTACATCGGTTAGACCTTCACCTCCACATCGGTTAGACCTTCGACTCCACATCAGTTAGACCTTCGCCTTCACATCGGTTAGACCTCCACATCGGTTAGACCTTCGCCTCCATATCAGTTAGACCTTTGCTTCCACATCGGTTAGACCTTTGCCTCCACATCTGTTAGACCTCCGCCTCCACATTGGTTAGACCTTCACCTCCACATCAGTTAGACCTTCACCTCCACATCGGTTAGACCTTTGCCTCCACATTGGTTAGACCTCTGTCTCCACATCGGTTAGACCTCTGCCTCCACATTGGTTAGACCTCTGCCTCCACATCGGTTAGACCTCTGCCTCCACATCGGATAGACCTTCGCCTCCACATCGGTTAGACCTTCGCCTCCACATCGGTTAGTGCTATGAGCCGATAGTGAGACGGATTCTCTGAAGGGCCGTTCTATATAAAGGCCATGATTCCGGAACCACTTTTATTGCTACAACATCTTTGAACAGTGGAGTCGGTACTCTTGACACAGCTCTGGGTTGGCTTTAAAGACAGCTTTGCGGATCCCATAAGGGCCGGGCTCAACATTAGATCTAATTCCATCTATAGTTGCTATTATCATTGCCTCATTTACTGTGTCTATTTGTAATCACTTCTCTTTTTAAGGACATTCACTCCCCATATGATGATAGTTTATGTCACTTGCTACCATTGAACAGGTCATTAATGGTTCCCAAAAGGCTTTAATATTGTCTGTTTTGCAGGCATAATGTAGCTTCAACCATAAATCCTCGCAAGCAGCTCGTTTTTTCTTCCAGATCTCCTGTCTGTATGTTTATCTTGAACATTTCAATGAATGCTTTCTGGCAAGGGCGGAGTTCACGCTCGCCTTGTTCTCATGGTTGTTTTTTCGGGGTCTCTGCGCCGGGGTCTCATCCACTGGGGCAGTTTGCCGCATACATGTGGTTGTCCCCAGCTCCATCCCAGATGAGTTCACTTGTCGGTTTCCAATAGAATAGGTTCAAAGATGGGGTACCCATCCTCGGGTCTATCAGCCGTACCTGTCTTGTTTTCTTACGAGCCCTTCTTAGCCGTTTCCTTGCTCTTTCGGGGAGCCCATCCGTCTTAGAGGAGGTGGATGTATTTGTAATATGTATTACTTGGAGCTCTGAAGTTATCTGCCTACCTTCATTCTCGATCCCTGAGGGTCCCTGAGGGTCCCTGAGGGGCCTGTCCTTCACGTGACGTTCCTTGTCCTACGACAGAGATTCTATTGCTCGACACTGCCGGGATACCATGACTTATTGATTGTTGCTGCGCATCATGAACTTGCACACTTTGGGCCCGATTCACAGAACTAACTTAAGACAAAATCCTAAACTTACTACAATTTTGTATTCACAGAAGGCACTTACTCATTTTGGTATTCACAGAAGACACTTACTCACTTTGGTATTCACAGAAGTTAGGAGTCCTAACTTTAGGACTCCTAAATGCCTTCTGTGAATACCGAAAGCCTTAAAATTAGGATTTTTCTCAGTTTTGGAGTCCTAAAGTTAGGACTCCTAACTTCACTACTACTAAACTGAGAAAAATCCTAATTTTAAGGCTTTCGGTATTCACAGAAGGCATTTAGGAGTCCTAAAGTTAGGAGTCCTAACTTTACTACTACTAAATTGAGAAAAATCCTTATTTTAAGACTTTCGGTATTCACAGAAGGCATTTAGGAGTCCTAAAGTTAGGAGTCCTAACTATACTACTACTAAACTGAGAAACGTCAACATTTTAAGGCTTTCGGTATTCACAGAAGGCATTTAGGAGTCCTAAAGTTAGGAGTCCTAACTTTACTACTACTAAATTGAGAAAAATCCTCATTTTAAGACTTTCGGTATTCACAGAAGGCATTTAGGAGTCCTAAAGTCAGGAGTCCTAACTATACTACTACTAAACTGAGAAAAATCCTAATTTTAAGACTTTCGGTATTCCCAGAAGGCATTTAGGAGTCCTAAAGTTAGGACTCCTAACTTCTGTGAATACCGAAATGAGTAAGTGCCTTCTGTGAATACCAAAATGAGTAAGTGCCTTCTGTGAATACCAAAATGGTAGTAAGTTTAGGATTTTGTCTTAAGTTAGTTCTGTGAATCGGGCCCTTTCTATCTGAGCCCCGGGTACCCTGAGCTGCCTCACAGTTTTCATCACTTTGGATCTGTTGGATTTGAAACCTTAATTCTTCAGCGTTCTGGTCCCTGTGTTGCCCAAGCCTATGGTTCATTATTTGCTGTAAAGACATCCTTTTAACTTCCTCTACAAGGGCCCCAACTATGCAGGTGAGATTCGAAACTTCATCTGTAATATGTGCACAAGGATAAGTGGTCCTTTGGTAGTTTCTGTCTGATGGGGCTCTCAGAACTCGGGGGCATACTTACAAGCCCCTAACGGCACCGGAGCCTCACTTTTTCAGATGTTTCCGTGGCGTTGCGCCATTCCCCTTATTTACAAGGTGGAACTAAGGTACTTAACGTGGCTTAACGCCACCTTGAAAATATGCCCCATCCTGCTGCAGTCTGCTGCGGCACAGGGACGGGATATGGGTGGTGCTGCTGTTGGCGTTCCACCGCAACACCCATTGCTTTCGAGTCTGCTCCAGATTCACTAGGCTGGGACAGCGCCAAAACGAAGGCCAGGCAATACAGAACTCAAAGGAGTAAAGAAGAATGCCGGCACAACGCTGCGCCAGCCTTAAGACACGCAGGTTCACAGCACCCCGCTCTGATGTGTCAATAGGTTCGGGGCCCGCTGCAACTTCTGCTGTGCCCTTGAAGCGTGGGCACCCCCTCTCAATTCCACAGCACATGCTCCGCACTGGAGCATCACTCCCGCTGGCCTGTGGAGCACGGTAAGGCAGGAAAAAAGTGAGTTACAAGTAGGGCACACTGAGAAAACCTTGAAGCCACACCCAGTCCTAACTGCGCTGCTTCTGTGTGGATCTTGGGGCACACTCTCCATGGCAACTGACAACGGCTGCCGCACTCGCCCGCTCAGATGAGCTCTGCTCCGAGAGGAAAAGGAAGACGAACCACCCGCAATTAGCTGACACACACTCGGCTTCACTTCGCCTTGGTCGCCTCGCACGCTCCGACGGCTCTCCACAACTGGAAACAGGAAACAGACTGACAATACACTTGGGGGCATATTTACAAGCCCCTATCGCCACAGGTACGTCACTTTTAAAGATATTCCTGTGGCGATACGGGCTTTGCCTTATTTACAAGGCCCCCTTTCACGCTACACTTAGCATGAAAGGGGTGGGCAGTGGGTGTTGCGGTGGGCATTCTGCCACAGCACCCATGATGCTGCCCTCTATTCACAAGGGCGACGTAAATAGGAAGCAGTGCCAAAATGAGGAACAAGAAAAACCTGGTCTTAACATGGTGAAACGAGGAGAAATGCATTCTTTCTCCTCGTTTTTGCTGTTTCTATGTGTTCTGTATTGTGCAGCACACATAGAACCAGCAAAACGCATGCATGATTGTTTATGTGCAGGAAGGTGTCCCTTCCTGCACATAAACAATCATTTTAAAAAGGACAAGTTGCAATTTCTATATGTGTTGCACAAAGCAGCACACATGAAAGTAACAAATCGCCATTTGAGATTGTTTATGCTCAGGAAGGGACACCTTTCGGCACACAATCATTAACCCAATACAGGCACCCTTGCATCAAAGTGCAAGGGTGCCAGCATTGGCGCTAGGCAGCTGAAATTAGCACCAGCGCAGGGGAAATGCAGGGCTGCACCGGATTGTTGTAAATATGGTGAAGCCCTGCGTTTCAGAAGTGGCGGAGCACAGTGTTAAGCAAAGAAATCTAACGCTGCTCTCCGACACTTCTTTGTAAACATCCCCTTTTGTTTGCTAGTGTCTTTACTAGTATCTATATCTTCCATACTAGTGTCTAACTGTTCTATGCTAGTGTCTCTGTCTTCCATACAAGTGTTTAGCTCTTTCATACCCGTGTCTATATCTTCCATGCTAGTGTCTCTGTCTTCCATACGGGTGTCTGACTCTTCCTCGGGGCTCCCCTTTTCGTCCATACTTATGTCTAACCATCTTGACTTTGCCTCTCTCGGGGGCAATGCTTGCCGTGCTCTTGCGTCCATCCCTCCAAACTTCTCCCCTCTTGGGCAATGCTTGCCGTGCTCTTGCATCTGATGCTCCTGACTGCGCCCCTCTCTGGGGCAACGCTTACCGCGCTCTTGCGTCTGACCCTCCTGACTGCACCCCTCTTGCGTGCAATGCTTACCGTGCTCTTGCGTCTGACGCTCCTGAATGCTTCCCTCTCAGGGGCAACGCTTACCGTGCTCTTGCATCTGACCCTCCTGAATGCTCCCCTCTCGGGGGCAATGCTTACGTTGCTCTTGCATCTGTCCCTCCTGAATGCTCCCCTCTCGGGGCAATGCTTACGTTGCTCTTGCATCTGACCCTCCTGAATGCTCCCCTCTCAGGGGCAATTCTTACCGTGCTCTTGCATCTGACACTCCTGAATGCTCCTCTCAGGGGCAATGCTTACCATGCTCTTGCATCTGACCCTCCTGAATGCTCCCCTCTCTGGGGCAATGCTTTCGTTGCTCTTGCATCTAACCCTCCTAAATGCTCCCTCTCAGGGGCAATGCTTACAATTCTCTTGCATCTGACCCTACTTAATGCTCCCCTCTCAGGGGCAATGCTTTCGTTGCTCTTGCATCTGACACTCCTGAATGCTCCCCTCTCGGGGGCAATGCTTACGTTGCTCCTGCATCTAACCCTACTAAATGCTCCCCTCTCAGGGGCAATGCTTACATTGCTCTTGCATCTGACCCTCCTGAATGCTCCCCTCTCAGGGGCAATGCTTACTGTGCTCTTGCGTCTGACCCTCCTGAATGCTCCCCTCTCGGGGGCAATGCTTACTGTGCTTTTGCATCTGTCCCTCCTGAATGCTCCCCTCTCGGGGGCAATGCTTACCGTGCTCTTGCGTCTAACCCTCCTGAATGCTCCCCTCTCGGGGGCAATGCTTACTGTGCTTTTGCATCTGACCCTCCTGAATGCTCCCCTCTTGGGGGCAATGCTTACCGTGCTCTTGCATCTGACCTTCCTGAATGCTCCCCTCTCGGGGGCAATGCTTACTGTGCTTTTGCATCTGACCCTCCTGAATGCTCCCCTCTTGGGGGCAATGCTTACCGTGCTCTTGCATCTGACCCTCCTGAATGCTCCCCTCTCGGGGGCAATGCTTACGTTGCTCTTGCATCTGACCCTCCTGAATGCTCCCCTCTCGGGGCAATGCTTTCCGTGCTCTTGCATCTGACCCTCCTGAATGCTCCCCTCTCGAGGGCAATGCTTACGTTGTTCTTGCATCTGACCCTCCTGAATGCTCCCCTCTCAGGGGCAGTGCCTACTGTGGTCTTGCATCTGACCCACCTGAATACTCTCCTCTCTAGGGCAGTGCCTACTGTGGTCTTGCATCTGGCCCTACTGAATGCTCCCCTCTCAGGGGCAGTGCCTACTGAGATCTTGCATCTGACCCTCCTTAATGCTCCCCTCTCGGGGGCAATGCTTACCATGCTCTTGCATCTGACCCTCCTTAATGCCCCCCTCTCGGGGGCAGTGCGTACTGTGGTCTTGCATCTGACCCTCCGTAATGCTCCCCTCTCGGGGGCAATGCTTTCCGTGCTCTTGCATCTGACACTCCTGAATGCTTCCCTCTCGGGGGCAATGCTTACCGTGCTCTTGCATCTGACCCTCCTGAATGCTCTTCTCTCAGGGGCAATGCTTACCGTGCTCTTGCATCTGACCCTCCTGAATGCTCTCCTCTCAGGGGCAATTCTTACCGTGCTCTTGCATCTGACCCTACTTAATGCTCCCCTCTCAGGGGCAATGCTTACATTGCTCTTGCATCTGAGCCTCCTGAATGCTCCCCTCTCGGGGGCAATGCTTACCATGCTCTTGCATCTGACCCTCCTGAATGCTTCCCTCTCGGGGGCAATGCTTACCGTGCTCTTGCATCTGACCCTCCTGAATGCTCTTCTCAGGGGCAATGCTTACCGTGCTCTTGCATCTGACCCTCCTGAATGCTCCCCTCTCAGGGGCAAAGCTTACTCTGCGCTTGCGTCTGATCCTACTGACTGTGCCCCTCTCAGGGGCAATGCTTACCGCGCTCTTGCATCTGACCCTACTTACTGCTCCCCTCTCAGGGGCAATGCTTACATTGCTCTTGCATCTGACCCTCCTGAATGCTCCCCTCTCGGGGGCAATGCTTACCGTGCTCTTGCATCTGACCCTCCTGAATGCTTCCCTCTCGGGGGCAATGCTTACCGTGCTCTTGCATCTGACCCTCCTGAATGCTCTTCTCAGGGGCAATGCTTACAATTCTCTTGCATCTGACCCTACTTAATGCTCCCCTCTCAGGGGCAATGCTTTCGTTGCTCTTGCATCTGACACTCCTGAATGCTCCCCACTCGGGGGCAATGCTTACGTTGCTCCTGCATCTAACCCTCCTAAATGCTCCCCTCTCAGGGGCAATGCTTACGTTGCTCTTTCATCTGACCCTCCTGAATGCTCCCCTCTCACGGGCAATGCTTACTGTGCTCTTGCGTCTGATCCTACTGACTGTGCCCCTCTCAGGTGCAATGCCTACTGTGATTTTGCATCTGATCCTTCTGACTGTGCCGCTCTCGGGGGCAATGCTTACCCTGCTCTTACATCTGTCCCTCCTGAATGCTCCCCTCTCGGGGGAAATGCTTACGTTGCTCTTGCATCTGACCCTCCTGAATGCTCCCCTCTCGGGGGCAATGCTTACCGTGCTCTTGCGTCTAACCCTCCTGAATGCTCCCCTCTCGGGGGCAATGCTTACTGTGCTTATGCATCTGACCCTCCTGAATGCTCCCCTCTTGGGGGCAATGCTTACCGTGCTCTTGCATCTGACCTTCCTGAATGCTCCCCTCTCGGGGGCAATGCTTACGTTGCTCTTGCATCTGCCCCTCCTGAATGCTCCCCTCTCGGGGCAATGCTTTCCGTGCTCTTGCATCTGACCCTCCTGAATGCTCCCCTCTCGAGGGCAATGCTTACGTTGTTCTTGCATCTGACCCTCCTGAATGTTAGCCTTTTGGGGGCAATGCTTATGTTTCTCTTGCATCTGACCCTCCTGAATGCTCCCCTCTCAGGGGCAATGCTTACGTTGCACTTGCATCGGACCCTCCTGAATACTCTCCTCTCGAGGGCAGTGCCTACTGTGGTCTTGCATCTGACCCTCCTGAATACTCTCCTCTCGAGGGCAGTGCCTACTGTGGTCTTGCATCTGGCCCTTCTGAATGCTCCCCTCTCGGGGGCAGTGCCGACTGTAGTCTTGCATTTGACCCTCCTTAATGCTCCCCTCTCTGGGGTAATGCTTACCGTACTCTTGCATCTGACCCTCCTTAATGCTCCCCTCTCGGGCAATGCTTACCGTACTCTTGCATCTGACCCTCCTGAATGCTCCCTTCTCTGGGGCAATGCTTACATTGCTGTTGCATCTGACCCTCCTGAATGCTCCCCTCTCAGGGGCAATGCTTTCGTTGCTCTTGCGTCTGACCCTCCTGAATGCTCCCCTCTCGGGGGCAATGCTTACGTTGCTCCTGCATCTAACCCTCCTAAATGCTCCCCTCTCAGGGGCAATGCTTACGTTGCTCTTGCATCTGACCCTCCTGAATGCTCCCCTCTCAGGTGCAATGCTTACTGTGCTCTTGCGTCTGATCCTACTGACTGTGCCCCTGTCAGGGGCAATGCCTACTGTTATTTTGCATCTGATCCTACTGACTGAGCCGCTCTCGGGGGCAATGCATACCCTGCTCTTACATCTGTCCCTCCTGAATGCTCCCCTCTCGGGGGCAATGCTTACGTTGCTCTTGCATCTGACCCTCCTGAATGCTCCCCTCTCGGGGGCAATGCTTACCGTGCTCTTGCGTCTGACCCTCCTGAATGCTCCCCTCTCGGGGGCAATGCTTACTGTGCTTTTGCATCTGACCCTCCTGAATGCTCCCCTCTTGGGGGCAATGCTTACCGTGCTCTTGCATCTGACCTTCCTGAATGCTCCCTTCTCGGGGGCAATGCTTACGTTGCTCTTGCATCTGACCCTCCTGAATGCTCCCCTCTCGGGGGCAATGCTTTCCGTGCTCTTGCATCTGACCCTCCTGAATGCTCCCCTCTCGAGGGCAATGCTTACGTTGTTCTTGCATCTGACCCTCCTGAATGCTCCCCTCTCGGGGGCAATGCTTATGTTGCTCTTGCATCTGACCCTCCTGAATGCTCCCCTCTCAGGGGCAATGCTTACCGTGCTCTTGCGTCTGACCCTCCTGAATGCTCCCCTCTCGGGGGCAGTGCCTACTGTGGTCTTGCATCTGACCCTCCTGAATGCTCCACTCTCGGGGCAATGCTTACCGTGCTCTTGCATCTGACCTTCCTGAATGCTTCCCTCTCGGGGCAATGCTTACGTTGCTCTTGCATCTGACCCTCCTGAATACTCTCCTCTCGAGGGCAGTGCCTACTGTGGTCTTGCATCTGACCCTCCTGAATACTCTCCTCTCGAGGGCAGTGCCTACTGTGGTCTTGCATCTGGCCCTTCTGAATGCTCCCCTCTCGGGGGCAGTGCCGACTGTAGTCTTGCATCTGACCCTCCTGAATGCTCCCCTCTCGGGGCAATGCTTACGTTGCTCTTGCATCTGACCCTCCTGAATGCTCCCCTCTCGGGGGCAATCCTTTCCGTGCTCTTGCATCTGACCCTCCTGAATGCTCCCCTCTTGAGGGCAATGCTTACGTTGTTCTTGCATCTGACCCTCCTGAATGCTCCCCTCTCGGGGGCAATGCTTATGTTGCTCTTGCATCTGACCCTCCTGAATGCTCCCTTCTCGGGGGCAATGCTTACGTTGCTCTTGCATCCGACCCTCCTGAATGCTCCCCTCTCGAGGGCAATGCTTACCGTACTCTTGCATCTGACCCTCCTGAATGCTCCCCTCTCGGGGGCAATGCTTACGGTGCTCCTGCATCTGACACTCCTGAATGCTCCCCTCTCGGGTGCAATGCTTACCGTGCTCTTGCATTTGACCCTCCTGAATGCTCCCCTCTCGGGGGCAATGCTTACGTTGTTCTTGCATCTGACCCTCCTGAATGCTCCCCTCTCGGGGGCAATACTTACGTTGCTCTTGCATCTGACCCTCCTGAATGCTCCCCTCTCAGGGGCAGTGCCTACTGTGGTCTTGCATCTGACCCACCTGAATACTCTCCTCTCTAGGGCAGTGCCTACTGTGGTCTTGCATCTGGCCCTACTGAATGCTCCCCTCTCGGGGGCAGTGCCTACTGAGGTCTTGCATCTGACCCTCCTTAATGCTCCCCTCTCGGAGGCAATGCTTACCATGCTCTTGCATCTGACCCTCCTTAATGCCCCCCTCTCGGGGGCAGTGCGTACTGTGGTCTTGCATCTGACCCTCCGTAATGCTCCCCTCTCGGGGGCAATGCTTACCGTGCTCTTGCATCTGACCCTCCTGAATGCTTCCCTCTCGGGGGCAATGCTTACATTGCTCTTGCATCTGACCCTCCTGAATGCTCCCCTCTCGGGGGCAATGCGTACCGTGCTCTTGCATCTGACCCTCCTGAATGCTTCCCTCTCGGGGGCAATGCTTACAATTCTCTTGCATCTGACCCTACTTAATGCTCCCCTCTCTGGGGCAATGCTTTTGTTGCTCTTGCATCTGATACTCCTCAATGCTCCCCTCTCGGGGGCAATGCTTACGTTGCTCCTGCATCTAACCCTCCTAAATGCTCCCCTCTCAGGGGCAATGCTTACCCTGCTCTTACATCTGTCCCTCCTGAATGCTCCCCTCTCGGGGGCAATGCTTACGTTGCTCTTGCATCTGACCCTCCTGAATGCTCCCCTCTCGGGGGCAATTCTTACCGTGCTCTTGCGTCTGACCCTCCTGAATGCTCCCCTCTCGGGGGCAATGCTTACTGTGCTTTTGCATCTGACCCTCCTGAATGCTCCCCTCCTGGGGGCAATGCTTACGTTGCTCTTGCATCTGACCCTCCTGAATGCTCCCCTCTCGGGGGCAATGCTTTCCGTGCTCTTGCATCTGACCCTCCTGAATGCTCCCCTCTCGAGGGCAATGCTTAGGTTGTTCTTGCATCTGACACTCCTGAATGCTCCCCTCTCGGGGGCAATGCTTATGTTGCTCTTGCATCTGACCCTCCTGAATGCTCCCCTCTCAGGGGCAATGCTTACCGTGCTCTTGCGTCTGACCCTCCTGAATGCTCCCCTCTCGGGGGCAGTGCCTACTGTGGTCTTGCATCTGACCCTCCTGAATGCTCCACTCTCGGGGCAATGCTTACCATGCTCTTGCATCTGACCTTCCTGAATGCTTCCCTCTCGGGGCAATGCTTACATTGCTCTTGCATCTGACCCTCCTGAATACTCTCCTCTCGAGGGCAGTGCCTACTGTGGTCTTGCATCTGACCCTCCTGAATACTCTCCTCTCGAGGGCAGTGCCTACTGTGGTCTTGCATCTGGCCCTACTGAATGCTCCCCTCTCGGGGGCAGTGCCTACTGTCGTCTTGCATCTGACCCTCCTTAATGCTCCCCTCTCTGGGGTAATGCTTACCATACTCTTGCATCTGACCCTCCTTAATGCTCCCCTCTCGGGGCAATGCTTACCGTACTCTTGCATCTAACCCTCCTGAATGCTCCCTTCTAGGGGGCAATGATTACGTTGCTGTTGCATCTGACCCTCCTGAATGCTCCCCTCTCGGGGGCCGTGTCTAATGTGCTCTTGCGTTTGATTGTACTGACTGCTCCCCTCTAGGAGGCAATGCACCGTGCTCTTGCATCTGACCCTACTGAGTGCTCCCTTCTCAGGGGCAATGCTTACCGTGCTCTTGCATCTGACCTTCCTGAATGCTCCCCTCTCGGGGCAATGCTGACGTTGCTCTTGCATCTGACCCTCCTGAATGCTATCCTCTCGGGGGCAATGCTTACCGTGCTCTTGCATCTGACCCTCCTGAATGCTTCCCTCTCGGGGGCAATGCTTACCGTGCTCTTGCATCTGACCCTCCTGAATGCTCTTCTCAGGGGCAATGCTTACCGTGCTCTTGCATCTGACCCTCCTGAATGCTCCCCTCTCAGGGGCAATGCTTACTGTGCTCTTGCGTCTGATCCTACTGACTGTGCCCCTCTCAGGGGCAATGCTTACCGTGCTCTTGCATCTGACCCTACTTAATGCTCCCCTCTCAGGGGCAATTTCCTACATTGCTCTTGCATCTGACCCTCCTGAATGCTCCCCTCTCGGGGGCAATATCGTACCATGCTCTTGCATCTGACCCTCCTGAATGCTTCCCTCTCGGGGGCAATGCTTACCTTGCTCTTGCATCTGACCCTCCTGAATGCTCTTCTCAGGGGCAATGCTTACAATTCTCTTGCATCTGACCCTACTTAATGCTCCCCTCTCAGGGGCAATGCTTTCGTTGCTCTTGCATCTGACACTCTTGAATGCTCCCCTCTCGGGGGCAATGCTTACGTTGCTCCTGCATCTAACCCTCCTAAATGCTCCCCTCTCAGGGGCAATGCTTACGTTGCTCTTGCATCTGACCCTCCTGAATGCCCCCCTCTCAGGGGCAATGCTTACTCTGCTCTTGCGTCTGATCCTACTGACTGTGCCCCTCTCAGGGGCAATGCCTACTGTGATTTTGCATCTGATCCTACTGACTGTGCCGCTCTATGGGGCAATGCTTACCCTGCTCTTACATCTGTCCCTCCTGAATGCTCCCCTCTCGGGGGAAATGCTTATGTTGCTCTTGCATCTGACCCTCCTGAATGCTTCCCTCTCGGGAGCAATGCTTACCGTGCTCTTGCGTCTGACCCTCCTGAATGCTCCCCTCTCGGGGGCAATGCTTACTGTGCTTTTGCATCTGACCCTCCTGAATGCTCCCCTCTTGGGGGCAATGCTTACCGTGCTCTTGCATCTGACCTTCCTGAATGCTCCCCTCTCGGGGGCAATGCTTACGTTGCTCTTGCATCTGACCCTCCTGAATGCTCCCCTCTCGGGGCAATGCTTTCCGTGCTCTTGCATCTGACCCTCCTGAATGCTCCCCTCTCGAGGGCAATGCTTATGTTGTTCTTGCATCTGACCCTCCTGAATGCTCCCCTCTCGGGGGCAATGCTTATGTTTCTCTTGCATCTGACCCTCCTGAATGCTCCCCTCTCGGGGGCAATGGTTACTGTGCTCTTGCTTCTGACCCTCCTGAATGCTCCCCTCTCAGGGGCAGTGCCTACTGTGGTCTTGTTAGAAAGGATAGACGGACCGGGAGGGTCGGCCGGGGTCAGGAGGAGAGGTCTCCGGGGAGAGCCGTCTCCAGCGATCGTACAGATAAGTAACTTCCCCCCCCACAGACAGATACCACACACGGATAAGGTTCAGTGTTCTTTAGAAGCACTTCTTAAGGTACGGTTGAATGGTACAAGGAGGTCTGGACTCAGGGGTCCCCTCGATTCAAGTCTCTCAAAGCAGGGTAAGGGGTAGCGGGACAGTCTGTCTACCAGTCAGGTAGTTTGGATGAGATGATGATTAGCTCACAATCCTCGAGCTTAGTTGGTGCGGGCCGCGGCAGCGCCAGCAGGTCCCGGAACGATGGTCGATGTACGGTCCGCGGCAGCGCCAGCAGGTCCCGGTGAGGATGGTCGTTACAACGGGCCGCGGCGGCGCCAGCAGGTCCCGACGAGGATGGTCGTTACAACGGGCCGCGGCAGCGCCAGCAGGTCCCGACGAGGATGGATGTTGTAGAAGGCCGCGGCAGCGCCAGCAGGCAGGACGATGGTTCACAAGAGCGGGCTACGGCAGCGCCAGTAGTCCGTCAAGGCTGAGTTCTCTCGGTGTCTCTCGACTCCAGGATACAACTGCCTTCCTGCTCCGGAGTTGCCCCAGTTATAGGGCAGGCGCTCTTTGATGTCCGGACCCTCGCACTTGGAGGTCGGAGGGCCCGGGATGGAGGTGTCCAGACACCCAGCAGGGGGTGGAGCCAGCGCCCGGGGGAGCTGGGGCGATCGGCACCTGGCGGGGGAAGAGCTCTTGACACTTCGTCCTCCCATTGACCTGCCAAGTGGTCCGCTCACCTCCTGGGTGGATGGTGGTGCCGGGATGTCGGGGCCGGTCAGGCCCGGGGTTAGGGTCGGGGTGAGGCCACGCGGCCTCGTGGTGCAGGGCCCAAGATGGCGGCTTGAACCGGCCGGGGAAGCCGGTGGGGCTGGGCCCCGTGATGAGTAGAGGTCCGAGGGCAGAAGATCCGTCGGGAGACGGGGTACGGGTGCTTTTCGTGGGTTATGCCTGGTGGGCCGGAGCTCGGGCCCTGTCGTGCGGGGAGGGAACAAGCCCTTCGTGTGGCCTGTCCAACATGCGTCCCCCCCAGCTGAAGACGGGGAGAGTCACCCATCTCCTTGGGGACTCTCCTCGTCGAGGCGGAAAAAGCGGGACAGGCCATCCGCGTTGGCGTGGTCTTGGCCTGGTCGGTGCTCCACAGTGAAGTCCATTCCCTGCAGGGAAATGGACCAGCGCAAGAGTTTTGGGTTCTCCCCCCGCATCTGCATCAGCCACTGCAGGGGTCGATGGTCGGTTTGTACCCGGAAGTGGGTACCGAAGAGATAGGGCCGGAGCTTTTTGAGGGCCCACACCACTGCGAAGGCCTCCCTCTCGATGGTGCTCCAGCGCTGTTCTCGGGCCAGGAGACGTCGACTGATGAAGGCCACCGGCTGGTCATGACCTTCGGGGTTTAACTGAGAAAGGACGGCTCCGATGCCGTGGTCGGAGGCGTCGGTCTGTACCATGAATTCCCGACTGTAATCGGGGGCCTGGAGCACAGGGGCGGTGCATAGAGCGGCCTTCAGCTTCTCGAAGGCCGCTTGACAATCGGGGGTCCAGTTAATCCGCTTCGGCTGGTTCTTGGACGTGAGACCCGTGAGGGGCCCCACGATGCTGCCGTAGTCTTTCACGAACCGCCGGTAGTAGCCGGTGATCCCCAAGAAGGCTCGGACCTCGGTCTGGGTGACGGGGGGCTGCCAGGACTGGATGGCAGCAATCTTAAGTTGTAGCGGGGCCACCAGCCCGCTTCCCACTTGGTGCCCAAGGTAGGTCACAGACCCTTGGCCAATTTGGCACTTGCCGGCCTTAATTGTGAGGCCGGCCCGCTGGAGGGCCTGTAGGACCTCTTGGAGGTGACGGAGGTGGTCGGGCCAGTGGTGGCTGTACACAGCGATATCGTCCAGGTAGGCAGCGCTGAACCCTTCGAGCCCCGCCAAGACCTGGTTCACGAGGCGTTGAAACGTGGCGGGGGCATTCTTCATGCCGAAGGGCATGACCTTGAATTGGTAGTGGCCATCGGGGGTAGAGAAGGCTGACCGTTCCTGAGCCCTGGGTGTGAGGCCGATCTGCCAGTAGCCCGCTGTTAGGTCGAAGATACTGAGGTAGCGGGCGGCCCCCAGCCGGTCGATCAGCTCGTCTGCTCGGGGGATCGGATGAGCGTCGGTCCGGGTGACAGCGTTCAAGCCCCGGTAGTCGACGCAGAATCTCAGTTCAGGTGCGGTGCCGGGGGCAGCGGCTTTGGGGACCAATACAACCGGACTGGCCCAGGGACTGTCCGAGGGCTCGATGACCCCGATTGTGAGCATCTTGGCCACCTCCTCCTGTATGCAGGCCCGTACCCGATCTGGTACGCGGTAGGCCCGGTGTCGGACAGGGGGACTGTCCCCGGTGTCCACGTCGTGCAAACACCAAGGGGTGACCCCGGGGGTGAGGGAGAACAGGGTAGCGAACTGCAGCAGGAGGTTCCGGCAGCCCTGGCGTTGCTCCGAAGTGAGGGTGTCAGAGAGTCGGACCCCGTCCACGGAGCCGTCATTCTCCTGAGTCTTCAGAAGATCCGGGAGGGGTTCGGAGTCTTCCTCTGCCCCACTGTCCGTAGCCATCAGGAGGCTGAGTTCTGAGCGCACAAAGTGTGGTTTGAGTCGGTTGGTGTGGAGGACCCGAAGGGGGTTCCGGGAGGTCCCCAGGTCGATGAGGTAAGTGACGGGGCTTTTGCGCTCGACCACTTTGAAGGGCCCCGTCCACTTATCTTGCAAGGCACATGGTTCGGTGGGGGACATCACCCATACTTGTTGTCCAGGCTCGAACTCAACGGAGGAGGCATTGTGATCATACCACCTCTTCATGTCCTCCTGGCTGGCCTCGAGGTTCGCCTTGGCCATCTCTCTGAAGCGCCGGGTCTGATTGCGTAGGGCCAGGAGGTATTTGAAGACGTCTGGAGGGGTCTTTAGGGGGGCCATCTCCCAACCTTCTTTTACTAGGCTGAGGGGCCCTCGCACAGGGTGCCCGTACAGGAGTTCGAAAGGGCTAAAACCGAGGGACTTCTGGGGAACTTCGCGGTAGGCGAAGAGGAGGCACGGGAGTAGTACATCCCACTGGCGACGGAGGGGCTCTTCCAATCCTCCAATCATCCCCTTGAGGGTGCGGTTAAAATGCTCCACTAGTCCGTTCCCTTGGGGGTGATAGGGGGTCGTGAATCTGTAGGTGACCCCGCATTGTTGCCAGAGGGACTTCATGTATTTGGATATAAAGTTCGTGCCTCGGTCGCTGACGACTTCTCGGGGGAAGCCTACCCGGGAGAAGATCCCCATTAGGGCCCGGCCAACCACCGGAGCTGTCACGGTCCGTAGGGGCACCGCCTCGGGGTAGCGGGTGGCATGGTCCACCAGTACTAAGATGAACCTGTGCCCTTGTGCCGTGCGGGGGTCCAGAGGCCCCACGATGTCTATCCCCACCCTCTCGAACGGGGTGGTGACCACAGGGAAGGGTTGCAGAGGGGCTTTCAGCTTCCGACCACTCTTCCCGCTGGCTTGGCATGTGGGGCAAGATCGGCAGTGGTTTAGGACGTCATTCCTCATCTTCGGCCAGAAAAAGTGGGTCACTAGGCGGCTGTACGTTTTATCTTGGCCCAGGTGTCCAGCCAGGGGGACATCGTGGGCCAGGTTGAGCAGAAAGTCTCTGAAGCGGAGAGGTACCACCAGTACTCGACCGGCCCCCAGCTCGGCGATTCTTTGCTCGCTGTATAGCAGGTCGTTATCCCAGTAGACCCAGTGAGTTCCGGTGGAGTCCCCTGCGTTCTGGGCGCTGGCTTGTTGGCGGAGTCCCTCGAGGGAGGGACAGGTCTTTTGTTCCTGGCGGAACTGTGCTTGGGTGGGCCCCCCCTCTTGACGCCACTGAGCCAGGTCAGGAAGGTCCTGGGGTTGCGCGTCCCCTTCGGCCGTCGGGTCTGGGAGGCTGGCCTCGTCGGTGTCTTCTACTGGGGCGACTGGGGGCGGAGGTGCTGGCCATTCTGGTTCTTCTGATCGAGGGACGGCACGGGCGGCCATGGACCGGGTGGTTATGCAGGCCCAGTCCGGGAGGCCCAGCATCCCCAGGTGCTCTCTTCTCTCCACGGTGGCCCACGGGGAACTCTCGAGGTCATTTCCCAGGAGGCAGTCCACGGGGGCATCGTCCCGGACCGTCACCTTCAACAGGCCGGAGACCCCTCCCCATTCGAATGGAACGCAGGCCATTTGACACATACTTTCAGAGTTGTCTGCCGAGCGGACGGGGCAGAGAATGTTCGGCAGGATCTGCTCGGGCTTCACCAGGTGACAGCGGACGGCCGTCACACTGGCGCCTGTGTCACGCAAGGCCTCGGCTCGCTGTCCATTAATGGTCACCCACTGACTGTATTTCCTGGTGTTAGCGGGTAGGGGAGCCCGCGGGACCATGTCTCTTCCCCCTAAGCACGCCAGGACCATGGCGGCCGGTTCCCACTCTTGCTGGGCCGGCTCATACTCCTCTGGTTCCTCCAATGATCGCTCTTCCCCCAGGGCGGCGGCAGCTACCTGGCGGGGCTTGGGTGTTTGGTTCTGCGGGCAGCTCGGGTCATTGGCGTAGTGGCCGACTCGCTGGCATCGGTGGCACGTGACATTGGCTCGGACCCCAGGACGCCACGGGGGGTTGCCCCGACCGGCCGGAGCCGGGGTGCTGGCCACGGGTGTTGCGGGCAAGGCGTCTCTCCCTCGCCCCTGGCCCCCTCCTCCTCCCCGAGGACGGTGCTGGCCTTGGTTGTTTCTGTTCTGTTCGTGTGGCCCCCTCCGGCCCACTCGGGTGCTTTCCCATCGGTCAGCTTCGGCGGCGAGCTGCCGGGGGTCAGTCAGCTTACTGTCGAGGAGGTGCTGCCTGAGCTCGACGAAGCAGTTGTTCGACAGGTGCTCCCATACCATCAGGTTAAAGAGTTGTTCGTAGGTGGTGACCTGGCTCCCCTTTATCCAACCCTCGAAGGCACGGCTGAAATAGTTCACGTATTCTACCCAAGTTGTACCTGGGATCCGGGTGCAATCTCTGAACCTCTGGCGGTACATCTCGGGTGTGAGGCCGTAGCGGGTGAGGAGGGCAGCCTTCATGTGGTCGTAGGACGACATTTGGTGATCTGGGAGCTGCAGTAGGGCATCGCGCCCCTCGTTGATAAACCTCCCCCAGAGTCCGGCTCCCCAATCACTCCGGTCGATCCGGTGGGAGGTCATGGCGATCTCGTAGGCTTTAAACCACTGTTGTATGTCGTCTTCTCGGACATACTCGCGGACAACATCCTTGGGGATGTGGACTTTTTTCTCGATTGGCCCCGGGGTGTGTGGTCGCTCAGGCACCCCCAGTTCTTTATTCTGTTTCCGAAGTTCTATTTCCGCCAATTTGCGCTCGTGCTCGAGCGTTATTTTTTTCTCCTCCAGCTCTCTCTGTCTCTGCTTCTCTTCTCGTTCATCTCGGAGCCGCATGTGCTCGAGGTTGAGTTTCTGTTCAGCTAACTTGAGTTCCCCATCCATCTTGAGTCGTGCCATTTCCAGCTCGTGCAATCTGGTTCTTTCTCTTTCTCGGATCTCCTCCTGCGAGAGGCCCGTTCCCCGCTCCTCGGGAGCCGTGGCGTTTCCCTCTGGTGTGATGCTGCTTTGGTCGGAGGGTCCGGCGACCCCAGTTTCTGCCCACGACTCTAGGGCGTGCTTTAGATCCTCTTTGGTACTCAGGCCGGTGGTAGCAATGCCAAGTTCTATGCAGAATTGTCTCAGTTCGCGGTGGTTGTATTCTTCTAATTTCTCCATTTGGAATTTCTCGGTGGAGTTGCTATCTTTGGCTGACATCGTGTTGTTGTCGTGGGGTGAGCTACTCTCTGTACGATTACGCGTTGATTCGGATCGCGCCGCTGGCCACCAATGTTAGAAAGGATAGACGGACCGGGAGGGTCGGCCGGGGTCAGGAGGAGAGGTCTCCGGGGAGAGCCGTCTCCAGCGATCGTACAGATAAGTAACTTCCCCCCCCACAGACAGATACCACACACGGATAAGGTTCAGTGTTCTTTATAAGCACTTCTTAAGGTACGGTTGAATGGTACAAGGAGGTCTGGACTCAGGGGTCCCCTCGATTCAAGTCTCTCAAAGCAGGGTAAGGGGTAGCGGGACAGTCTGTCTACCAGTCAGGTAGTTTGGATGAGATGATGATTAGCTCACAATCCTCGAGCTTAGTTGGTGCGGGCCGCGGCAGCGCCAGCAGGTCCCGGAACGATGGTCGATGTACGGTCCGCGGCAGCGCCAGCAGGTCCCGGTGAGGATGGTCGTTACAACGGGCCGCGGCGGCGCCAGCAGGTCCCGACGAGGATGGTCGTTACAATGGGCCGCGGCAGCGCCAGCAGGTCCCGACGAGGATGGATGTTGTAGAAGGCCGCGGCAGCGCCAGCAGGCAGGACGATGGTTCACAAGAGCGGGCTACGGCAGCGCCAGTAGTCCGTCAAGGCTGAGTTCTCTCGGTGTCTCTCGACTCCAGGATACAACTGCCTTCCTGCTCCGGAGTTGCCCCAGTTATAGGGCAGGCGCTCTTTGATGTCCGGACCCTCGCACTTGGAGGTCGGAGGGCCCGGGATGGAGGTGTCCAGACACCCAGCAGGGGGTGGAGCCAGCGCCCGGGGGAGCTGGGGCGATCGGCACCTGGCGGGGGAAGAGCTCTTGACACTTCGTCCTCCCATTGACCTGCCAAGTGGTCCGCTCACCTCCTGGGTGGATGGTGGTGCCGGGATGTCGGGGCCGGTCAGGCCCGGGGTTAGGGTCGGGGTGAGGCCACGCGGCCTCGTGGTGCAGGGCCCAAGATGGCGGCTTGTGAAGTACTGGGTATTTTAGACCCAGCGGTGCAGGGGCACACACCCTATGACTTCGGGGTTTCACCCTGTTCCGGACCTACAGAAACACAGAGTCTTCTGGGTGAAGTCAAAGAATCGTTTATTGGCTGCAGACCAATGACAGATATCCTAGAAGTACAACAGCGTGTATGTTCTCAGGAGACTGCTGAAAATCATAGGAACGGACTTCTCCTTAAGTACAAAATATCATGCTCCAGGCATACATTCCTTGGTTTACGATATGGTCATATAAAGGTATACATTACAAACAAAAAGCAGAGTCATGATGACCATCCCACATTCCAGTTCGGCCAGCCCACAATGATTTACACAGGAAGGTTCAGATCCCATGTTTGAAGTAAATAGACCCCCCAATAAATATGAGCATCTCCTGTTTTGAGAAACAAGTCATAAAGCAAGAACAAGCAGGTGTGGAAGAGATTAGCCGGGGGATTGTGTAGAATGAAAGGGTTTTATGACGGGTCAAGCCCTGATACGAATCACAGGTGGAAGGAGGAAGGGGAGCTCGTGAGACCGGTTTGACCCGGGGCAGCAGAGCCAGCTGCCCAGGTCACAGGGAAGTCAGAGGGAAAGCCCGTGTACTGTGAGGCCCGTATTAACTCCATCATAGCCTATGTGAGGGCAATGACAAGATGGCCACTGCTTCCAAAATGGAACCCGCGTAGTTGAGCAGAATATGTGTACACAGTGCATTCGTAGCTGGAACGGCACATAAAGCACTCGTACGTGCCGCATTTACCATTTGCGGTTCGCTAATACCAAAATAGACAGAGGTAGGGCCCTGTCCCCTACGCGGTTCCGAATACCAAAGTACGACAGACCCTCCTTTTGCCCTTACATAGGCAATCACCATACTCATCTTAATCCGAGTCTAGGTCAATGTTCACGAAGTCATGGAGATGTTGCTGTAGCATCATCCTATTACTTAGCTCGTCCCTCGATACAGGTTTCCTTACACATAAGGTAGCACAGAGGCCACATATCGCAGGAGCCCACTGTATGCATAGACAGAACAGGAAAAGAATGGCTAAGATCATTCCAATGACCATCAGAACTTTCCAACCCCAGGCAGATATCAATTCCCAGAACCATCCCATCAGTGACCAATCTCCCTTATCCACGTGTATGGCTTCAGATATTTTATGGAGTTTGGAGATGGCTTGATACACTGTTGGAGCATTATCTGGTATGAAAATGCAGCAACTGGATTGGATGACCTTGCATACCCCACCGCGGTCTGCAAGAATAACGTCTAGGACCATGCGGTTCTGCAAAGTCATAAGGCGATCCGCTTGGAGCTCAGCTGTCAAATTACTAAGGGCACCAGCCGTTACATTGACGGTGGATTCAACCACACGAGTCAGCTGTCTCAGGTTCCTACTATTGATCATAGGTCCCCAAAACGGCAGGAAACCCAAGAAGAAATCTCCTGCTTCCTGACCGGCAGTGTCCTCCTTACTAATCACGCCTCTCACAACTCTGGTCTTGTGATAGTCGGAGGCGGCAGTAAATGTCGGCGGTAGCAAGTTCGCAATATAACATGTGCCCGAGAAATCAGGGGGCAACCATGTATATGCTCGGTCATGACAGATGAAATATGTGCCCTTAGCAGCCAAAAACGCAGGGGAAAACTGTGACGGGAAAGTGTACGTTTCAGTACAGTCACTTCTTCCCAGTTGAGCCCTAGGGTTCTGACCATTACCCTGTAAGCAGAACCGACCCAGGTGGGGTACGACCCAGATTGGAGATGAGATTTTTCGCTGTCTTTCACCCAGACTAATACTATACCCCGTCGCGTTCCATCCTACATAAGGTCTCAGCTCTTCTTTGGGAATGGACGAGTATGCATTAATATCCCTACTCATATCGGCAACTCCTTTCACTAAGGCTTTATTATTTGTACCAGGTCTGATGGAACGCGGTTGGCGAGGGGAGTACGTATCTAGAGCATAGAGAAACATGGTCTGGAATACCCATGACGATCCATTGTAACTATATGGCAGCACCAGGTAGGGAATACCCTTGTTAGTGGTATGGGGCATTAACCCACAGACCCAGCAATTGGTCGTATTCATTACCAGTTGGTGCTGGTGCAAGAGTTGGATAAACGAGTTATTTACGAACTCTGATCGTCGGGTCTGTTCGTGCTCAGGCAAAGGGTGAAAAGAGTGAGAGGAGGCAGTAGAAAGAGATATAGGCTGTTGAGTGGGTGCAATGGGTTTTGGAGCAAAGGAAAACACACATCCTACAATAAACATCATGATACTACACAGTGTAACAAAGCACAAAAAGACAAAACATTTACTTTTTACAATTCTACACATCCTTGTTTGAGAGTTCATTTCCTCAATCGGTCTCTCCATCCTACAAAACTCCATCCTCTACTCGGGCCGCTCGCGGTGGATGAGTTTCTTCTGCTAAGGAGTACGCCTGTCAGTCCAGGGAAACGCCCTAGACCAACCAGAACCGTTGACCTAGCGTCTTCGGCTTGTACCCCAAAGTCTTGGCACCGCGACCCTGCGGCAGAACCCGGATGGTGGTTCGAAAAACAAAAATCAAGAAAGTCCTTCAGATGGGAGAGCAAAAAATGTCAAAAGGGAAATAATGAGGAAATCTTTATTTGTCCATGGGCCTAGGTCTCAAGTTATAGCGGAGACGGCCAGGTGCTGTTTGGTCTTGAAACAAAAGTTCAGGCTCAGTGGTGTCCAGTCGATTTGATGGCGGCACAGCTTCCTGCAGAATATTGTCACTCTCTTGGTCTGAAGCTGTGTCTCTTAAGCGGGCGTCACTGAATGGTACAAAGCGAGGTACAATGTCTGTCTCTGAGTCGGCGATACCCTCGTTGACCCACTGGTCATATGGCAGAGGCAAGGGAACTACCTTGCAGTGAGTACCATGAATCCAGTGCTTCTTCCCTTTCACTCGCACTGCTGATCTTGTCGAAAGAAGAACAAGATGGGGGCCGATCCAGCGAGGTTCGTCGTTGCCCTTACGCTGGAAATTCCGGACCAGGACCCACAAGCCAGGGTTGATGGGGTGTCCAGGAGGTTCAGAGGCTTGGGGAAGAGTATCATGTACCTGTTGGTGCAAAACACGCAGTTTAACAGTCAAATCATACAGGTAATCGAGCAGTACTGGATGCTCTATTTCACTGAACTTCGTAGGCCTTGGCACACCCCATACGTTGGCCGGGCGGCCAAAGACTACTTCATAAGGACTAAGTCCCACTCGTGAGTGTATCGTCATTCTGGTGGACAAGAGTGCTAGAGGCAGAGCGTCAGGCCATTTAAGACCAGTGCTCGCCTGGATTTTGGCCAACTTGAGCTTTAAGGCTCCATTGTAGCGTTCAACTAGTCCAGCTGATTGGGGGTGATTTGCAGCGTGGAATTTCTGCCTTATGCCTAAACCTTCACATACATTCTTCATCACTTTACCCACAAACTCACTTCCATTATCACACCACACCATTCTCGGCATTCCAAACCTGGGGAAAAACTCCTTCACAAGGGCTTTGGCTGTGGATAGGGCAGTGTTATCCTTCAGAGGATAAGCCTCTACCCATTTTGAGAAAGCACAAACAACCACTAGTACATATTTCAGGTTGTTGCATCTTTCCATGTGAATAAAGTCCAGCTGCAAAACTTCGAATGGACATGATGGGGGTGCAAAGTGACCAGCCGGAGTTGGGGTTCCCCTACCAGGGTTGTACTTCAAGCATACTATGCAATTCTTGACCACATTCTCTGCACACTTGGGAATCCCAACATTCTGCCATACTGGAGCCAACAACTTACAAATACCTTTCGTACTGATATGCGCCATTCCATGTGCCATAGTAACCACTGGAAGCACATATGCATCAGGCAACAACCATCGCCTATGTTCTGTCAGGTCAATCCAACAACCATTCTCATCCAACTTACCCATACTCTCTCTCCACTTGCTTAACTCTTCTTCTGTAGCTTCAGCCTGAAGCGACTTCACACTCTCTATTGTGTTCTCACACATTCCCACATTATTACCCCATCTTGCGGGGCCTGCAACATACATTCTAGTCTTCACATTCTGTGCTGTTTCTCTCGCGGTCTCATCAGCAAACGCATTCCCACGTCCAACATCATCTGTGACTTTCCTATGCGCACTGCATTTCATGATCGCAACTTGCAAAGGTAGGGTCAGTGACTCAAGGAGATCATTCACCAACTTGCCATTCTGAATTTTAGCTCCATGCGACGTCAGGAACCCACGCTCTTTCCGCAAACGCCCAAAATTATGAGCCACGCCAAAGGCGTACTGGCTATCTGTGTATATGTTCACTCTCATTCCTTCAGACAACACACATGCTCTCGTGAGGGCGATCAATTCTGCTGCTTGGGCCGAATTATGTGGCACTCGTGCAGTTTCCACGACCGTATGTAAAGTCGTGATAGCATATGCAGCAGTCGTGTCACCATTAGGGAGCTTGAAACATGACCCATCTACCCATAAAGTGCCATCACATTCAGTCAGGGGAGTATCTTTGAGATCTACTCTCCCTTTCGTCTCTTCTTCTGTCCTGAACAGACAGTCATGTTGCTCAATCTCATCTGAGTCTGCTGGAATCGGCAATAATGTGGCTGGATTCAGCGTATTGCATCTCTTTATGTGTATGTGATTAGCTAACAGTGTGAGTTCATACCCTGATAATCGCGCACTAGTCAAGTGTTGTGTCTTGGTTCTATTTAATAATGTGTCTACAGCGTGTGGAACCATGACAATCAATGTGTTGTCCATTACCAGACCAGCAGATTGTCGGATAGACATCGCTGCAGCAGCTGTCGCTCTCAGACAGCTTGGCAATGCCCTCGCTACAGGGTCCAAGGTGGATGAAAAATACGCGCATGGGCGCGGTCTGTCGCCAAAAGGCTGTGTTAACACTGACAACGCACATCCATCTTTCTCGTGAACATACAATGTAAAAGGCTTGCTATAGTCAGGGGTGCCCAACACAGGTGCTGAACACAACGCATTGCGCAATTCCACAAAACTTTTCTGGCACTCTTCAGACCATGGGATAGGATTCGGTGTGTCTTTGCATGTTAATGCTAATAAAGGTTTTGCCAATAAAGAAAAACTAGGGATCCAATGCCTACAGTATGAGGTGATTCCTAAGAAAGCACGCACTTCTCTCTGTGTCTTTGGCACACTCAACTGTGCAATGGCTTGAATTCTTTCTGGGGTCAGTCTCCTTCCCTCCTTCGATAAGAGATGACCTAAGTAGGTCACTTCTTGTCGACAATATTGCAGCTTAGAGAGAGACACCTTGTGATGGTAAGCGGATAAATGGCGCAACAGTGACAATGTGGCTTCTTTACAGATCTTTTCAGTATCTGCAGCGATCAGTAAATCGTCCACGTACTGGATCAGGATAGCGCCACTAGGTAAAACAAGTGCATCAAGCTGCGCTTTCAAAGCTTGACTGTATATGGATGGACTCTCGCAGTAGCCTTGGGGAGCGCGTTTGAAGCGGAAGCTTCGGCCTCCCAGACTAAAACCAAAAATGTCTCTGCTCTCTTCTGCAATTGGGATACTAAAGAAAGCATTCTTTAAATCGATCACTGAAAACCATGCAGCAGAGGCTGGAATCATCGTTAACAAGGCAGTTATATCAGGGACAACCGGAAACTGAGGCACAACAATCTTATTAACCTCTCTAAGATCAATCACAAATCTGTAAACAGGTGGCTGTGAAGGGTCCGTTCGTTTTAAGACAGGTAAAATCGGACTATTGCAAACGTTGCCTCTTGTTTCTTCAATCACACCCTTATTAATCAAGTCGCTAACAATGTCTAACAATGCTTTCTGGCCTTCATTAGAGATCTTGTACTGGGGAATACGTGGCAGTCTGACATTAGCCTTCAGAGTCACCACATATGGTGGTATTTCCAAGAGGCCCACATCATTGGGACCAGTAGCCCAAAGGGCATCCGGAAGGGATGACAATTCAGGTGGCATCGTGTTTTTAGACAAATACATTGGAGAAACCACTTGCTTGCCTAATGTAAGTTGTACTCCTGAAGGAGAACAATGCAGTGTAGCGTGCAATCTTTTCAACAAATCTAATCCCAGCAAATTCTCACCACAACCTGTTGTCAGGATCAGGGGCGCTTTCAGCTCGCAAGGTCCAACAGAAAGTGACATGGGACTGGAAATCAGGTTCCTAACTGGGGCGCCAGAAAAACCTACTGAAACATTTATATCGCCAGACAAAGGTGCGCCAGGGAGTTTGGAATGCATGATTGAACTCTTTGCAGCACCAGTGTCTAGCAGGAAAGGCTCCGTGACATTTGCTGTAGTCACATCAACATACGGTCCACTCTGATCCACTGGCACTGAAACAACTCCCTCTCTCTGTCTATGGCTGTCCTAGTAATCATTACTGTCTGCATCACCGTCCTCTGCATAATAATCATTATTATAATACTGGGCCGTATTGCTAATCGCATTAGCTTGCTGATCAAAGCTATTAATGGCGCTTTGGGGCGGAAGAGGACGCGCGTTTTGGGGTACACTTCCACGCCCTCTGCCTCTAGGAGCTTGCTGACCACCTCTACCTCTTGCGCCATACATATTACCGTTCCGTTGCATTAATTTAGGACAACTATATTTAAAATGACCTTCCTCTTTGCAGTATGAACATTGGTTGGGACCTACAGGGACACGTGGTTGATAATACCCATTCATTTGCTGATTAGTCTGAAATTGTTGGGGTTGGTGATAGACACCTTGGGGTTGTCTATAATTATTACCGCCGCCACGTGGTGGATAGGCCTGCTGTAAAAGGACCTTTGTCTTTAGTTCCTTCGTTTTCTTCTCCGTTCTATCTTTCTCGTCTTTATCTCTGTTTTCATAATACTGTGCAGTAGCCAGTATTTGCGCTGAAGAAGAAACGGCCCAAGAACTCTCTGAATCTTTCAACTTTTTACACAGGTCAGGGAGTAAATTCTGCACAAACTTATCCACAAACAACCGTTGGCCACCCTCAGTACTCATATCTTGCCCACTGTGGTCAATAAACGTTTCCTCAAACCTAGTAAAGAAGTCTGACACTGTCTCATCTTTCTTTTGCTTACATGCAGATAACTTGTCCCAATTTACGCGCATCGCAGGCATTAGTGTCTTCATATACGTGATGATTCTACCAGGCAATTCAGCTACTAAAGGTTCTGGTTTCGCACCACCCGTTTGTCTAGCATCAGCAGCAACAATGTTAGCCCATGTATCCCCTAGTTCTGCATCGTGATCTACATTACGAATTGATCCCCATAGAGGCTGTGGAACAACATTACCAAACAACATGTCTATGTCGGCCAGATTCATAATGCATGACCCTGCCGTCTGTGACAACTCTTTATAATAACCTGCTGGGTTTTTACGGGGATCAGGCAAGGACTGCTTAAGCGCTAACACCTCAGAGCGCTTCCATGGAACATGCACCCAAACACGTTGGAAATGCGCTGGCACAGCGGGGTTATTGCCGACAGCTGCAACTGCTTCTTTCCATACCGGGGGAACTTCTCTCATAGGGTATTGTCGCGCTTTTGCCTTTTTCCCCACAAGGACCTCGTGTTCAAACAATGACTGTTGGCAATCGTCATTCCTTAAGGACAATACAACCGCAACTGCTTTATCTACTTCGCGGTCCACAATTATACCAGTTCCAAAATCGAACCTCACTCTACACAATTCCTGCGGGTTCGGATTTCTACCACTATCCTCCAATTCTTCACAGAGAATTTCGCACATTTTCTCGAATACATATCTCTGTTTCGGGGCATCCCATTGATGGAAAGTGTTAACAACCGATTCCACATCATACAGTGAAGGAAAAACGATCCATCTACGCGCCATGTGATCTATTACCTTTTTCTCATCGGGGTTAGGCAATTGGCTGCGCAACTGCTTACGCTGTACACCAGGAGTTGCACCAGATGACCCAAAGAGAGGCGACATTAATGTAGTAACCACATTAGCTAAACGCTGTCGCGCTGAAGGAGAAGCTGAGGCGAGAACAGGGGGAAAAACAGAGGGAAGAAAAGAGGATGTAGAGACAGGTACTGGAGTGGTAGAAGGAAGAGTGTTAGGGGAGGCAGTTACTGGATTAAGCAAAGTCGCAGGAAGTGCGGGGGCAGTTGGAAGCACAACTGACGGCGCTTGAGAGGGCTGCGCTACAGGAATAGGAACTGGTTGCAAAGCAACTGACGGTTGCGGCAAGGCTTGCAGTATATGCACTGGAGGTGGCATATTTACAAGCTGGGGAGGCGCCGTGGCAGTTTGAGCATACGGGGGTGGCGAACTCAACAAATGCGACATTAAGGGATCTTTCTCCTTTTCTTCTGACTCATCCTGCTTAGAATGTGGCAAAGCTGGGTAACATTTGTCAATCCCTAACTTACGCTGCCTGTGCAATTGCTCATTCATTTGCTCCTCTTCATTATCTTTAAATTGTACAGCTGCTTGCATTACTGACATACCTCTCTCTCTCTTATTCTTTTTCACTAGCTTAATTTCCTTCTGTTTGGCTTCCTTTCGCCATAAGCGGAAAGAGTCAAACATCGCCGGCCGGGCTTTCTTCTTAAACAATTTAATTTCCAGATTATCTAAAATATCGGTATCAAAACTACCATTTTGGGGCCATTTTAAAACACCGTCTTTCCTGGTGTAGTGGATCCACACTTCGTTATATGCAATGGGGCCTACGCCATGTTTCACATAGAGCTCATAAGTTGGAGTTCCAACCGGAGGAACCGGACATGATTCTTCCAGCTGGAAATCTTTTCCACAACCCAAACAGAATAATCTACCAAATAGTCCAGAACCAGGCATCTTCGCTCACTAGTCTAGATCCAAACGTCAAAGGATTATCGATTACGATATTCTCGTGAATACACGAGTCCTCTGGCTTTGGGGTTTGCAAACACCAAATCACCAATTACCAAATCAAATCAAACGATCCCGAGGGATACCAAAACAAATGGGAGACGCTCCACTTATACTTAACTGAATATTGCTGATCGATGACGTCACCAGAAGACTCTCTCGATTGTTTCGCTCTCTCAAACTCGTCAAGGGTCCAAAACATGTCGATTAATCAGGGCAGCAGTCCTTCGTAGCTGTCGGGACGCGGAGAACCTCGCAGAAAAGACTTTCGGACCACGTCGACATGCAGGGGTCGATGAAGTGGCGGCCTTCCTCCGGAATTTCCACACGAAGCTCCTCACGAACCTCTGGCTTGGACTGGTACCGCTGAAATCGGCCCGAGTTGGGCGCCAAACTGAAGTACTGGGTATTTTAGACCCAGCGGTGCAGGGGCACACACCCTATGACTTCGGGGTTTCACCCTGTTCCGGACCTACAGAAACACAGAGTCTTCTGGGTGAAGTCAAAGATTCGTTTATTGGCTGCAGACCAATGACAGGTATCCTAGAAGTACAACAGCGTGTATGTTCTCAGGAGACTGCTGAAAATCATAGGAACGGACTTCTCCTTAAGTACAAAATATCATGCTCCAGGCATACATTCCTTGGTTTACGATATGGTCATATAAAGGTATACATTACAAACGAAAAAGCAGAGTCATGATGACCATCCCACATTCCAGTTCGGCCAGCCCACAATGATTTACACAGGAAGGTTCAGATCCCATGTTTGAAGTAAATAGACCCCCCAATAAATATAAGCATCTCCTGTTTTGAGAAACAAGTCATAAAGCAAGAACAAGCAGGTGTGGAAGAGATTAGCCGGGGGATTGTGTAGAATGAAAGGGTTTTATGACGGGTCAAGCCCTGATACGAATCACAGGTGGAAGGAGGAAGGGGAGCTCGTGAGACCGGTTTGACCCGGGGCAGCAGAGCCAGCTGCCCAGGTCACAGGGAAGTCAGAGGGAAAGCCCGTGTACTGTGAGGCCCGTATTAACTCCATCATAGCCTATGTGAGGGCAATGACAAGATGGCCACTGCTTCCAAAATGGAACCCGCGTAGTTGAGCAGAATATGTGTACACAGTGCATTCGTAGCTGGAACGGCACATAAAGCACTCGTACGTGCCGCATTTACCATTTGCGGTTCGCTAATACCAAAATAGACAGAGGTAGGGCCCTGTCCCCTACGCGGTTCCGAGTACCAAAGTACGACACTTGAACCGGCCGGGGAAGCCGGTGGGGCTGGGCCCCGTGATGAGTAGAGGTCCGAGGGCAGAAGATCCGTCGGGAGACGGGGTACGGGTGCTTTTCGTGGGTTATGCCTGGTGGGCCGGAGCTCGGGCCCTGTCGTGCGGGGAGGGAACAAGCCCTTCGTGTGGCCTGTCCAACAGGTCTTGCATCTGACCCTCCTGAATGCTCCACTCTCGGGGGCAATGCTTACCATGCTCTTGCATCTGACCTTCCTGAATGCTTCCCTTTCAGGGCAATGCTAACGTTGCACTTGCATCGGACCCTCCTGAATACTCTCCTCTCGAGGGCAGTGCCTACTGTGGTCTTGCATCTGGCCCTTCTGAATGCTCCCCTCTCGGGGGCAGTGCCGACTGTAGTCCTGCATCTGACCCTCCTTAATGCTCCCCTCTCTGGGGTAATGCTTACCGTACTCTTGCATCTGACCCTCCTTAATGCTCCCCTCTCGGGGCAATGCTTACCGTACTCTTGCACCTGACCCTCCTGAATGCTCCCTTCCCGGGGGCAATGCTTACGTTGCTGTTGCATCTGACCCTCCTGAATGCTCCCCTCTCGGCGGCAGTGTCTAATGTGCTCTTGCGTTTGATTGTACTGACTGCTCCCCTCTCGGGGGCAATGCTTACGTTGCTCCTGCATCTAACCCTCCTAAATGCTCCCCTCTCAGGGGCAATGCTTACGTTGCTCTTGCATCTGACCCTCCTGAATGCTCCCCTCTCAGGTGCAATGTTTACTGTGCTCTTGCGTCTGATCCTACTGACTGTGTCCCTGTCAGGGGCAATGCCTACTGTGATTTTGCATCTGATCCTACTGACTGTGCCGCTCTCGGGGGCAATGCTTACCCTGCTCTTACATCTGTCCCTCCTGAATGCTCCCCTCTCGGCGGCAATGCTTACGTTGCTCTTGCATCTGACCCTCCTGAATGCTCCCCTCTCGGGGGCAAATTTTTACCATGCTCTTGCGTCTGACCCTCCTGAATGCTCCCCTCTCGGGGGCAATGCTTACTGTGCTTTTGCATCTGACCCTCCTGAATGCTCCCCTCTCGGGGGCAATGCTTTCCGTGCTCTTGCATCTGACCCTCCTGAATGCTCCCCTCTCGAGGGCAATGCTTACGTTGTTCTTGCATCTGACACTCCTGAATGCTCCCCTCTCGGGGGCAATGCTTATGTTGCTCTTGCATCTGACCCTCCTGAATGCTCCCCTCTCAGGGGCAATGCTTACCGTGCTCTTGCGTCTGACCCTCCTGAATGCTCCCCTCTCGGGGGCAGTGCCTACTGTGGTCTTGCATCTGACCCTCCTGAATGCTCCACTCTCGATGGGCAATGCTTACCATGCTCTTGCATCTGACCTTCCTGAATGCTTCCCTCTCGGGGCAATGCTTACGTTGCTCTTGCATCTGACCCTCCTGAATACTCTCCTCTCGAGGGCAGTGCCTACTGTGGTCTTGCATCTGACCCTCCTGAATACTCTCCTCTCGAGGGCAGTGCCTACTGTGGTCTTGCATCTGGCCCTTCTGAATGCTCCCCTCTCGGGGGCAGTGCCTACTGTCGTCTTGCATCTGACCCTCCTTAATGCTCCCCTCTCTGGGGTAATGCTTACCGTACTCTTGCATCTGACCCTCCTTAATGCTCCCCTCTCGGGGCAATGATTACCGTACTCTTGCATCTAACCCTCCTGAATGCTCCCTTCTCGGGGGCAATGATTACGTTGCTGTTGCATCTGACCCTCCTGAATGCTCCTCTCTCGGGGGCCGCATCTAATGTGCTCTTGCGTTTGATTGTACTGACTGCTCCCCTCTAGGAGGCAATGCACCGTGCTCTTGCATCTGACCCTACTGAGTGCTCCCTTCTCAGGGGCAATGCTTACCGTGCTCTTGCATTTGACCTTCCTGAATGCTGCCCTCTCGGGGCAATGCTGACGTTGCTCTTGCATCTGACCCTCCTGAATGCTCCCCTCTCGGGGGCAATCCTTTCCGTGCTCTTGCATCTGACCCTCCTGAATGCTCCCCTCTTGAGGGCAATGCTTACGTTGTTCTTGCATCTGACCCTCCTGAATGCTCCCCTCTCGAGGGCAATGCTCATGTTGCTCTTGCATCTGACCCTCCTGAATGCTCCCCTCTCAGGGGCAATGCTTACCGTGCTCTTGCGTCTGACCCTCCTGAATGCTCCCCTCTCGGGGGCAGTGCCTACTGTGGTCTTGCATCTGACCCTCCTGAATGCTCCACTCTCGATGGGCAATGCTTACCGTGCTCTTGCATCTGACCTTCCTGAATGCTTCCCTCTCGGGGCAATGCTTACGTTGCTCTTGCATCTGACCCTCCTGAATACTCTCCTCTCGAAGGTCAGTGCCTACTGTGGTCTTGCATCTGACCCTCCTGAATACTCTCCTCTCAAGGGCAGTACCTACTGTGGTCTTGCATCTGGCCCTTCTGAATGCTCCCCTCTTGGGGGCAGTGCCTACTGTGGTCTTGCATCTGACCCTCCTTAATGCTCCCCTCTCTGGGGTAATGCTTACCGTACTCTTGCATCTGACCCTCCTTAATGCTCCCCTCTCGGGGCAATGCTTACCGTACTCTTGCACCTGACCCTCCTGAATGCTCCCTTCTCGGGGGCAATGCTTACGTTGCTGTTGTATCTGACCCTCCTGAATGCTCCCCTCTCGGGGGCCGTGTCTAATGTGCTCTTGCGTTTGATTGTACTGACTGCTCCCCTCTAGGAGGCAATGCACTGTGCTCTTGCAACTGACCCTACTGAGTGCTCCCTTCTCCGGGGCAATGCTTACGTTGCTCTTGCATCTGACGCTTCTGAATGCTCCCCTCTCGGGGGCTGTGTCTAATGTGCTCTTGCATCTGACCCTCCTGAATGCTCCCCTCTCGGGGGCCATGCTTACTGTGCTTTTGCATCTGACCCTCCTGAATGCTCCCCTCTCGGTGGCAATGCTTACCATGCTCTTACATCTGACCCTTCTGAATGCTCCCCTCTCGGAGGCAATGCTTACCATGCTCTTGCATCTGACCCTTCTGAATGCTCCCCTCTCGGGGGCAATGCTTACGTTGATCTTGCATCTGACCCTCCTGAATGCTCCCCTCTCGGGGGCAATCCTTACCGTGCTTTTGCATCTGACCCTCCTGAATGCTCCCCTCTCGGTGGCAATGCTTACCATGCTCTTACATCTGACCCTTCTGAATGCTCCCCTCTCGGGGGCAATGCTTACGTTGCTCTTGCATCTGACCCTCCTGAATGCTCCCCTCTCGGGGGCAATGCTTACCGTGCTCTTGCATCTGACCCTCCTGAAAGCTCCCCTTTAGGGAACAATGCTTACCGTGCTCTTGCGTCTGACCCTCCTGAATGCTCCACTCTCGGGTGCAATGCTTTCTCTGGGTCTTGTGTACTATTGAACTCCAGCTGAAGAACAAAGTGACTCCCTTTGTACACTTGACTCTGCAAGGACAGTGTGTTGAAACAGCTCTACAAGGGCAGTGTGCTGACACTTGTCTTTTCAAGGGCAGTGTGTTGACTCCACAAGGGCAGTTTGTTGACTCCACAAGGGCAGTGTGTTGACACTTGACTCTACAAGGGCAGTGTGTTCATTCTACAAGGGCTGCTTATTGACTCCACAAGGACAGTGTGTTGACACTTGACTCTACAAGGGCAGTGTGTTCATTCTACAAGGGCTGCTTATTGACTCCACAAGGACAGTGTGTTGACACTTGACTCTACAAGGGCAGTGTGTTGACACTTTACTCTACAAGGGCAGTGTGTTGATTCTACAAGGGCAGCGTGTTGACTCTACAAGGGCAGTGTGTTGACACTTGACTCCACAAGGGCAGTGTGTTGACACTTTAATCTACAGGGGCAGTATGTTGTGAGCTTCCCCCAAGGTGAGGGAGAGTCTAGAACTCAGACTGTTTGCTATGAGTATTTACCCTATAATCTCCAGTGGGGGCTGCACATGTAACTAGGGCACTGAATGTTAAACAGAACATGCATGTTCTTGCCCCTGCTGGGCCGAGACACTGCCCCTGATACTACGAACATCACAGAGCTCTGTGGCCACTTCTGGCTTCCTTCATCCAAAGGCCAAGGGCTCCCCTGTCCTGGGCAGGTTCCCAAACTTCCGGATCTGCCATGCATTAACAAGCCTGCCTAGTTCTAACTTTGAGGCTACCTGGAATCTGCTAGTTGGGGCTACGAGCACTGGTTCTAGTTCAAGAAAAAACAATTTGATCCGGAAGTAGCCTCAGGTCCTGGTTTAAAGCAAGTGGACTGCTGATGCTGGAGTGTGGCCAGCACCAACATTTCTTCCACCATGGACAGCAAGCTTCACTGGAGAGGCACACATTGACTCTCCAGTTGGGACTAGAGAACTGGGTAAGCCCTGAGTTTGACTTCATATATGACATCTCCAGAACTAAAGCATTAAGAGACAAAGCTCCTACAGGTCTAGAGTCCGGGGTCATGGCTGCAGCCACTGGGACTGGACTCAAATGTGCCGGTTACAGAGATGAAACCTCAATGCCCCTTCTGGCTGTCAAGGGTTGGCTACCAATGGTCCGGATGATGTCAGCGCATGGTCCCTGGTGGCTCATGTTTACTTTATAGATGACACAGTTAACCAGTCCTAGATGCTTCCTTGGTCCTCGACAACCTGGCTTTGTACATCCTTCTTGGGTTAGTTCTGGCCAGCTGGGCCGCCAGGTCCTCTCCGCTGTGGGGGGACTCCCTTGATTCACCCTCCATGCAGGTTCATTCAGCTAGGCCTTCCTCTTTGTCCACCAGGTCTGGGTTCTGCACCTCTCAGCCTCTCCTCCTCTCCAAAAGTGGACACAGTTACAGTTTTTTGATTCATTCAGGACATCTGACCCTCCTGAATGCTCCCCTCTCGGGGGACAATGCTTACCGTGCTCTTGCGTCTGACCCTCCTGAATGCTCCCCTCTCGGGGGACAATGCTTACCGTGCTCTTGCATCTGACCCTCCTGAATGCTCCCCTCTCGGGGGACAATGCTTACCGTGCTCTTGCGTCTGACCCTCCTGAATGCTCCCCTCTCGGGTGCAATGCTTACCCTGCTCTTGCATCTGACCCTCCTGAATGCTCCCCTCTCGGGGGCAATGCTTACCCTGCTCTTGCATCTGACCCTCCTGAATGCTCCCCTCTCGGGGGCAATGCTTACCGTGCTCTTGCGTCTGACCCTCCTGAATGCTCCCCTCTCGGGGGCAATGCTTACGTTGCTCTTGCATCTGACCCTCCTGAATGCTCCCCTCTCGGGGGCCGTGTCTACTGTGCTCTTGCGTTTGATTGTACTGACTGCTCCCCTCTCGAAGCAATGCTAACCGTGCTCTGTTTTTGTTGCAGAAACTGGTTTAAGGATAAGATTCACAAAGCGAAAGAAGCTCTGAACCTCAAGTCCAAGTAGAGACCCTGGAGCTCCAGCAGACCTGCAGTGCACCCTCTGAAGCGCTAGATGGCGCCAGAGGACTGAAGGATAGCACAGATGCTCAGATACCGGACTTTTAACCTTATGTATTCCAGTAGAATCTTTAATGTTTAGATACATATTAAACTTGCAAATATTCCCAATAGCTTTTCTTCTTTTTGTTTGTGCGCTTGGCCTTTCCTCAGGGCTTGGGGTGGGCAGTGGTTATTGGGCAGTATCACTGGTGGGCAGTGGCTATTGGGCAGTATATTTGATGGGCAATGCCGCTTACTACCACTGCCCCAGGGTCTTATGTACTATTGAACTCCAGCTGAAGAACAAAGTGACTCCCTTTGTACACTTGACTCTGCAAGGACATTGTGTTGAAACCACAAGGGCAGTGTGCTGACACTTGTCTTTTCAAGAGCAGTGTGCTGATACTACAAGGGCAGTGTGTTGACTCCACAAGGGCAGTGTGTTGACTCCACAAGGGCAGTGTGTTGACCCTTGACTCCACAAGGGCAGTGAGCTGACACTTGTCTTTTCAAGGGCAGTGTGTTGATACTACAAGGGCAGTGTGTTGAAACTTGACTCCACAAGGGCAGTCAGGTGGCCCTTCAGCCTCCCTGTCCCTTGTTCATGACATGGCAGGTGGAGGTTCTGTGCCTCTCGCTCCCTTGTTCTAGACATGGCAGGTGGCCCTCCCGTGCCTCTTGGTCCCTTCTTCATGACATGGCAGGTGGCCCTTCTGTGCCTCCCGGTCCCTTGTTCATAACATGGCAGGTGGACCTTCTGTGCCTCCTAGTCCATTGTTCATGACTTGGCAGGTGGCCCTCTGTGCCTCGTGGTCCCTTCATCATGACTTGGCAGGTGGCTCTTCTGTGCCTTCTGGTCCCTTCATCATGACATGGCAGGGGGCCCTTCTGTGCCTCCTCGTCTCATGTTCATGACATGGCAGGGCCACTCTGTGCCTCCCAGTCCCTTGTTCATAACATGGCAGGTGGCCCTTCTGTACCTCCTTGTCTCATGTTCATGACGTGGCAGGTGGCCCTTCTGTGCCTCCTGGTCCCTTGTTCATGACATGGCAATGGGTCACTTCTGTGCCTCCTGGTCCCTTCTTCATGACATGACAGGTGGCCCTCCTGTGCCTTATGGTCCCTTGTTCATGGCATGGCAGGTGGACCTTCTTTGCCTCCCGGTCCCTTGTTCATAACATGGCAGGTGGCCCTTCTGTACCTCCTTGTCTCATGTTCATGACGTGGCAGGTGGCTCTTCTGTGCCTTCTGGTCCCTTCGTCATGACATGGCAGGTGGACCTTCTGTACCTCCTGGTACCTTCTTCATGACATGGCAGGTGGCTCTTCTGCACTTCCTGGTCTCTTCTTCATGACATGGCAGGTGGAGGTTCTGTGCCTCCTGGTCCACTCTTTATGACATGGAAGGTGGCCCTTCAGCCTCCCTGTCCCTTCATCATGACATGGCAGGTGGAGGTTCTGTGCCTCTCA
The DNA here is from genome assembly GCF_964204655.1 of Triturus cristatus. Classification (NCBI taxonomy): domain Eukaryota; kingdom Metazoa; phylum Chordata; class Amphibia; order Caudata; family Salamandridae; genus Triturus; species Triturus cristatus. Next base: position 6,595,697 of record NC_140590.1, on the reverse strand, counting down.
CTCCCTTGTTCTGGACATGGCAGGTGGCCCTCCTGTGCCTCTTGGTCTATTGTTCATGACATGGCAGGTGGAGGTTCTGTGCCTCTCACTCCCTTGTTCTAGACATGGCAGGTGGCCCTCCCGTGCCTCTTGGTCCCTTCTTCATGACATGGCAGGTGGCCCTTCTGAGCCACCTGGTCTATTGTTCATGGCAGGTGGCCCTCCTCAGCATCCTCTTCCCTTGTTCATGACATGGAAGGTGGACCGTCTGTGTCATCTGGTGCCTTCTTCATGACATGGCAGGTTGCCCTTGATGTGAAAACAAATAGGTATGCAGTTCCTAAAAGTGACGCAGGGTGTGGTAGTATAACTAGACGATACCAAGGTGACAATGTGAGGGTGATACAGTGCGCAGGAGAGAAAATCGCTCCTTCTGGAAAAGAAGACCCTCACACACCCAACAAGCTTCATCACCGGGTCTTGCTCCTTATCGGGCCGGCGGTGCAATGCCCGATCAGGCACCCAAATGGGGCCTTCCTAACGGAGATCTTTATTTCCAATGCCGATGATTGAGGTGTGTAAGGGGTTGCTTCTGCTAGTTGGTGTAGGTGCATGTGAGGTGTGAGGTGAGTGAACTAAAACAGGGATAGGTGATCCACTTCAAACTATTTTAATAAAGCATGGTCACCATCCTGATTAAAAACAAAGTGAAACGCACATCTCTCTCCTTTAGGTGTGTGAGTCAATGTGCTAAAAAGGTCAACATGTTTCTTGCCTGGTAATTTAATAATTGGCAATTCTTCAGGACCAACAAAATGATGAGGCTACCTACACTTTTTTGGTGGTGGTCACAACCTCTAGGAGCTATCAATGGTGGCCACACGTACAGCACCCTAAAAATGTGTGGTACCATGGTTAAATAACACAACCTGCGAAAAAAGAAAGAAGAAATTACAAGTACAGCAATCAAGGTAGCATTACACTAAAAACAATCCGAGATATCAGGGTTGTTGTAGATAAGTGGGAATGTCAATGTAACCGTGACATGCATCGATTGTGAGCAAACGTGTGCAGGACATACTTCGAAACAGCAGCAGTAAAACATACATATCATTGTACTGGACACCCCAGAGTTAGCTGCGCAAAATGAACAGGAGTAGTGTAAGGAAACTCACCCTCATAGGCTGTGTTGAATTCGAGGCCAGGGTGGGAGAGCACTAAATTTATAGTGTCCTAGGATATAGAAGGCAGAAAAACAAACGAGAAGGTAAAAAGGACAACATACCAGGAATATTGTAAAACTGCGTTGCGTTGAGCCACAGAGTATACTGGAGTTCTTGTTAACGACAAGAACGTCATATGCAGCTATGGAAGAGCCTCGTAGGGAGTGACAAATAATGTAATGCCAACCAGAGGTTATATGCACACCACTGTCTTAGCCACTGGTTCCCCGAATAGGCTGGAAAACCTGTATTGTGTCGCAAGACTCCCCGTAAACAATCTATCAGGCTCAATGATGTATTTATATGGGAGATATAACGTAGAAAGAAGCTGGGACGCTGAATGTACATCATGTAGCGCATCAAAACTCGTCAGATTAGTAAGGCAAAAGTAGCGTAGAAGGACGCTGGGACGCTGAAGGTAAAACATTTAACGCGTCACGACGTGTCCCCGGAGCTACATGCTGATGCTTGTCCATTGTTTGTGAGAACAATAAAGTATACGGAGGCCGACAAAATATCATTAAATAATGCAGCCAAGCCCTTGTAATGGGGGTGGGGGTGGCGAGGTGCAAGTACTTACGATTCCATAGTAGGAAGAGCTCCGCAAACCTAAACCTCACCAACCACTGGAGTAAGGTTCTCGGGCACCCGACTCTCGTCCCAGTTAAAAGAGCTTGTCGGCGGGATGCGAGGGGGAATGGGGCAGGACTTCCGGTGTGAAAGGACATGTTATGAAAACAAAACAACTAAACCGCTAACCTCGCTGTGTAAAGGTAGGGGAGAACGCGGCCGTTGTTGCCATGGTACCCAACGCAAGGGAATAATACTCGCAGTCGCATGAGCAATTAGAAAGAAGACGAGACATGCGAGGTCATCCATTTGGACGCGGGATGGAAGAATAAGGGTCAGAAATTGACCCACTATGTTCAGGGGGCCGGGCGAAAAAGGGGTAAATGCCTCCGCAAATGGAAGAGTCCACACAGCAAGGAAAATAAAGAGGATAAAAGATAAAAAGGGGATAAATGGACTCGAGAGAGTAGGGAAAGATCAAAGTGTTTCCCACAGGGATGCTAAACAAAAGGGGTCTTAGTATCATGACTAGGCTCAACTAAGCTGGGAATGATGAAATCAGAAGGGCAATCTAAGTAAGCATACTCCAAGGAATCTCCTCATTAAGACCAGTTGTGTCCGTAGCCAATCGTAGGACCCAACGCTGTTCAAGTCTAAAAAGGGCTTGCTTTGACATGTAGGGATTGGATTCTAGAACAACCCATTGGAAAGAAGTAGGCGCATGTCGTTACGAGTGATAATGGGTCGTCATCTTAGTGTGTGTTTTTGCGCATCTGAAATTGCTTTTGTGTTCCAGCATGCGAGTCTTGACTGAACGCGTTGTCATACCTCTGTATGGTAGACCACACGGGCATGTCCTCATGTAGATGCAGTTAGATGAATTGCAATTAGTGTGTTTGCAGATGGTCCAGGTCGTCCCATTAGGGAATTTCAATTTTTTGCTAATCCTAGTTTGAGGACACATAGAACAGGACCCACAGGGATAGTGGCCCTTAACAGGAGGTAGATCCCGCAACATTCTTTGTGATCTGGTTGTTTGTTTCTTAGGTCTAGTGTGTGTGAGAAGTTGGCCTGATGTATGATGTCACTAGTTATAGTGTACACCTTATATCAGTCCAAATACCCTTATGGTGATTGGTTGTAAAGTCAACCTTATAGACCAGCTATCCTAGTGGTAGCATGGACAAGAGCAGTCTTAGGCTAAACTCTGAATGGCATGTGAAGCCAGCTGTGATACCATATATAATCACTTGAATACCAAATGAAAGGACACCACAACAGATATATATATAAAATAAAGTGTATTTATTCTAAGCAAACCCTCAGCACTCTTTATGAGTTTAGAGGTAAGTACAACACAGTCTTATTAATGCATACAGTAAGTCACACAGGTAAGTAATACAGTTAGGCCCTAGGGGCCACGCAAACCATATACTAAGTAAGTGGTATAAGAACCACTGTCACGGAAATAGAATAGGCCTAGGCCTAGGGAATCGCTGGGGCTACACTACACTAGCGTTAGTTAGGAAGTGGGAGGCCCACGGGATTCGTGTGCAGAGTGGAAACACTCCCGCGTAATGCGTACAAGTCAATAGCAATAGTACAGTTTAGAAAACGGTAGATTTAGGACACTTCCGGAGTAGCTAGGAAGTTGAGACTTGAAAACTAGACACTAGGATAGTCACTATCCTGATGAGCACCGGAGTACCCAAGGTACCTAGCCCACAGGCTGTGGGTGCATAGGGGTGAAGATGCGTCGTTTTCGTCGTCGACTCCTATGGATGCCTGAAGAAAGATGCTGACAGGCAGTCAGTGAAGAGTGTCCGGTGGATCCCAAGGCTGGGATCAAGAAGAAAGGAAACCTGCAAGCAGAAGGGACAGAGTCAAGGTCACTAGCCAGTGACCACGTGGAACCAGGAAGGAACCAGGCGATGTCGTGAAGATTGCAGGTGAAGGTGAAGCTTGTCGCTGCAGCCAGGAGGACCAGGAAGCGTCGAGGACGACCAGGACCAGGAGGCGAGCTGTCCCACGAAGGCTCTTGCTGTCGGCGGCGTCGAAGTTGGACTAGGACTCACCAAGCCTTGGCAAGCGGAACCCACGAAGAACGGAGGACTTGCTTCTGGTGCAGACCAGGAAGGTCTGGGGTGCTTCTTCTTTGCAGAGAAGCGGGAGCCAGTCTGGAGGAGCCAAACCAGCGCAGAAGATTTCAGGGTGCGTCGTCACAAAGGCCACTAGCCAGCGGGCAAGCAGGAAAATGCTGAAGGGCCCCACGCAGGACTCGTGGAGTGTGGGGGGCTGATCTTCGGTGCAGATGGTGCTTGGGGTTGGGGCTTCTCAATCCCCGGTGCACAACTTCGAGGGTACCTCAGAAGCTGCGCTTTAAGTTACTAGCCACTTTTTCCAGGTAGCCGGTCCCACGTCGCTCGTCACCTCCACGGATCTCAGCTCTGCTGTAGATGTGGATCAGGGTCGGAGAAGTCTGGAAGTCAAGGCTCTGGTCGGGCTCTGCAGTCGGTTCCTCGTAGAACGTGGGCAAAGCAAAGGGTAGTCTCTTGATGGTGCCTGTTTGCACAGGGTAGCCACTCCTTGGCTACAAGGGAGATTCTTCAGTCTTCTTCTTTCGTCGAATGTCGAAGGTCGAGAGTTTCTGTTCAGTTTTGCAGGTTCAGGATAATCTAAAGTCTTGAGGCCCAACTCCCACTCTTATACTAATCTGGGGGGCTGGGATACCTGCTAGGTCACGCCTTATGGGTGGGACCTGGGAGGGGGTGGTTACACCCACTTCCCTTTGTCCAGTTTCGCGCCAGAGCTGGGGCTGGAGTGCCCCAGCGCCGGTTTGAACTGGACTATGCAAGGAACACCTTGTGTGCCCCAGGCATGTCTCATTCCTTTCAGCCCACCCTGCCCCAATACACTAAAGGCTGTCTGGGGAGGTGCTAGCACCTCCCCAAGCAGGAAACCTATTGTCCAGGCCTCCCTGGCTGGGATCACTCCCAGCAGCAGGAGGTCAGACTTGTGTCTGTGGCAGCAGCATCCATTTTGTGATGCTGAGGCTTTGGTTAGAGTTAAACAGCAAAGTAGGATTTTAACATGTCTCTCCCTCTAGAAGGGAGGGATAATATCCTCATCACCAGAAATGGTATGGGGGTATTATTCCAAAGTGTTAGACACCTTACACAACATGTTTTGATAAAGCCAAACCATAGTTACCATAACCGTTTACGATTATAAGGCACTTTAAGAGTATATGGTAGGCTATATCATAGAACAGCTATAAGGACATGGTTCCGAAAGCTGCAGACAGGCTCAGCTCATGCTAGAGCACCATCTCACATGTTACCAAGCACTCTGCCTCCAGGATTGTTAAGGCCTGCCATAGGAGTGACTGATAGGTACACAGGTGTCTATATATAAGGTAGGTATAGGAATACTACACCTAAGCAAGGGGTGATTACACGACCTTGCCCCAGCTGAGTGATCAGCCAGTTGTGTCTGATTGGAAGGCCAGACCAGGGGTGGCATAATACATGCTGCAGCCCCTGGGAGGCCTAGGGTACACCTATGCCCTGGGTACCTAGGGTACACTGTACAGGGTCCAATAAGGTGATCCTTACCAATTGGTTATGTACCTAGGGTACATGGAGTCCATTTTACAGAGAGAGCAGACAGCCTGAGACCCTGAATGGCAGGATCTCAGGCCAACTAAGTCGAAAAACCAGCTAGACACTAGGCAAAAAGTTGGGGGTAACCATAGTCAGATATCCACCTTCCTACACAACCCCCCCCCAAACGAAAGGAGATAAGGCTGGCCTTGACAAGGTAAGCCTCTATTGCCTGAGTGGCCATATAAGGAAGAACCAGCACTGGCATGGTTACCCCCTGTCTCATGGTCCACTAAGCAATCCCTCATCCTAAAGATATCATAGGGTCTCCACCATAGGGAATCTCTACCTTTGGTGTGTCTTTGCAAAGTAAAAGGCTGGTGTTGAGATGGAGTACTGAAGTGAGTGTCCTCAAAGTGAGGCCTCAGCTTCCTCCAATCATCCTCCACCCTGGATGCCTTTCTTTCTCTAACTGAGTTGCACTGTGCTCTCAGGGTCAGCCTCTGGCTACCTAAAGCTGGAGGCTGGGTCCCTTTTGTGGGCTTACTGGAGGGACAGGTCAGGTTTGGGGTCCTAAGGTCCCATGTTTGCCTGTGCCCAACAGAATCCCTCTGGGGGAGGTCCCTAACTACCTGTGAAGGGGATCCCTCAGGAATGTTTTTACCCATCACCTGGCTAGGGCAACTAACCAGGCAATCCTCATTCTTTTGAAGGGGGGGTTCTTGTGGACAGGGGCCCTCTTGGGGTCCACTGGCCTCCCTGACCTCTGCAGCCCTGGGCTGACTGAGGCAGGGTAGAGAGAGGCAGGCTACCTGCACCACACTGGGTCCCACCTTGGAAGGGGCCACTGACATCAGAGGCTCTGCCAGGCCAGGCCTGGCTACCTCTGGGGCAGTTCCTTCACAAGGGGTGAGGTCAGATCCCTGAGGAGGCTGACCTTTTCCTAATGTCTGGGGAGAGGGAGACTTTTCTTCCTCCCCACTACTCTCTGTCTGTGTGGAGTGATCCATTGTTTCAGGCTTCACTACACCTATATCAGTCTGAGTGTGGGCTGAGACCATTACAGCCTTGCCAACCTTTTCAGGAAGGCACTCAGTTTGTGTTTGAGCTGTGACTGTCACAGCTCTGCCAGTCCCTACAGGGAAGTCTGTCTGTGCCTGGGCTGTGGCTACCACTGCCCTTCCAACCTTTTCAGGGAGGAAAGCTACTTGGACAGGGGTTGTGACTGGCACAACCCCACTACCCTTTTTGGAAAGGCCTACCATTTTGGAATGGGTGTCTTGTTCAACTCCAGCCCAAGCTGAGAGTTCTAAGTCATTCCCCAGCAAGCAGTCCACAGGCAAGGTTGGAGACACTGCCAGTGACCCCTCCCCAGCTGAGACATACTTCTGCCATGGGATGACTGTTTTGTTTGCCATCAATGTTAGTTACCTGGTATGAGAAACCAGGCAAAAGCTGCTCAGAGGGAACTAGCCTATGGGCCACCATAGTGATGCTAGCTCCAGTGTCTCTGTAGGCCTCAGCTTTTCTACCATTGATGTAGGGTTCCTGTCTGTACCTACCCAAAGTGTTGGGACAGGCAGTGAAGTTGGCAAACCCCATGCCACCATCACAGACAAGAGTAGCTGCTGTAGGGGAATTGGCTAAGCCAGGATCCCCCTGTGTTCCCCAAGAAAACCCAACCAAATTTTTGGGGGCACTCCCACCACCTGGGGGATTACTGCTGACAGTAATAGGTGGTGTGACAGGAGTAGTTGGAGGAACAGTTTTGTTTTTAGCCTGTGGGCAACTGCTGTCAGTTTTCCAATGCCCAGGTGTTTTACACACAAGGCAGTAAGGCTTTTTAACTGTGGTAGAGGAGGGAGCTTGGGACCCACCACCCTGTGTGGAGTTTTGGGGCCCTGAGGAAGATTTTTCTTTTGCTTTATCCCCACCCTTCTCTTGAGGCTTGGTGGTATCTTTCTTTTGGTCACCACCCTGATTTTTAGGCCTAATCCTGGTCCTGACCCATTTATCTGCCCTCTTTCCCAATTCTTGGGGAGAGGTCAAATCTGAGTCTACCAGGTGTTGATGGAGAAGCTGGTTCTGACAATTATTAAGGATCTGCTCCCTCATAATCAAGTTGTACAATCCTGTATAGTCCTGCACCTTGCTGCCATTTAACCAACCTTCCAAAGCCTTAGTGGCACAATCCACAAAATCAGACCAGTCCTGTGTCTGTGTCTTCTGGGTGTCTCTGAACAACAACCTATATTGCTCAGTGGGTAAGCCAAACCCATCTATCAGAGCACTCTTCAGGACTTTGTAATTGTTTGCATCCTCATCACTGACTGTGAGGAGCTTGTCTCTACCTTTGTCAGAAAAGGAGAGCCACAAGATAGCTGCCCACTGACTTTGGGGTACCTGCTGTACTTTGCAGGCCCTCTCCAAAGCAGTCATCCACTTGTGGATGTCATCCCCATTCTGATATGGGGGGACTATCTTGCTTAGGTTTCTATGGTCATAAGACCTATCCCTATCTCTAGGAATGTTGCTGCCACCAGTGGGTTCTGACCCACACAATTTTTGCTCTCTAGCCAGGGCAAGCTTCTCCTTGGCAAGGGCAATTTCTTCCCTCTGAATCCTCAGATTAGCTTCCCTCATTCTGGCTTTATGCTCCCTTCTCTCAGGTGAAGTCATTCCCCTGTGAGAGGAAGCATTAGAGATGCTAGAGACATGGGAGTGGATGGATTCCCTTGAAGGGGATCTGTCCCTCCTGCTTCTCTGTGAATGCCTACTTGTGGGTCTGTATGGGGGGACCCCATGCAAACTCCCATGTAAACTTAAGTTAGCCTGGCTAAGTCTCCTTACTTGGCTCTGGCTGTCTACCTCCCCATCTGAAGCCCCATCTGACTCCTCTGTGGTGGGTAGACCCTCCTCTGTGCCTAGGGCACCTTCCTGAGATGCCCTCTGAGCATCATACTCCTCTAGGAGTTGTTTTAACTGAAGGAGGGTAGGGTTTGCACCCTGTTTTATTCCTCTGGAGGTACACAACTGTCTCATCTCCTGGAATGTTAGGGTATCATATCTAGAGGGGGTCTTTTGCAGACCTGATCCTCCTGAGAGAGCATCTACTTGATCTACTCTCAGAGACATGATCTAGTGAGGGTGTGGTGTGTGCACCTACCTACACTAGTTGTATCTACTAAACCTTTCTAGTAGTTGTAGTCAGGGTGTGTTATTCCCTTCAACCTACAACTACAAAGTCCAGTAGGACTTAAGTATAATAATCTATGTTATATGTACCTAGACAATATCTGTGTGATCTTTCAATTTAGTATCTCAAGATTACAATGGTATTACAACAGCAAGCTCAGATCCCAACCGCTGCTCACCAATGTGAGAAGTTGGCCTGATGTATGATGTCACTAGTTATAGTGTACACCTTATATCAGTCCAAATACCCTTATGGTGATTGGTTGTAAAGTCAACCTTATAGACCAGCTATCCTAGTGGTAGCATGGACAAGAGCAGTCTTAGGCTAAACTCTGAATGGCATGTGAAGCCAGCTGTGATACCATATATAATCCCTTGAATACCAAATGAAAGGACACCACAACAGATATATATATAAAATAAAGTGTATTTATTCTAAGCAAACCCTCAGCACTCTTTATGAGTTTAGAGGTAAGTACAACACAGTCTTATTAATGCATACAGTAAGTCACACAGGTAAGTAATACAGTTAGGCCCTAGGGGCCACGCAAACCATATACTAAGTAAGTGGTATAAGAACCACTGTCACGGAAATAGAATAGGCCTAGGCCTAGGGAATCGCTGGGGCTACACTACACTAGCGTTAGTTAGGAAGTGGGAGGCCCACGGGATTCGTGTGCAGAGTGGAAACACTCACGCGTAATGCGTACAAGTCAATAGCAATAGTACAGTTTAGAAAACGGTAGATTTAGGACACTTCCGGAGTAGCTAGGAAGTTGAGACTTGAAAACTAGACACTAGGATAGTCACTATCCTGATGAGCACCGGAGTACCCAAGTTACCTAGCCCACAGGCTGTGGGTGCATAGGGGTGAAGATGCGTCGTTTTCGTCGTCGACTCCTATGGATGCCTGAAGAAAGATGCTGACAGGCAGTCAGTGAAGAGTGTCCGGTGGATCCCAAGGCTGGGATCAAGAAGAAAGGAAACCTGCAAGCAGAAGGGACAGAGTCAAGGTCACTAGCCAGTGACCACGTGGAACCAGGAAGGAACCAGGCGATGTCGTGAAGATTGCAGGTGAAGGTGAAGCTTGTCGCTGCAGCCAGGAGGACCAGGAAGCGTCGAGGACGACCAGGACCAGGAGGCGAGCTGTCCCACGAAGGCTCTTGCTGTCGGCGGCGTCGAAGTTGGACTAGGACTCACCAAGCCTTGGCAAGCGGAACCCACGAAGAACGGAGGACTTGCTTCTGGTGCAGACCAGGAAGGTCTGGGGTGCTTCTTCTTTGCAGAGAAGCGGGAGCCAGTCTGGAGGAGCCAAACCAGCGCAGAAGATTTCAGGGTGCGTCGTCACAAAGGCCACTAGCCAGCGGGCAAGCAGGAAAATGCTGAAGGGCCCCACGCAGGACTCGTGGAGTGTGGGGGGCTGATCTTCGGTGCAGATGGTGCTTGGGGTTGGGGCTTCTCAATCCCCGGTGCACAACTTCGAGGGTACCTCAGAAGCTGCGCTTTAAGTTACTAGCCACTTTTTCCAGGTAGCCGGTCCCACGTCGCTCGTCACCTCCACGGATCTCAGCTCTGCTGTAGATGTGGATCAGGGTCGGAGAAGTCTGGAAGTCAAGGCTCTGGTCGGGCTCTGCAGTCGGTTCCTCGTAGAACGTGGGCAAAGCAAAGGGTAGTCTCTTGATGGTGCCTGTTTGCACAGGGTAGCCACTCCTTGGCTACAAGGGAGATTCTTCAGTCTTCTTCTTTCGTCGAATGTCGAAGGTCGAGAGTTTCTGTTCAGTTTTGCAGGTTCAGGATAATCTAAAGTCTTGAGGCCCAACTCCCACTCTTATACTAATCTGGGGGGCTGGGATACCTGCTAGGTCACGCCTTATGGGTGGGACCTGGGAGGGGGTGGTTACACCCACTTCCCTTTGTCCAGTTTCGCGCCAGAGCTGGGGCTGGAGTGCCCCAGCGCCGGTTTGAACTGGACTATGCAAGGAACACCTTGTGTGCCCCAGGCATGTCTCATTCCTTTCAGCCCACCCTGCCCCAATACACTAAAGGCTGTCTGGGGAGGTGCTAGCACCTCCCCAAGCAGGAAACCTATTGTCCAGGCCTCCCTGGCTGGGATCACTCCCAGCAGCAGGAGGTCAGACTTGTGTCTGTGGCAGCAGCATCCATTTTGTGATGCTGAGGCTTTGGTTAGAGTTAAACAGCAAAGTAGGATTTTAACATGTCTCTCCCTCTAGAAGGGAGGGATAATATCCTCATCACCAGAAATGGTATGGGGGTATTATTCCAAAGTGTTAGACACCTTACACGACATGTTTTGATAAAGCCAAACCATAGTTACCATAACCGTTTAAGATTATAAGGCACTTTAAGAGTATATGGTAGGCTATATCATAGAACAGCTATAAGGACATGGTTCCGAAAGCTGCAGACAGGCTCAGCTCATGCTAGAGCACCATCTCACATGTTACCAAGCACTCTGCCTCCAGGATTGTTAAGGCCTGCCATAGGAGTGACTGATAGGTACACAGGTGTCTATATATAAGGTAGGTATAGGAATACTACACCTAAGCAAGGGGTGATTACACGACCTTGCCCCAGCTGAGTGATCAGCCAGTTGTGTCTGATTGGAAGGCCAGACCAGGGGTGGCATAATACATGCTGCAGCCCCTGGGAGGCCTAGGGTACACCTATGCCCTGGGTACCTAGGGTACACTGTACAGGGTCCAATAAGGTGATCCTTACCAATTGGTTATGTACCTAGGGTACATGGAGTCCATTTTACAGAGAGAGCAGACAGCCTGAGACCCTGAATGGCAGGATCTCAGGCCAACTAAGTCGAAAAACCAGCTAGACACTAGGCAAAAAGTTGGGGGTAACCATAGTCAGATATCCACCTTCCTACAGTGTGTATTAGAAAATCCTTGAGATTACTGGTGCGTTTAAATGCGAACCTGGGTGGTTCTAAATCCAAGTCACCAGTATTGAGAATCCCCCAATGTTTTTTTATAATGTTCCTAATCCTGTTGGAATCAGGGGTAAATGTAGTGACACAAGTAATGGACTGTTCAGGTTCTTTGATGTTAGTTTCTAATAGGCTCTCTCTGTTGTTATGTCTTGCTCGTTTACGTGCCCGTGAGACTATTTGTCTAGGATATTCTCGCTTAATCAGATCATTCATGAGGGTATCAGACTCCCTCTGGTAGTCTGCTAGCGAACTGCAGTTCCTTCTGATGCGCAAGAATTGCCCGAAGGGCAAATTCTCTCTCAATGACTTGGGGTGATGGCTGCTGAAAAGGAGAAGGCTGTTCCTATCTGTAGGTTTGCGGTACAGACTAGTGTTGATCTGTTCTCCTTCTAGACGGACAAGTAGATCAAGGAAAGGAACTTCTGTGTCAGAGATCGTGTGTGTAAATCTCAGATAGGGATTGAGGGTGTTGATCCAGGTACAGAATTCTGTACATCTTGCGTAATCTCCTCTCCAAAGGATCAAAATGTCATCGATAAATCTTTTCCAGAGCAGTACATTCACCAAGTAAGGGTTGGTAGTGAGGTTCCGTGAGGCTCGTAATGGCATTTTCGGGGTTGCTCGAATATGGACGAGTTTGGTATCTACGAACCGCAAATGACGAGTTTAGTGGGTGTATGTGTTTTCGCTACGCTACTATGTATGGTTCGTCTCATTCGCGGGTGTGTCCATCTGAACCATCGGGTTCCATTTTAGATGCGGCATCCATTTTGTCTCTTGCCCTCAAGTAGTCAGCGAATGGACACTGTCCGCTTCGTGACCCTGGGATTCCCAAGCCTTTGCGGAGGACACGTGTTCCTTTGAAGGTGTCTTTATGGTGAGGGGGATGACACGGCAAGGGCGGATGGCTCCGCTCGAGGCTCCTCTTGCCGTGTTAGTCTGTTGTTTCAGTCGTGCATGCATTAGGCACGAGTCCTTTGATCCTGCAATCAAGTTTCCGATATTGCTCTCTACACTCTTTTTCAATCTGTTGTGTGTAGGAGAGTAGGGTCTGCAATCCTATGATCACCCAGATTTTTTGCTTTTGCTTCATTGGTTTACGACTTTCCCTGGCTGTGGGCCTGCCAATCAGACCCACAGCCTAGCTGTTCTCTCTCGAAATTAACACATGTACATTAGGTGCATCCACTAATTGGAACTGGGCCGCCGTATCAGTCCCTGTATCAGCATACCACAGGTATCCAGGGCATCGGTGTACCCAGGGCCTACCAGGGGCTGCAGCATGTATTATGCCACCCCTGGATGGCCGTCCAAATCTGACACAACTGGCTGCGCGACAGCTGGGGCAAGGTGGTGTAATCACGCGTTGCTGTAGGTGTAGTATTCCTATACCTAACCCTAAAATGGACACATGGATTCCCGTCAGTCACTCCTATGGCAGGCCTTATCAATCCTGAGGGCAGAGTGCTGGGAATCATGTGGGATGGTGCTCTGGCGCGAGCTGAGCCCGTCGACGGCTTGCGGAACCAAGTCCTAATAGCCGTCCCATGGTGACGCGGGCCAACTACTTTAAAATGCATTATAATCCTTGCGGTTATTCGCTAACTTTGGCATCGCATCACCCACACATGTCGAGTAAGGTGTCATACGAATGGGAATACGAACCCCTCGCCAATTCTGGCGACGGGGTTAGCATTCCCCCCTTTTAGAGGGGCACGACATGGAAGTAACCTTGAACCCCGGTTAAAAGTTGACTCAAGCCTCAGCATCACAAAATGGATGCTGCCACCAGACACAAGTCTGACCTCCTGCTGCTGGGAGACCTTCCAGCGGAGGGAGCTTGGACAAAGGGTTTCCTGTCAAGGGCGGTGTTAGCACCATCCCAGACAGGGTTTGTGTATCCCAGGTAGGCAGGGCTGAAAGGAAGGTGATTGCAAGTGGCACCCCGGTGCTCACTGTGCATAGCCCGGCTCAAACCAGTTTCGGGGGCAACCCTGCCCCTGAGCTGGGGCGAAGCCGGACAAAGGATAGGGGTGTAACCACCCCCCTCCTGGCCCCACCCATAGGTAGGACCTAGTCACGGGCCAGCCCCTTTTCTTAGAATAAAGGTAGGAGCGAGTCCTCTTCCCAAATTTGAAAATTCTGAATCTTGAACTACTTTCCACGAAAGGAACTCTTGACTTTTTCTGAAGACTCTCCCTTGTGGCTAAGGAGTAGCCACCCTGCACCAGCAGGCACCACCTAAGCGCTTGCGGTTTGCTGTACGTCTCTCCTACGGATCAAGACTGCCCAGCTCGACGAGACCCAGGTTCCCTGCCATCTTTGACCTCTACCTACATCGTCAGCCCAGCTGAGAGTCGTAGGTGTGACGAGACCTGCGGGACCGGCCATCTTCAGAACCTGCACGACGCTTATCTAGCACGCCCACCGAGGGACCCTCGAGTGAGTGTAACTAGGGTTTGAGAAGCCCTAACCCTGAGCAGCTCCAGCACCGAAGTCTGCCTCCCCAGCATCCACGAGATCTGCGTGGGGGCCCTTCCGCTCCTTGCTGTTCACCGCGTTGTCCGGCCACTCGCCGACCGGCTTGTGGCCCTCTTCACGACGCACCACGATAGTTTTCATCACTGGTCTGGTTGCTCCAGACTGGCTCTTGCTCCCCTTCAACAGAGGAGTACCTCGGACCCTCCTGGTCCACTCCAGACGCCAGCTTGACTCCACCGCGTAGGCTTGCCACTGCCAAGACCTGCTGCCCCACTCCTGGGCCCAGCATCATCGACAGCAGACACCTTCGTGGGACAGCTCGCCCTCCATCCTGGTCGCCGCCGCGCCTCCTGGTCCGAGGAACAGCCGAGTCCGACGTCATCCACTCACCTGGTCGAGGTGACTTCAGCCGGTACCCTCCTGGTGCCCACACGATCGCTGGCTAGCGGTTGAGAACTGAGTCCCCTCTGCTTTCAGGTTTCCTTCATCACCGATCCAGGCTTGGATCTCGCCGAACATCGACACTGGTCGCCTGCCAGCAACTTCTTCTTTCAGGCTCCTGAGACTACAACGAGGACTCCCGACATCTTGCCGAACCTCACGCAGCCGCAGCCTCTGGGCTAGGTAACTCGAGCATTTCGGTGCTCCATCGCGGGTTCGCTCTACAAGTGTCCAGTTCCTTTTTCGTTTAGTCCCACTGATCGGATCACTCCGGAATCAGTAACTCCAGACTCTAACCATTCGCATTTCACTGTTAGTGTAGATGGTTTCTCGTGCCCCTCGGGCATTTGTGTAAATTGTGCAACTGAAGTATTTTCATAAGAGTTTTGTAGTGTGCTTAGCTCCCTGACTCATAAAGAGCCAGGGTAGTCTTGTTATAAATAAATATCCTTTATTTTCATAACAACTTGTGTGGTGTCCTTTCACGTGGTGTTCAAGGGGTAAATGTGGTGGTAAAACAGCTGGCTTAACACGCCCTCTAGAGTTTAGCCTAAAGACTGCTCGTGTCCATGCTACTAGGATAGCTGGTCTATAAGGTTGACTTACAACCAATCATCAATAAGGGTCATTTGGAATGATACACAGTGATCACTAGAATAGTGAGCACTACATATCAGGTCAACTTCTCACAGCCGGTTCTTAAGCGAAGGGAGAGATACCCTGCTGGATCTGCCCTCCACGGTCATGAACTCCTACAGCCACATGAAAGAAGCCCTCGTGGGCCGGTATGGACTCACCCCCGAGATGTACCGGCAACGGTTCCGAGATTGCAAAAAGATACCGGGCACCACATGGGTAGAATACATGAACTTTTCCAGCCGGGCCTTGGACGGGTGGATCAAGGGCAGCAAGGTCTCCACCTTCGAAGAGCTGTTTGATCTGATCGCCTGGGAACATTTAGCAGCCAACTGCTTTGTAGAACTGCGCCAACATCTCCTGGACAGTAAACTCACCGACCCTCGAAAGCTGGCCGCCGAGGCTGACCGTTGGGTGAACACCCGGGCCGCCCGAGGCCCCGTGGGAGACTACGGTCGCCACAGTCAAGGACCACCCCGCCAGAGGGGCGGAGGAAACCACGGCCGACCGAGAGACTTCCCAGGGGGGTCCCCGCACAGCCCTCCCAACAGCCCACCAGCGGCAGGTCCAGCCCCGTCCCCAGCCAGCACCGGAGCCCCGGGGCGGCAAGGGCCACGAACCAGGATCACCTGCTTCCGCTGCCATGAGCCCGGACACTACGCCAATGACCCCCAGTGTCCCCAGTATCAACGAACCGCAACGACCAACCCCCCGGCCCGGCAGATGGCCTCCGTGGCCCTAGGGGAAGAGATAGAGGACTCCGAAGAGTGGGAACCAGCTGCCATGGCCCTGGTCTCCCTTGGTGATCGAGAAATGGTCCCCGGGACACCCTTGCCTGCCAACACGAAGAAGTACTGACAGCAGGTGACCATCAACGGCCACCGAGTCGAGGGCCTCCGCGATACCGGGGCAAGTGTCACCGCGGTCCACTGCAACCTAATCTCTGAAGACCAGATCCTACCCGGTGCCCTCTGTCCGGTCATATCCTCCGACAATTCCGAGAGCCTCTGCCAGATGGCTCTGGGTCCTTTCGAGTGGGGAGGAGTCTCCGTAGAATTGAAGGTAGCCGTCCGAACATCACAGCCCGTAGACTGCCTCCTGGGCAACGACCTTGAGAGTTCCCCGTGGAGGCAAGTGGAACGAAGAGCCCATCTCGAGATGATGGGCCTACCCGAATGGGTCTGCGCCACCACGCGCTCCATGACCGCGTGATTGCCACTCTCCGAGGGCGGTGAGGCCCTCCCACCGAACACTGTCCCCGAGAACCGGGACACCCTACAAAAAACGGACAACCCTCCTTCGGAAGGAGAAGAAGACACTAACCCGGGAGAAGAGCCGGAACCTTCCGCCCCTGAGGCACTGACTGAGCTCGGAGAACTGCCCGAGATGGCCCAGTGGCGCTGTGAGGGAGGTCCCTCCCGTGAAGAGTTCTGCCAGGAACAGGCCACCTGCCCTTCCCTCGTGGGACTCCGACAACAAGCAGAAGCACAGACCGCCGGTGACCGGACCGGAACCCACTGGGTCTATTGGGACAATGGCCTCCTATACAGTGAACAAAAGTCAGCCGAGCTAGGCGCAGCCCGGGTACTGGTAGTACCCCTGCGCTTCCGAATCCTCCTCTTGGGCCTGGCCCACGATGTACCCTTGGCAGGACACTTAGGCCAAGACAAAACATATCAGCGATTAGTTACCCAATTCTATTGGCCCAAGATGCGAGCAAATGTAGAAGTCCACTGTAAATCCTGGCTCACGTGCCAGGGCAGTGGGAAAAGTGGCGGAAAGCGCAAGGCTCCATTACAACCCTTTCCCGTTGTGAGTACCCCGTTTGAGCGGGTCGGCATCGACATCGTGGGACCCCTGGATCCGAAGACCGCCCAAGGCCACAGATTCATCCTCGTCCTGGTGGACCATGCCACCCGCTACCCCGAGGCCATTCCCCTCCGCACCGTGACGGCTCCCGTGGTGGGCCGGGCTCTCATGGGGATCTTCTCCCGTGTCGGATTCCCTCGCGAGGTTGTGAGCGATCGCAGCACTAACTTCATATCCCGCTACATGAAGTCCCTGTGGCAGCAGTGCGGAGTAACATATAAGTTCACGACCCCCTACCACCCCCAGGGCAACGGCCTGGTGGAACGCTTCAACCGAACCCTGAAGGGGATGATCCTGGGCCTCGAGGAGCCCCTGCGCCGAAGATGGGACGTCCTCCTCCCTTGCCTCCTGTTCGCGTACCGGGAAGTTCCCCAAAAATCCCTGGGGTTCAGCCCATTCGAATTACTATACGGACACCCCGTCCGGGGGCCCCTGAGCCTGGTCAAAGAGGGCTGGGAGACAAGCCCCCGGGGGACCCCTCCTGATGTGTTCCGCTACATCCTGGCGCTCCGCAAC
The DNA here is from genome assembly GCF_964204655.1 of Triturus cristatus. NCBI lineage: Eukaryota > Metazoa > Chordata > Amphibia > Caudata > Salamandridae > Triturus > Triturus cristatus. The sequence goes on along the minus strand of NC_140590.1, from coordinate 6,578,223 downwards.
CAGACCCGGAAGTTCAGAGAACTTGCAGAGGCGAACCTCGAGGCCAGCCAAGAAGAATTGAAGCGCTGGTATGACCAGAACGCAACTCTGGTCGAGTTCCAGCCAGGCCAGCAGGTTTGGGTCATGGCCCCGGTGAAACCCTGTGCCCTACAGGACAAATGGACTGGCCCCTTCAAGGTGATCAAGCGGAAGAGTCAGGTCACGTACCTGATCGATGTACAGTCCCCACGGAACCCCCTCCGGGTTCTCCACGTGAACCGTCTCAAGCCCCACTTTGTGAGAACGGAGTTGAGTTTGCTACTGGCCACCGATGATGGGGCGGAAGAAGACACTGATCCCTTGCCCGACCCCCTGTGCGCTAAAGAACTGGATGGTTCCGTGGAGGGAGTGAAACTGTCGACCACCCTCACTCCCCAACAGTCCGACGACTGTCGCCAGCTGCTCAGACAATTCGCAGACCTCTTCTCCCTCATCCCAAGAGTCACCGACTGGTGTGTCCACGACGTGGACATCGGCGACAGCCAACCTGTGAGACACCGAGCCTACCGGGTGCCTGACCGGGTCCGCACCTGCATCAAGACCGAAGTACAGAAGATGTTAACCCTTGGAGTGATCGAACCCTCCGATAGCCCCTGGGCCAGCCCGGTAGTCCTGGTCCCGAAAGCGGCCGCCCCTGGGGTCGGCCCCGATCTAAGATTCTGTGTGGACTACCGGGGGCTCAATGCGGTCACCCGAGCGGACGCTCATCCTATCCCCCGCGCCGACGAGCTCATCGACCGCCTTGGGGCCGCTCGTTTCCTCAGCACCTTCGACTTGACCTGCGGTTACTGGCAGATTGCGCTCACGGAGGGAACAAAAGAACGCTCCGCCTTCTCCACCCCCGATGGACACTACCGCTTCAGGGTCATGCCGTTCGGGATGAAAAATGCCCCGGCCACCTTCCAGCGGTTGGTAAACAAGGTCCTGGCCGGACTCGAGGAGTTCAGCGCAGCGTACCTTGACGACATAGCCGTATTCAGCTCTCAATGGCACGAGCATCTCCAGCACCTCCGGCAAGTACTGCTGGCCCTGCGCCAAGCCGGCCTAACAGTGAAGGCCAGCAAATGCCAGCTCGGGCAAGGTTCCGTGGTCTACCTGGGGCATCAGGTGGGCAGCGGGCAGGTCGCCCCCCTCCAACGAAAGATCGACGCCATCAAGTCCTGGAAGCCTCCCACCACTCAGACAGAAGTCCGGGTCTTCCTGGGCCTCACAGGATACTACCGGAGGTTCATTAAAAACTATGGTAGCCTCGCAGGGCCTCTCACGGAGTTGACCTCCAAAAAACTCCCGAAGAAGGTGCAGTGGACCCCCCCGTGCCAGCAGGCGTTCGACGCCTTGAAAACCGCCATGTGCACCGCCCCAGTACTCAAGGCCCCCGACTACTCCCAAGAGTTTGTGGTCCAGACCGACGCATCCGAACACGGCATCGGAGCCGTCCTCTCGCAGTTCAACGACAAGGGCATTGATCAGCCCATAGCCTTCATCAGCCGAAGGCTGCTGCCTCGAGAACAGCGCTGGAGTACCATAGAACGAGAGACCTTCGCCGTAGTCTGGGCCCTTAAGAAACTACGGCCCTACTTGTTCGGAACTCACTTCCGAGTGCAGACGGACCGCCGGCCCTTGCGGTGGCTGATGCAGATGAGGGGAGAGAACCCCAAGCTATTACGATGGTCAATCTCCCTCCAGGGGATGGACTTCACTGTCGAGCATCGCCCCGGGACGGATCATGCCAACGCCGACGGCCTGTCCTGGTTCTTCCGCTTCGGCGAGGAGAACCCCCCCAGTGGATGGGTAGTTCTCCACGCCTTTCAGCTGGGGGGGACGCGTGTGAGACCGGCCTCACGGCGTATGCCCTCCCGATCATCCAGCCAACCTGCAACCACCCCCAAGACACGACATCTCCGACTCCGGCCGCCCCAGCCACACAGACCCGAGGGCCGGCCAGAGCCCCCGACAGACTCGACACCCTACCACGCATGTCCGACCAAGGGAGCGGGAACCCCCGAGCCAGACCAAGAGGCGCCAGCCCAGTCACACCTCGGGTCGCCTTCCCCCGGGAGGACTCGATCGGCCACCAGGCCCCTGGGGAGCAGGCGTCTCGCCTGCCGAGCGTCTGGGGTCCCTCCCAGACCCACCTGAAAAGACCAAAGAAACGAGCGGCAGGAAATCCCGACGAACCCCCTCAGTCACCCAAGGCCCCCCTCTGCGAGGACTCCGGACTTCAAAGGGCAGGGGGAGTATAATAAGGGGTGCCGGAGGAACGAATGGCAGAGAAGACCTGGAACGATCGAAGCCTGCTGACGCTGTCGCGGCTCCTGAATACTGAACCACCTGGGCCTGCTGAGTGACTCGCGGCCCCCAGCCATTGAACCATCTGAGCCCTGCTGACGAGATCGCGGCTCCCGACCTCCTAACCACCTGGGCCTGCTGAGTGACTCGCGGCCCCCGACTCTCGAACCACCTGAGCCCTGCTGACAAGATCGCGGCTCCCGAACTCCGACTACCTGTGCCTGCTGAGTGACTCGCGGCTCCCCTCGAGGACGAATTGGCAAGAGATCGCCCAGAGAAACAACACCCTCCAGCTCGAGGATTGTGAGCTATCCGCAGGGTACTTGGCAGAGACACTACCTTCAAAGACTGTCCCGCTACCCCCATTCCCCTACCACCGATTTGTAGTCTCTTGTACCGCTGATGTACTCCTTACGCCTTGGATCATAAAGATCCCTTGAAACCTTCGATAAAAGAACCTATCGTCCTACAAAGAATACGTGTGGTGTCACTCTGTTCGTAGTGTAAGCTCAGGGTGTGCGCGCCTGGTTCGGCCTACTTGGGAGAGGTGGGTCAAAGGGGTGGGCAGGACGTGTATCGAACCCCCCTCCGGCGAACGCCTTTCCAACAATGTCCTATGCCCTGTCTGGACCGCGGACAACACCGAGAGCATGTGCCGGATGGCCAGGATCCCCTTCGAGTGGGGAGGAGTGTCCGGCACCCTAAAAGTAACTGTCCGCGACGACGCCCTGGTGGACTGCCTCCTGGGGAACGACCTAGAGAGCTCACCCTGGGCACAGGTGGAACGCCGAGAGCATCTGGGGATGCTAGGACTACCCGAGTGGGCCTGCGCCACCACTCGGTCCATGACCGCCCAACCAGCCGCTGCCACGGCCCCCGACAAGCCAACGGGCCCCGAACTATCCACCTCCTCCGGCACGGAGGAACCTGACGAGGAGGCCGGGCCATCCGAACTTTCTCCCAACGAGGCCGCCCCCCTGAGCGAGATCCCCGAGCTGGCCCAGTGGCGCCACGACGGGGGCCCCACCCACGAACAATTCCAGCAAGAGCAGAAGGCCTGCCCGTCCCTCGAGGGGGCCCGACAGCAAGCGGCCGCCCAGGCTGCGGGGGACCCCACGGGAACCCACTGGGTCTATTGGGATAATGATTTATTGTATAGCGAGCAGAAAGTCGCCGAACTAGGGGCCGGCCGGGTGCTGGTGGTCCCCCTCCGATTTCGAGAGTTCCTCCTGAACCTGGCACATGACGTGCCCCTCGCCGGACATCTCGGGCGGGACAAGACTTACAGCCGCCTCGTGACCCATTTCTATTGGCCCCGAATGAGAAGAGACGTGGACCAGCACTGCTGGTCCTGCCCGACCTGCCAAGCTAGCGGGAAGACTGGGGGACGAGTGAAAGCCCCCCTCCAACCATTTCCAGCCGTCCACACCCCGTTCGAACGAGTGGGAATCGACATCGTGGGGCCCCTCGACCCCCGAACTGCCCTGGGGCACCGCTTCATCCTGGTACTGGTCGACCACGCCACCCGGTACCCAGAGGCCGTCCCCCTCCGAACTGTGACAGCTCCAGTGGTGGGCCGGGCCCTGATGGGCATCTTCTCCAGGGTGGGGTTCCCCCGAGAAGTGGTGAGCGACAGGGGTACGAACTTTATTTCGAAGTATATGAGATCCCTCTGGCAACAATGTGGGGTCACATATAAATTCACCACCCCGTACCACCCCCAGGGGAACGGACTGGTCGAGCGGTTCAACCGAACCCTGAAGGGGATGATCAAGGGCCTGGAAGAGCCCCTAAGGAGGAGATGGGATGTCCTGCTGCCCTGCCTCCTGTTCGCCTATCGGGAGGTACCACAGAAATCCCTAGGCTTCAGCCCCTTCGAACTGTTGTATGGGCACCCCGTCCGAGGGCCCCTCAGCCTGGTCAAGGAGGGCTGGGAGGCGAACGTCCAAGATGCCCCCCCCCCCGACGTCTACCGGTACCTCCTGACCCTGCGGAACCAGACTCGGAAGTTCCGGGGCCTGGCAGAAGCCAACCTCGAAGCCAGTCAAGAAGACATGAAACGCTGGTATGACGAAAATGCATCAGCCATCGAGTTCGAGCCGGGCCAGCAAGTCTGGGTCATGTCACCCGTGGACCCCTGCGCCCTGCAGGACAAGTGGACCGGGCCCTTCAAGATAGCTGAGAAGAAGAGCCCCGTCACCTACCTGGTCGACATGGAGTCCCCAAGGAACCCCCTCCGGGTCCTGCACGCCAACCGGCTCAAGCCCCACTTTGCCCGAACTGAACTAAGCCTACTGCTGGCTACCGACGATGGGGGCGAAAGTGACTCTGAGTCCCTACCAGACCTCCTGGGGTCCTCGGGCCAAGACGGCTCCTTGGAGGGCGTCCTCCTCTCCGCCACCCTGACACCAGAACAGCGCCATGATTGCCAGAAGCTGCTGCAACCCTTCGCTGCCCTCTTCTCTCTCACTCCCGGGGTGACCCCCTGGTGCGTCCACGACGTGGACACGGGGGACAGCCCCCCTGTATGACACCGCGCTTATAGAGTACCTGACCGAGTCCGAGCCTGCATAAAGACCGAGGTCGCCAAGATGCTCGCCCTCGGAGTCATCGAGCCTTCCGACAGTCCGTGGGCCAGCCCGGGAGTCTTGGTGCCGAAGGCCGCCGCCCCCGGCACGGCCCCCGAACTCAGATTTTGTGTCGACTACCGGGGCCTGAACGCAGTCACCAAGACCGATGCCCACCTCTTGCCACGAGCCGACGAGCTGATCGATCGCTTAGGGGCCGCCCGCTACCTAAGCACCTTTGATCTCACCGCTGGGTACTGGCAATTCAAGCTCACTCCCGGCGCCCAAGAACGATCAGCCTTCTCCACCCCCAATGGGCACTACCACTTTCGGGTAATGCCCTTCGGTATGAAGAACGCCCCAGCGACCTTTCAGAGGCTAGTAAACAAGGTCCTGGCCGGACTAGAAGCCTTCAGCGCGGCCTACCTCGATGACATTGCTGTCTTCAGCGACCACTGGGCCGCGCACCTAGGACACCTTGGGGAAGTCCTGGCCACTCTCCAAAGAGCCGGGCTCACCATTAAGGCCAGTAAATGCCAGATCGGTCAAGGATCTGTGACCTATCTGGGCCACCAGGTGGGGAGTGGCCAGGTGGCGCCCCTCCAGTTAAAAGTCGACGCCATCCAGGCGTGGGAGCCCCCCGCAACCCAAACCGCTGTCCGGGCCTTCCTAGGCCTCACAGGCTACCACCGACGATTCATCAAGGATTATGGCAGCATTGTGGGCCCCCTTATGGAACTCACTTCAAAGAAACAGCCCAAGGCGGTGCACTGGACGCCCCGCTGTCAGACCGCGTTCGATACTCTCAAGGCGGCCATGTGCGCTGCCCCTGTGCTACAGGCCCCCGACTACAGCAAGGAATTTGTAGTCCAGACCGATGCATCGGAGTACGGGGTCGGGGCGGTCCTCTCCCAGCTGGACGCCAAGGGCCTCGACCGACCGGTGGCCTTTATCAGCCGCCGACTGCTGCCGCGAGAACAGAGGTGGAGCACCATCGAGCGGGAGGCCTTCGCTGTGGTATGGGCTCTCAAGAAGCTCCGGCCCTACCTTTTGGCACCCACTTCAGGGTCCAGACTGACCACCGGCCCTTGCGGTGGCTCATGCAAATGCGGGGCGAGAACCCCAAGCTGTTACGCTGGTCCATCTCGCTGCAAGGGATGGACTTCACGGTAGAACACCGGCCCGGCAACGACCACGCCAATGCTGACGGCCTGTCCCGATTCTTCCGCCTCGGCGAGGAGAACCCCCAAGGAGATGGGTGACTCTCCCTGCCTTCAGCTCCTGAACCTGGCACATGACGTGCCCCTCGCCGGACATCTCGGGCGGGACAAGACTTACAGCCGCCTCGTGACCCATTTCTATTGGCCCCGAATGAGAAGAGACGTGGACCAGCACTGCTGGTCCTGCCCGACCTGCCAAGCTAGCGGGAAGACTGGGGGACGAGTGAAAGCCCCCCTCCAACCATTTCCAGCCGTCCACACCCCGTTCGAACGAGTGGGAATCGACATCGTGGGGCCCCTCGACCCCCGAACTGCCCTGGGGCACCGCTTCATCCTGGTACTGGTCGACCACGCCACCCGGTACCCAGAGGCCGTCCCCCTCCGAACTGTGACAGCTCCAGTGGTGGGCCGGGCCCTGATGGGCATCTTCTCCAGGGTGGGGTTCCCCCGAGAAGTGGTGAGCGACAGGGGTACGAACTTTATTTCGAAGTATATGAGATCCCTCTGGCAACAATGTGGGGTCACATATAAATTCACCACCCCGTACCACCCCCAGGGGAACGGACTGGTCGAGCGGTTCAACCGAACCCTGAAGGGGATGATCAAGGGCCTGGAAGAGCCCCTAAGGAGGAGATGGGATGTCCTGCTGCCCTGCCTCCTTTTCGCCTATCGGGAGGTACCACAGAAATCCCTGGGCTTCAGCCCCTTCGAACTGTTGTATGGGCACCCCGTCCGAGGGCCCCTCAGCCTGGTCAAGGAGGGCTGGGAGGCGAACGTCCAAGATGCCCCCCCCCGACATCTACCGGTACCTCCTGACCCTGCGGAACCAGACTCGGAAGTTCCGGGCCCTGGCAGAAGCCAACCTCGAAGCCAGTCAAGAAGACATGAAACGCTGGTATGACGAAAATGCATCAGCCATCGAGTTCGAGCCGGGCCAGCAAGTCTGGGTCATGTCACACGTGGACCCCTGCGCCCTGCAGGACAAGTGGACCGGGCCCTTCAAGATAGCTGAGAAGAAGAGCCCTGTCACCTACCTGGTCGACATGGAGTCCCCAAGGAACCCCCTCCAGGTCCTGCACGCCAACCGGCTCAAGCCCCACTTTGCCCGAACTGAACTAAGCCTACTGCTGGCTACCGAAGATGGGGGCGAAAGTGACTCTGAGTCCCTACCAGACCTCCTGGGGTCCTCGGGCCAAGACGGCTCCTTGGAGGGCGTCCTCCTCTCCGCCACCCTGACACCAGAACAGCGCCATGATTGCCAGAAGCTGCTGCAACCCTTCGCTGCCCTCTTCTCTCTCACTCCCGGGGTGACCCCCTGGTGCGTCCACGACGTGGACACGGGGGACAGCCCCCCTGTATGACACCGCGCTTATAGAGTACCTGACCGAGTCCGAGCCTGCATAAAGACCGAGGTCGCCAAGATGCTCGCCCTCGGAGTCATCGAGCCTTCCGACAGTCCGTGGGCCAGCCCGGGAGTCTTGGTGCCGAAGGCCGCCGCCCCCGGCACGGCCCCCGAACTCAGATTTTGTGTCGACTACCGGGGCCTGAACGCAGTCACCAAGACCGATGCCCACCCCTTGCCACGAGCCGACGAGCTGATCGATCGCTTAGGGGCCGCCCGCTACCTAAGCACCTTTGATCTCACCGCTGGGTACTGGCAATTCAAGCTCACTCCCGGCGCCCAAGAACGATCAGCCTTCTCCACCCCCAATGGGCACTACCACTTTCGGGTAATGCCCTTCGGTATGAAGAACGCCCCAGCGACCTTTCAGAGGCTAGTAAACAAGGTCCTGGCCGGACTAGAAGCCTTCAGCGCGGCCTACCTCGATGACATTGCTGTCGTCAGCGACCACTGGGCCGCGCACCTAGGACACCTTGGGGAAGTCCTGGCCACTCTCCAAAGAGCCGGGCTCACCATTAAGGCCAGTAAATGCCAGATCGGTCAAGGATCTGTGACCTATCTGGGCCACCAGGTGGGGAGTGGCCAGGTGGCGCCCCTCCAGTTAAAAGTCGACGCCATCCAGGCGTGGGAGCCCCCCGCAACCCAAACCGCTGTCCGGGCCTTCCTAGGCCTCACAGGCTACCACCGACGATTCATCAAGGATTATGGCAGCATTGTGGGCCCCCTTATGGAACTCACTTCAAAGAAACAGCCCAAGGCAGTGCACTGGACGCCCCGCTGTCAGACCCGTTCGATACTCTCAAGGCGGCCATGTGCGCTGCCCCTGTGCTACAGGCCCCCGACTACAGCAAGGAATTTGTAGTCCAGACCGATGCATCGGAGTACGGGGTCGGGGCGGTCCTCTCCCAGCTGGACGCCAAGGGCCTCGACCGACCGGTGGCCTTTATCAGCCGCCGACTGCTGCCGCGAGAACAGAGGTGGAGCACCATCGAGCGGGAGGCCTTCGCTGTGGTATGGGCTCTCAAGAAGCTCCGGCCCTACCTTTTCGGCACCCACTTCAGGGTCCAGACTGACCACCGGCCCTTGCGGTGGCTCATGCAAATGCGGGGCGAGAACCCCAAGCTGTTACGCTGGTCCATCTCGCTGCAAGGGATGGACTTCACGGTAGAACACCGGCCCGGCAACGACCACGCCAATGCTGACGGCCTGTCCCGATTCTTCCGCCTCGGCGAGGAGAACCCCCAAGGAGATGGGTGACTCTCCCTGCCTTCAGCTGGGGGGGACGCATGTGGGAGCCGGCCTCGCGGCGTGGTCCTGTTTCCCCGCGCTAAGCCGCACGAGGTCCCATGCACATCGAGGCTCCTCCATTTTGGATTATACGTCACTCCACGTGACCACCTGCGTGACCCTGCTCTAGGGGTGGGCGGAATTTGCGGAATTAACTTCCGCAAATTATCGCGAGAATGCAGAAAATCTCCGCAAACACGCCGGAAATATCGCAAAGACGCGGAAGTTTTTTTGCCGCCTGTTCGCGGTATTTTTTGCGTGATCGCGGGTCGCCAACTTACCCATGCGGTTGCTCACGGGTGCGGCCATCTTGTTTTCACTTGTCCCGCCCTCTGGCTATGTTTACTTCCTGTTCCGGGTCGCACAATGCATGTTCGCGGTCGATATTTCCTGTTCGCGACCGCTTTTACTTGATCGCGTTGCTTTTTGCTTGCTCAGGGAGAAAATATTGCGCGAACTTGCGCACGTGGTCGCAATGGGCGCGGCCATCTTGTTTTCCACTCTATTGCATGGTTCTGGGGCCTGATTTTCAATCCTCCCTAAATCTTTTCAATCCTTTGTTTATAGCCACTTTTTTGGATCTTTATTACTTATTATTTCTCTAACTATTTTCCTGCCTCTATATTTTTGGTTTTTGTCTACTTTTTTTTTGTTTTTTAGCTACTTTTTCTCTTTGTATTGCCCGCTATTTATTTCCTTTACTCCTTTATTTATTTTACCTTTTCTTTCCCGCCCCGTCCCCAGAACCATGTCCAAGGGCAGGGCTGTTCGCCGGCGCAGCCAGAGCCGCGACTGCCTTCCTTGCGGAAGGCGGTGCCCACAAGGGGTGCATGCACGGGCCTTATTTGGGGAGGCGGAGTTGGCTGCACTAATTTTCTTTGTGCAGCACCACCTCCCCTCAACCCTGGCAGCAGGTGGCAGGCCTGGGTCCGGGTACGGCCTCCGGGAGCGTCGGCAGCGGTGGGGGACGGTGCGCCGGGCACTGTCGCACATCTCTGGGGTCCGGCGCACCCAGGCACAGCTGACGCACCGGTGGTCCGACATCCTGGACCGTGAGCAGGACCTGCTGGACCTGCTAGGAGTTGAGGTCCCGGGGCTTGGTGAGTACCTATTTAATTATTACAACTTTGTGTCTGTTCTTCTGCTCTATGTTATATATTGCGAATATCTTTTTTTCCTTCCAACCAGCTAGAATGTTGCTGCTTACAATACATTCCAGGTTAATAACGTTTAAAAGTCTTCTGTGATTATGACACAGGTGCTCTTCTGCGCTACTACTAATCTTACTTGTTTGCAGCTTTGCGTTTGCGCTTGCTTAGCGTGATTCTTTACGAGTTTATTTTAGAGAAATTAAGTTACGTAATGCTACAGTGACTCACGTCCACTCCTTACTTTGTCCTGTCACTAATAGATAGGGGCGGATTGATACTTAGGTTTAGGTACTTTGTATGAGCTTCTAATTGGTTAGTGGTATGCGTGATGCCCCCCCTCACTCAGTTACGTGACGTGCTGCTAGTACGGCAGTCTTTAGAACCTTTTCTAGTTTGTTCAATGATTGGAGGTAGGCTTTGCAGTTACTTAGCAGTAGCAGATCAGCATCAATCAAACCAAAATTTGGTGTATACAAAAAATGTAGTCATGTTCATGTGTCCTCCATGATTGGATCATACACATTGTTGAGGAATACAGTGGAAATGCATACTTAATGTACAATTGGCATGCCTGGAATAGGTGGGCTAGGTTGGGTGGTACGTTGTACTAATACTTAGGCTTACTTGTAACTTAGTTTTCTGGAATCAGAATGGAAGAATGGATTACTGTTGATAAATAGTAACTTAAGTAGTTGAACTGCGAATCCCACGATATTACATGTTGACCAGATGAGATCGGTCAATGTAGTTATTGCAATTGTTATTTACATAAGTGTTTTTTGACCGTTGTTGAAAAATATTGTATTTGTTTGACACCATCCATCAATGTTTGTCTCTTTCTTACTTCTTATATCTCTCCTGTCCATCAGCACCCAGGGGCAGACCGACAGGGACTGGACAGTCGGCGGGACAGGAACACCACCAGGAGGACACCGCTGAGGGCTCCTCTGCTGGCCCCAGTAAGTCTTCTTGTTTTTAATAATATTTCTTATTCCATAACTTTTACTGCCCCATTTCTCCCGAACTATAGTGTGTTTCCAAATGCTACTTTTTTACCACCAATTATCCTTCGATCTGTACGGTTTCAAAAAGCTTATCCCTGCCTCCGCTATGATGACTGAGTACTACTACATACTATCAGTCTGTCTGTCTGTACTGTAGTAGCTAGTCTTGCCCAGTTGGCCAGTGCCACTCTTTGTGAAAGGTTGTAATATAAAACTCATATTCACCAGTAGCTCGTACAATCCGTTGGGTCGTTGTCTTGTACTACTTTTTACTCTTATTGATGTTGAGGCTTTGAGAATTCACAGCAACAACAGCCCTACCAGATTTCTTAATATTTTGATATGATACCCTATAGGACATACCACTGTTGTAGGGATCTTGCACATACATTTGCACCAGAAAATAGGATGTTGGTGATGGTAGGTTGGACCTTCCTTGCACACCTCAATCAGAAATTCCGCACCCACCACAATTACACTGCTTGACTATAGTACTGTCTTGTCATACCTATTAGGTCTCGGAACCCTCCCCCCAAGATACCCAACAAGTAGACAACCCAGAACATAACACACCCAACCTCTGTCGTGGAAGCAATTCACATGCACACCCTTACTTTAATTTGCTCACTTGTGTAACTTAGTCCACTCCACACCAAATACCACAAAGTCTATGTAAGTTTAAAATGTTTATTTCAATTTGAGAAGGTCTGTACACTGTTTTCTTAGCAGCACCAACCGGCAAATCAATAACATTAAAACAATATACATTGTTACACTTATACAGTTGGGAATTAAATCATGATAACTGAACAGTGGTGGAAGGCAGCACCACCATCCCATAGCAATTTAGTTTATATACATTTATAAATGAAGATGTGAGTGAAGGGACCCCTCACCTCAGAAGAACCTAGTACTGGTAGTTGGTGCATCGTTCAGAAGCTCTGGTTCGTAGAAGGGAATCTTGCGTCTGTAATGCGAAAAAAGAAATGGTGTGCGTTAGTATATTGCAACTTGCAAGCATTTCTCAGCCGTGCCAAAAAGTGTAGCATCTATGGATAAGCAATATGGACTAACAGTAACAGTAGTACACCAGTTCTTCCTAAAAAAGTGGCTTGTTAATGTTTGTTGACCGCTTGTATGCAGCGCGTAGACTAGACAGTAGCAGCGTGAGGCAGGTCATGTGGGCTCAAAGGTGTCTTAAGAAGCTGCAAGGTAAAGGTAACGTCACATGTGCATGGCTAGGGCTAATCAAGCAAAGGCTACAATGATCATATAACTATTAGTGTCTACTCTACTACTACCTGATTTGTACTAGTGATGTATGTTAGTATTAACTCATTTTTCAACCTTGCTACTGATCAATAGGGGGGAGGTGTATATGACGCCTAATAAATGTGTAATGTTTTCTAGGCGCACTACCGACCACCATTGCTGGGGCAAGCGAAGGCGACGCCGAGGGCGAGGATGCGGCAGTTGCAGATAGCAACGGAGCGGTAGGGGGAGTGGCAGCACCAGTGGCAGGCGGTGGTATGTTAGATTCATAATCTTTAACTATTGTTGAACTTGACAGTACACTCACTGCAAGGGTGTACTGTATGTATATGTATACTGTACAGTTGTGACTTAGGGCCCCATTAGGATGGTGGGCGTATTGCCCCCGCCGGGCCGGCTGGAATTCACTGCCGTCACCGCAGGGGCAAACCTCCCGCCATCCCTGTAGAAAATATTCAGACATGTCCAGGCGGAAAAGGGTTCAATATGGCGGTGGTGTCTCTCTCACCACACCGCCAGCCATGTAATCTGCATTTTGGAATGCCTTTGCGTGGCGGCATTGCCGTCCGCCACGGAAAGGCATGCACACATTGCAGAGTATGCTTGGGGGCCCCCATGGAGGGTACCTACCTATGCTATGGTACCCCCCGCCTTTCAAAGCAAAACGTGACAGGCTCCGTGCGGGGCCCGTCATGTTGTGCTTGGAAAAGCAGCACAACATTTTAGCATTGCTTTCAGCAAAGCCAACCAGAATTTAAATTAAAAAAAACAGGGTGCGCCCGCCACTGTGCCGGGCGCATCATCCTAATTAATTGTCCCCACGGGACCCCCACCCTTTTTAGCAGTCAGATGGCGGGCGGACAAAGTCCGCCCTCTATCCCATGTCGTAAGTAAGTATGAGTTCTTGGGGACGTTTGAAGAGTGAACTAGAAGACTAGAATTCCCTTTAATTGGTATAGGACTAGGAGCCGGAGTATTGAGTAACCAATGGCCTCATCTATATGATTTCAACTCCGCTTTGAAAGTTTTATGGAGAAGAGCACCTGGTGCACTGTTCAACTAAAAAGTGTAAGACAGGTGGAAGGAAGAAGGACGGGCGCCATTTAAAATGTTATGTACTACTGTGCTTTATTTTATAGTGCTACTCTACCATGCCACTATGTGTATAAATAATTACCTTGTCCTACTGTTTTATTAAGACTATATTTTACAATTGTCTTGTTTTTTTCTTTTTGATACACAGCTACTCCGAAACTCAACCGGAAGGAGTTGGCCGCCAAGGCACGGCGCCGGAAGCTGGAGGCAATCCAGCATGAATACCGGCGGCTGGTGGTCCTAGCCGAGGAGGAGGAGGAGACTGCAGCAGCTATTGAAGCCTCCTCCAGTGCCCCGGGCCCCAGCCACCGCCCTCCAGTGGTACGGCGCCACCGCCCGGCGGCTGCCCGCCGCCACCGTGTCATCTCCGGTGCCCCCCCCCACTGTGGCTGCAACTGCCGCGGCCTTAGACGCCACGTCGCCCATTTAGAGAACGAGATGCGCCAGATGCGTGTCCTCCTCCAGTCCCGCCCCACCAGTTAGTCCCTGTCACTGCCCCTTTTTTAATTCCTGTTCTTTACTCGTTTGGCGTTTGACTTTTTTCTACTGTGGACAGTGGTTGGGGTTAGGGAGGTGGGTGGGTCAGCTTTTGTGGGTTTAGTTTATTTGTTAGGGTAAATTAAATATATTTTTCTATGTTACATGCAATGTTGTTAATGTTTTGTAGGTGGGGTAACTGTTTTACATCACACTGTTTCCTTGCTGGTGCATGGCCGCCCATAGCCTGTGTTTGATTTCAATAATTTGCTGACTGTATAAGACACAAACAGATAGATGCGACACACCTCACTCATTGACTGGTCCTTCTAGTACTTTGAGTCTGTCCTCTAGTCTATGCATTCTTTGGAGTGGTGTTTAAAAGTGAAATCATTGACAACATGTCCATTATTAATTCTGCCTCCCCCAAACTTCTCTCTTACCGGTGCTTGATGTTTATGTCCAACTGTGGCACAGCACTGGCTGCATGGTGAAGATGGTTTCCTTTTTCATACATGCCATGATTGGGGTGGTGGTGGTGGTAGTATAGTAGTAGTAGTATACACTGGCAGGGTGGCAGCATTTCCAAAAAAAGAAAAGGAGATAGTCAATCGCCTTTGAGAGACTGTTAGAGGAGTAGTTGAATGAAGTACATCACAGAATTTACCGAGCAACAATTATATGCTCAAATATTTGACAAAAAAACTGAATGGTGGTTATTATGAGGATAGCCTACTAGACAGAGTTACAAACTATAGTTTTGTCGACTCGAGTCACTTGACTATGCCTACAGTCTAACAGTTAGTGCTGTATATGAGGAATGACAACAAACAAATCCAACCATACCGGCAATTAATGCTGAGGTATATGTTCCTTTGTTAAATAAAATAACCTCTGAAATATCCTACTCATGGGTGGGCAAGCAGAAGAAGATCATCGCTCTGCATTGAAATTGAAGTAGTGTTGCTTTCACCACATCCGCCCCAGCAAGTGTGTGATTAAGTATTGGTGTACATTTAATTTAGTTACACCTCGACAATAAGTCACACAGCCCGGGGGAAGAGGGTTAGGGTTTGTTGAATGGATGGGAAGGGGGATTTTGGGTAAGGTTTGACATAGAAAAACAGTATGCATACATAGACAAACAAACGACAATCATTGAAGACTACCATACCATATCCATTCCATATGTTAAGGGAGAAAAAGGCAATGCATGCATGATGATGAGACCCGGATTACATACACTTCTATTTCTTGTTCTGTTCCGGCCTTAATACTTTAACAGATAGCAAATAGAAATTTTAAATATTGGTAGTGAAAAATCGTAAACACATAGCAAACGTAATGATGATTGATAATAACAACTCCAAGAAAGAACACACAGTTGTAAAGATTGTATACAAGATATTAATCAAATTATTTAAAAGAAGTTAAAAGTGGATACTGTTACTGTCTTATCCTGGTCAAAAATGTGGACTGGTTTTTTGCATCTCGGCATTCCTCTTGCTCCTCTCGTCCATCAATCTTGGGTGTGTCGCCTCGCCACTCGCCACTGCCCGGCTGGAAAAAAAAGGTGATTGATTGGTAAGGTAATTAATATGCATTGTAATGTTTTACAAAGTTTTGGCCAAGGCCCGGCCTGTAATTTTAGATTGAAAACCAAAGGGGATATTGAGAAAGAAAGTGAAAACAAATGCACAAGTGATGGTGTAGTGCAACAAGAACACTTTCCGAGGTGGCATGTATGCATATGCATCATCTCTACTCTAGTCTGTTTCCAGCATTGACCTTCAACAGTAACAGGAGAGATCAGGCCCACAGTGCTTAGCATTAGCACATCCTACGTTAACACTTTAGAGTCCTTTTTTTTTCTCTCAAAGAGTTGGACAAACGCAAAGCACATTATCCATTCCAAACATAGCATTTTACAGTTTAAGTTAGTAAAATCAATGCACTGCAGTCATCCCACCGCTACACTCTATTCAACTTCTACACAGACATTTGGGTCTGCTGTGGCTGTTGTTGACGTGTTTACCTTTAGGCTTTTCCGTTTTATGCCACTCCTGAAACATCCTCCTCCTGACTTCATCATCATCTCTGATACTTTTACTGACTGAAGATCGGCCTGCAGTATAAGTATAATTTTTATGACACAACCAGAGTAGAAATATAAATATTACTGACTTGTTGAGTCATTCTTTATTGTGTACAGAAAGATAGATTACTACTAGTACACTTTGACATCACTTTGTGCACAACAAACAAACAACGCAAACACAAAGACCAATAGCTCAGAGTCAGGTGTCCAATGCATGCCATTAATTGTCATCATTCATTACCTGTTCCTTCTCATCTTAAGTTAACGGGCCGTCTCTTTCGCCATCATCATGATGGACGGTGCTGTTAAGTCACAGTCATTTGCATTGCGCAGATTGAGTATATCCTGTATTGAATTAAAAGCAATGTATCACCAAGATGCAGGAGAAGTACACATTTCTTGTTTGCAAGAAGGGGAAAATTAGTGTCTTCTGTAGAAAGTTGATTAGTGGCAGTGCACAATTACATCAATTCATGCGTAACACACACAACAAAATCTACATCATTCAGTCTGCGATTCTGCGGCCAATGCATGGCATCAATCATTACCTGTTGCATCTCATCTCGTTAACGCTGCAGGCCGTCTCTTTCGCCATCATCATGATGGACGGTGCTGTTAAGTCACAGTCATTTGCATTGCGCAGATTGAGTGAGTCCCCTTCCTGTATTGAATTAAAAGCAATGTATCACCAAGATGCAGGAGAAGTACACATTTCTTGTTTGCAAGAAGGAGAAAATTAGTGTGTTCTGTAGAATGTTGATTAGTGCAGTGCACAATTACATCAATTCATGCGCAACACACACAACAAAATCTACATCATTCAGTCTGCGATTCTGCGGCCAGTGCATGGCATCAATCATTACCTGTTGCATCTTATTTTCAGTTAATGGCCAGTCTCTCTCGGCTCTGAAGGAGGATAGCTATAGAAGTCATCAGATTCATGGTCCACTTGTTTTGGAAGGACGAGGAAAGTTTGAATTTGTTGTTACCATCATCCAATCATCATTCATGAGGGAAATGGAATTGAGCAGGAGATGCAGTATGATCGAGCGGAGGAGCTGGATTCTGAGGACTGTAGTGTCAAATGGCAGACACCTGAAACTTGTATCTTAAATTAGAAGAGTAGAAGACGGTGATAATGCATTTGTTGCGATTCACAAGTTTATAACCGGAACGACAGACACAAACAAAGGGGGAAAAAAGGGAGGAAGACAGTAAGTGCGAGCCTAATTGTCAGGGAAGTATAGCTCGTCCTCAAACTCTGGGGGATCTTCCAGTAGTAGGTAATCATCTGACACAATACTTCCGTCACCTGAGCCGCTGTCCTCATCTTCCTCTGTTGATTCATGCATTGTGTAATTCGGTGGTATGAAGTGCTGATTCATTTTGATCATTGTTAACCTCTCCACGTTTTTTGGAGATAGACTGGTCCTTCTCAAGGTTACAATGGAACCAGCAGCACTGAAAATACGTTCGGAAGAGACACTTGCGACAGGGCAAGCCAGATAGCTTATCGCCAGCCTGCTGAGCTGTGGCCATTCAGACCTTTTCCTATACCAATACTGCACTGGGTTTTGATCAACGTACACCTCTGTTGGGTGGTCCATATAGGCCTGGACCATCCGCTCAATGTTCAGGGTTGCTGCTGGTAAAATTTTGTGCTGTTTTTTCTGTGCATCAGCACTGTGCTTACAATAGCCCATCTTTACATACCAATCTGATAATGATTGTACTCGGCCTAATGATCCAGTTATTGTTTCTGTAGTCGATGGTGATGGTGAGTGTTGCGATTGTGAGCCAACCGCACTGCCCTCAGCCGACGAAGTTGCACTTGATTCTGCATGGCCTGCTTCAGTATCAGTACTTGTTGTGGGCTGATGTGGCGGGCTTTTAATTAGCAGCCCTTCGTTTTCAAACTTGATGGCTGCTTCAGCTATACAACTTTTGTAGCGGGCAACATCATTGTCGGAAAAAGAAAGGAATAGTCCTAATTTTGCACGTGGATCCAGAATTGTGGCACAAATGTAATGTTCTTGTGACAAAATTTTATTTTGTATCCTTACATTTTCTGACAAGCGCCTGGATAAGCTCTCCACCAAGTCATGGGCTTGCCTTCTGTCCTCTACACCTTTGTAGGATTCAGACACATTATTCAGCTCATGCTCTAGCATTTGCAACAATGGGAGAGCTTGGCCCATTGTACAGTCCTCCTTGCTGACTTCACGTGTGAAGACCTCAAAAGGAGACAGCATCTGAGTCAGGCATTTAATTAGGGTCCATTGCTCCCTCTGAAGGGTCATGCCTTTAACACTAGCATCACTGCTTCTGTACCAGACATATTCATTGAGTGACCTGTGCTGTTCGTACAGACGATCAAGCATGTAATACGTTGAGTTCCAACGTGTTGCCACCTCCTGGATGAGTGCCTTTACTGGCATCCTAAAGTCACGTTGGATGATCCTCAGCTGCTTCTGAGCTTTAAAAGAATGGCTGAAATGAGTGCATATTCTTCGGCAGATGGCCAGTAAATTGCTTACTATGGGTTCTTTTTTCAGAAAGTCTTGCACTATAATGTTTATGAAGTGTGCCAAACACGGAACCCTGAAATAGGAACCAAGTTCCATGGCCTTCAGTACATTACTGCCATTGTCTGTGGCAACAAAGCCAATACCAAGCCCTCTGGGCCGCAGCCATTCCAAAACCTTGGTGCGAAACTCTTCTAAAATGTTTTCAGCCGTATGAGATTTCTCCATGGCGAACATGGCTACAGTTGCATGTTTCCGAGTACCTTCAAAAATCGCAGCTGTGTCAACAACACCTCGTGCAGATAGTTGATCTCTAACTCCCACAAAAGAGATCCAGTGTGCAGTGATGCACATGTAATCTGTGGCTTGGCAACTGCTCCACATGTCTGTTGTCAGGTGGATATTGTGCACAGCACTCTGCCGCAAACCTTGACCAACCAATTCCAGCACATCATGATGTAGTGCCGGAACAGCAATTCTTGCGAAATAGGACCAGCTGGGAACTTTCCATTTCAGGCAGACGGCAGACACAAATTCAAGGAAACCCACCCCTTCCAAAAATGAAAAAGGAAGAAGGTCCAGCGCTAACATTTTAGCCAGCTTCGCATTGTACAATCGTGCCGTTGGGTGGTTGCGTTGGAACTGCCCCTCCAACCTAAACATGCTGTCAATGGTAGGCTGGCTTACTTTCCTTAGTGGTGCGGTTTTCATTAACCCACTAAGGCTCAACGACACAGATTGTCTCATTGAGGTACTCGCCGGTCGCCTTGGTGTCTCACCCACACTCTGAGTATGGCTCTTACTGCGGTGCCACTCTGATGTTACTGAGGAGGATGTGGGCGTTACCACTGCAGTGACTGCCCTACTGGAGACAGGGCTAGAAATGCCTCCCTGTTCTTCACCTGCCACCACAATAATATCGCTCCCTGATTGCTGACCAACTTCAATGGGTTTAGTTTTTCTACTTTCTTTTAACTTAAGTAGGTGATCCTCCCACACGATAGTGTGGTGTATTTTTAGATGACTTGCTTGTCCTCCGGTACCATAGTTTGTACCAAGCTTACCACGCCGAACACCTTGCCGACAAATTGAGCATATAGCAACGTTCTCCTCCTTGGCGCTAACAGAAAAGAAGTCCCAAACTGGGGAGGAGAACTTTCTGGCACTGCTGGATGTGCCACTTTCAACACCAGATGAACTTGAGGGGGTGCTTGAAAATATGTGACCCTGGCCACCTACACTGTGACTTTTACTACCACTTCCTACTGAGATGGTTGAGCTGGATGTAGGTCCCTGCCGGGCCTTGGAAAATATGGCAGCTGGAGGTAGTGGTGGTGTAACCTCTGTTGGTGAGATCCGTGCTACATCCCGCTCAGTAGCAGCCTTTCTGGAATGTGCGTGATGACTGGCTCGTCTTCATCAACATCATCACCCACCTCTTGTACATCTACCTCCATAACTCTAAGTTTTTCTGGGACCTTCCTTTTCAGAAGCAATGTCTTGTGGCGTACTTCACTCTCAGACCGAGCTGGTGGGACCCAAGTGTCATCACGATCATCAGAAGCGGGGCTTGAAGAAGAAGATGATGGACTAAGCCTCCTTTTCCTTGCTGGTGGTCTGGAAGACAATTGATCTTCTGAAACAGTGGTTTGACTTCGCTCCACTTTGTCTGCAGGAAGCTCGATTTCCTGAAATGCCCCTACGTCAGGAGCAACAACTACTATGGTGGGCTGTTGCGGCGGCTGCTGCTGTTCTGGTTGCGGCGGCTGCTGCTGTTCTGGTTGCGGCGGCTGCTGCTGTTCTGGTTGCGTCGGCTGCTGCTGTTCTGGTTGCGGAGGCTGCTGCTGTTCTGGTTGCGGCGGCTGCTGCTGTTCTGGTTGCGGCGGCTGCTGCTGTTCTGGTTGCGGCGGCTGCTGCTGTTCTGGTTGCGGCAGCTGCTGCTGTTCTGGTTGCGGCGGCTGCTGCGGTACTGGTTGCGGCGGCTTGACACTGATCTGCTGAGTTTGCGCCTGCGTTGAACTTGATTGTGTACTACTTTGCGGTAATGACATTTCTTCAACATCGCTGCTCGTTAGTAGACTGGCTACCTCTGCGACACTAACCCCTTGGGCCTAGGTTGGTGGGGTTGGACCGCTGTGCTGCTCCCAGCTTGGTTCCCGGACAACGCTTTGGTGCCAAAAAAAACATTGGCCGGCACACCACCAGTCGTGGTTAATGGCACTTCCTTTTTCTGCTCCTTATTCTCACCGGCAACTTTCTTGGTACTGGACCTGGTACCTTTCTTTGGGGCCATCTTCTTCAGATGTCAGGCAGGATGCAGATGCACAACAAGTTCTGGTCACACGTGGGCGTGATGCGCAGCAGGACTTCTGTCTGGCTGGCAGTACAACGGGTAGCCAGGTGATGCCGATGACACCTCCTACTCTGTCTTTTGTGCACCTAAAAGCAAAGAAGACAGGAGAAGAACATCAGTGAAATGTTGCATTTGTTTTTGTGGTTCAGTTACTTAGTACTGTACTAGTGCAAACAAAAGATAGTCTAGCCATTTATGACTATTTTTTTAACTAGAGCTATGTTATACTACTAGTACTGTGTACAGCCACACACTACTCTCTCAGGAAGGATAGGAAAGTTAATAATAACCAACAAAATAAAAAACTAATGGAAGTGTGGTGGACCATTGCATTATTTGAGCATCTCAGCATCCATGGAGCTGCTGCTGGCAAAGGGGGTGGATGGATGGAAGCAGTAAGCCAATAGGAAAACCATGCAGGCCTATATGGCAAAAGCAGGACACTAATAACTCCCAACACAAAAAAAGGCCACCAGCCACATGGACACTCACAAATCACAAACAAGCAGGGGGCCTGGGAAACACCAGGAGCTGACAAAAGGCCTATAAAATCAGGTAAAGGATGCATGCTGAAGCACACTGCTCTGCCTTTTTAATGCAACAAAATGCAAATACGAACATTCACAGGCCCCAAAAAGGTCTGCAGGGAGCATGCATCGCACACCAACACTCACCAGACACACACAACAAAAGCATGTCTTTAAGACAACCAACATCAGAAAGCCCACCCCAAAAAAACACATGTCCCCAACTCAATCCAATGCCATCCATGCCCTAAATGATGTCTAAATTCAACAGACCACACAGAAAACACTTTGATTAATAAAGCTGTGGCTACCTGCTCTGGTACTAGTGGATGAAAGCAGGCCTGTTGGCAGACAAGGCCAGGCAAGCTTGCAGGCCTAGGCCTCAAAATGGCCACCAGCCACATGGCCAGGCCCAACAACATCAGCAAGGCCACCCCAAAAAACACACTTCCCCAACTCAATCCAATGCCATCCATGCCCTAAATGATGTCTAAATTCAACAGAGCACACAGAAAACAGTAGATTAATACAGCTGTGGCTACCTGCTCTGGTCCTAGTGGATGAAAGCAGGCCTGTTGGCAGACAAGGCCAGGAAAGCTTGCAGGCCTAGGCCTCAAAATGGCCACCAGCCACATGGCCAGGCCCAACAACATCAGCAAGGCCACCCCAAAAAACACACTTCCCCAACTCAATCCAATGTCATCCATGCCCTAAATGATGTCTAAATTCAACAGAGCACACAGAAAACAGTAGATTAATAAAGCTGTGGCTACCTGCTCTGGTCCTAGTGGATGAACGCAGGCCTGTTGGCAGACAAGGCCAGGCAAGCTTGCAGGCCTAGGCTTCAAAATGGCCACCAGCCACATGGCCAGTCCCAACAACATCAGAAAGCCCACCCCAAAAAAACACACTTGCCCAACTCAATCCAATGCCATCCATGCCCTAAATGATGTCTAAATTCAACAGAGCACACAGAAAACAGTAGATTAATAAAGCTGTGGCTACCTGCTCTGGTCCTAGTGGATGAAAGCAGGCCTGTTGGCAGACAAGGCCAGGCAAGCTTGCAGGCCTAGGCCTCAAAATGGCCAGCAGCCACATGCCAGGCCCAACAACATCAGCAAGGCCACCCCAAAAAACACACTTCCCCAACTCAATCCAATGCCATCCATGCCCTAAATGATGTCTAAATTCAACAGAGCACACAGAAAACAGTAGATTAATAAAGCTGTGGCTACCTGCTCTGGTCCTAGTGGATGAACGCAGGCCTGTTGGCAGACAAGGCCAGGCAAGCTTGCAGGCCTAGGCTTCAAAATGGCCACCAGCCACATGGCCAGTCCCAACAACATCAGAAAGCCCACCCCAAAAAAACACACTTGCCCAACTCAATCCAATGCCATCCATGCCCTAAATGATGTCTAAATTCAACAGAGCACACAGAAAACAGTAGATTAATAAAGCTGTGGCTACCTGCTCTGGTCCTAGTGGATGAAAGCAGGCCTGTTGGCAGACAAGGCCAGGCAAGCTTGCAGGCCTAGGCCTCAAAATGGCCAGCAGCCACATGCCAGGCCCAACAACATCAGCAAGGCCACCCCAAAAAACACACTTCCCCAACTCAATCCAATGCCATCCATGCCCTAAATGATGTCTAAATTCAACAGAGCACACAGAAAACAGTAGATTAATAAAGCTGTGGCTACCTGCCCTGGTCCTAGTGGATGAAAGCAGGCCTGTTGGCAGACAAGGCCAGGAAAGCTTGCAGGCCTAGGCCTCAAAATGGCCACCAGCCACATGGCCAGGCCCAACAACATCACAAAGGCCACCCCAAAAAACACACTTCCCCAACTCAATCCAATGCCATCCATGCCCTAAATGATGTCTAAATTCAACAGAGCACACAGAAAACAGTAGATTAATAAAGCTGTGGCTACCTGCTCTGGTCCTAGTGGATGAACGCAGGCCTGTTGGCAGACAAGGCCAGGCAAGCTTGCAGGCCTAGGCTTCAAAATGGCCACCAGCCACATGGCCAGTCCCAACAACATCAGAAAGCCCACCCCAAAAAAACACACTTTCCCAACTCAATCCAATGCCATCCATGCCCTAAATGATGTCTAAATTCAACAGAGCACACAGAAAACAGTAGATTAATAAAGCTGTGGCTACCTGCTCTGGTCCTAGTGGATGAAAGCAGGCCTGTTGGCAGACAAGGCCAGGCAAGCTTGCAGGCCTAGGCCTCAAAATGGCCACCAGCCACATGCCAGGCCCAACAACATCAGCAAGGCCACCCCAAAAAACACACTTCCCCAACTCAATCCAATGCCATCCATGCCCTATATGATGTCTAAATTAAACAGAGCACACAGAAAACAGTAGATTAATAAAGCTGTGACTACCTGCTCTGGTCCTAGTGGATGAAAGCAGGCCTGTTGGCAGACAAGGCCAGGAAAGCTTGCAGGCCTAGGCCTCAAAATGGCCACCAGCCACATGGCCAGGCCCAACAACATCAGCAAGGCCACCCCAAAAAACACACTTCCCCAACTCAATCCAATGTCATCCATGCCCTAAATGATGTCTAAATTCAACAGAGCACACAGAAAACAGTAGATTAATAAAGCTGTGGCTACCTGCTCTGCTCCTAGTGGATGAAAGCAGGCCTGTTGGCAGACAAGGCCAGGCAAGCTTGCAGGCCCAGGCCTCAAAATGGCCACCAGCCACATGGCCAGGCCCAACAACATCACAAAGGCCACCCCAAAAAACACACTTCCGCAACTCAATCCAATGCCATCCATGCCCTAAATGGGCTTGAAAATGAAATACATTCAAAAAACAAAAGGAACAGTTGCTTCATCATGCACACACACACCCATGAGGCCATGCCCATGGCTAGCTCGGGCCTACTACTACAACCCACAAAATTAAAAAAAAAAAGAAAAAAAGGAATGATGATAATTAATTAATCATCAAAAATAAATTGTAGTTACACAACAACTGCAATGCCCACAATCAAACACAACAACCACTTACTTGTAAAATATCCTATTCCAAAAAACCTGAAATCCAATTGCAATGATGCAGCAGACAAAAAGAGTGATCTTTCCAGCTCCAAATCCAAAGGCAGAATGAGCAGGAGATGGACAAAGCACTGGGAGGAGCCTGCTGGACAGGAACAGGAAGTTGGAGAGTCTGTGTCACTTCCTCCCTCTCTCCACCTTGTAAAAAAGTGACTCCTTGCACAAAAAAGGAAAGCCAAATGTCAATCTAAGGAGTTCTTTTCATCCAAAATCAGTATTTGCAGATGGTTTCATGCTGCTAAAGCCGATATTCCTCTCCAAATTTTACGTTGTTGAGTTCTCGAGCTTCACATTACTTCCGCCGGCGTGTCGAAAACGATATGATCGCGTTCTCTTCTTTGTCCCTGTCGCGTTGGATATGACGTGTTCGCGGTCTCTTTCTCCTGTTCGCGTTCGATTTCACGTGCCCGCGTCCTCATCCTCTGGCTCGCGATGTAGAATGACATGTTCGAGATCTCAATCTTCTCATACTCGCGCGGTGCATGATCGCGAGAAGAAAGACGTGATCGCGCGACAAATGACGTGAATGCGTGAAAAATGACGTTAATGCGGCCGCAAACTCTCGCGAGACAGCGCAAAATGGCTACCAAAATCCAACATCTCGTGGAGAACGCGACCGGGTCAAGAAAACTTGTCGGAGAACGCAGGGATTCAGGTAAGGCGATCGCGCGCGCGCGAGAATGTATTATTTTACAGCGCGAGCAAGAAAGAAATTATCGCTAAGCTGCGGAATGCGGAAATTTTGACATTTTCGCGCTTTCCGCGGAAGGCGAAAATGCCAAAATATCGCAATTTCCGCGAACGGAACGGAATTTTGGCCCAGGCCTAGATTATATTAGGAAACCCGATAGGTATCAGGATACTGATATATGCTCCTCTCGTTCCTTTCGGGGCTCAAAGAAAAACTCCGAGAGAGAAGGGCGGCCAGAACATAAGGTCAAGCGCACACAGTCCACAGACAAGCTGCGTGCTCAAGACTTTACTTCCAAAAAAGAAGATAAGTCAAAATCAAAACCTCAATTTAAGAAAAAGAAAGTTGCAGGTCTAAAGATCAGACATGCCCAGAATTCTGAGGACACAACTTCTGATTGGGGAATGGGCTCTGACGATGCTAGACAGTGCGGCAGAAGTAACAATAGCTCGCCAGAACCTGAAGGAATTTCTGTTGAGAGCAGACTTGAATGATTACATCACGGTGGAGGCACCAGATAAAAGGGTGAGCGTCCCCCATAAGTTATATGAAATAACACTCCGGATGGAGGGGGACAAGGCCAGGAAAGTAAAAGGTCTATTTTGGAAGATGTTAGAAGGCGACCTCAGAGGGGCCCGGAGGGGGCCCTGACTGCCCTGAGACCCACCCTCGAGGTATCGTAGCCGGGCACTGGCGGGAGACTCCTCAGGGGAGGAACCTCGTATCTAGGATCGCACACTCGGCACCACACGACAGAGAGACACCACACGAGGAGTTCTTAAGAGCAAATCTTTATCAGATCGGAGTGGTAGGATCTTTATGATCAGCAAGGCAAAATATATACAAGTAGAGCGCGGGCTCACAAAGTCTTGGAGGGGGGTTAGGAGGTAGCGGGACAGTCTTTGGGGGTATGGATCAAATGCAGGAGCGTACCCGGCGCACAGCTCACAATCCTCGAGCTGGGGGGTACGCTTGTCGTCGGGGGGTCCGGCGGGACCAAGAGAGTCTGTGGGCACTGCGAGATACTCAGCAGGCTCGAGTACAAGTTCGGAGGTCTTACGATCTTCGGGGAGCCGCGAGTCACTCAGCAGGGCTCAAGCACGAGTTCGGAGGTCTTACGATCTTCAGGGAGCCGCGAGTCACTCAGCAGGGCTCAAGCAAAAGTTCGGAGGTCTTACGATCTTCAGGGAGCCGCGAGTCACTCAGCAGGGCTCAAGCACAAGTTCGGAGGTCTTATGATCTTCAGGGAGCCGCGAATCACTCAGCAGGGCTCATGTGTTTCCAAGGCGAATCTGCCGGACAGTCCCAGAGCACCCCTTGTTATAGGGCGACTCCTCTTTGATGTCCGGAGTCTGTGCAGGCAGGGGTCTTGTCACCTGGGGGTCGCTTGTTGGGGGTTTCCTGCCATTGTCCTTTGATCCTTTCAGGGCCGGGTCGGGAGGAGCCCCAGACACCCAGCAGGCGTGGAGCCAGCCCTCGGGGAGGCCGGCGGGTCGATCAAAACCCACCTTCCCAGGGAAGCGCAGAGGTGTGATGGAAACTGCTCCTCCCTTTTCATCCCAAGGGGAGCGCGATGTCCTCCAGCCGGAGTGGCGCCTCTAGGCTAGGGTCGCGCTGGGGCCGGGCGGCCATCTTGGTGCATGAAGTGGGCACGCGGGCCCGGGGTGGGCGAAGGAGGAAGGCCACGGACGGGGGAAGTCCGGGTCGGGTGTGTGTGTTCTGGTGGGAAGGATCGGCTAGGCCGTGGGCTCGGGGCTGGTGTGAGGTGCAGGGGTCAGGTCTGTCTACGTTACGAGGGCCGGGTCTAACTCGCGTCCCCCCCAGCTGAAAGCCGCAGAGAACTACCCATCTTCTTGGGGGTTCTCTCCGCTGAGGCAGAAGAACCGGGAGAGGCCATCGGCGTTGGCGTGGTCCGTACCAGGGCGATGTTCTACGGTGAAATCCATCCCCTGGAGGGAGATTGACCACTGCAGAAGCTTGGGGTTTTCTCCTCGCATCTGCATGAGCCATCGCAGGGGGCGATGGTCGGTTTGGACTTTGAAATGGGTGCCGAACAGGTAAGGGCGTAACTTTTTGAGGGCCCAGACTACGGCAAACGCCTCGCGCTCGATGGTGCTCCATCTCTGTTCTCTGGGCAACAGCCTTCGGCTGAGGAAGGCCACGGGCTGGTCTAGACCCTGGTCATTTACCTGGGAGAGGACTGCCCCGATGCCATGCTCGGAGGCATCAGTTTGTACCACAAACTCTTTGGAGTAATCGGGGGCCTGGAGGACGGGGGCCGTACACATGCCCGTTTTCAGGGCAATGAACGCCTCTTGGCAGGCGGGGGACCACTGCACCTTCTTGGGCTGCTTCTTGGACGTGAGTCCCGTGAGGGGCCCGACCAGGCTGCCGTAATTCCGGATGAATCTCCGGTAGTAGCCCGTGAGGCCCAGAAAGGCTCGGACCTCTGTTTGGGTAGTGGGGGGTTCCCAGGCTAGGATGGCATCGAATTTGGGCTGTAGGGGGGCGACCTGCCCGCTTCCGACCTGGTGCCCCAGGTAGGTTACCGAACCTTGCCCAATCTGGCATTTGCTGGCCTTCACGGTGAGGCCCACCTGGCGTAGGGCGGTCAGCACCCTCCGGAGGTGCTGGAGGTGCTCACTCCATTCGGAACTGAAAACTGCGATATCGTCGAGATATGCAGCGCTGAATTTTTCCAGCCCGGCCAGGACTCTATTTACCAGTCGCTGGAAGGTGGCCGGGGCATTTTTCATCCCGAAGGGCATCACGCGAAAGCGATAGTGCCCATCCGGGGTGGAGAAGGCGGACCGCTCCTTGGCTCCCTCTGTGAGCCCAATTTGCCAGTAGCCGCAGGTGAGATCGAAGGTGCTGAGGAACCGAGCAGCTCCGAGCCGGTCAATGAGCTCGTCGGCTCGGGGAATGGGGTGGGCATCGGCTCGGGTGACTTCATTGAGTCCCCGGTAGTCCACGCAGAAGCAGAGTTCTGGAGCGACACCGGGGGCAGCTGCTTTTGGGACCAGGACCACGGGGCTGGCCCAGGGGCTGTCTGAGGTTTCGATCACGCCTAGGGTCAACATTTTCGAGACTTCGGCTTGGATACAGGACCGGACCCGATCAGGGACTCGGTAGGCTCGGTGTCTCACTGGCGGGCTGTCCCCGGTATCCACATCATGGAGACACCAGTCGGTGACCTTGGGGACCAGGGAGAAAAGGTCCGGAAACTGCCCTAGGAGCTGGCGGCAATCCTCACGTTGCTGGGGAGTGAGAGACGGGGAGAGGTTCACTCCCTCTACGGAGCCGTCCTTCTCCTTGGTGCACAGAAGATCAGGGAGAGGATCTGATTCTTCTTCGGACCCGTCATCATTGGCCAGTAGGACGCTCAGCTCCGTCCGCACAAAGTGGGGCTTGAGGCGGTTCACGTGGAGGACCCGGAGGGGGTCCCGGGGTGACTGGACGTCTACCAAGTACGTGACCGGGCTCTTCCGCTCAACTACTTTGAAGGGCCCGGTCCATTTATCCTGGAGAGCGAAGGGTTTCACGGGAGCCATGACCCACACCAGCTGGCCCGGCTGAAACTCGACCAGCGTGGCGTTCTGGTCGTACCCGCGCTTCATCTCCTCCTGACTCGCCTCCAGGTTGGCCTCTGCCATCTCCCGGAATCTCCTGGTCTGATTTCGGAGGGTCAAGACGTAACGGAACACATCTCGGGGGGGGCCTCGGGGCGCCGCCTCCCACTCTTCCTTGACCAGGCTGAGGGGCCCCCTGACGGGGTGCCCGTAGAGTAACTCAAAGGGGCTGAAACCCAAGGATTTCTGGGGAACTTCTCGGTATGCGAATAGGAGGCAGGGGAGCAGGATGTCCCACTTACGCCGGAGGGGCTCGTCCAGGCCCGCGATCATCCCCTTCAGAGTCCGGTTAAACCGCTCTACCAGGCCGTTTCCTTGGGGCTGGTACGGGGTGGTGAATTTGTAGGACACCCCGCACTGTTGCCATAAGAACCTCATGTATCGGGAGATAAAGTTGGTCCCGCGATCGCTCACGACCTCGCGGGGAAAACCCATGCGGGAGAAGATCCCCATCAGTGCCCGGCCCACCACGGGGGCCGTGACGGTGCGCAGGGGGATGGCCTCTGGGTAACGGGTGGCATGGTCCACCAGGACGAGGATGAATCGGTGCCCCTGGGAAGTCGGGGGGTCCAGGGGTCCTACGATGTCGATCCCGACCCGCTCAAAAGGGGTACTGACGACAGGGAAGGGTTGGAGGGGAGCCTTGCGCTTTCCTCCACTCTTCCCACTGGCCTGGCACGTGGGACAGGACTTGCAGTGGGCTTCCACATCCGCTTTCATTCTGGGCCAGTAGAAGTGGGTCACGAGGCGACTGTATGTTTTGTCCTGACCCAAGTGGCCTGCAAGGGGAACGTCGTGGGCCAAGCCCAGGAGGAGGTTTCGGAAGCGTAGGGGTACCACCAGCACCCGGCCGGACCAGAGCTCCACCGACTTCTGTTCGCTGTACAAAAGGTCATTCTCCCAATACACCCGGTGCGTCCCCGTCTGGTCGCCGGCGGCCTGGGCCTCTGCCTGTTGCCGGGGCCCGACCAGGGAGGGACAGGTAGCCTGCTCTCGGCAGAACTCCTCTCGGGCCCCCCTCGTGGCGCCACTGGGCTAATTCGGGCAGATCGCCTAACTCGGTGACTGGGGTGGAGTTTTTGGCAAGCAGACAGGTCGAGTCAGGCACCGTTAGCCGCGCAGGGAGTAGGACAAAGTTCATGGATACAGATGCGAGCTCAGACTGGAGCTTTCAGAGGCAGAAGGCAGGGAAAGGCTTAATGGCAGAATCAGGGCCTACTCGCCTGGACTGTAAAATGGGATAAATGAACCATATAAAGCCGGTGGCCTTTCATACTTAGGAATAGAATATCCGGCCCATTCATGGCGGATCTGAAAGAGGACATGTTGACGGTGGACGCACATGTGTTTGCGTCTTCATAACTGGAACTGGAGGAAACATACATGTACTTGTGATTTATACATGAAACCGTTGGGGTCCAAGATAGGGGACATAACTGATCATAAAAATCCATATTTCCACATTCCCTCCTTGTCCCCTACTTGCCCTTAAGAGATATCAATCTTCATTAATCCGTTGATCTGTTCATATAGCATCATTTGTTCTTCTTTCTTCTTCCGTGATGAATGAAATCTTGGTGGTGGAATACACGATGTGGCACACAGACCACAAATCGCTGGTCCACATTGTAGGCATAAGCAGCAACTGAATAGTATGAGAAAGCCAATACCTAGGAAGGATAGGACCCTCCATCCAAAGGTTGACAATACACTCCAAAACCAACCGGACCAAGTCCAGGTGCCTGGATTCTGGTGTATCTGGCTTACAATCTTATGAAGGCGAGTTATGGCTTTATATACAGATGGCGAATTTTCTGGTATGAAAATGCAACAGCTTGATCCGATGACCCTACAAGCTCCGCCCCTATCGGCCAGGATGACGTCAAGGACAAGACGATTTTGAAGCACAACAATCCGCATAGCAGACTGCTCTTCTGTTAAATTGCCTAAGGCGGAAATAGTTTCGTTCACTACTGCTTCAAGGGTTCTGGTTAATCTACGTATCAGCTTACTATTGGTAACTGTACCTATATAGGGAAAGAGACCTTTATTGAAATCTGTGTATTTTTCCCATGCTGTTTCAGTGTAATCGACGATTGGGAGATCTCTCCGTTCTCTATTGTGTACTAAATGAGTATTTCTGTGATAATCAGGAGGAGCTAGGAAAACAGGTGGCAAAAGGAATCCGATGTAGCAGGTACCATCCCAATCTAGAGGCAAACGTATATATGCAGTCTGACCACATATGAAGTAGGAATGGCGAGAAGCTCTAAATGTAGACTTGCCTTGATCACTGAATTCTATTACAGTGGTGCATCTACTATGGCCCATATGTATGGAACCATTCTTTCTTACACATAATTCACCTTTAACTGGAAATACTGACATAGCGGGCAAAATTGGTGCAGCTTCGGATTCAACATTCAGGATCATGAGATTAAGCGTGAAATTCCCTAATCCACATACCTCATTTTCTAGATCAGTTCCTGTTCTTTTGGGAAGTCCCTCCTTGTTAGGGTAACAGACTTTGAGTAAAACTAAGTTCAGGTTTCCCCATACCCAGTTGTCTTGATCAACTGCAGAATTCGAATCTAGGGAATTAATTAAACTAAACCATGCTCCACAGGAGCCATTGTGTGTGAACGGGTATGGAAAGAGAGGCAGAATTCCTTTATAGTTCTGATAGGGAGGGAGTCGGCCACATATCCAACAATTTGTAGCATTGCTAACCTGATGGGAATGATGTAACATACTAATAAAAGTGTTATTGCGCAGCGCAAATCTATAGGACAACTCATGCAAGGGTAATTCACTAAAAGAATGTTCAGCAGTAACATTGTAAACATGTTTAGAAATAGGATAATATATGTGCAACAATATACTTGCAGCTAATATTAAAAGACTTAAGAAAAACAAAATTAATAACGTCACTGTGCAATGACTACGCAGTGATTTACAGTACGCATGTTGTTTCAATTGCATTTTTCGGTTTCTTTCTCTATTCAGGTCTAGGGGATACATGTCAGAGACAAATTCGACCGATTCACCTTGGAGAGGACTTAAACAATCAAATTGTCTGACTTATTAGACCTTAGTTTTAGTTTATATTGTTCCTGATTACTCGGTTCAAACAAAGGAAGCTTTGAGTCAATCGGTGAAGACACGCGAGGTGTGTCGTTTACATCGGACGGTAGTCCATGAAATTTCTTGATATGACTTGAATGTATCCAGCCTTTGCGACCTTCGATCTTCATGGCTGTCCTCGTGGTTAACAGTACGAGTTGAGGCGATTTCCACCTAGGATCCAGCTGAGACTTCCGGTCAAAGTTCCTCACTAACACCAGGTCCCCGGGAATTACGTCATGGGGTTTCACCTCGGTGTTGTCGGGAAAGGCTGCAGCTACCTGTGAACGACAAGATTGTAGTGCAGACATCAAGGAAGCCAAGTAATCTGTCAGCATATTACAGTCGACATCAGTTATTTTGCGTGGTATAGGCGTCCCCCACATATTTGGTGGTCTACCGAAGATCACCTCATAAGGGGATAGCCCTGTTCGAGAGTGCGCTACCATTCTCATGTAAAAGAGTGCAACTGGTAAGGCTACTACCCAGTCGACACCTTTCTCTCTACATATTTTGGACAATCTAATTTTCAGAGTTTGATTATGTCGTTCCACGAGACCTGCTGCCTCGGGGTGTCGGACACAGTGAAATCTCCACTGATAGCCTAACAAAAGTGAAACGTGTTTCATTAGTTCGGAGGAGAACGGCTGGCCGTTATCTGAGTAGACAACACGTGGTAAACCGTACCGTGGGAAGAATTCTCGAACCAACTGTTTGGCAGTAGTCGGGGCAGTGTAATCTGAAACCGGGTATGCCTCTGTCCAACGGGAAAGAGCACAGACAACTACGAGAACATATTTGAATCCTCGACATCGTTCCATCTGGATATAATCCATCTGGAGGACTTCAAAAGGGTGATCAGGAGGCTGAAATCCACCTTGTTCTACGGGAATGCTTTTACCTGGGTTAAACTGACAACAGATCATACAGGTACGAACTTTTTGTTTAGCTGCTGCTCGTAAATGTTTGTTGAACCAAATGTGTTGAATGCTGTCTAGCATAGCTTTTTCTCCTAGGTGCGCTGGACTATGTACAGTATTAATGATAACTTGGACCATTGAATCAGGAAGGAACCATACAGATTTTTCCTTCGTCATCCATCCTTGATCCGTTTGGATCCCTCCTAATTCAGTCCATTTCTTTATTTCCTCTGGTGTAGCATGTGTCTGTATGTCAATTACGTCAAGAGCGGGATCCTTAACCATCATGCAATGTGTTGGTGTCGGAACTATTGTCTTTGTCATGTCGGGTGTGTGAGTTTGAGCAGTCTGTTTAGCTGTTCTGTCAGCTAGATCATTGCCTTGGGAAATGATATCAGTAACTTTCGTATGAGTTTTACATTTCATAATTGATATTGCAGTGGGTAGATGTATTGCATCTAATAAGGCATGAATGAGGGGTCCGTGCTGAATGTGAGCACCGTGAGAAGTTAAATAACCTCTCTCTCGCCACAGCACGCCGAAGTCATGTACAACTCCGAATGCATAACGTGAATCAGTGTATATGTTGACTTTTTTATTCGTAGCTTGAATACAGGCTTGTGTCAGAGCGATAAGCTCTGCTGCTTGAGCTGACAAGGTATTTATGCAATTTGTTTCAATGACTTCAGTGTCTGTTGTGACTGCATACGTGGCTACTAACTCTCCTGTACTTGTTCTCATACATGAACCATCTACATACAATGTCAAGTCTGGATCTGACAATGGGACGTCTGTCAAGTCTTGTCTGGGTTTCGTCGTGATAGTGATAACTTCAATACAATCATGTGCTAGTGGGTCTGTTCCGTTTACTGGTAACAGTGTGGCAGGATTCAATGTACTACAACGTCTGATTTCTATGTGTGGCTGAAACAATGTTAATTCGTAACCGGTGAGTCGTGCTATAGTCAAGTGTTGTGTTTGCGTTCGGTTCAAGAGAACCTCTACTGCGTGTGGTACTTGTACTGTCAATGGATGTCCTAACACTATGGCATCGCTTTGTCTGATTGCTAAAGCTGTTGCTGCCACTGATTTCAGGCACGCAGGCAGAGCCTGAGCTACGGGATCTAATGTACTAGAGAAATAAGCACATGGTTTGTGTGATCCTGCTTGTTCCTGTGTGAGTACTGACAAGGCAATACCTTCGCGTTCTGTAACAAAGAGTGTAAACTGTTTATTGTAACATGGTGTTGCTAAAACAGGTGCTTGACATAAAGCTTTCTTTAGGCTTTCAAAAGCTTGTGTATGTTCCTGAGTCCAAGGGAGAACAGTCGATGTGGCTGCCTCCTGTGTTGTCAACTGAATGAGTGGTTTTGCTAGAAATGCATACTGAGGGATCCACTGCCTACAATATGAAGTGAGGCCTATAAAAGCCCGCACCTCCTTTTGTGTCTTGGGTATTGGCATGTTAGTAATTAACTGGATGCGATCGGGTGTAAGCTGCCTTCCCTCCTTGGACAGCGAGTGCCCAAGGTAAACAACTCGCTGGACACAGAATTGCAGCTTAGAAGGGGACACCTTGTGCCCCTTTTCGGCCAAAAATTGTAAAACCGTCAGTGAGGCTTTTTCACATTCAGGTTCGCTTCTAGCGGTGATCAGCAGATCATCGACATATTGAAGCAGGGCAGTGTTGACTGGCATGTGGATACTGTCAAGTTCTCGTTTCAGTGCTTGGCTATAGATGCTGGGGCTTTCTGTGAATCCTTGAGGTGCGCGTGTGAATTCAAAGCTTCGTCCATTTAAACTAAATCCGAACAAGTATTGGCTTTCCGGATCTATTGGGACGCTGAAAAAGGCATTCTTGAGATCAATTACAGTAAAGAATGTTGCTTCGGAATCAATGGCTGTCAGTAATGAAGAAATGTCTGGGACTACGGGGTATTGTGGTACAATACATTTATTTAATTCGCGCAGATCAATAACCAATCGATATACTGGCGGGGCTTTTGGGTCAGTTCGTTTAAGAATCGGAATTATCGGTGAATTACATACATTGGAGTCGGTTTCCACAACCACTCCTTGGGTAATAAGCTCGTCAATGATTTGCAGTAAAGCCACTACAGCATCTGGGGGTAACTTGTATTGTCGCATTCGTGGTAGTACCACTCCTGTCTTTAGTGTGACTCGATATGGTGTAATGTTCATGCAACCAACATCTGTAGGACCTTGTGCCCATAGATGTGTGGGTAAAGTCTGCAGTCGGTGATCCATGTCTCGGGACACGTAGTGCCCTTTGAAATCACGTAAAAACAATCTTACTCCTTCCGGAGAACAACATATTATAGCTCCTAGAGCTTTCAATGTTTTTATGCCTAACAGGTTTTCTGGACATGATTTAGTAAGCAATAAATCTGTAGTTCGTGTCAAGGGACCAATCGTAAGGGGAAGAGGCTGTGATACTTCGTTAATGATAGGTTTTCCTGAAAAACCAAGGGAAATATTCTGTGAGCCTGAGAGGGGTGCCCCTGGAACTTCACTACGTTTTATGGTTGTTCGGCTTGCCCCTGTATCAAGTAAAAATTTTCTATCTTGGCCTAATAGTTCACTGTGTACATAAGGTCCTTCTTGATCTACAGGGACCTCGATAAGGGGTAAGCCAACTTCCCTCTCTAGGCTGTTTCATGAGTATCGTTGATAATCAGGATAGTCATACTGTGCGGTCTGATACATCTGTTGTGTCGTTGTTTGTGTGGCAGCAATAGGCTGCGGTGGTGGAGCTGACATAGACTGTTGCGGAGCTGGCATGGACTGTGCATGCTGCGGAGCTCCTTGTTGGTTCTGATCCTGTCTAAGTGGCCGTGGTCTTTCTTTTGTATTCCCTATGGCGATATTATGTTTTAAAACTGGACAATCGTGTACATAATGACCTGGCTGTTTACAATAGTTGCATGTCCCTTTTACAGGACCTGCTGAAACACTGGACTGTGTCATACCCTTTTTATGACCGTCAGCTGGAACTGTCTGGGAAACTAGCATTTTCATTTTCGTGTCTTTCATGCGTCTTTGTTCATGTTCTTGTTCCTCTCTAATTCTATTGTGATGGTACTGTAGCATTTGTAACATTTGTGACGGAGTGTTACCTTGCCAGGTACTCTCGAATTTCAATACTCTATTCTTAACTTGGGGCAAGGAATTTTCTACTAATTTTGTCACAAACAGATGTGGATACGATTCGCTACTTGCTTTTATTCCACTATTGATACCAAAACATTTTTCGAATCGGGCATAGAAATCACTAGTGTCCCCATCGTGCTTTTGTTTACAGGCTGAGATTGCACCCCAGTCTTCCTTTTTCGTAGTTAATAAACGTGGCAGTACCTGTACTAGTAAACCTGGTAGTGTTTTGGTCTTTTCCCCAAGCCCTGAACCTGGACCTCGAGCTTTTTCTTCGTTTTCTAATGCTGTCCAATCTATCTTCTGGTCTCCCACCTCCCAATCCTTTTCCTTGAGATTTTCGTAAATGCCCGCAGGCATTAATACCTTCAATATTGTCATAATGTCGGGATAGGTATACTCTCCCATGAGCAACATGTCTTTAATTTCACGGTGGAAACCCGCTGGGTCTTTGTCATGACTGGGTACCACTTTCTTCATTTCTAATAGTTCTATTTTAGATATGGGTGTGTATACAAACACACGTTTAAACTGATTGTCCTCACCTTTTATCGGGTGCACTTCGCGTAAGGGATTCTGTCTATCCATATAATACGTCGTTCTTTCCTTGATGGGCAGTGAGACATGTTCGGGGCATACAAAAAGAATGTACTGCTTTCTGGATTCCAGTATCTCTCTAATTAACTCAGTACCTGAACCTCTCCATTTATTCGTGAGTAATTCAGTCAATATATCAGGTAAGGGACCAGGATCGGAGTGTTGGTTTTTATATAATGTAAGGAGTTGTTGAATCATATAGATACCAGCTAAACGCTGTTCATCTGGGGCGAGGTTCAAAAACGTGTGCGCTAATGTATCATCACTATATTTTCCGGGACTATCAACCCAATGAACGGCTGACCTGGCTAATTCTTGTTCGTCCATAGAATCGAGTATATGATAACCCCTTCGTTCTCGGAGTAATTTGTCAGCGGCTTGGAACGAATGTTCGGGGGACCTTATTTTTATTATAGGGGTTTGGAAATTTCTGCTATTATCTGGACGTATCGGACGTATCGGATCAGTAAAGCATCTAGTATTATTGCAAGATCTTCCTCTACCTACATAGGCCATGGTTTCTAACTGTCCTGTGGGCAGTTCTAATTCTTCCTCCTCCTCGGTTTGTTCAGGCTCGTCTACTGCTAATCTTTCTTCGTGTATTCGTTCTACTTCTTTGAGGATCTTGCGGCACATAGCTACTATACATGATCGTTTATCATGTCTCCCCTCTGATATATTCCGACTCCATGTGGTAAGAATTTGCATTTCTTCCGGATTTACCCCTGGTCGGTCTTGATTTCTGATCACACAGTTTATGAGGAAACGTAACAGTTCCCCCTGTATTTCCACTTTCTGGTACTCCATGGCTCTGTTAATACTCTCAGAATCTCGCCCTGACTGGACAAAGTGATATATATTTTCTAAATGTGTAGTCATTCCTGGTAGCCTCCCTAAATATATTGCAGCTCGTCGGATACGTAATGATGCCAGCAGCATTTCGTCCCCTTTTCCGGGCACAGGGTCATATCTACAATCTATTAGAAGTTCCTTGAGCGTGTCGGGAGTTACTAGTTTGGGCGTACGTTGGTGGGCTAATTCTTGAAAGGAAAGTTTATTTACTCTGGGTGGCGTGGAAAAAAATGTTTGATGTACCTCCGGTAGCACCACCTGGGGTGCTGGATGTGAAAGGATTCGTTGAACGTGATATAGCAACCATAGGTGTGGATACAGATGTAGAAACAGATGTGCTTGCCGGAACTTGTGTCGGAGTTTGCTGTTGCGGAGGTACAGACGGAGGAGGGTCTTGGCGTTGAACCCCCTCGGCAGGCGGTCTATGTGGCGCAGTATTAGCATACTCGGGAGCTGCGTCGTCTAAATAAGAGGAAAGAAAAACATCTTCTGCGGTTCTGGGATGCCCTTTGGGATGTACTTTTATCGGAAACAATGGGGGTGGCAAGTCTTTTGGTATCTCCGGAGTAGCCTTAGGTAACCCTTCGGCCAGAAGAGGATACATACCATTCATAAGGGCATTTCTTTGTCTGTCTATTTGTTCTGATTTTACTCGAGTACCTTCTTCAATTAATAGATTTTCTCGAACTTTATTTGAATTCTCCTTACTTTTCTCTTCCTGTCTGAGCGCTTTTTCTGTACGTCTATATGATTCTTTACGCCATAATTCAATGGCATCTTTCTGTGACTGTCTAGCTTTCTTTTTCCATAATTCCTCCTCTACTTTCATGATGCAATCTGCATCCCAGGTCCCAGCTACGGGCCACCTCTGACTTTCTGGTAATTCCTTGGTGTAGTCTACCCATAAATCAAGAAATAATATGGCGTCTAGGCCATGTTTATGATACATGAAGTACCCTGGAGTGTCCCTAGGAGGAATGGGAACAGCTTCTTCGAGTACCCCTTTTCTAGTTTTGATCTGTCTTAATTTCGAAAAGAGCGGCATATTGAGAACTGATCTGATACCTAATTTTGAACACGTTTAATACCACAAAACACAATAATGAACAGTCATTCACACCACAATATGCAGAACGTATTTAAAACATTTTAACATTTAACATTTAATGAACAACAATGATGGCCATTTAGGGAACTAGTCACTAAGCATAATACTCGGTACTAACTAGATAATTCTGAATTATATACTAGACATACTTGATATACTGCTAGACAGTACAGATACACTGCTGAAACAGTGCAGACCGGATTTGTGTACCCAAACCCGTCTTGACCGGCACAAACTATGTGCACGTCAGAACGCCTCCCCGACAATGGTACTCACCGGGTAGCTCGGAACGGAAGGCCTCGGAACTGAACTGAACTGGACTTGAACCGGACTGGACTTGACTCGAAACTTCGGAAACTTCGGAAACTGGTGGGCCTCTGTATACCTCGGATCTTGCTCTCTCAGCTAGGCTCTGGTTGGGATACTTCGCACTTCTCACCGCCTCGTCTGGGTGTTGATCGCAGCCTCAGTTACCCCCGCTCGGCAGGAGGGAGATACAGGAAATCCTGTGGGTACGCGTTGTTGTCCGTCCAGCTGTGACAGGAGACCGGGCCTGCAACGCACCTCCGGCGCGTGAGATGAGAAAGTGTCCCTATTCGGGCGCCATATATGTGGTAAATAATTTAATTACCGGAACTTAATTTGATGCGGAAAATTAATAATAATAGCTCAGAAAAATAAGAGGCAGAATCCGTGGTATTAGAGGTTCGGAACGGGCTTTATTCCAAAATCAATTCGAATTGATGGACTCCATATTCCATCACCACGAAGGTTCAGGAAGTGAAGGACCCTACTTTATTGACAGGTAATCATTTTTATACAAAGGCATTATAGTGAAAACAGATTCAGGAGGCGTAACAGTTGATAACAGAGATAAAACATACATGCGTAACTAAAGTGGGTGTAACTAGGCGTAACTAAAGAACGTCATTAGATATGATGTCACAAATAGGTGGCACCATGAAAGAATTTCGCAATGTCAGCAGAAATACTTGGCAGAGATGCGCGCGCAGCAGCATGACGTGCAATTGACGTGCAACTAGGGGGTGAAGGGGACTTGACATTTAGCTCTACATGTGGAGACAGAAGTCTGGGGGGTCAAGTCAACCTAATCCCAAATCATATCTAACATCCTATGTTTAAAGAACTATGTTATCCAAAAAGAAAGGTCTTTCGAACAAAATCTATTCTATACTGACTGTGAGTGCGTGTACAAGCGTCTAAGTGTCTACACTAGATGCGAGGGCAGAAATCTTCCATAGTAACAGGGCTATGAATTACTTGCATAAAGACCGAGAAGCCGGGCCTTTTGCTCGGTAGCTGGAAGAATGTTTACTTAAACTACTAGACAGGAATGCATTGGATAGGGAGCGGAGCAGATAATCTCGAAGGTGAAATACAGTTTTTGGCAAGCAGACAGGTCGAGTCAGGCACCGTTAGCCGCGCAGGGAGTAGGACAAAGTTCATGGATACAGATGCGAGCTCAGACTGGAGCTTTCAGAGGCAGAAGGCAGGGAAAGGCTTAATGGCAGAATCAGGGCCTACTCGCCTGGACTGTAAAATGGGATAAATGAACCATATAAAGCCGGTGGCCTTTCATACTTAGGAATAGAATATCCGGCCCATTCATGGCGGATCTGAAAGAGGACATGTTGACGGTGGACGCACATGTGTTTGCGTCTTCATAACTGGAACTGGAGGAAACATACATGTACTTGTGATTTATACATGAAACCGTTGGGGTCCAAGATAGGGGACATAACTGATCATAAAAATCCATATTTCCACAAGGCGGGGGTTCGTCACTGGCGATCGACTCTTCTGGTGGGGGAATGTGGGGACCCTCGGCCGGGACCACCCTATCTTCAGGGGTTGGGGTGTCGTCGACTTCCCTCAGGGGGGTCAGTCAAGCCGCCATGGATCGAGTGGTGGCGCACACCCACTCAGGGAGGACCATCATCCCTAGATGGGTTTTGCGCTCAACTTGTCCCCAGGGGGAACTTTCCAGGTCGTTCCCCAGGAGGCAGTCGACGGGCTGGGAGGTTCTCACTGCGACCTTCAGTTTACCGACCACCCCTCCCCACTCAAAGGGCACCAGGGCTACCTTACATAGGCTTTCTGTGTTGTCGGCTGA
This sequence comes from Triturus cristatus, assembly GCF_964204655.1. Lineage (NCBI taxonomy): Eukaryota > Metazoa > Chordata > Amphibia > Caudata > Salamandridae > Triturus > Triturus cristatus. The sequence continues at coordinate 6,537,624 of NC_140590.1, read as the reverse complement.
AAGGACAGGGCAAAATACGTTGGGGAGGACCTGGTCTTCGTGGACTAAATGGCTGAGGACACCGGTGATGCTGGCCCCGGTGTCACGGAGGGCTTCTACTTGGTGGCCATTGATCGTTACGAGCTGCACATATTTCTTTGTGTTAGAGGGCAGGAGGCTCCCAGGGACCATCTCTCTATCTCCTAAGGATACTAGGGCCATGGCGGCGGGTTCCCACTCCTCGGCCTCCTCAACCTCCTCCCCCAGGGCTACATTGGCTATCTGTCTAGCAGGGGGTGCTGCCTGGGTGGTGCGTGGGGCCATGGGGCACTCAGGGTCGTTGGCGTAATGCCCGGGCTTCTGGCAACGGAAACAAGTGATGGTTACCCGGTGCCCCCGTCTCAGGGGGGGGCCGGATACAGCTGGTGGGGGTGCCGGGAAAGGTGGAGGTTGGGACTTCGGGGGACTAGCCTGGGACTCTCTCTGCCCTCCCTGGTTTCCCCCCCTCTCTGGCGGGGTGGTCCCTGACTGGCTTGGGGGTACTCTCCTACAGGGCCCCGGGAGACCCGGGTGTTGGTCCAGCGATCCGCCTCGACAGCCAGCTTTCTTGGGTCCGTGAGCTTGCTGTCGAGCAGATGCTGGCGTAGTTCCACAAAGCAGTTGGCAGCCAGGTGTTCCCACAACATAAGGTCGGTTAGTTCTTCCAGGGTGGTTACTTTGCTGCCCTTGATCCACCCATCGACGGCGCGGCTGAAGAAATTCACATATTCCACCCAGGTGGTACCCGGGATCTTCCTGCAGTCCCGGAACCGTTGGCGGTACATCTCCGGGGTGAGGCCGTACCTTGTGAGGAGGGCCGCTTTCATGTGTTCATAGGAGGACTGCATGGAGGTGGGTAGGTCGAGCAGGGTGTCTCTCCCTTCGCTCAGGAATCGTCCCCATAACCCAGCCCCCCAATCCTTCTGTGGGACCCGATGGGGGTCCTGGCGACCTCATAGGCCCGGAACCACTGCTGAATGTCATCATTTTTGTAATATTCTTTGACCACATCCTTGGGGATGTGGACCTTCTGCTCCGTCGGGGCGGCCGCCTCCCGGTTCGCCGGGGGCCGCGTTTCTTCGCTTCTTGCTTTCAGTTCTATTTCCTTCAGGCTGCGTTCATGTTCCAGTTGAAGTCTCCTTCCCTCGTGTTCTCGTTGGAGTTTCTTCTCTTCTAGTTCTCATTGTACTCGCAACTGTTCTACTGCTAGCTTTTTCTCGGCTAATTTCAACTCGCCCTCAATTTTGAGTTTGGCTAATTCGAGCTTGTGATGGCGACTTTTTTCTCTGTCTGCGAGTTCCTCCGGGGATAGGCCCCCGTCTGGTACGAAGCCTCGCACCTGGTTGCTGCTGCGTTCTCCTTGGGAGGGTCCGGCTTCGTCGTGGGGCTCCCCCGCTCCTTCTGGGCGGGAGGCTCCAGAATCCACCCAAGCTTTCAGTGCCTTTTGCATATCTTCTTTGGTGTTGAGGCCAGTGGTAGCGATTCTGAGTTCCTTACAGAATTGCTTCAGTTCTTTATGAGTGTACTCTTCCAGCTGTTCCACCTGGAACACGGTACTGGCGTCGTCTTCTATGAGAACCACGGCGTTTCCTTCTGCCATCTTTGTCGGTAGTACGTCAGCCGTTCACGGTACGATCTCTAGATTATGGGCCCGAATCCCGTCGGTTGCCACCAATGTTAGAAGGCGACCTCAGAGGGGCCCGGAGGGGGCCCTGACTGCCCTGAGACCCACCCTCGAGGTATCGTAGCCGGGCACTGGCGGGAGACTCCTCAGGGGAGGAACCTCGTATCTAGGATCGCACACTCGGCACCACACGACAGAGAGACACCACACGAGGAGTTCTTAAGAGCAAATCTTTATCAGATCGGAGTGGTAGGATCTTTATGATCAGCAAGGCAAAATATATACAAGTAGAGCGCAGGCTCACAAAGTCTTGGAGGGGGGTTAGGAGGTAGCGGGACAGTCTTTGGGGGTATGGATCAAATGCAGGAGCGTAAACCGGCGCACAGCTCACAATCCTCGAGCTGGGGGGTACGCTTGTTGTCGGGGGGTCCGGCGGGACCAAGAGAGTCTGTGGGCGCTGCGAGATACTCAGCAGGCTCGAGTACAAGTTCGGAGGTCTTACGATCTTCGGGGAGCCGCGAGTCACTCAGCAGGGCTCAAGCACGAGTTCGGAGGTCTTACGAACTTCAGGGAGCCGCGAGTCACTCAGCAGGGCTCAAGCACAAGTTCGGAGGTCTTACGATCTTCAGGGAGCCGCGAGTCACTCAGCAGGGCTCAAGCACAAGTTCGGAGGTCTTACGATCTTCAGGGAGCCGCGAGTCACTCAGCAGGGCTCATGTGTTTCCAAGGCGAATCTGCCGGACAGTCTCAGAGCACCCCTTGTTATAGGGCGACTCCTCTTTGATGTCCGGAGTCTGTGCAGGCAGGGGTCTTGTCACCTGGGGGTCGCTTGTTGGGGGTTTCCTGCCATTGTCCTTTGATCCTTTCAGGGCCGGGTCGGGAGGAGCCCCAGACACCCAGCAGGCGTGGAGCCAGCCCTTGGGGAGGCCGGCGGGTTGATCGAAACCCACCTTCCCAGGGAAGCGCAGAGGTGTGATGGAAACTGCTCCTCCCTTTTCTTCCCAAGGGGAGCGCGATGTCCTCCAGCCGGAGTGGCGCCTCTAGGCTAGGGTCGCGCTGGGGCCGGGCGGCCATCTTGGTGCATGAAGTGGGCACGCGGGCCCGGGGTGGCCGAAGGAGGAAGGCCACGGACGGGGGAAGTCCGGGTCGGGTGTGTGTGTTCTGGTGGGAAGGATCGGCTAGGCCGTGGGCTCGGGGCTGGTGTGAGGTGCAGGGGTCAGGTCTGTCTACATTACGAGGGCCGGGTCTAACAGAAGAACTTATCATCTGGTTATAAAATCCTGTTAGCCGAACAAGATTGGCCGCCAGCATTCGTACTGGAGTGCCCTAGGGAAGAAAGTATAATTTTTCCTGCATTTTCCGACCATGTTCCTGTTCATCTTAAACATACATATGCACAGGAGTGGGCAGTAGCCCAAGCTCCAGCATTGTACAAAAATCACGCTGGGTGGGACGAGGACTCAACTTTCCACTTGATACCGTTAAAAGTTTCACCTAATGCTCAGAGGCAATACCCAATAAAGCAAGAAGCTAAAAAACAGGTCAGGGAGATCTTAGATCAACTTGAATACCAGGGGGTCATTGAGAAATGTACCTCTCCAATGAACAATCCTTTGTTTCCCATCTCTAAACCCGACAATACATATCATCTAGTTTTAGATTACAGACATTTAAACTCATGCACAAAGACATTTTCTGTCCAAAATGCACATAGTGCGACATTAATGAATAACATTGTGCAGAAAAAATACAAAACAACACTTGATATCTCTAATGGATTTTTTTACCAAAATATAGCGCCTGAAAGCAGGTATCTGACCGCATTTTCAGCGTTAGGGTTTCATGAGACAATTTTGTCGACTCCCCCAAGGGTATAAGAATAGCCCCGGGGTATTTTCAGGAAGGGTAACAGAGTTACTTCAAAAATTTGATGAGGAAGCGTTGTCCTATGTGGATGATATTTATCTAACGGAGGATGACTTAGGGAGGCACTTGACCAGGGTAAACACCATTATTATGGGATTTGCCACTAAGGGCTACAAATGTAACTTTAAAAAATCAAAAATAGCCCACCTCAATGTCCTATTTTTGGGATATGAGCTGTAAAGTCAAAGGAAAAGTCTAGCAGCAACGTTTTTTAGAAAGTGCGCGCTGCTCCAGCCTCCAAAATCACAAAAAAATTGACAATCAATACTGGGATTCCTACATTTTGGCAGAACATATATTTTAGATTACACACAAAGTGTAAAACCTTTCTGCGAATTAATAAAACCTGACTTTTCAGTCAGAAATTGGACACAAGAACATACTAATATACTTCGTTCACTTCAGGAAGACATGAAAGCTTCCAAACACTTGCAAACACGCATAAACGTACACCACTTAGTGATTGCGGTCAATGCAGGTACACTTACTTAACCTTCAATGAAGGAGAAACAGTACCAATCGCATACAAATCACACCTGTACACAAATGCAGAAATGTGTTTCATTTCAACAAGTTGGCTAATCCGTGGCCATATCACTCTCCCGGTCACGATCTTTCAGTTTCCGTATTGTCTTGAGCAAAGGCAGGCAGACAAATATGAAAAAATGGGTAAAGAGTACATTAAGGAATCCTGGGATTTACCATATAGATTTCGATGCCGGAGTGGGGATCGAGAAGTGTTTCTTAGTGGTACAAACTGCAAGAGCGCTTTGAGTGGTTCTCTCATTTGCCAGGACATTTCAATGCTCAGATCTTGTAATGGATCAGTAGCAAACTTGTCCTGCAACATGAAAGGAACTGCAGCTACCATGATTACACCAGTGTTTGAGCTACTCATGAATGGGAGTTACTTGATGCTGAACGATCAAGGTTGCTGTGGTATGCCTCCGGGCATTGCCTATCTGGTCACTGTGAACTCCAGGGTTACTAGCTGTATGCAAGTATTGTTTACACTGACAAATACAGTCGGGGAGCTGAATGTTTCTTTTATACAATGTGATACTTTGACCAGACTGAAAGCCATGCTTTTACAGCAAACTGGACCCTTAAACTCCGCTTGAGAAACCGTTAAAATTCAATTCGCAAGGAACTCGACTGAGATACAGGCGCTTATACGCACAAACTGCCCCATTCATATCACAGAAATGGTGGGTCGTATCTTCAATATGTCAGATACGAGTGGTATTGTACACCTATTTAAGACCATAGGTTCAGGATTCCTTAGCACCTTTCAGACAATCCTCAGGCTTATTCCAAACTTTATACACTAAGGGGCCGATTCCGATCTGGGTCGGAAGTAGGCCTGGGCTAAAATTTCGTTCCTTTCGCGGAAATTGTGATAATTTGACATGTTCGCGTTCCGCGGAAAGCGCGAAAATGTCAAAATTTCCGCATTCCGCAGCTTAGCGATAATTTGGTTCTTGCTTGCGCTGTAAAATAATACATTCTCGCGCGCACGCGATCGCCTTACCTGAATCCCTGCATTCGCCGACAAGTTTTCTTGATCCGGTCGCGTTCTCCATGAGATGTTGTATTGTTTTTAGCCATTTGCGCTGTCTCGCGACAGTTCGCGCCCACAGTGACGTCATGCGTCGCGCGATCACATCTTTCTTCTCGCGATCATGCACCGCGAGACAACTGAAAACAAGATGGCCGCACGCGCGAGCAACCACATGGGTAAGTTGGCGAGCCGCAACCATGCAGAAAATCTCGCGAACATGCGGGAAAAAAACTTCCGCATCTTCGCGATATTTCCGCGTGTTTGCGATAATTTTTAACATTTTTGCGATAATTTGCGAAAGTGGATTTCGCAAATTCCGCCCACCCCTAGTCGGAAGGGCACCGAATGCGATCCGGCCGGAAAAACTACGAGCCGTACGTGTGTTTTCCGGCCTACTCGTACAGCTGTACGAGCGAGCAAGTACGATGCGAGCTACGTGAGATTCACCGACCGAGTCATCTCCGGGTCCGAACCGCTCCGTACGTCTCGGTCGGAAGCTAACAGTGGCGTGCAATGGATGTGATTTATAACCGAGACAGTACGATGCACGTGTCGGACAGCCTGTGCGAGCCGGAGTGTCCAGCTCGCAAAAGCTCCCAGAGTCGGACTTTGGGGGTCCGCATCGGACCCCCTGACACCCGCAGCCCTATGACTCTGACACAGGGGGAGACCTATGGGTCTCCCCAACACAGGCATGTACGGTGCGGATGGCACTGACGCATACCCAATGTAGGGGGCGCACTTGTTCGAGACGTACCCATTCAGTCAATAGGAGCCCATGTATGAGTCGTACAACCGGCTCCCATTGACTTCTATGGGAGTCCGACTGAACCGAGTCCGACAGCATACGTGCGCATCGTACTCGCTCGGTCGGACTGTAGGGGTCCGGCACGGTCGGGAAAGACTCCGGATCCAACTTGGTCGGAGTGCTTTCCGACCCGGATCGGAATCAGCCCCTCTGTGTTTGGTAGCATTTTGGGAGGTCTACCTCTGATCCTGCTCTCAATAGCTGGAATCCTGATTGTCGTTTACCTGCTATGCAATGGACAGCCCAATCACCAATGAGATGGCAAAAGCTATCCTGGAGAGAAATTACCATGAGCGCATGGTAAAACATCTGGGCACACCTCGCCTCCGGGAACTAAGTGCTTTTTGGTTCCTATCGTTCAGACCAGTCTGGATGGACTGCATCTTACCTGTTTTTCGATGCCTGTTTTCCAGTGAAGAATGTGTGTTGGATATCAGTCTGACTCTTGAAACGGAGATGCCAGCGGACTTAAACACCAGGCTGGAACCACTGCGGTCCCATGCTCGGCAATGCCTTTTACAACTGGGTTGAGCTTCAGCTCCACCATTAGCACTGAAGTATCGACTACAGCACCGGCTGCCTCTCCACCAGCTCGTGGCAACACTGAATTGTACCTGTGCTCCATTGACGTACTCTGAAAGGTGTTACAAGGTCCGTCCCCTGCAGCACCAAGCAGCGATGTTGTTGCGTCTCCCAGCCAGGACATTTAATCTAACTCTGTTCACATCACATTTTGGCCCATTTCCTGTTTGGGCACTAGGCCTACCCACACAAGTGAGGTACCATTTTTATCGGGAGACTTTGGGGAATGCTTGGTGGGTGGAAGGTTGTGGTAACACGCAGATTCTAGAACTTTCTATCACAGATATTTGAGGAAAATGTGCTCTTTTAACAAACGTTGAGCTTTTCAAGGGATTCTGGGTAATAGAACCTAGTGATAGTCACACAAGTCACCCCATCCTGGATTCCCCTGCTTGTCTAGTTTTAAAAAAATATATAGGTTTGCTAGGTTTCCCTGAGTGCCGGCTCAGCTAGGGTTTAAAATCCACAGCTAAGCCCTTTACAAAAAAAAGTCAGTTTTCACTGGAAAAATGTGATGTGTCCATGTTGCGTTTTGGGCCGTTTCCTATTGCGGTTTGTCCACATTGCATTTTGGCCCATTTCCTGTCACGGGCACTAGGCCTACCCACACAAGAGAGGTAGCATTTTTATTGTGAGACTTTGGGTAATGCGGGGTGGTTGGAATGTTGTGGAACTACACAGATTCCAGAAATTTCCATCACAGAAATTTGAGAAAAATTTGTTTTATTTACAAAGTTTGAAGTTTGCAAGGGATTTTGGTTAACAGAACCTGGTGAGAGCCACACAAGTCCCCCCATCTTGGATTTCCCTTGGGTTTTAGTTTTCTCTAATGTATAGGTTTCCTAGTTTTCCTTAGGTGCAGGCTGAGGTAGGGTTCAAAAGCCACAGCTAGGCACATTGCAAAAATAGTGTCACTGAAAAAACTTGATGTGTCCTCGTTGCTTTCTGAGCTGTTTCCTGTCGCGGGCACTAGGCCTACTCACACAAGTGAGGTACCAGTTTTATTGGGAGACTTTGGGGAATGTGGGGTAGGTGAAACTTTGTGAATCCACGCAGATTAAAGAACTTTCCATCATAGAAATTTGAGGAAAATTTGTTTTTTTTTTAAATGTTGGAGGATTGCAAGTGATTTTGCAAGTGATTTTGGTTAACAGAGCCTGGCGAGAGCCACACAAGTCACTATATCCTGGATGCCCCTAGCTGTCTAGCTTTAAAACATGTATAGGTTTTCTAGGTTTCCTTCAGTGCGGGCTGGGATAGTGTTCAAAATCCACAGCTAAGCAATTTGCAATAAAAAGGTCGGTTGGAAAATGTAGTGTGTCCACGTTGTGTTGTGTGCTGTTTCCTGTTGTGGGCACTAGGCCTACCCACAGAAGTGAGGTTCCATTTTTATGGGGAGGCTTTGGGAAATGCTGGTTGTTTGCAAGTTTGTGGATCCACGCAGATTCCAGAACTTTCCATCACAGAAATGTTGGGAAAAGGTTTGAAATTTTCAGAACCTAGTGGTAGTCACACAAGTCACCCCATCCTGGATTCCCCTTGGTTTCTAGTTTTCAGAAATGTATAGGTTTCCTAGGTTTCCTTAGGTGCAGGCAGAGCTAGGTTTCAAAAATCCACACATAGGCACTTTGCAAAAATAGTGTCACTTTTCAATTGAAAAGTGTAACATGTCCACGTTGCTTTCTGGGCTGTTTCCTGTTGCGGGCTCTAGGCCTACTCACACAAGTGAGGTATTAGTTTTACTGGGAGACTTTGGGGACTGTGGGGTAGATGAAATTGTGTGGATCCACGCAGATTTAATAACTTTCCATTATAGAAATGTGAGTACATTTTGTTTTACAAAGTTTGAGGTTTGCAAGGCATTCTGGGTAACAACTGGTGAGAGCCACGCAAGTCACCCCATGCTGGATTCCGCTGGTTGTATAGTTTTCAAAAATGTATAGGTTTGCTAGGTCTTCCTAGGTGCCGCCTAAGCTAGGGTTCAAAATCCAGAGCTTGGCACTGTTGCATAAAAAGGGCAGTTTTCACTGTAAAAATGCGGTGTGTCCACGCTGCGTTTTGGCCAGTTTCCTGTTGCAGGCTCTAGGTCTACCCATACAAGTGAGGTACAATTTTTATCGGGAGACTTTGGGAAATGCTGGGCGCGTGGAAGTTTGTGGATCCACGCAGATTCCAGAACTTTCCATCACAGAAATGTGAGGAAAATGTGTTTTTGTGACAAAGTTTGAAAGTTGCAAGGGATTCCAGGTAAAAGAACCTAGTGATAGCCACACAAGCCGCACCATCCTCGATTTCCCTGGGTGTCTAGTTTGAAAAAATGTATAGGTTTTCTAGGTTTCCCTAGGTGCCAGCTAAGCTAGGGTTCAAAATCCACAGCTAGGCACATTACAAAAATAGTGTCAGTTTTCACTTGAAGAATGTGATGTGTCCACGTTGCATTTTGGGCAGCTTTGTGTCGCAGGCACTATTCCTACCCACACAAGTGAGGTACCATTTTTATTGGGAGACTTAAGTTAACACAGAATAGTCGAAGAAGTGTTATTAACAATTGATTTTCTTTGCATTTCTGCCTTTGAAATGTAAGACAATTTGTTAAAAAAGAAGTCATTTTGAAAAATGACCTCTAATTCACATGCTTGAATGGGTACCCACAATTTTGGAGATGCGCAAATAACCACTGCTTATAAACTCTATATTAGTTCCCATTTTGGAAATATATTGGTTTCTTTGGTACCTGTTTTTCACTCTTTATATTTTACCAAATGAATTGCTACACACCTGGTACAAAATGAAAAACCATTGCAAGACGCAGCTCAGTTATTGGCTCTGGGTTCATTGGGTTCTTGGTGAACCTACAAGTCCTATATATCCCCACAACCACAAGGGTCCATCGGATGTAACAGTATATTGCTTTCGAAAATCGGTAATACTTAGAAGAAATGACAGGTAAAAATGTTGGAACAAATGGCTGTTTTTTTCAACTCAGTTTCAATATTTTCTATTTTCAACTGTTGATTTCTATATAAAAACCTTGAGGGAGCTACACAAATGACTCCTTGATAAATTTAGAATTTTGTCTGGTTTTCAGAAATGTATAGCTTTCCAGGATCCATTATTGGTTTCAGACCCATTTCTACCACTAAATGAAAGGAGGTTGAAAGCATAAAAAGTAGGAAAAATAGGCTATGTCCCAGTAAAATGCCAAAACTGTGTAGACAATGTCATATTTTAAAATGTTTAACAAGATCTACTACATATAATATAAAAATAAATTAAACATATACATATCAAATATAATGTATATACTTACTTAATATTCATAAATAATAATTTTAATAACTTATACATTGTTAAAAACATTTTATAAATTATAAATACATATATACACATATAACATAAAGGTGCCGATTCGGATCCTGGAGAAACCGGGTACGAACCGTCGGTTGGAGCGTTTTCTCCGTCCGACTCGTACCCGGGAAATAAACATTACAAACATGGAAGTACGATTCCCACGGAAACACCATATCCGTACGAATCGTAAAAACACTGAATGACGAAAATATACATACCAATGTGATCCGGGAATGCTCCGACGTGACGTCGGGACGCAATCAGGCTGCAGTTCACGAACCAGGAAGTACGATCCACACCGACGTCACCCCGCACGGATTATATTTTCCGGCTGCCAAAAACTGCCGGGAAATCAGGACGACACGCACAAGGAGCACCTGTACATGACGGACAGCCATGGACCCGAACCTACGTGTCATCCCAGCCCTCATAGCAGTCCACCTGCTCTACAGGCACCGACGCAGACGCCGCAGAAGGTCAGAATAACACCCAGGGGCAAAGGGGGGGGCAGGGGCAGGACACATAACCCCCACCCAAGTCAGAAATTACACATGCCCTGGACATACCTGACCTGCAGGACCTGGTCACCTCGAGGGGGTGGGGGCGTGTCCAGCAACGCAATCGTCCGCCACAACGGAAGTGGATGTTGACGCGAACCGGCAACACAACAATACCGGTACGTACCGTACCCACGCCTAAAGAGTGTGGGTATGGGCCGTACCATGCCCACCACTACGTCACCTCAACCCACGCTCTGAAGGGCTGGGTACGGTGCATACCCCTACAGCTGCCCATTGGGGGTCTGCACCGTACCCAGGCCCTCAGAGCGTTGTTACGGGTCGTACCACGCGTACCCCTATATTACCCCAACAATGCTGGTACGGCCCGTACCCAGGCCATTAGAACGTGGGTATGGGCCGTACCGCCATTGTTGGGGTGACGTAGTGGTGGGCGTGGTACGGCCCGTACCCACTCTCTGAAGGCCTGGGTACGGTACGTACCCAGGCCTGCAAATTGTGGGCACGGGAATGTACGGAGCGTACCCGAACCCGTGTATGAATGGAGCGTACCCACACCCCACCAGTGTATGTACGGAGCGTACCCACACCCGTGTATGTACGGAGCGTACCCACACCCGTGTATGAATGGAGCGTACCCACACCCCACCAGTGTATGTACGGAGCTTACCCACACCTGTGTATGAATGGAGCATACCCACACCCATGTATGAATGGAGCATACCCCCACCCGTGTATGAATGGAGCGTACCCACACCCCACCAGTGTATGTACGGAGCGTACCCACACCGGTGTATGAATGGAGCGTACCCACACCCGTGTATGAATGGAGCATACCCCCACCCGTGTATGAATGGAGCGTACCCGCACCCCACCAGTGTATGTACGGAGCGTACCCACACCCTTGTATGAATGGAGCGTACCCACACCCGTGTATGAATGGAGCGTACCCCCACCCGTGTATAAATGGAGCGTACCCACACCCGTGTATGTCCCGACCGTACATGCCCAGACACAGGAGGGGTGTGTGCAGAGTCCTCCCAGCAGTGCCCAGACACAGGAGGGGTGTGTGCAGAGTCCTCCCAGCAGTGCCTAGACACAGGAGGGGTGTGTGCCTATCACTCCCAGCAGTGCCCAGACGCAGGAGGGGTGTGTGCCTATCACTCCCAGCAGTGCCCAGACGCAGGAGGGGTGGGAGCAGAGTCCTCCCAGCAGTGCCCAGACACAGGAGGGGTGGGTGCAGAGTCCTCTCAGCAGTGCCCAGACACTGGAGGGGTGTGTGCCTATCACTCCCAGCAGTGCCCAGACGCAGGAGGGGTGTGTGCCTATCACTCCCAGCAGTGCCCAGACACAGGAGGGGTGTGTGCCTATCACTCCCAGCAGTGCCCAGACGCAGGAGGGGTGGGTGAAGAGTCCTCTGCGGGACTGCTTTCAGCAAAGCCAACCAGAATTTAAATTTAAAAAAACAGGGTGCGCCCGCCACTGTGCCGGGCGCATCATCCTAATTAATTGTCCCCACGGGACCCCCACCCTTTTTAGCAGTCGGATGGCGGGCGGACAATGTCCGCCCTCTATCCGATGTCGTAAGTAAGTATGAGTTCTTGGGGACGTTTGAAGAGTGAACTAGAAGACTAGAATTCCCTTTAATTGGTATAGGACTAGGAGCCGGAGTATTGAGTAACCAATGGCCTCATCTATCTGATTTCAACTCCGCTTTGAAAGTTTTATGGAGAAGAGCACCTGGTGCACTGTTCAACTAAAAAGTGTAAGACAGGTGGAAGGAAGAAGGACGGGCGCCATTTAAAATGTTATGTACTACTGTGCTTTATTTTATAGTGCTACTCTACCATGCCACTATGTGTATAAATAATTACCTTGTCCTACTGTTTTATTAAGACTATATTTTACAATTGTCTTGTTTTTTTCTTTTTGATACACAGCTACTCCGAAACTCAACCGGAAGGAGTTGGCCGCCAAGGCACGGCGCCGGAAGCTGGAGGCAATCCAGCATGAATACCGGCAGCTGGTGGTCCTAGCTGAGGAGGAGGAGGAGACTGCAGCAGCTATTGAAGCCTCCTCCAGTGCCCCGGGCCCCAGCCACCGCCCTCCAGTGGTACAGCGCCACCGCCTGGCGGCTGCCCGCCGCCATCGTGTCATCTCCGGTGCCCCCCCCCCACTGTGGCTGCAACTGCCGCGGCCTTAGACGCCGCGTCGCCCATTTAGAGGACGAGATGCGCCAGATGCGTGTCCTCCTCCAGTCCCGCCCCACCAGTTAGTCCCTGTCACTGCCCCTTTTTTAATTCCTGTTCTTTACTCGTTTGGCGTTTGACTTTTTTCTACTGTGGACAGTGGTTGGGGTTAGGGAGGTGGGTGGGTCAGCTTTTGTGGGTTTAGTTTATTTGTTAGGGTAAATTAAATATATTTTTCTATGTTACATGCAATGTTGTTAATGTTTTGTAGGTGGGGTAACTGTTTTACATCACACTGTTTCCTTGCTGGTGCATGGCCGCCCATAGCCTGTGTTTGATTTCAATAATTTGCTGACTGTATAAGACATAAACAGATAGATGCGACACACCTCACTCATTGACTGGTCCTTCTAGTACTTTGAGTCTGTCCTCTAGTCTATGCATTCTTTGAGTGGTGTTTAAAAATGAAATCATTGACAACATGTCCATTATTAATTCTGCCTCCCCCAAACTTCTCTCTTACCGGTGCTTGATGTTTATGTCCAACTGTGGCACAGCACTGGCTGCATGGTGAAGATGGTTTCCTTTTTCATACATGCCATGATTGGGGTGGTGGTGGTGGTAGTATAGTAGTAGTAGTATACACTGGCAGGGTGGCAGCATTTCCAAAAAAAGAAAAGGAGATAGTCAATCACCTTTGAGAGACTGTTAGAGGAGTAGTTGAATGAAGTACATCACAGAATTTACCGAGCAACAATTATATGCTCAAATATTTGACAAAAAAACTGAATGGTGGTTATTATGAGGATAGCCTACTAGACAGAGTTACAAACTATAGTTTTGTCGACTCAAGTCACTTGACTATGCCTACAGTCTAACAGTTAGTGCTGTATATGAGGAATGACAACAAACAAATCCAATCAATGCCGGCAATTCATGCTGAGGTGTATGTTCCTTTGTTAAATAAAATAACCTCTGAAATATCCTACTCATGGGTGGGCAAGCAGAAGAAGATCATCGCTCTGCATTGAAATTGAAGTAGTGTTGCTTTCACCACATCCGCCCCAGCAAGTGTGTGATTAAGTATTGGTGTACATTTAATTTAGTTACACCTCGACAATAAGTCACACAGCCCGGGGGAAGAGGGTTAGGGTTTGTTGAATGGATGGGAAGGAGGATTTTGGGTAAGGTTTGACATAGAAAAACAGTATGCATACATAGACAAACAAACGACAATCATTGAAGACTACCATACCATATCCATTCCATATGTTAAGGGAGAAAAAGGCAATGCATGCATGATGATGAGACCCGGATTACATACACTTCTATTTCTTGTTCTGTTCCGGCCTTAATACTTTAACAGATAGCAAATAGAAATTTTAAATATTGGTAGTGAAAAATCGTAAACACATAGCAAACGTAATGATGATTGATAATAACAACTCCAAGAACACACAGTTGTAAAGATTGTATACAAGATATTAATCAAATTATTTAAAAGTAGTTAAAAGTGGATACTGTTACTGTCTTATCCTGGTCAAAAATGTGGACTGGTTTTTTGCATCTCGGCATTCCTCTTGCTCCTCTCGTCCATCAATCTTGGGTGTGTCGCCTCGCCACTCGCCACTGCCCGGCTCGAAAAAAAAGGTGATTGATTGGTAAGGTAATTAATATGCATTGTAATGTTTTACAAAGTTTTGGCCAAGGCCCGGCCTGTAATTTTAGATTGAAAACCAAAGGGGATATTGAGAAAGAAAGTGAAAACAAATGCACAAGTGATGGTGTAGTGCAACAAGAACACTTTCCGAGGTGGCATGTATGCATATGCATCATCTCTACTCTAGTCTGTTTCCAGCATTGACCTTCAACAGTAACAGGAGAGATCAGGCCCACAGTGCTTAGCATTAGCACATCCTACGTTAACACTTTAGAGTCCTTTTTTTTTCTCTCAAAGAGTTGGACAAACGCAAAGCACATTATCCATTCCAAACATAGCATTTTACAGTTTAAGTTAGTAAAATCAATGCACTGCAGTCATCCCATCGCTACACTCTATTCAACTTCTACACAGACATTTGGGTCTGCTGTGGCTGTTGTTGACGTGTTTACCTTTAGGCTTTTCCGTTTTATGCCACTCCTGAAACATCCTCCTCCTGACTTCATCATCATCTCTGATACTTTTACTGACTGAAGATCGGCCTGCAGTATAAGTATAATTTTTATGACACAACCAGAGTAGAAATATAAATATTACTGACTTGTTGAGTCATTCTTTATTGTGTACAGAAAGATAGATTACTACTAGTACACTTTGACATCACTTTGTGCACAACAAACAAACAACGCAAACACAAAGACCAATGGCTCAGAGTCAGGTGTCCAATGCATGCCATTAATTGTCATCATTCATTACCTGTTCCTTCTCATCTTAAGTTAACGGGCCGTCTCTTTCGCCATCATCATGATGGACGGTGCTGTTAAGTCACAGTCATTTGCATTACGCAGATTGAGTGAGTCCCCTTCCTGTATTGAATTAAAAGCAATGTATCACCAAGATGCAGGAGAAGTACTCATTTCTTGTTTGCAAGAAGGGGAAAATTAGTGTGTTCTGTAGAAAGTTGATTAGTGGCAGTGCACAATTACATCAATTCATGCGCAACACACACAACAAAATCTACATCATTCAGTCTGCGATTCTGCGGCCAATGCATGGCATCAATCATTACCTGTTGCATCTTATTTTCAGTTAATGGCCAGTCTCTCTCGGCTCTGAAGGAGGATAGCTATAGAAGTCATCAGATTCATGGTCCACTTGTTTTGGAAGGACGAGGAAAGTTTGAATTTGTTGTTACCATCATCCAATCATCATTCATGAGGGAAATGGAATTGAGCAGGAGATGCAGTATGATCGAGCGGAGGAGCTGGATTCTGAGGACTGTAGTGTCAAATGGCAGACACCTGAAACTTGTATCTTAAATTAGAAGAGTAGAAGACGGTGATAATGCATTTGTTGCGATTCACAAGTTTATACGACAGACACAAACAAAGGGGGAAAAAAGGGAGGAAGACAGTAAGTGCGAGCCTAATTGTCAGGGAAGTATAGCTCGTCCTCAAACTCTGGGGGATCTTCCAGTAGTAGGTAATCATCTGACACAATACTTCCGTCACCTGAGCCGCTGTCCTCATTTTCCTCTGTTGATTCATGCATTGTGTAATTCGGTGGTATGAAGTGCTGATTCATTTTGATCATTGTTAACCTCTCCACGTTTTTTGGAGATAGACTGGTCCTTCTCAAGGTTACAATGGAACCAGCAGCACTGAAAATACGTTCGGAAGAGACACTTGCGACAGGGCAAGCCAGATAGCTTATCGCCAGCCTGCTGAGCTGTGGCCATTCAGACCTTTTCCTATACCAATACTGCACTGGGTTTTGATCAACGTACACCTCTGTTGGGTCGTCCATATAGGCCTGGACCATCCGCTCAATGTTCAGGGTTGCTGCTGGTAAGCTTTTGTGCTGTTTTTTCTGTGGATCAGCACTGTGCTTACAATAGCCCATCTTTACATACCAATCTGATAATGATTGTACTCGGCCTAATGATCCAGTTATTGTTTCTTTAGTCGATGGTGATGGTGAGTGTTGCGATTGTGAGCCAACCGCACTGCCCTCAGCCGACGAAGTTGCACTTGATTCTGCATGGCCTGCTTCAGTATCAGTACTTGTTGTGGGCTGATGTGGCGAGCTTTTAATTAGCAGCCCTTTGTTTTCAAACTTGATGGCCGCTTCAGCTATACAACTTTTGTAGCGGGCAACATCATTGTTGGAAAAAAAAAGGAATAGTCCTAATTTTGCACGTGGATCCAGAATTGTGGCACAAATGTAATGTTCTTGTGACAAAATTTTATTTTGTATCCTTACATTTTCTGACAAGCGCCTGGATAAGCTCTCCACCAAGTCATGGGCTTGCCTTCTGTCCTCTACACCTTTGTAGGATTCAGACACATTATTCAGCTCATGCTCTAGCATTTGCAACAATGGGATAGCTTGGCCCATTGTACAGTCCTCCTTGCTGACTTCACGTGTGAAGACCTCAAAAGGAGACAGCATCTCAGTCAGGCATTTAATTAGGGTCCATTGCTCCCTCTGAAGGGTCATGCCTTTAACACTAGCATCACTGCTTCTGTACCACACATATTCATTGAGTGACCTGTGCTGTTCGTACAGACGATCAAGCATGTAATACGTTGAGTTCCAACGTGTTGCCACCTCCTGGATGAGTGCCTTTACTGGCATCCTAAAGTCACGTTGGATGATCCTCAGCTGCTTCTGAGCTTTAAAAGAATGGCTGAAATGAGTGCATATTCTTCGGCAGATGGCCAGTAAATTGCTTACTATGGGTTCTTTTTTCAGAAAGTCTTGCACTATAATGTTTATGCAGTGTGCCAAACACGGAACCCTGAAATAGGAACCAAGTTCCATGGCCTTCAGTACATTACTGCCATTGTCTGTGGCAACAAAGCCAATACCAAGCCCTCTGGGCCGCAGCCATTCCAAAACCTTGGTGCGAAACTCTTCTAAAATGTTTTCAGCCGTATGAGATTTCTCCATGGCGAACATGGCTACAGTTGCATGTTTCCGAGTACCTTCAAAAATCGCAG
The DNA here is from genome assembly GCF_964204655.1 of Triturus cristatus. Lineage (NCBI taxonomy): Eukaryota > Metazoa > Chordata > Amphibia > Caudata > Salamandridae > Triturus > Triturus cristatus. Next base: position 6,520,385 of record NC_140590.1, on the reverse strand, counting down.
CTGTGTCAACAACACCTCGTGCAGATAGTTGATCTCTAACTCCCACAAAAGAGATCCAGTGTGCAGTGATGCACATGTAATCTGTGGCTTGGCAACTGCTCCACATGTCTGTTGTCAGGTGGATATTGTGCACAGCACTCTGCCGCAAACCTTGACCAACCAATTCCAGCACATCATTATGTAGTGCCGGAACAGCAATTCTTGCGAAATAGGACCGGCTGGGAACTTTCCATTTCGGGCAGATGGCAGACACAAATTCAAGGAAACCCACCCCTTCCACAAATGAAAAAGGAAGAAGGTCCAGCGCTAACATTTTAGCCAGCTTCGCATTGTACAATCGTGCCGTTGGGTGGTTGCGTTGGAACTGCCCCTCCAACCTAAACATGCTGTCAATGGTAGGCTGGCTTACTTTCCTTAGTGGTGCTGTTTTCATTAACCCACTAAGGCTCAACGACACAGATTGTCTCATTGAGGTACTCACCGGTCGCCTTGGTGTCTCACCCACACTCTGAGTATGGCTCTTACTGCGGTGCCACTCTGATGTTACTGAGGAGGATGTGGGCGTTACCACTGCAGTGACTGCACTACTGGAGACAGGGCTAGAAATGCCTCCCTGTTCTTCACCTGCCACCACAATAATATCGCTCCCTGATTGCTGACCAACTTCAATGGGTTTAGTTTTTCTACGTTCTTTTAACTTAAGTAGGTGATCCTCCCACACGATAGTGTGGTGTATTTTTAGATGACTTGCTTGTCCTCCGGTACCATAGTTTGTACCAAGCTTACCACGCCGAACACCTTGCCGACAAATTGAGCATATAGCAACGTTCTCCTCCTTGGCGCTAACAGAAAAGAAGTCCCAAACTGGGGAGGAGAACTTTCTGGCACTGCTGGATGTGCCACTTTCAACACCAGATGAACTTGAAGGGGTGCTTGAAAATATGTGACCCTTGCCACCTACACTGTGACTTTTACTACCACTTCCTACTGAGATGGTTGAGCTGGATGTAGGTCCCTGCCGGGCCTTGGAAAATATGGCAGCTGGAGGTAGTGGTGGTGTAACCTGTGTTGGTGAGATCCGTGCTACATCCCGCTCAGTAGCAGCCTTTCTGGATAGGGTGAGAATGTCGGTCTCCAATCCCTTTGGGGCGGGAGTAATGTGCTTGATGACTGGCTCGTCTTCATCAACATCATCACCCCCCTCTTCTACATCTACCTCCATAACTCTAAGTTTTTCTGGGACCTTCCTTTTCAGAAGCAATGTCTTGTGGCGTACTTCACTCTCAGACCGAGCTGGTGGGACCCAAGTGTCATCACGATCATCAGAAGCGGGGCTTGAAGAAGAAGATGATGGACTAAGCCTCCTTTTCCTTGCTGGTGGTCTGGAAGACAATAGATGTTCTGAAACAGTGGTTTGACTTCGCTCCGCTTTGTCTGCAGGAAGCTCGATTTCCTGAAATGCCCCTACGTCAGGAGCAACAACTACTATGGTGGGCTGTTGCGGCGGCTGCTGCTGTTCTGGTTGCGGCGGCTGCTGCTGTTCTGGTTGCGGCGGCTGCTGCTGTTCTGGTTGCGGCGGCTGCTGCTGCTGCTGTTCTTGTTGCGGCGGCTGCTGCTGCTGCTCTTGTTGCGGCGGCTGCTGCTGCTGCTCTTGTTGCGGCGGCTGCTGCTGCTGCTCTTGTTGCGGCGGCTGCTGTTCTTGTTGCGGCAGCTGCTGTTCTTGTTGCGGCGGCTGCTGCTGTTCTTGTTGCGGCGGCTGCTGCTGCTGTTCTTGTTGCGGTGGCTGCTGCTGCTGTTCTTGTTGCGGAGGCTGCTGCTGTTCTTGTTGCGGCGGCTTGACACTGATATGCTGAGTTTGCGCCTGCATTGAACTTGATTGTGTACTACTTTGCGGTAATGACATTTCTTCAACATCGCTGCCCGTTAGTAGACTGGCTACCTCTGCGACTGTAAAGCCCTTGGGCCTAGGTTGGTGGGGTTGCTGGACCGCTGTGCTGGTCCCAGCTTGGTTCCCGGACAACGCTTTGGTGCCAAAAAAAACCTTGGCCGGCACACCACCAGTCGTGGTTAATGGCACTTCCTTTTTCTGTTCCTTCTTCTCATCAGCAACTTTCTTGGTACTGGACCTGGTACCTTTCTTTGGGGCCATCTTCTTCCGATGTCAGGCAGGAGGCAGATGCACAACAAGTTCTGGTCACACGTGGGCGTGATGCGCAGCAGGACTTCTGTCTGGCTGGCAGTACAACGGGTAGCCAGGTGATGCCGATGAGACCTCCTACTCTGTCTTTTGTGCACCTAAAAGCAAAGAAGACAGGAGAAGAAAAACAGTGAAATGTTGCATTTGTTTTTGTGGTTCAGTTACTTAGTACTGTACTAGTGCAAACAAAAGATAGTCTAGCCATTTATGACTTTTTTTTAACTAGAGCTATGTTATACTACTAGTACTGTGTACAGCCACACACTACACTCTCAGGAAGGTGATGTCTAAAAACTCAACAGATCACATAGAAAACACTTGATCAATAAAGCTGTGGCTACCTGCTCTGATCCTAGTGGATGAAAAAGCAGGCCTGTTGGCAGACAAGGCCAGGCAAGCTTGCAGGCCTAGGCCTCAAAATGGCCACCAGCCACATGTCCAGGCCCAACAACATCAGCAAGGCCACCCCAAAAACACACTTCCCCAACTCAATCCAATGCCATCCATGCCCAAAATGATGTCTAAATTCAACAGAGCACACAGAAAACAGTAGATTACTAAAGCGGTGGCTACCTGCTCTGGTAGCAGTGGATGAAAGCAGGCCTGTTGGCAGACAAGGCCAGGCAAGCTTGCAGGCCTAGGCCTCAAAATGGCCACCAGCCACATGGCGAGGCCCAACAACATCAGCAAGGCCACCCCAAAAAACACACTTCCCCAACTCAATCCAATGCCATCCATGCCCAAAATGATGTCTAAATTCAACAGAGCACACAGAAAACAGTAGATTACTAAAGCTGTGGCTACCTGCTCTGGTAGCAGTGGATGAAAGCAGGCCTGTTGGCAGACAAGGCCAGGCAAGCTTGCAGGCCTAGGCCTCAAAATGGCCACCAGCCACATGGCCAGGCACAACAACATCAGCAAGGCCACCCCAAAAAACACACTTCCCCAACTCAATCCAATGCCATCCATGCCCAAAATGATGTCTAAATTCAACAGAGCAAACAAAAAACAGTAGATTACTAAAGCTGTGGCTACCTGCTCTGGTAGCAGTGGATGAAAGCAGGCCTGTTGGCAGACAAGGCCAGGCAAGCTTGCAGGCCTAGGCCTCAAAATGGCCACCAGCCACATGGCCAGGCCCAACAACATCAGCAAGGCCACCCTAAAAAACACACTTCCCCAACTCAATCCAATGCCATCCATGCCCTAAATGATGTCTAAATTCAACAGAGCAAACAGAAAACAGTAGATTACTAAAGCTGTGGCTACCTGCTCTGGTAGCAGTGGATGAAAGCAGGCCTGTTGGCAGACAAGGCCAGGCAAGCTTGCAGGCCTAGGCCTCAAAATGGCCACCAGCCACATGGCCAGGCCCAACACATCAGCAAGGCCACCCCAAAAAACACACTTCCCCAACTCAATCCAATGCCATCCATGCCCAAAATGATGTCTAAATCCAACAGAGCACACAGAAAACAGTAGATTACTAAAGCTGTGGCTACCTGCTCTGGTAGCAGTGGATGAAAGCAGGCCTGTTGGCAGACAAGACCAGGCAAGCTTGCAGGCCTAGGCCTCAAAATGGCCACCAGCCACATGGCCAGGCCCAACAACATCAGCAAGGCCACCCCAAAAAACACACTTCCCCAACTCAATCCAATGCCATCCATGCCCTAAATGATGTCTAAATTCAACAGAGCAAACAGAAAACAGTAGATTACTAAAGCTGTGGCTACCTGCTCTGGTAGCAGTGGATGAAAGCAGGCCTGTTGGCAGACAAGGCCAGGTAAGCTTGCAGGCCTAGGCCTCAAAATGGCCACCAGCCACATGGCCAGGCCCAACAACATCAGCAAGGCCACCCCAAAAAACACACTTCCCCAACTCAATCCAATGCCATCCATGCCCAAAATGATGTCTAAATCCAACAGAGCACACAGAAAACAGTAGATTACTAAAGCTGTGGCTACCTGCTCTAGTAGCAGTGGATGAAAGCAGGCCTGTTGGCAGACAAGGCCAGGCAAGCTTGCAGGCCTAGGCCTCAAAATGGCCACCAGCCACATGGCGAGGCCCAACAACATCAGCAAGTCCACCCCAAAAAACACACTTCCCCAACTCAATCCAATGCCATCCATGCCCAAAATGATGTCTAAATTCAACAGAGCACACAGAAAACAGTAGATTACTAAAGCTGTGGCTACCTGCTCTGGTAGCAGTGGATGAAAGCAGGCCTGTTGGCAGACAAGGCCAGGCAAGCTTGCAGGCCTAGGCCTCAAAATGGCCACCAGCCACATGGCCAGGCACAACAACATCAGCAAGGCCACCCCAAAAAACACACTTCCCCAACTCAATCCAATGCCATCCATGCCCAAAATGATGTCTAAATTCAACAGAGCAAACAAAAAACAGTAGATTACTAAAGCCGTGGCTACCTGCTCTGGTAGCAGTGGATGAAAGCAGGCCTGTTGGCAGACAAGGCCAGGCAAGCTTGCAGGCCTAGGCCTCAAAATGGCCACCAGCCACATGGCCAGGCCCAACAACATCAGCAAGGCCACCCCAAAAAACACACTTCCCCCACTCAATCCAATGCCATCCATGCCCTAAATGATGTCTAAATTCAACAGAGCAAACAGAAAACAGTAGATTACTAAAGCTGTGGCTACCTGCTCTGGTAGCAGTGGATGAAAGCAGGCCTGTTGGCAGACAAGGCCAGGCAAGCTTGCAGGCCTAGGCCTCAAAATGGCCACCAGCCACATGGCCAGGCCCAACAACATCAGCAAGGCCAGCCCAAAAAACACACTTCCCCAACTCAATCCAATGCCATCCATGCCCAAAATGATGTCTAAATCCAACAGAGCACACAGAAAACAGTAGATTACTAAAGCTGTGGCTACCTGCTCTAGTAGCAGTGGATGAAAGCAGGCCTGTTGGCAGACAAGGCCAGGCAAGCTTGCAGGCCTAGGCCTCAAAATGGCCACCAGCCACATGGCGAGGCCCAACAACATCAGCAAGGCCACCCCAAAAAACACACTTCCCCAACTCAATCCAATACCATCCATGCCCAAAATGATGTCTAAATTCAACAGAGCACACAGAAAACAGTAGATTACTAAAGCTGTGGCTACCTGCTCTGGTAGCAGTGGATGAAAGCAGGCCTGTTGGCAGACAAGGCCAGGCAAGCTTGCAGGCCTAGGCCTCAAAATGGCCACCAGCCACATGGCCAGGCACAACAACATCAGCAAGGCCACCCCAAAAAACACACTTCCCCAACTCAATCCAATGCCATCCATGCCCAAAATGATGTCTAAATTCAACAGAGCAAACAGAAAACAGTAGATTACTAAAGCTGTGGCTACCTGCTCTGGTAGCAGTGGATGAAAGCAGGCCTGTTGGCAGACAAAGCCAGGCAAGCTTGCAGGCCTAGGCCTCAAAATGGCCACCAGCCACATGGCCAGGCCCAACAACATCAGCAAGGCCACCCCAAAAAACACACTTCCCCAACTCAATCCAATGCCATCCATGCCCTAAATGATGTCTAAATTCAACAGAGCAAACAGAAAACAGTAGATTACTAAAGCTGTGGCTACCTGCTCTGGTAGCAGTGGATGAAAGCAGGCCTGTTGGCAGACAAGGCCAGGCAATCTTGCAGGCCTAGGCCTCAAAATGGCCACCAGCCACATGGCCAGGCCCAACAACATCAGCAAGGCCACCCCAAAAAACACACTTCCCCAACTCAATCCAATGCCATCCATGCCCAAAATGATGTCTAAATCCAACAGAGCACACAGAAAACAGTAGATTACTAAAGCTGTGGCTACCTGCTCTGGTAGCAGTGGATGAAAGCAGGCCTGTTGGCAGACAAGGCCAGGCAAGCTTGCAGGCCTAGGCCTCAAAATGGCCACCAGCCACATGGCCAGGCCCAACAACATCAGCAAGGCCACCCCAAAAAACACACTTCCCCAACTCAATCCAATGCCATCCATGCTCTAAATGATGTCTAAATTCAACAGAGCAAACAGAAAACAGTAGATTACTAAAGCTGTGGCTACCTGCTCTGGTAGCAGTGGATGAAAGCAGGCCTGTTGGCAGACAAGGCCAGGCAAGCTTGCAGGCCTAGGCCTCAAAATGGCCACCACCACATGGCCAGGCCCAACAACATCAGCAAGGCCACCCCAAAAAACACACTTCCCCAACTCAATCCAATGCCATCCATGCCCTAAATGATGTCTAAATTCAACAGAGCAAACAGAAAACAGTAGATTACTAAAGCTGTGGCTACCTGCTCTGGTAGCAGTGGATGAAAGCAGGCCTGTTGGCAGACAAGGCCAGGCAAGCTTGCAGGCCTAGGCCTCAAAATGGCCACCAGCCACATGGCCAGGCCCAACAACATCAGCAAGGCCACCCCAAAAAACACACTTCCCCAACTCAATCCAATGCCATCCATGCCCAAAATGATGTCTAAATCCAACAGAGCACACAGAAAACAGTAGATTACTAAAGCTGTGGCTACCTGCTCTGGTAGCAGTGGATGAAAGCAGGCCTGTTGGCAGACAAGGCCAGGCAAGCTTGCAGGCCTAGGCCTCAAAATGGCCACCAGCCACATGGCCAGGCCCAACAACATCAGCAAGGCCACCCCAAAAAACACACTTCCCCAACTCAATCCAATGCCATCCATGCCCTAAATGTGATTGAAAATGAAATATATTCAAAAAACAAAAGGAACAGTTGCTTCATCATGCACACACACACCCATGAGGCCATGCACATGGCTAGCTCGGGCCTACTACTACAACCCACAAAATTAAAAAAAAAAAAAAAAAAAAAAAAAGGAATGATGATAATTAATTATCAAAAATAAATTGTAGTTACACAACAACTGCAATGCCCACAATCAAACACAACAACCACTTACTTGTAAAATATCCTATTCCAAAAATCCTGAAATCCAATTGCAATGATGCAGCAGACAAAAAGAGTGATCTTTCCAGCTTCAAATCCAAAGGCAGAATGAGCAGGAGATGGACAAAGCACTGGGAGGAGCCTGCTGGACAGGAACAGGAAGTTGGAGAATCTGTGTCACTTCCTCCCCCTCTCCACCTTGTAAAAAAATGACTCCTTGCACAAAAAAGGAAAGCCAAATGTGAATGTAAGGAGTTCTTTTCATCCAAAATCAGTATTTGCAGATGGTTTCATGCTGCTAGAGCCGATATTCCTCTCCAAATTGTAAATTTTACGTTGTTGAGTTCTCGAGCTTCACATTACTTCCGCCGGCGTGTCGAAAATGATATGATCGCGTTCTCTTCTTTGTCCCTGTCGCGTTGGATATGACGTGTTCGCGGTCTCTTTCTCCTGTTCGCGTTCGATTTCATGTGCCCGCGTCCTCATTCTCTGGCTCACGATGTAGAATGACATGTTCGAGATCTCAATCTTCTCATACTCGCGCGGTGCATGATCGCGAGAAGAAAGACGTGATCGCGCGACAAATGACGTGATCGCGTGAAAAATGACTTGAATGCGGCCGCGAACTCTCGCGAGACAGCGCAAAATGGCTACCAAAATCCAACATCTCGTGGAGAACGCGACCGGGTCAAGAAAACTTGTCGGAGAACGCAGGGATTCAGGTAAGGCGATCGCGCGCGCGCGAGAATGTATTGTTTTACAGCGCGAGCAAGAAAAAAATTATCGCTAAGCTGCGGAATGCGGAAATTTTGACATTTTCGCGCTTTCCGCGGAACGCGAAAATGCCAAAATATCGCAATTTCCGCGAACGGAACGGAATTTTGGCCCAGGCCTAGTCTCAATAGTGTCTTTATGAGTAACTACATATGTTTTAAACTAGTAAATGTGACTATTGGTGTATATAAGTGAGTATATGTGAGAGTGAGAGATTGAAAGAGTTCCTGTATGAATAAGTATGTGTTTCTATAAGTGATTCTTTAAAAGACTAAGTATGTTTAAGTGTCTGTAGATGTAAGTGTGGTGGTGTGTGTATAACTGTATATGCAAGTAAATGGATGTTTGATTCTTTAATAGCATGAGTGTCTATGTGTGTGAGTAACTCTATGGATGAGTGGCGTTGTGTAACAGGATGTATAGGTGTATGAGTACATATGATGAGTGAGTACATGTATGAGTGACTGTATAGGATTGTTGGTGAATGAGTGGATGTGTATGTGGATCTTAGAATTACTGAATAGGTTGTTGTAACTGATATTGGTATGTCCATTGTTTTGAAAATTTTAGTTTCTATTTTTGAATGTGTCTATCAAAGGTTATATTAGGGGGAGAGGAGGTCTGCCACTCTATCACAAGGATGATATCATCAGTGATGTCATTTGAGATGTCATCAGTGATGTCATGAGTGATGTCACTGACCATGTCATGAGTGATGTAATATGTGACGTCATCAGCAGTGCATTGCGGGCGCGCGAGTTATAGTTAGCTGAACTAACTATAACGGGGGAATTTCAATGGTTTGTACGAGTGAAAAGTCCAGCTAACTATAACGCCCCTGAAACCTATGGTTTTTTCAGTGAATTTCTAAAGTTTTTTAAATGCTAAATCCTAACTATAACGTGCCTGAAACCTATGTCTTTTTCAGTGAATTTCAAAGGTTTTTTAAATGCTTATTTCTAACTATGCCTACAGAGATAGGACATGTGAAGAAAGAAGAAAAAACGCACAGAAAGAAAAAATGAAATGCAGAAAGAAGCAACAGAAGTCCTCAAAGACGAAGAAAAGTGCAGGAAGAAGGATAACATGCAGAAAGAACAAACAGAAGAGCAGAACGAAGCCTTGTTGCAAAATCATTCTGTACCCTCAATTTTTTCAAACGGATACTGGTGGTAACTGAGTCTGACTAACCAGTCCTAGAGCCAGTGCTATGTTAAAAGATACTCAGAATACAGTGAAAACACCTACATACACTAGGGAACACTATGCGTTGGGGTCCCCCTGTGATCAGCATGACCTCCCCTGTAAGCCCCTAGTATATAATAGGGCAGGGGGATTAAAACTACCTCTTAAAACAGGCCACAGGGCGTGTTTGCACACGTCACCTCAGGCCCCGTCCCCTCACTTCCCCACTGTGTAAACACGCCCTGTGGCCGTTTTAAGTTGGGAGATTAAGTCCCCTTGAATCCTGAGGGTCCCTAGGGTCCAACTAGACCACTAGGTACCTCCAGTAAGCGCCACAGAGCTGCGTTGCAGAGAGATGTAAAAAGGGGCACTGCCTAGACCACCTCTCTGCAACGCAGTGCAGTGGCGCTTACTGGAAGCACCTGGTGGGCTAGTTGGGCCCCAGGGTCCCTCAGGATTGAAGGGGAATTATTTCCCCAACTTAAAACGCGCCACAGGGCTTGTTTGCACACGTTAATTCAGGCCACGTCCCCTCCCTTCACCACTGTGTAAACACGCCCTGTGGCCATTTTTAGTTGGGAGATTAAGTTCATTTGAATCCTGAGGGTCCCTAGGGTCCAACTAGCCCACTAGGTACCTCCAGTAAGCGTCACAGAGCTGCGTTGCAGAGAGGTTTAAAAAGTGGCACGGCCTAGACCACCTCTCAGCAACGCAGCTCAGTGGCGCTTACTGGAAGCACCTGGTGGGCTAGTTGGCCCCCAGGGTCCCTCAGGATTGAAAGGGAATTATTTCCCCAACTTAAAACACGCCACAGGACGTGTTTGCACATGTTACCTCAGACCCCCTCCTCCCTTCACTACTGTGTTAACGCTCCCTGTGACAGTTCTAAATTGAGAGATTAAGTTCCCTTGAATCCTAAGGGTCCTAAGGGTCAAACTAGCCCACTAGGTACCATCAGTAAGCACCACAGAGCTGCGTTGCATAGAGGTGTAAAAAGGGGCGTGGCCTCAGAACACCTGTCTGCAACGCAGCTCCCTGGCGCATACTGGAGATACCTGTTGGGCTAGTTGGCCCTCAGGGACCCTCAGTATTGAAGGGGAATTAATTCCCCAACTTACAACTGGCCAGGGGGCGCGTTTGCAGAGTGCTGCAAGGAGGGGGCGTGGCCTCCGACACAATGCCGGTCTTTTATTTATTTTATTTTTTTAAGAAGGAGGGCTGTGTGGCCCCCCCTTCTTTTTCTAATTTACTGGCCCTGGGGACCCCATCCCCCAGGGCCTGCACCCTAATTTTTTATGTTGAAAAAAATTAATTTGGCCCTCGCAAGGCCTTAATCGGCCCCGGGGACCCCAACCCCTGGGTGAGGGCCTTTTTTTTTTAAATTCTTTAGGAGGGGGCTGCGTTGCCCCCCTCCTCAGGCCACTTATGGCCCCGGGGACCCCAACCCCCGGGGCCGGCCTTTGTTTTTTATTATTTAAAAAATATATATATTTATAGAAACACCTAGGACATGCTGGACAAACCGTACGTACCTATCACCACGACGATTTGTGTGATATTCATTAAAAGGCGACTATGCATAGAATGAATCCACATGGAATGTATTTACACCGCTAGTGAAGCTCTGATGTGTCTGACGCCCTACCGTGCCTAATCCCGGCGCCCCTGCCGGTGGGTACTCTCCAAGTAGACACCCTTGTTGTTTATTTATACAAATATGGGTAGCTATTGACGGGCACATTTAATATACACGCACACCATGCCATTCAAAGGGGATTCGACAAAAATTCGACCAAACTATACAAGAAACCCCCCTCACGGTCAATAAAATACATATCCACCGCCGGATGTGTAATACTTTTTATCTTACTCTCTGGAAAGGAGACAAACCTTACTTGAGAGTCACAGCGTGCTCCTGGCTGAGCCCAATGCTGTGTTACACCCACCTGTGCCCGCCGAGTGCCTCACACCTCTGTGTTGTATTTCACCAGCTAGTGCGTATGCTATGACACTCTCTAGCCCATGTGCACTGTAACACCCCCCCGTGAATATGTCATGCCACACTTGCCTTCGCACGGGTTATATTGCCCCATCTAATGTGCCTTCCTCAATGCATATGTTATAACGCACAGCGCTATGCCATACATATTACAATCTGGGATCCATATCTTTGTCACAGTGCATATGCAACGTTACACTCCCCAGCACATATTTTATATTACAACTTTATAGACTAGTTAGGTTACACAACACTGCCCTGTGCATATTACACTCCAAGGCGCATATCTCATAGCACGCGTTAGTGCCTGTGCTATCTCGCGCTTTCCAATGAATCTGTCAATGCACACAATGTATTGCATGTTATATTTCACGCCCCGGTTCATCTTATATCACACTTTTTGGTGCATAGTTTATACCATATACTATATCTAGTTTTCATTTTCAATCGTGCTCTCAGGACTATGTTCTATATAACACTGCGTCCACCTACGCTTTTCACGGGCAGTTCATTTTGCGATAGGGGGTGGAGGGTCAGGGGGTGTTTCTGCCAAGTGAGCTCGGAGTCACAGTCACAAACGTCCTCTTCTTCCTGAATAAAAGTGAGTTTATGCTGCATACTTGTTCATATTTTAAGTAGTTCGCACAGACACACATTTTAAAAACAATAAAGTTCCTAATACCCACCTTCTCTGAACAGTTAGCTTGCTGCCCCATCCACCTCCTCCCTATCCTCTGTTGTCTAAATCCATGGACTAGCCTCCTCCCTCCTGCCATGCATGGTCTGATGCGCTGCCACTGCCCTCCATTTAGCATGATGTACCAGTCCACTCCTCCTGCCCTCCATTGCCCAATTATATGGCCCATCATTGACCTCCTGCTTAGCCTCTGTGCTTAGCTTGCTGCCCCTATTCTCCTTCACCATGCCCTCCGATGTCTTTGTGCATTCCCCTGCTCCATCCTTTTTGCCCACCATGTTCCATGGACCTGCCACTCCTATCTACTCTGAGTGTTCTGTTGAGCTGTCACTCCCCTCCCACCTGCCTAGCATTGTCAGATGACTGTATCCTGTCCCTGTCACCTCCACCCTGCCTGTCCACATGATATGCCCCTATCCCCTTCCTCCTGTCCTCCATGGTCAATTTTACTGCCACTCCCTTCTGCCCTCCCTGGTCTGTTGTGCTGCAACTGCTCCTCCTGCCCGGTCTGTTGTGAGGCCCCTTCCCCTGAACTCTCTTGTCTGTGCCCAGGTCCTGACCCTCCCTTCTATCCTCCATGGTCCTTTGTGCATGCCCCTGCGCCCTCCTTCTTGCCCATCATAGCCATTGTGCTGTCACTAACCCTCCCGCTTGCCATGCATGGTCTCCTGTGCTGCCATGGCCCCTCCCACCTTCCCTGTGTGGTCAGCTAGCTGCCCCTGACCCCCTCCCACCTTCCCTCCATGGTCTGTGTGTATGCCATCATAGTCTCATTGTTGCTCTCCATGGTGTGTCTTGTTTCTAGTGCCCATCCTGCCTGACCTCCATGGTCATCTTGCTGCTCCTGACCTGCCCCCTTGCCCCCAGCTCTCTGTTTCCATGTGCAGACCCCTATTCCCTCCCTCCTGGCTTGTCTGTTCCATTGTAATGCCGCTGATCCATCCCTCCTGCCCTTTATGGTCTGTTATGCTGCAGCTTTCTCTCCTGTCTGTCCATTATGGTCAGCTAGCTACCATTGCCTCTTTCCCCTCTGTTCTCTGTTGTCCATGTGCATGGTCCTGTCCCCTCCATATTGCTTTCTATGGATTGTTGTGCTGTACTCCTGTCCCGCATGCGCGGTGTGGTGTATTGTGCTGCTGCAAACCCTGATGCCTGCCCTGTAGGGTCAGTTTGGTGCACCTCTCCATGTCCCTCCTGTCCTCTGTTATCCGAGTCCATGTCCCTACCCCAATTCGTCCTGCCTACCATGATCCAATGTACCATACTTGCGAACATTTTGAACTTGGTAAGAGGGAGATTTTGAAAAAAACTGGGGTATTGATATTCCCCTTTGAGTTACATTGAAAAAGAGGAGATTGTAGACAGGAGACAGATCAAAAAAAGCCCATTTGAGCTTAAAAACATTGGACGTTTCCTGGCTGAAACGGGTCTGTTGGCATGTATGGTTGTACTACCACTGCCTCTTCCTTCTGCCCACAATGGTCTATTATATTGCCACAGCCTCTCTTGCCTGTCCTGTATTGTTGGTTTGTTGCTCATGCCCCCCTTTCCACTGCCCTCCATAGTCTGTTGTGCTGCCACTGCCCTTCCTGCCTGCCCAGTGTGGTCAAATTGTTTGCCTCTGCACTCTCCTACCTGCCTTCAATTTTCAGAGTCCGTGCCCCTGGCCTCTGCCTCTCAACAGTAACCCAATGAAAAACTAGATTGCTAACATTCTATATTTATTACAAAAGTGTGGAACGCCTGACGTCATCTTGATGTAATCAAAACTGTAATACCTAGAGTATTTCCTTTAGAAATTACATATATGAGAGGGTCTTATTTGCATCAAAATTATGGTTAGTGCTCTAAAAAACTAAAATGAGGACATATTTTCTGAGTTTTCAAATAGCGACAAAGAAATGTTAAAATATTTTTAATCTTTATGTTTTTTTATCCAGTTGACCGCTTGATTAAATGTTGCACCTAGGGGAGAGGATGTGGTGTTACTTCCAGAGCTGCAGACTTTGCAACAGGGAAACCAGGTTGGAGTTTCTGCTTCAGCTCAACATTCTGTGATTCTGGTCAAATCACTTAATCTCCCCATTTCTACAACCAAAATGAATTTGATCTTGTGTGATGTAACCAATGCTCATGTAAAGCACTCCAACACCTGACAAGTCTGCACTATATAAAACTGCAAATACACAAAAAATAAGTGTTTTGCACACTTCTGTCATTGGGCTACATGTGGGCTACATCTGGGTGATATTTGGGCTGCATTTGGGCTCTTTTGTTTCTGGTGGCCATCTTGGGAGATTTATTTATTATGAAGTTACCTAATTTCCTCATTTACTGCAGTCTCCTAGGAATACTTTCAGTTTTTTATTTTGGTTCCATCAAGAAGGCATTCAGATGTGTCACACATTTGCCATAAATTCTGAATGTTAGCACTCTAGTTGCTCATTCGATCACTGTAGTAAAACTACTGCTCACCAGGGAAGTCTGCTGCTGGTATTCAAAGTGCATGTTTCAGTCTGCATGTCAGAATTTGTTTATGAAATAGTAGAGGATTTGAGAAGTCAAAATGTGCCCTAATTTTTCTTTCTGCAGAACTAATCATAATTTCTATGGCAAAATGAAACCCCTCATTTTGTTCCTTCGTAAATTAAATGTTTTAAGTGTTACCACTTTATTCCAATCAAGATGGCTTCAGGTGTGCCATACTTTTGTCATAAGTAAGACTGTTAGCGCTCTAGTTGTTCGTTAGAACACTCTGGGACATTCTGTCATTGGGCTATACTTGGGCTACATCTGGGTGATATTTGGGCTACATTTGGGCTCTTTTGTCTCTGGTGGCCTTCTTGGGAGATTTATTTGTTATGAAGTTTCCTAATTTCCTCATTTACTGCAGTCTTCTCAGTAGGAAATACTTTCAGTTTTTTACTTTGGTTCCATCAAGAAAGCATTCAGATGTGTCACACATTTGCCATAAATTCTGAAAGTTAGCACTCTAGTTGCTCATTAGATCACTGTAGTAAAGCTACTGCTCACCAGGGAAGTCTGCTGCTGGTATTCAAAGTGCATGTTTCAGTCTGCATGTCAGAATTTTTTTATGAAATAGAAGAGGATTTGAGAAGTCAAAATGTGCCCTAATTTTTCTTTCTGCAGCACTAATCATAATTTCTATGGCAAAATGAACCCCCTCATTTTGTTCCTTTGTAAATTAAATGTTTTAAGTGTTACCACTTTATTCCAATCAAGATGGCTTCAGGTGTGCCATACTTTTGTCATAAGTAAGACTGTTAGCGCTCTAGTTGTTCGTTAGAACACTCTGGGACATTCTGTCATTTGTTTATACTTGGGCTACATCTGGGTGATATTTGGGCTACATTTGGGCTCTTTTGTCTCTGGTGGCCATTTTGGGAGACTTATTTGTTATGATGTTTCCTAATTTCCTCATTTACTACAGTCTCCTCAGTAGGAAATATTTTCAGTTTTTTACTTTGATTCCATCAAGAAGGCATTCAGATGTGTCACACATTTGCCATAAATTCAGAATGTTAGCACTCTAGTTGCTCATTAGATCACTGTAGTAAAGCTACTGCTCACCATGGAAGTCTGCTGCTGGTATTGAAAGTGCATGTTTCAGTACGCATGTCAGAATTCTTTAATGAAATAGAAGAGGATTTGAGAAGTCACTCAAAATGTGCCCTAATTTTTCTTTCTGCAGTATTAATCATACTTTCTATGGCAAAATGAACCCCCTCATTTTGTTCCTTTTTAAATTACATGTTTTAAGAGTTACCACTTTATTCCAATCAAGATGGCTTCAGGTGTGCCATAAGTTTGTCATAAGTAAGACTGTTAGTGCTCTCGTTGTTCTTTAGAACCCTCTGGGAAGCTGCAGTAGAACACAAAGGAATCAACTGACAGTCTCTGCCCTTGTTGGATGTACATGTTTTACTGAGAATGTCAGACTTCATTCTCACATGACTGAGAAAGATAATGTGAATTTACAGAAAATATGCTCTCAGCTTAGCTTATAGATCACCTTCCAAACCTCTGTGGGAAAAGCATGAGAAAATAGTTTTCTCTCAAACATGATTCATGATATCCCAGCAGAAGGCTTTTCACATGGTAAAATCGCCTTAAAACACACCACAATTCCTAAAATGAGTATGGTACCATCAACAAATGATTTATAATGTAACTAAAGTCTTAAAACCTTCTATTAACTGCAATGCTTTTTAATGAGGTGCTATCATGTATATTGGTTCCAAGATGGCTGCCAACACTTCTTGGATGAAGTGCTGACAGCCAATCAGATCTCACGATGAGATATGTGGTTAGGCTCCGCCCAGATATATATGTGATTTTACTTTTGATTTTCTCAGGAACTACTGAACGGATTTACACAATTTAAGCAAAAGGCACATGCCTGACCTGAGGACTACCTCTTTGCCAAATTTCAAGTAATTCTGTTCAGCCGTTCGGGCTGTACCTTCGACTAAAGGTCCTATGGGAAAATGCATAGGGAAAACGCGTTTTGGGACCCCCCTTTTTTCTCAGCCCCCGCTTGACGAATCACCCCGACACTTTCAGGGTAGGAGCTGAGCGGAGCGCCCCATTAGTTTTGAAAATTTCACGAAGATAAGTCAACCGGCTCCAAAGTTATTCAAAATAGAATTTTCAGATTTCCTATGTGAACTCGGTCCTAACTATAACTATCTACTGGCGACCGCCAGTAGATAATATATATATATATATATAAATATATATATATATGACTTGCTTGCAAACTACTGCGAGTCAACTGTATTCTGATAATACTACCTATATTCCCCTATGCTTTGCTACTGTGGCGCTGTTTCTTTTACATTTTCTTAAAAGTAAGACTCTCCAGTGACACTTTCCACCTATGCTGTCTATTGATGATAGCACATCCAGGCATATATCCATTAAAGTAAACGTTTATCCTTCTTTTTTATATATCTCATAACAAACTAAGTTGGTTTCACCAACAACCACCCATGCTTCCGCTCCTTTCTTGCTTGCCTTGGCTTTGAGTTTGAACCAAACACCGCTGATTCTTGCTATCTAGTACTATCCACCCATACTGTGTCGCCCACCCAGGCAGGCATTCTCTTTCACCTTCCACACATCCTTCAACAACCCATGCATCTGATCTGATTACTATCAGCCACCTATGCATGCTTCCAACAACATATCCTTCTCTGCCAGTCAGTCATATTATTTATCTCGCCCGTCCTTCCACCCTTCTTTCCCTCTTTGTTCAACACATCCATCAAGGTCATCTGATCTGAGCTTGTCTTCTCCATAAAACCTTCACAGCTGATTTTGGAGTCAAATAGAAGAGGCCATTGGTTACTCAACTCCCGCTGCTAATGCTAAGTAAAGGGTGTCTTCTTCAAACGTTGTATAATGTTCACTACAACTTAATAAGTCGCACAGTACAGTGAAGTAGTGAACACACTTCCATCTAGTAGTAATGTATGTCAAGAAGTAAATGAATATAACTTACCACCACCAGCCACTGCTGCTGGCTCCCCCCCTGTCGATCCTGCAGGTGCCGCCAGTTCTCCTGCCCCCTCCGGAATTGCCGCATCGCCGCTGGCCCCGCCGGCACTGGTGGTTGGTAGTGTGCCTAGAAAAAAACATCACAAATTTTTAGATGCCTGGAAACCTCCCCCTATTTTATTAGTGTTCACTTGGAACATTGAAAAAAAAGTTAATACAACATACATCAGCACTCGAGTGGTAAGTACAGTCATTAGACAGACACTAGTAGTGATAGGGTTCCTAGGGTCATGTTGGAGGGAGGCCCACCGGGTAGTCGGGGAGACTATTCCGGGCACCTTCCTACCGCAAAGTTATTGCCGAGCGCCGCTGAGAAGCCCCCTCGGGGAGGTCTTTCTCCTATGATCGTACTAGGCCCAGTAACACCACCACACAGGACTCAATAGCTGTTGTGAGATTGGATTCTTTATCAACAGTAATACGTGCAATATTTACAGGGGGATCGAGGGATCCTTCAGAGTCTCAATGTTCGGTAGAAGGGTAGGGTAGCGGGACAGTCTTAGTACCAACCAGGTACGGGAGGGCTCTGCGCTAGACCTTGGATGCTAGTCTCAGCACGGCTCGGATGTGGAGAGCCGCGACTGCGTCTGCAGGGCTCGGGTGGTAGTTCCGCTTAGGTCGAGCCGCGACACAGTCAGCAGGGCTCTGGTGGTAGGTCCGCTTCGGTCGAGAAGCGACGAGGTCAGCTGGGCTCTGGTGGTAAGTTTCAACAAGGTCGGGCCGCGACAGCGTCAGCAGGGCCCCAAGGATCGTGAAGGTCTTTCAAGCACGGGGGAGCCGCAACGTCGTCAGCAGGGCTCAAGTGGTGGGCTCAGGGTGAGTCTTCTTCCGTAGGGTCAGCCGCGATCCGATCAGCAGGGCTCTTGACTCCAGGATACAACTACTGCCCTGTTGTCGGGTCGCCCCAGATATAGGACGGGAGCCCTTTGATGTCCGGACCCTTGCGCCCGGAGGGGGCGGAGAGGCCGGGTAGGGTGCGGCCAGACGCCCAGCAGGAGAGGCGCCAGGCCCCAGAGAGCTGGGGGGCGATCACACCTAGGTGTGGGGAGACGGTTGGGGGTCCCATCGATACTGCCCTCCGCCGGGAGTGGGAAGGGCTCACGTGGTATCCCCCGGGCCAGGGGTTGGCGTCTCGATGTCGGGCCTCGCTGGGACCGAGGTCGGGTAGAGCAGGGTCATACAGGTGGTCACGTGGAGTGACGTGCAATCCAAAATGGAGGAGCCCCGATGTGCATGGGACCTCGTGCGGCTTAGCGCGGGGAAACAGGACCACGCCATGAGGCCGGCTCCCACACGCGTCCCCCCCAGCTGAAGGCAGGGAGAGTCACCCATCTTCTTGGGGGTTCTCCTCGCCGAGGCGGAAGAACCGGGACAGGCCGTCAGCATTGGCGTGGTCGTTGCCGGGCCGGTGTTCTACAGTGAAGTCAATCCCTTGCAGCGAGATGGACCAGCGTAACAGCTTGGGGTTCTCGCCCCGCATTTGCATGAGCCACCGCAAGGGCCGGTGGTCAGTCTGGACACTGAAGTGGGTACCGAAAAGGTAGGGCCGGAGCTTCTTGAGAGCCCATACCAGAGCGAAGGCCTCCCGCTCGATGGTGCTCCACCTCTGTTCTCTCGGCAGCAGTTGGCGGCTGATAAAGGCCACCGGTCGGTCGAGGCCCTTGGCGTCCAGCTGGGAGAGGACTGCCCCGACCCCGTACTCCGATGCATCGGTCTGGACTACAAATTCCTTGCTGTAGTCGGGAGCCTGTAGTACAGGGGCAGCGCACATAGCCGCCTTGAGAGCATCAAACGCGGTCTGACAGCGGGGCGTCCAGTGCACCGTCTTGGGCTGTTTCCTTGAAGTGAGTTCCGTAAGGGGGCCCACAATGCTGCCATAATCCTTTATGAAGCGTCGGTAGTAACCTGTGAGGCCTAAGAAGGCCCGGACAGCGGTTTGGGTGGCGGGAGGCTCCCACGCCTGGATGGCGTCGACTTTTAACTGGAGGGGTGCCACCTGGCCACTCCCCACCTGGTGGCCCAGATAGGTCACAGATCCTTGACCGATCTGGCATTTACTGGCCCGGCTCTTTGGAGAGCGGCCAGGACTTCCCCAAGGTGTCCTAGGTGCGCGGCCCAGTGGTCGCTGAAGATAGCAATGTCATCGAGGTAGGCCGCGCTGAAGGCTTCTAGACCGGCCAGGACCTTGTTTACTAGCCTCTGAAAGGTCGCTGGGGCGTTCTTCATGCCGAAGGGCATCACCCAGAAGTGGTAGTGGCCATCGGGGGTAGAGAAAGCTGATCGTTCTTGGGCGCCGGGAGTGAGCTTGATCTGCCAGTACCCAGCGGTGAGATCAAAGGTGCTTAGGTAGCGGGCGGCCCCTAAGCGGTCAATCAGCTCATCTGCTCGTGGCAAGGGGTGGGCATCGGTCTTGGTGACTGCGTTCAGGCCCCAGTAGTCGACACAAAATCTGAGTTCGGGGGCCGTGCCGGGGGCGGCGGCCTTCAGCACCAAGACTACCGGGCTGGCCCACGGGCTGTCGGAAGGCTCGATGACTCCGAGGGCGAGCATCTTGGCGACCTCGGTCTTTATGCAGGCTCGGACTCGGTCAAGCACTCTATAAGCACGGTGTCGTACAGGGGGGCTATCCCCCGTGTCCACGTCGTGGACGCACCAGGGGGTCACCCCAGGCGTGAGAGAGAAGAGGGCAGCGAAGGGTTGCAGTAGCTTCTGGCAATCATGGCGCTGTTCTGGTGTCAGGGTGGCGGAGAGGCGGACGCCCTCCAAGGAGCCGTCTTGGCTCGAGGACCCCAGGAGGTCTGGTAGGGGCTCGGAATCACTTTCACCCCCATCGTCGGTAGCCAGCAGTAAGCTTAGTTCAGTTCGGGTAAAGTGGGGCTTGAGCCGGTTGGCGTGCAGGACCCGGAGGGGGTTCCTCGGAGACTCCATGTCGACCAGGTACGTGACGGGGCTCTTCCTTTCAACTATCTTGAAGGGCCCGGCCCACTTGTCCTGCAGGGCGCAGGGGTCCACGGGTGACATGACCCAGACTTGCTGGCCCGGCTCAAACTCGACGGCTGAGGCATTCTCGTCATACCAGTGTTTCATGTCTTCTTGGCTGGCTTCAAGGTTGGCTTCTGCCAGGGCCCGGAACTTTCGAGTCTGGTTCCGCAGGGTCAGGAGGTACCGGTAGACGTCGGGAGGGGCACTTTGGACGTTCGCCTCCCAACCCTCCTTGACCAGGCTGAGGGGCCCTCGGACGGGGTGCCCATACAACAGTTCGAAGGGGCTGAAGCCCAGGGACTTCTGTGGTACCTCCCGGTAGGCGAACAGGAGGCAGGGCAACAGGACATCCCATCTCCTCCTGAGGGGCTCTTCCAGGCCCTTGATCATCCCCTTCAGGGTTCGGTTGAACCGCTCGACCAGTCCGTTCCCCTGGGGGTGGTAAGGGGTGGTGAATTTATAGGTGACCCCACATTGTTGCCAGAGGGATCTCATGTACTTCGAGATAAAGTTTGTTCCCCTGTCGCTCACCTCTTCTCGGGGGAACCCCACCCTGGAGAAGATGCCCATCAGGGCCCGGCCCACCACTGGAGCTGTCACAGTTCGGAGGGGGACAGCTTCCGGGTACCGGGTGGCGTGGTCGACCAGTACCAGGATGAAGCGGTGGCCCAGGGCGGTTCGGGGGTCGAGGGGCCCCACGATGTCGATCCCCACTCGTTCGAACGGGGTGTGGACGGCTGGAAATGGTTGTTGGGGGGCTTTCATTCGTCCCCCAGTCTTCCCGCTAGCTTGGCAGGTCGGGCAGGACCGGCAGTGCTGGTCCACGTCTCGTCTCATTCGGGGCCAATAGAAATGGGTCACGAGGCGGCTGTAAGTCTTGTCCCGCCCGAGATGTCCGGCGAGGGGCACGTCATGTGCCAGGTTCAGGAGGAACTCTCGAAATCGGAGGGGGACCACCAGCACCCGGCTGGCCCCCAGTTCGGCGACTTTCTGCTCGCTATACAATAAGTCATTGTCCCAATAGACCCAGTGGGTTCCCGTGGGGTCCCCCGCAGCCTGGGCGGCCGCCTGCTGTCGGGCCCCCTCGAGGGACGGGCAGCCCTTCTGTTCTTGCTGGAATTGTTCGCGGGTGGGGCTCCCGTCGTGGCGCCACTGGGCCAGCTCAGGGATCTCGCTGAGGGGAGCGGCCTCGTTGGAAGGAAGTTCGGCTGGCCCGGCCTCCTCGTCAGGTTCCTCCGGGCCGGAGGAGGTGGATGGTTCGGGGCCCGCCGGCTTGTCAGGGGCCGAGGCCGCGGCTGGCTGGGTGGTCATGGACCGAGTGGTGGCGCAGGCCCACTCGGGTAGTCCTAGCATTCCCAGATGCTCTCGGCGCTCCACCTGGGCCCAGGGGGAGCTCTCTAGGTCGTTCCCCAGGAGGCAGTCCACCGGGGCGTCGTCGCGGACAGTTACGTTTAGGGTGCCGGTCACTCCTCCCCACTCGAAGGGGATTCTGGCCATCCGGCACATGCTCTCGGTGTTGTCTGCGGTCCGGACAGGGCAAAGGACATGCAGCAGGATCTGTTCGGGGGTCACCAGATGGCAGCGGACAGCGGTCACACTGGCCCCAGTGTCCCGGAGGGCCTCGGCCCGTCGCCCATTGATGGTGACCCACTGTTGGTACTTCTGGGTGTTGCTTGGGATGGTGGCTCGGGGCACCATTTCTCGGGAGCCTAGGCACACAAGCGACATGGCGGCCGGTTCCCACTCGGGGGACCCGTCGTCGTGGTTTTCCTCCTCGTCCTCTCCCTCCCCCAGGGCTGCAGCGGCTATTTGTCGGGGAGGTGGCCCCGTGGTCCCGATCCGTCGGTTCACGGGGCAAGCCGGGTCACTTGCATAATGGCCGGTCTGCTGACATCTGAAGCAGGTCACTGTCGGTCGTGGTCCAGACCGGGCGATAGGGGTCCCCCTTCGGCCCTGGGTCGGGGAAGCGGGGTTGGTGGCTTGCCCTCGTGGCGGACTTCTGGGCGGCCCGGTGGGGAATTCTCGACTGCGGTGGGACCCCCCTCCTCCGCCTCGCTGGCGGGGAGGTCCCGTGGTACTCCGTGTGTAGTCCCCCACGGGGTTCCGGGGGACCCGGGTGTTGACCCATCGGTCCGCTTCGGCAGCGAGCTTCCGGGGCTCGGTCAGTTTACTGTCCAGGAGGTGTTGCCTTAGTTCCACAAAGCAATTGTTGGCAAGGTGCTCCCAGACAATGAGGTCGAACAGTTCATTATATGAGGTGACCTTGCTCCCTTTTATCCATCCTTCCAACGCTCGGCTGAAGAAGTCCACGTATTCGACCCATGTGGTACCGGGGATCTTCTTGCAGTCCCGGAAGCGTTGCCGGTACATCTCGGCCAATAGTCCGTAGCGTGTGAGTAGGGCTTCTTTCATGTGGTCGTACGAGGTCATCACTGCGTCGGGGAGTTGCAGCAGGGTATCCTGTCCTTCGCTGAGGAACCTCCCCCATAGGCCGGCACCCCAATCCTTCCGGGGTACCCGATGGGAGGTCATGGCTACTTCGTACGCTCGGAACCATTGCTGGATGTCGTCATTTTATAGTACTCCTTGACGACATCCTTGGGGATGTGGACCTTTGGCTCGGTCAGGGGTAGAGCGTCCCGGGCTCCGGGGTTGCTGGTCTTCCCAGTTTTAGCTTTTATTTCAAGTTCTTTAAGGCTCCTCTCGTGCTCGAGGGTTAGCCGTCTCTCCTCTAGCTCCCGGTGTCTTTTCTTCTCCTCGATTTCCTCTTGTAGCCGTAGTTGCTCCAGGGCTATCTTCTTCTCCGCCAGTAGGAGCTCACCGTCCAGCCGGAGTCGGGCAAGGTCCATTTCGTGTGTCCGGGCCCTTTCCCGTTCTCATATCTCTTCGTGGGAAAGGCTGGTGTCTGGGACGGTTCGCTCCCCCTCTGTCGGGGTCGTGGTCGGCAGGTTTCCGTCCCGGGCCGAGGTCCCTTCGGCTCGGGGTGGAGGGGTCTTGGGTTCTGCCCAGGCTTTCAGGGCTTTCTGCATTTCTTCCTTGGTGCCCAATCCTGTGGTTGGGATCCCTTTGTCTTTGCAGAATTGTTTGAGTTCTTTGTGGGTGTATTCCTCCAGTTTCTCCAACTGGAAGGTTGCGGCCACGGTTGCTTCTTGGCCATCCATGGTTCCCTTTTTCTCTTCTCGTCTGGTCAGGTAGTGGTTGCGTTACTTGCTTGTACGATTGCGTCTGGCTCGGATCCCGTCGCTGGCCACCAAATGTTGGAGGGAGGCCCACCGGGTAGTCGGGGAGACTATTCCGGGCACCTTCCTACCGCAAAGTTATAGCCGAGCGCCGCTGAGAAGCCCCCTCGGGGAGGTCTTTCTCCTATGATCGTACTAGGCCCAGTAACACCACCACACAGGACTCAATAGCTGTTGCGAGATTGGATTCTTTATCAGCAGTAATACGTGCAATATTTACAGGGGGATCAATGTTCGGTAGAAGGGTAGGGTAGCGGGACAGTCTTAGTACCAACCAGGTATGGGAGGGCTCTGCGCTAGACCTTGGATGCTAGTCTCAGCGCGGCTCGGATGTGGAGAGCCGCGATGGCGTCTGCAGGGCTCGGGTGGTAGTTCCGCTTAGGTCGAGCCGCGACACAGTCAGCAGGGCTCTGGTGGTAGGTCCGCTTCGGTCGAGCCGCGACGAGGTCAGCTGGGCTCTGGTGGTAAGTTTCAACAAGGTCGGGCCGCGACAGCGTCAGCAGGGCCCCAAGGTTCGTGAAGGTCTTTCAAGCACGGGGGAGCCGCGACGTCGTCAGCAGGGCTCAAGTGGTGGGCTCAGGGTGAGTCTTCTTCCGTAGGGTCATCCGCGATCCGATCAGCAGGGCTCTTGACTCCAGGATACAACTACTGCCCTGTTGTCGGGTCGCCCCAGATATAGGACGGGAGCCCTTTGATGTCCGGACCCTTGCACCTGCAGGGGGCGGAGAGGCCGGGTAGGGAGCGGCCAGACGCCCAGCAGGAGAGGCGCCAGGCCCCAGAGAGCTGGGGGGCGATCACACCTAGGTGTGGGGAGACGGTTGGGGGTCCCATCGATACTGCCCTCCGCCGGGAGTGGGAAGGGCTCACGTGGTATCCCCCGGGCCAGGGGTTGGCGTCTCGATGTCGGGCCTCGCTGGGACCGAGGTCGGGTAGAGCAGGGTCATACAGGTGGTCACGTGGAGTGACGTGCAATCCAAAATGGAGGAGCCCGATGTGCATGGGACCTCGTGAGGCTTAGCGCGGGGAAACAGGACCACGCCACGAGGCCGGCTCCCACAGGTCATCTAGTCCTACTCTACTCTTTTGAAAGTTAACCTGAGCCATGTGTACCCCTTTTAGATTCATCATGTCGACTACTACTCTTTTGGCGCATATTTAATTATACCTGGCAGCTTATTGACATGTGCAGTAGACGCCTTGGAGGCCACATAACTGTTGCGTACAAGTGAAGAGGTCGAAAAACAAGCCACTTTGTTATTGAGTTTGGTTAGTCCGTATTGCTTAGCCATCACATACATGTTAAACTTTTTGCCATGACTGCAAAATGCTTGCATTCACCAGTAAACTATCTAACGGCTAAAACGCAGCATTTTTCTCATATAATAGGCGGAAGATTCCCTTCTCCAAACCAGAGATTTACAGAGCTTATGATGCATGATGTAACCAGTATTTCTACCTTCTACGGTGAGGGGTCTTCCAGAATTCAAAAGATCTTGTCTCTTGTCTCTTGTTCTTGTTGTCATGCACTTGTAAATGTTTACTGTTTTAATCTTAGGCATTTTGCTGGCTTATTGACGATGGCTGTAGTAAATTAAATTTCATATAACGACGTACAGAGTTTGTTACTTGTTTCAAATAAACCTTTTGAACTTACACATAGACTCTTTGGTATTTGGTGTGGTGGGGTGGACTTACACAAGTGAGTGAGCAAAATGGTGTTATTATTTTCTGGGTTGTCTGTCTCAGTCATCATCAAAATTGTGTATCTCATTCGTGGGGGGGGGTCGGGAGTGGGACCCTAATGTGAGACACTATAGCTAGTCAATCAGGGGATCGTGGGTTCTTCGGACTGAGGTGTGATCAGTAAGGTCCAACCTCCCATCACCAACATCCTATTTTGTTGTGCATAGTTCTGTATGTGGCTCTGCAGATTCACTACAACAATAGTAGTATCATGTACTAGCCGATCCAAAATACTAGTCAAATATCTGGTTGGCCATTTTGTTTGTGGTAATTGTCAAAGCCTCAACATTGAGAAGACTAGAAGAGGACATCCCAAAGGACAGGACACAGTGGCTAGAGCTATTGGTCAACCAGAGTTTTATTATTCCAAAGAAAACCTTCAATAAAGAGTGGGCAACTGTGTGAGCTTCGCTACAGACAGAATAATAGTAGTAGTAGTAGTACAGAGAGTCATAGCAGAGGCAGTTAGAAGGAACTTAGTTAAAGGCAGGGATAAACCGAATTTGGAAACAGATAGTCAAGGTCAAAGAAGCTTTTGTAAAAAATAGAATTAGAAAGTGGAACCATAATTTATAGTTCGGAAAAAAAGATGCAGTAAAAGTTAGGGAAATATAACTGTCAATATAACCACTGGAGGACTTACTGGGGCCAGCAGCAGGAGCCTCGATAGAGGAGCGGTCCTGTGGTTCCCCCGCCGACTCCGACCCTGTCTTCTTGCCCCTGGGTGGTGCTGATGATCATGTAAAATATAATAAAGAAAGAGACAAACATTAAGGAGTGCTGTGAAACAAATAATAATAAATCATTTGGAAAAATAAGTCAAACATTTATTTATGAACACTCCAGTGTTCCATAATCATTCTGATTACAAATACTAACAAAGCCTAGTAAGTACCACCTGACCTACACCACCTATTCCAGATGAGCCAATTGTTCACTAAGTCTGCATTTCCATTTTTTTCAGCCATCAAATGCATAGATGAGATGGAGGACACATGCATACATTTGTGCATACATACATACAACAAATTGTGGATTGGTTGCATCTGATCTAGTTCTGCTACTGACTGACCATGCTAAGCCTACCACTCACTAAACAAAGTACAAAAGGTTCTACGGAGGACTGGGGTAAGCAGCACTCAGTGACAGAGGAGGCGTCACGCAGACCGCATAAAACAATTATTAACTAATACTAACAAACTAAACCTAGTATCCAATATCCATCCACCACTATTTCACAGTAGGACAATAGAAGGGCTAGAGTCTCTCTAGCAAATCGCATTACCTAACTTCAGGTCTCTAAAATAATCAGCACAAGCTAGCGCAAACTAAGTTGCAAACAAGCAAGAGTACCACCGAGCACCTGGGTCCTACAATCACCGAAGATTTTGCTTTTTGGAACGTAATTTACCAGCAACGCGTAGCACGCAGCAGTAATCTTGTTGTTTGTCAAATGTAATTTATACACAATAAGTTACTCACCAAGCCTGACGACCTTGACACCTAGCAGGTCCAACAGGTCCTGCTCCCGGTCCAGGATGTCGGACCACCGGTGGGCCAGCTGATTATGGGTGCGCCGGACCCCAGAGCACCGGAACACTGCCCGGCGCATCTTCGCCCACCGACGGTGACGCTCCTGGGTAGCGTACCCGGAGCCGGGCATGTCACCTGCTGACAAGGGCAAAGGGAGGTGGAGCTGAATGAAAAAAACAAGGGCGGCCACCTCCGCCTCCCCAAACAGTTGCCGGGCCTGCACCCCTGCAGGACGCATTCTGCCGCAAGGCAGGCGGCCCTTGTCTGCTCCTGCAGGTCCCTTGCCCTTGGCACTACTAAGTGTGACCTTGGCCATGGTTCTGGGGTGGGTGGGAGGCAGAAAAGAAATGTTAGAGTGGGGGAAAAAAAGTTAGGGGGAAGAAAAAAGAAAGAACTTTATAAAAGTAAAAAAAACACAATAAAAGTAGAAATAAAATGCAAAATATAAACTTAGGGAAAGAGAGAGATAGATGATAACTAAAAAAAGTCTGAAAAAATGTTTTAAATACAAAGGATTACAAAGATTAAGGGAGGATAGAAAAGTAGGCCCAGAACCATAGCATAGAGTGAAAAACCAGATGGCCGCGCCCATTCGCGACGGCGTGGGTAAGTTTGCGCTATATTTATCGCAAACATGCACTATTCGTCGCGAACCAGTAAAATGCGCTCCCGAACACGACAATGCACATCGTGAACACGCTATCTGCGACCCGGAACAGGAAATAGGGCATCGCGAGAGGGCGAGACAATTGAAAAACAAGATGGCCGCGCCCATTGGCGACCGCATGGGTAAGATCGCAAAATATTGTCCCCCGAGCATGCAAACAGCTCCCCGAACACGCTCTCCGCGCTCCCGAACAAGAAAAAGCAATCGCGAAATGGTGCCCCAAGCAACTACGTAAGCTCGCGAACCTACGCGTAGCTCGCGTAATGCAAGTACATCTTCGCGTAGCTTCGCGAAGCACGACTACACGAACTACGCCCAGGGTTAATCCACAGGGGGCAGCAGTGTTCGATGTTGTGCGGCGGCGGGTGGCTGTGTGACCGCAGCACCGTACCACTGGAGGGGCATGGGCCTGGCTGGGGCCCGGGGCATTGGAGGAGGCTGCAGCTGCTGCCGCCTCCTCCTCCGCCAGAACCACCAGCCGCCTTATTCAGTTTGTATGACCTCCAGCTTCCGGCGCCGAGCCATGGCTGCCAACTCCTTTCTGTCCGGTTTAGATTTTTCTTTGGATGGAGTAGCTAAATCAAGAAGAAAAAAAAGATTATTGTAACAATATACTCTTAGCAAAACAGTAAGACAAATTAATTCTACAGATAGTGGCACAGTAGCACTAGCAAGCACAGTACATAACATTTGTGGTATGTATCTATCCTCCCACTTCCTCTGCTTCTAGCATTTGTTGGAGTTTCAGGCATTATACTAGCTCTATGGACTCACTCGAGTAGTACGCCACTTCTCTTCTTCTCTCTTGTTTAGCAAAATTATGTAACCTTGTTGTAGCTGGCATGCCAGCTCAGTCAGCTTGCGTCCAAGACAAACATACTTGTGAAGCAGTCACATTAATTTTATTTGCTACTGTCAGCAGGTGGGGAAGCTGACTACACAATCATTGTATTTTTCTATTACGGCTCAATTTCACTGTCACCCTGCCCTGACTACTACAACAAGGCAGATGATGTCTAGTCCAAATGATCATTGCTTATATATGGGACGATGAGGTACTTTGTTTTGATTGATTGTGTAACCAGCCGATAGGCCACCCATGGCAGGCTGGCTGACACAGTCGAAAATAAATTAACATAGGTGGGGAGTGGGCCTCGGAGTCGAAGGGAGGCGCTTGATAACAACATGCTTAAACAATATATATGCTGTGCTTGCAAACTACTGTGAGTCAAGGGAGTATTCTGAAAATTCAACTTCTGTTCTATTCTCCTTGGCTTTGCTACTCTGGCGTGGTTTCTTTTACATTCTCTTCAAACTAAGACTCTTCATCCAGTGACAGTCTCCACCAATGCTATGATGATTGAATACCTTCCAGGCAATCATCCATTCAAAGTAAACATATCTATCATTCTTCTCAATCTCTCAACAAACCTTTGTTTGTTTCACCAACAACAAACATTTATTCTTTTTTTGTTTAAACCATCAGCCATGCGTACTTCCTTCCTTGCTTGCCTTGGCTTTGAGTTTGACCCATGAAACATCCCATAGGATTCTTGCTATCCACTGTGAGAAGGTGGCCTGATATATGCTGTCCACTAGTTCTAGTGGGCACCTTGTATAAGTCCAAACAACCCCTTATGATGAATGGTTAAAGACAGCCTTATGTGAAAGCTATCCTAGTGGTAGCAATGGAGAGCAGCCTTCAGGCTGTCTTGAAGGAATGTAAAGCAGCTTGTTTTACCAGTCTATAATCTCTTGAATGATCAAATGAAAAAGACAACCAAACCAGGTATATATTAAAAATATGTGTATTTAAGGTTAAACACACCCCTCTAGTCTTCAAAGTACTTTAGTTACAAGTGATCAAGCATCAGTAAAAGCACAAATACACGTTTGGGCCCTAGGGGCGTACCAAACCATGTACTAAAAAAGTGGTATAAGAACCATGACTGGAATAGGCACTAGGCCTATTGCCTCTAGAATTGCTTGGACCCCAAGGAACCACCCAAGCTAGTGACACAGGGGACCCACGGGAATTCTATGCAGTGTGGAAACACAACCGCGGGTTCCTATTATCTTCTATGGGGAATGTCACAGTTGGAATTTTAAAGATTAGGGACACTTCTAATCGAGTCAGGACCAAACCCTCTTGGACTTAGGTAGTTCTAGGACTAGCGCCCACGAGAGTACCGGAGTACTCGCGTTACCTCACCCAGGGAAGCCGGGTGCATAGGTGTCTTTTGGTGTTGGGTCGCATCGTCAATTTCAATGGAAGCCTGCAAGGAACTGCAGCTGCCGTGAAGAGGAGAAGTGCCCGGAGAGATCCAAGCATGGATCTAGGATGTAAGGAACCTGAAAGCAGAGGGGACAGAGTCTGGGTCACTTGCCAGTGACCCAGGGCAGGATGGACAAATGCCCACAGATGTCGGGTGCTTCAGGTGAGTTGATGGGTGTCTTACTCTTTAGCCACGAGGTCCAGGATGCATCAACGAAGTCCATGAGCCGGATTCGAGCTGTCCCACGAAGTCTGTCGAGTGCTGCGGTGTCAACGACCAAAAAAGACCCAACAAGCCTTGGCAAAGGCTAGTCAAAGGAGTGCAGAGAAAGGATTGCGGTGCAGACCAGCAAGGTCTGAGGGACTCACCCAGCAAGGGTAAGTCAGGGCACGTCTGGTGAAACCAGGAATGCCCAAGCAGAAAAGGAGTTGACTTCCTGGGGACCTGCTAGCCAATGGGCTAGTGATCGCAAAGGAGCCTCAAGCAGTCGCGCTTGGAGCTGGCCCACGGGTCACTCGTGGAGTGGAGGCCAACAAACTTCAGTGCAGGAGTTGCGCAAGGATGGGGCTACTCAGAGCCCAAAGCACAACTTCGAGGATGACCAGGAAGATAGTGTTGCTGCAAAGGTTCACGGTGTCCAGGGGTCAAGGTTCCACGTCACCCTCGATAACCACGGACCTCAGCTTTGCTGTGGACTCAGGGTAGCCTTGGGAAAGTCTGGAAATCTACCTCTGGGGATGCAGAGACTTCAGCATCCGGCTGGAGCTTCAGAATTGCAGACCGGTCAGTTGCTTCTTTGGTGCCTGCCAAGCAGGGGAGTCACTCCTTGACCCCAAGGGAGATTTCTTCCATCTTCTAGTCTTGATAGAAAGTCAAAGGTACAGGATATATGTTGCAGAGGTTCGTCCAGGGTAATCTAAAGTCCTAGGGACTTGATTCCTATACTTATACTAAGTTTAGGGGATGGGCTAATTCTAAGGCCCCACCTATGGGTGGGGCTGGGGTGGGGGTGGTTACACCCCTTCCCCTTTGTCCAGTTTCGCACCAGAGCAGGTTTGTACTGGGCTATGCACAGGGACACCTTGTGTGCCCCAGGCAGTGTCTCAAAAGCATTCTCTGAATGCACCCACCCTGCCCCAATACACATCTGCCTGTCTGGGGAGGTGGTAACACCTCCCTGTGACAGAAAACCTATTGTCCAGACCTCCCCTGCCAGAGTTTCCCTCAGCAGCAGGAGGCCAGACCCGTGTCTGTGGCAGTGGCATCCATTTTGTGATGCCAGGGCTTTGGAAAGTTTTAACCGGGTTTAGCCAGTGTGAACATGTCTCACCCTCTAGAAGGGTGGAATGCTACCCCCACCGCCGGGACTGACAGGGGGGAGTATTCCAAAACGTTTAACACCAAACACAACATGTTTTGATGCAGCCATCCCAAAGTCAGCATTGACCGCGAGGTTATAATGTACTTAAGAGTATATGTGTCAGAAAGTGCCATGTTGCTTGCATGGTATGCCCCCACTTTTTGGTGAATTGCTGAATGTACTTTGACTGAGTGTGCCCTGGACTCCTGCCAATTAGGTGCCCAGGGCCTATGTTCCTTACCTAAACAAAAACATCCAAACTGGCAAACCCTGGCCACATGTCAGCCCCTGGTAAATGGTACCGTAGGTACCCAGGGCCTTGTGACCAGGGAAAGCCTCTAAGGCTGCAGCACTCATTGTGTCACCCTTAGAGGCCCTGTACCCTAACACCCACACACTGCCCTTGCAGGCTGAGTATCTGGGTACAAGACAAAACAAAGAGTTGACATGGTACACATCCCTGTGTGCCATGCCCAACACCTACACTGCCCTGGCATACATCTGGTATGACCAAAAAGCTGCACTGGTTGATTTTCAACCTGGGCAACAGGTGTGGGTTTTGGAGCCAGTGGCACCAAGGCCTCTCCAAGATAGATGGAGTGGCCCTTACCCTATCCTAGAGAGCAAGAGTGAGGTCACCTACTTAGTTGACCTGGGCACTAGCAGGACCCCCAAAAAGGGTTATCATGTGAACCGCCTTAAGCACTACAATGACAGGACTGACATCACCATGCTGATGATGACTGACGAGGAACAGGAAGCAGAGAGTGAACCTCTCCCTGATCTCCTCTCCTACAGCCCACAAGATGGGTCAGTAGATGGAGTTGTCTTTTCAGACACCCTCTCTGCCCAACAGCAGACTGACTGCAAGCAAGTCTTGCAACAGTATGCTAACCTCTTTTCCATGACCCCTGGTCTGACAAACTGGTGTACCCATGATGTGGACACTGGTGACAGTGCACCTGTCAAGAACAAAATCTATCGCCAGTCAGACCAACTCAAGGAAAGCATCAAAGCTGAGGTCAGCAAGATGCTGGATTTAAGGGTTATTGAACCCTCTGAGAGCCCCTGGGCTAGCCCAGTGGTTCTGGTCCCCAAACCTCATCAACAAGGTGGAAAGAGAGAGATGAGGTTCTGTTTGGACTATAGAGGGCTCAACTCTGTCACCAAGACAGATGCTCACCCTATTCCAAGAGCAGATGAGCTGATAGATAAATTAGGGGCAGCCCAATTCCTCAGTACCTTTGACTTAACTGCAGGGTACTGGCAGTTTGGCATGGCCCCAGGAGCAAAACAAAAGACAGCATTCTCAACCCCTGATGGGCATTATCAGTTTACTGTGATGCCCTTTGGGTTAAAGAATGCCCCTGCCACCTTCCAGAGGTTAGTGAACCATGTCCTGACTGGGCTGGAGTCCTTTAGTGCAGCTTATCTTGATGATATTGCTGTCTTTAGCTCCACCTGGCAGGATCACCTGATCCACATTGGGAAGGCTTTAGAGGCTCTGAAAAGTGCAGGTCTCACTATCAAGGCATCCAAATGCCAGATAGGGCATGGCACTGTGGTGTACTTGGGCCACTTTGTAGGTGGAGGCAAGGTGCAGCCCTTACAAACCAAGATCCAGGCCATCCTGGACTGGATAGCTCCAACAACCCAGACCCAAGTCAGGGCATTCCTTGGCTTGACTGGGTACTACAGGAGGTTTGTGAAGGGATATGGGTCCATTGTGACCCCCCTCACAGAACTCACCTCCAAGAAGATGCCCAAGAAGGTGACCTGGACAGTTAGTTGCCAAAAGGCTTTTGACACCCTAAAAGAAGCAATGTGCTCAGCACCAATTCTAAAAGCTCCAGATTATGCCAAGCAGTTCATAGTGCAGACTGATGCCTCTGAGCTAGGGATAGGAGCGGTCCTATCCCAGACCAATGATGAAGGCCAAGACCAACCTGTTGCTTTTATAAGCAGGAGGTTACTCCCCATAGCGTTGGAGTGCCATTGAGAGGGAGGCCTTTGCTGTGGTTTGGTCCCTGAAGAAGTTGAGGCCATACTTGTCTGGTGCTCACTTCCTGGTTCAAACTGACCAACGACCTCTCAGATGGCTAATGCAGATGAAAGGGGAAAATCCAAAACTACTAAGGTGGTCCATTTCCCTACAGGGAATGGACTTTGAAGTGGAACACAGACCAGGGACTGCCCATGCCAATGCAGATGGACTTTCCAGGTTCTTCCACTTAGACAATGAAGACTCCAAAGGGCAAGGTTAGTCTCATCACCTTTCATTTGGTGGGGGGAGGTTGTGTGAGAAAGTGCCATCTTTCTTGCATGGTATGCCCCCACTTTTTGCTGAATTGCTGAATGTACTTTGACTGAGTGTGCCCTGGACTCCTGCCAATCAGGTGCCCAGGGCCTATGTTCCTAACCTAAACAAAAACCTCCAAATTGGCAAACCCGGGCCACATGTCAGCCCCTGGTAAATGGTACCCTAGGTACCCAAGGCCTTGTGACCAGGGAAGGCCTCTAAGGGCTGCAGCACTCATTGTGCCACCCTTATAGGCCCTGTACCCTAACACCCACACACTGCCCTTGCAGGCTGAGTGTCTGGGTATAAGACAAAACAAAGAGTCGACATGGCACATATCCCTGTGTGCCATGCCCAACACCTACACTGCCCTGGCATACATCAGCCACCTCTCTCGCTGGGTGCCCTAACCCAGTGGTGTGGGCACAGGAGCATGAGCCCTGTGCCCCTACAGAACCCAGGTCCATTCCTGGGTACATGGTGCTGAGCGCTCGTCAAACACGAACTCCACAGCACCATAATGGAAACACTGAAGACTGAGGAGTTTGGTATCAAACTTTTCAGCACATTAAACCCACACTGATGCCAGTGTGGGATTTAATGTACCAAGCACCACAGAGGGCATCTTAGAGATGCCCCCTGAAACCTAACCTACAATCCACGTCTGGTCTGAAAGGCTGCCTAGGCTGCCACACAGCAGACATGTTGCTGGACCCCCGGGTAGGAGAGCCCCATCTCTCCTGGGCCTGCAACAATGCACATCCTGGGCGAGGTGCTAGGCCTCCTCCCCCAGGATGGACAGGGGGAAGCTTCAAAGGCATGCCGCCTCTGTGAGCTTCCCCAGGCCACTTGCAGCCCCCACTCTGGTGGGAAGTGTGGCCGGACCCCAAATAAGGACAGGGGATGTGCCAGCCTGCCAACCCCACCCCTCAGGTGGGGGAAGCGAGGTGAAGCACATCTCCGGGCACTCGCCATCTTGAAGATGAGAGGCCCTATCCAATCAGGACTAGGCTACTGCCCCCCTCCCACAGGAGAGTGGCAGAGTAGGGGGTGTACCCACCCCAGGACAAGGACCCATTGGTCCCTGCCCTTTACCTACCCGTAACACCCCTAAATGTAGTATTTAGGGGCACCCTGAACCTTCCTTCCCTAGATTCCAGATTCTGAAATACAAAGAAGAGCAAGAAGAAAGAAGACCTGCCCTGCAGCTGCTAAGAAGAGGAAGACACCAACTGCTTTGGCCCCAGCCATACCGGCCTGTCGACCCTCGAACCTGCTCCTGCTACAAACCTGCCCCTCTTGTGGCCAGCAACCTCACAAACCCCGGAGGACCTGGCTACCTTTTGGCTCTAAGCACTTGGGACTGCCATGAGTAGAGGCTCTACTCAAAATCTACTTCTAAACCCTGGCATCAGCCAGGAACCACGAACCCTACACACTCTGCACTCGCCGAGCCTGGCCTGTGCCGGAGTGAACAAAGACCACGAGGACGACCCCCCGGCGACTGTGACCCCGAGTCCGGCACCCAAGGACTTCCCTCGACGCTCCTGACGACGCCTGCAGCCTCAGAATCAGGTACCCCCCCAACCGCGATCAACAGAGGGTAAGATTTCCCTACACCAAAAGGCACCCCTGCACCCGGTGCCCTGCGGCCCCCTGTGCCCAACTCCTGGGTACCTACCTATCCTCCAACTACCCAACTTACCTCTCGAAGTGGTGGTGGCACTTGAAGAATCTTCGTCCCCGAGCTTGCAGTCTTTTTCTAAACCAGAGATTTCCCATTGAAATCAATTGAGCGCCCGAAGGCTCAAAAGCACCCTGCACCCAGCCGCCCGAGTGGCCCTGGCAGTGCAACCTCTACACCTATCTACTTCCCCACTTGCCCTGAGTAAGTGACCAGGAGCCCAGCTCCCACAGCCGTGTGGCCTGCTAGTCAGCAGCCACCAACCAAGGCCCCCCTGCCTCCCTTAGGATAACATTGGGCCTAACTCACTCTGCACCAGGCTGCCCCTGTGCCGCTGAGGGTGTAACAACTGTACCTACCTGACCCTGGGTGACCCCTGAGTCTATGCCCAGAACCTTAACTACTCCAGTCGAGTACTTACCTTTAAACCAATAACTCAATTTTCTCCATAGGGTAACATTGGCTGGTTTCTTCTGAAATTTCTTCTGTGTGGAGTTTTCAAAACTTAAAATATTCACCAAAAATCAGCCGAGTAACGAAAACGAAAATACTCACCTGCAAATAGGTGAGCTCCCAGTGCTGTATCTTGGTGCCCAGCACTGACCCTGAAAAATATTCACACCTGTAATTACCAGTAATCCAATTTAATTTTCACCCATAGGAAATCATTGACTTTTTCTGTGAAAGTTCTTCTGTGTCAATTTCTGCAAACTTTAAATATTCTTTAAAAATCGTATAACTTATGAAAACTTAATTACTTACCTGATTTGGATAAAGGTTCCAGTACTAAGTCAAGGCACCCAGTACTGGATTACAAAAGTAACGAGAACATACTATACCTGCACCTTGAATTTTCTTCCATACGGAATCATTGACTGTTTTCTATGAAATTTCTTGTGTCAACTTTCAAAATAGCAAAATATTACTTAAAAATCCTAGTAGTAACTAAGTCGACTTTTATCACTTGTTTCTAAGTACTGTCCCAGGACTGAATCTAGGATCCAGTCCTGGAATCCCAAAAGTAAACCTGAAAGTAATCTATTGCAAATAACTTGAAACGTCCATTGAACTCAAAGCATTATTGTGTTTAAAAACTGTGTTGCCTATTGCAACAATTTGTAACTTTCGACAAAAGCCAATTGCATATCGCAAAAAGTATTTATATAAAGCATCTCATTCTGAGAAAGTATATTTTAATTCCTATTGTTGGTTCTAAAATAAAAGAGACATATATTTTATATATAAACCATTGGCCTAGAGTTCAGTTATTGAGTGTGTGAAATTATTTTGCTGACTGAGTGCGTACAACAAATGCTTTACACTGTCCTGTGATACTGCCTTACTGCTCGACCAAGCTACCACTTTAGAGAGTAAGGTTATATCTAACTGTAGCCTCTGCAAAACCTCTGGGGATTGTGGACTCTGTACACCCTGTACCTATTTGGGCACAGTATATACAGAGCCACTTTCTCACAATATGGTATGGCTGTATCACAGAACAGCCATAAGGAAGTATTTCCAAATGCTGCAGAGGGGCTCAGCTCATGCTTGGGCACCCTCTCACATAAAACCAAGCACTCTGCCTTCAGGATTGTCAAGGCCTGCCATAGGAGTGGGTTATAGGTTTATATGTGTCTGTATATATATGTGGACATAGGTAGCCTCTACCACAGCAAGGGGTGCAAGCACACCCTTACCCAGGCTGCAGTAGCAGACCTGTGGTGTCATTTTGGAGTGCTTCCCAGGGGTGGCATAATACATGCTTCAGCCCCTGGTAGGCCTCTGAGGTACCAATGCCCTAGGTACATAGTATACCATATACTAGGGGCTTGTTAGGCACTCCAGAATCCAATTAGATAGGTACCTAATGTAGATGCAAACGATTTTAGAGCGGAAGCAGCTAGGCTGTGGTCCTGATTAGCAGGGCCACAGCCAGACTAAGGTCGAAAAACAGTGAAACACCAGCAAAACGTGGGGGTACCCATGTGAAGCAGATCCTACTCTCCTACATTCACCCATACAGTTTCACCCAGGCAGGCATCTTTTCTTTCACCTTCCACCCATCCTTCAACCACCCATCCTTCAACCACCCATCCTTCAACCACCCATCCTTCAACCACCCATCCTTCTGATTCCTATCAGCCACCTATGCATGCATCCCGTGCATCCTTCTTTCCCAGTTATAAATATTACATCTCGTCCGTCTTCCCTCCTGGTTTTCATCCTTCTTTCCCTTTTCGTTCAACCCATCCATCAAGGTCATCTGATCTGACTCTTAGTCTTCTCCATAAAACTTTCACAGCTGAGTTGAAGTCAGATAGAAGAGGCCATTAGTTACTCATCTCCCACAGCTAATGCTACTGCTAACACTAAGTAAAGGGTGTCTTTTTCAACCGTTGTTCACAACAACCTAGGGGTATATTCACAGGAATGTGTGATATCTACCGCAAGAGTAGCGTAACTCAACTTTCAATATCGCAGCCTATAGCGGGAAAATAACCCCATGCCAACGTGGAATTCACAACAAGGTGGTACCATGCGATAGTCACCAGATAACCCGCCAAATCTTTGTGTGAAAATCAACGCCATGCTGCATAAATGTGATAAGAGAATGCAAAAAATACAGCGATGAGGCCAACCACGGTACAAAAAGTAGCAAAAACCTGCCACAGGCCTGGAAATCCCACTTGTCTGGCGGAACAATGCACCATAAAAACCACAGAAAAAACACATCAAAAACAATCCGAAGCACATAGCAACATGGATGCACCCTGACACAGCACAGGGACCAACTCGAACCCCACAACCCCCACAGACTACATGCAAGGAACAACGAGGTCGGGGAAAGCCAAGGAGAAGAGGAAGACAGGGTGCAGACCGCAGGGAAACAAGACCAGCGTCACGGAAGTGATAGAAGACTACCAGCAACTGACCCACTAGCAGACCATCTGGATTGCGGTCAGAGTGCCCAGGAGGACAATCCAGGAGGCCAATAGGCGCCGGCATGATGTGACTACCTAACCCGGGAACAAACCCGCTGCCAACAGGAAGGCAGCAACGGCGACAGGAGGTGGCAGTGCAGCGCCACCGGAGGAGCTGAAGGAAACCCAGGCCAGCTTTCATCAGTGTGGAGACGGTGCAAGGAGTAGGGAGTACAGACATAGCTCGAGAGAACCTGACACAACATCAACAGGGAGTGCAACCAACAGGGACTGGGGGACAGGGGGAGATGGGCACGATGGCACACATGCACAACGAGGTGTAGCACACTGCACACCCACAATCACCCAGGGCCATGGGCCCGATTCCCTTGGCACACTGCAGCACACACACATAGCACGAACAGCACACCCACTTTGACGACAATGAGTAATAGCCGACACTGCAGAGCAGAGGACACAACTGGCTCCGCACATGCACAGAAACATGCCTACTACATCTGACGTAGCCGGAAAATGTGAAATGGAAATGTACGCGTACGCCATCACATATGTCATGCAGACCAAATGTACACTGCCCAGCAGAAGAATCCAGCACCCCCATACAGTCATAATGTACATTGCCATACAGTCTGCATGCAAACCTGCACAATTCGCCAAAATACATGTCAACGCAAAGTCAATACGCACCTCCCCTTCACATCGCAGAGAGGCGCACAACACCTTCAGCAGAGCACAGAATACAACACATCAGTGATGCCGGAGAGGACCACCACACCGTCGACACTGACGCCCTACAACAGCACATGGATATCCCACGCAACCCCCCACTAGGACCCGGACAGCCAAGCTACTCAGAGAAGAACATCCAGCCTGCAACAGACCACACAGCAGGAAGCACCAGCAAGCACAACTGGCCCACGACACTTCACCCACCCACACAACGCACCCCAATGCCATGTTCCTGTACGCCAGAAAGGAGGTGGCCCAACAGGTGTGGGTGGGGCCGAACCCATGGAATGCAAACCAGGACACATACGTAGGTGTCTATCACCTTCAGGGGCCACCAACACCCCACTAAGGAGACCCACACTACCATAGAGACACATGCAGTTGCACATTCACAGTACAGAACCACAGGCAGGGACACTCAAATTGCAGTCATACACCCATGTTGGTTCTGCACATGGTGGTCCTGGCCACTCCCCTTATGAATTGAGTGGGTAACGAAAAAGCTACATGTCCAAGCTCCAACCCGCTGCCTGCGGTGACATGTCTGCATCCAATGTGCACAGCACAGCGTAATGTCCTACATTACGCTGTGGTCTTGTTGTGGCATACAACAAGACCACAGGGACACACGTAGATATCATGTCGAAATGGCTACTGCCCCTTTATTGGCAGGGCCACATGTACAGTGACCCCTGTGTTGGATGTTTGTGGGGTGAGTGTTAGCCAGTCCGCACGGAATGCTTGGTGCTGACAACAACTTGAACAGTGGACACCAGTGCAACAGAAACAGAAAACCTATGCATAACAGAGTCAACTGCACAGCAACATAGAGGTCCCCCAATATCCAGTCAGGAGGTTCCATGAGTTGCAGTGCACCGAGGTAGGGGCACTAGAGATGATCGCGCTTATGTGAAGGAATTACTAGGATTGTGTCCCTTCGGGTTAGTCCTGATGCAGATGCAGTGGGACGTGTTACACCTGCATCAACTTCCTCATCAACATCTCAGGCCTTCCACACTGCCTGAGGGGACTGTTGCGTCAGCAGTACACAGCGCAATACCCAGTAATGGTTCCGGGTTTGTGGCTCAAATACCACCTCCAGTCTGCATTCCTGCCTTGGGGATGTTGCCTCCTGCCCTCCCATTGTCTGTGACATCTCCCGTACGCACACTTGACACATCTTTCCCATAATATTCCCAGGTCTTCTACACTGCATGTGGTGACATAGCTGCGCAACATCTCCACAGCACAAGACACAATGACTAATGGACAATGGCTTGCGATGCATTGAGTCACTGGCACCTGGAGTGCTGAGCAGGGTATCAGGCCGATGATGGCATCCACGACAGGTCTGAGCAACTCCTTAGGTCTGTCAGGACCACTGTATCAACTCTGGCAGATGGCGGTTGGAGGTGGTCCCTGCAGTGATGCGACGTCCGGGCCAGTCAGGACCCAAACCTATGTGTGGGCCCTGGTGGCCCACAGTTGAGGCCGGAGGCTGCGGACAGCGCAGGGCCACAGACACATGGCGTTGATGACCCCAAGGCAAACTCTTCAGGGGACATCCAATATCTCAGAAGAAGGGGTCCCGGACCTGACCAGCACACAGTTTGTGGCCCGGATGCACAGCAGCCGGCACAGGCACACAGCCACGGGACGGTGACTTGCGGTGCAGTCAGATGGGCCATGCAACCTGAGCGGGTCACCATCAATGTCCGAGGTGTATGTTGCAGAGGATATTGGGGGACAGTGGAAGGTGTCCTCCAGGGCATGATGCCGAAGGGTTTGATTTTATCCGGAAGCAGCAAATGGAGGAGTGGAATGCGACAGCCTCGTTGCCACCACCAATTAGGTATTAGCTACATGAGGATGAAAACTGCCCCCAAGGCCATAGACTCAAACGCCACCAAAGTTCGCCCAGAGACTGTGCATGATTGTCGGGGAACAGACTTAGTGGAACCGGGGCTGAGAGGGGATGCTGTCTGCGATGATGCTGGTACGCTGATATGAACTCAGCCAGTGCAAAATGAAGAGTCTGTGACCTGCTGGACTGCAGTGTAGGGCGGAGGCAGCGGTCAGCAGTGGCCCACAGCCACGTGTCGTTGGCTGGCGAGGCACAGAGATAGTGACACAAGGGCATTTGTGGGTAGTGTTCGATCACCTCCGTAACAATGATCTTGTTCCCTCTGGACTACAACACGTCATCCTCTTATTCTTCTCCGTGTGACCACTGGTGTGGACTCTGCCATTCGTGATTTGCGCCTAGGTGCTGGATGTGGGACCTACTGGTCCGCAGGGTAGTCCTGGTCCCTCATCCACGTATCGCCGGCTGGCGTTGAACAGGGTTAGTGGCTCCACGTGTCGCCGACTAGTGTTGAACAGGGTTAGTGGCACCACGTGTGGTCGGCTGGCATTGAACAGGGTTAGTGGCACCACGTATGGCCAGCTGGCATTGAACAGGGTTAGTGGCACCATGTGTCGCCGGCTGGCATTGAACAGGGTTAGTGGCACCACGAGTGACCGGCTGGCATTGAACAGGGTTAGTGGCACCTAGTGTCACCGGCTGGAATTTAACAGGGTTAGTGGCACCACATGTCACTGGCTGGTGTTGAACAGGGTTAG
This sequence comes from Triturus cristatus, assembly GCF_964204655.1. Lineage (NCBI taxonomy): Eukaryota > Metazoa > Chordata > Amphibia > Caudata > Salamandridae > Triturus > Triturus cristatus. The sequence goes on along the minus strand of NC_140590.1, from coordinate 6,478,990 downwards.
TGGCACCATGTGTCGCAAGAAGCCCATATGGAACTGTGCCTCATTGATCGAAGGGAGTCTGGTGCTGTTGCCGGAGGCCCGGATTTGGGGTCACTGCCATTAATGACTCAGGACACAGTTTCACATATGGGATCTACTGGGCCGAGGAGTAGGCCTGAGGTGGCAGTAGAGTACGTCAATGAAAAAGGACTATAGCGGGCCCGTGTTGTGGAGGCCGTGATGGTCTGAGGAGGCCGTCAAGGTTGCAGGACTCAGGCCTGGAGCTTGGGCCGGAACATGGTGGGCCCTCCTTGACACATGCCGGTGTCGGCAGGTGATCAGTGAGGCCTGGCTGCGCAGGGGCAGGCCTAACGGGTTCATGGTCTGGCAGGCACACAGCGTCGCAGGCAACTCTGCTCTGGAGGAGGGCGTCAGCCTCGTGGCGGGGTGAGAGGCGCCGCCCTGGCAGAGACATTGGGCTTTATGGAAGAGGACCAGGGCTACTTGCTTCATATTCACACCCCTACGCTGGAGTGGCGTACGCTGGGCCATCTCACTCCGATCATGCTTGGGGGGGGGGTAACAGGCAAGATTTCTGTGAGGTCCCCCACTGGCTGTGGTGACCTGGTTGTGTCCACTGTCCACTACACTCCATACACCAGAGGTGCACGTCGCTGGATATGGGTATGTGCTGCATAATGCGGCCTGTCCAGCACATCTCCGCCACTCTTGGCATTGTGTACTTTCCCAATTATGTTACTACTGCATCCTTCACACATGCCTGTTTGGCACCTCTCCCCACATTCCACTGTTGTGTGGCTGAGGTGCCATGCCGTTGACGACTCATGTTCACGGCTGGGCCAGGTAAACATTGTGAGTTGTTCTGTCATGTCTGGTGAGTGGGCATGTTGTTGTGCATGGTGGTTGTGATTTTGTGACGTGTGTATTGCCAGAGTTGTGATTTGCATGGTTGTGGAGTTAAGGTGAGTGGGGTGTTCATTTAGAACTTGCCAAGGGGTGTGCATTTCCCTTGTTGCCATCCTGGGTACGCTGGTTGGTGATGGACGGTCAGAGGATGAAGGAATCATGCACACTGGCTGTGTATTTGAAGGCGATATTGTTGGAGGTTCCACGGTGTTCTGTTGTTGCCTGCACATTGGGGTGGGACGTGTGCTTTCTGTTGCAGTAATTGTGTGCAGTATCACCAGGGGGCACAGGTGGGACATGTGTGCTGTGGATTGCCCCCAACACGTTCATGCATCCTGCTATGGCATTTGATCCTTGCTTGATATCCAGCGTGACCTGCGCATTGTGTTGGACGTATGGGAACTGGGGTACCAGGGTGATGGTGATGTCCAGGACAGGTGTGAGGGATTTGGATGTGGCTGGCAGTGAGAATCCTCTGACTCTGGTGGGTGTTGGTTGGGGGGTGCCAGGGGCCAACAGGTGCAGCCAACCCAGCAGCCTGGTGTGGGGTGAGATGTTGGTGGTCCGCTGTGTTGGTGCCATAGGCCTGTTAGGCGATGATGGTTGGGATGAGTTGGATGGTTGTCCCTTTCAGCCTGTGGTGGACAGTAACATTGTCAGGGGTTGAGTGTGTGAGGCTGGTACGCTTCCTGTTGATCCTCTGTCTTTGTCTGCGCTGCGTCTGTGGTGGTCCAGGGGGGGGGTGTTCCGGATGTGGGTTGTGGTCCTGGGGTGGTGTCGGTAGGGTGTTGTGGCCCTCTTGGGTGTCTGGGCCGCATGATGGGTGGCTCCATGGCATCTGTTGCCCTTCCGATGTGGCCCTGGGCTGGACTCCCTTTTGTGGTGCAGGCTGCCATCCGACTTTACACCAGGTCAGAGCTGATGTAGATTTCCTGGTGCTAACGCGCCTTATCGCCTGTTTTGTGTTTTTATCGCAGTTCTGTCTGGTCATTGAAAATGTTGAGGTGTGATGTTGTCGCAGCTTTTGGCACGGGAACGCCCACTCTGCATCTCATTAGCAATAGTTGCGTAGGGCCTCTGTGGCGATGTTTTTTGCGGTTGCGATCACGGGTAAACTGGTGCCGTGGGCTGTTTACACAGGCTTGTGAATGGGGAGGTATTTTTATCATGACTTTGGCTGCGATAAAGTGACATTAGTTTGGCGATAGTTTCTTGTGAGTATGCCTGCTTAGTCTCTCTCAACAGTACAGTGCACACGCTTGCAGCGAGTGTAATGTCAATAAGTAAGGAATACAACTTACCACCACCACCCCTCCTGACGAATACAGGCCCCAGCTAGGCCTGCAAAATACAAGGGTTCGCTCTCCTGTAACGAAAGCTAGAAGGAAGTTGGCACGGAAACTGCAAATACAAAGACAGAGTTTATTAACCCTTAAGGGTGGTCCTACAACCTACACAATACTCTTCAGTATTGTATAGAGTAGCACAAAGAACTTGCGTACACGGTCCCCTTTTATACACAACAGAGGGGCTCATAAGTGGGTGAGTGGGTGGATACAACATAGAGCAAAATTCATTACCATTTATAGACATTTTCGATACAGGATCAATATATGGGCGGAGTTAACAATTTCCTGAGCCCGCGAAAACATGGTCAAACAAGGACTAATTGATAACAGATGTGGTCAAGTCTGGACATGCGGCAGATGGACAAAGGAGCTATTTATAGACTGTTACTAGGCAGATTACAAGAGCAACTAGCGAAAAGGTAGGACTCTTCTCGTGCAAAGCACGTGGAGACATGACAAATTTACAAAATGGAGTCCGGACATTAGTCAACATAAGACAAGAAACACATTTTGACTGTAGTGAATACATGTCTTCAGTGAATGCTTAATCATATCGCTGTTTTAGTTTTCAACAGACGACCCTTTAAGCATTTACTGAAGACATTCGGCTTATTAGGATAATCATCATATATGTCAATTTTCATCATCTCTTCCACCTCCTTGTTTAAGTGTTTCTGATAGGTGACATTGGCAATAGCTTTCTTATCAGGAATACAAAATGACACACATAAAGAACAGAGTAAAGGACCACACTGAACACAGATGCAGCAGGAAAACAGAACTGCTACAATAATATAGAGACCAGTTAAAACTTTCCATCCCCATGTAGTGATCAATGCCCAAAACCATCCAGAAATGTCCAAGTGCCATTTTCTGTATGAATCTCAGCTGCGATTTTATGCAATTTATTAATAGCGTTAT